>NC_091475.1:124932417-125615309 GCF_036971445.1 Narcine bancroftii
CCCACCTCTGTTTCCCCATATCTGATTCCCGGCCTCTTATTCCCCGCCTCTGATTCCCCACCTCTGATTCCCTACCTCTGATTACCCATCTCCGATTCCGCACATTTGATTCCCTGCCTCTGATTCCCCGCCTCTGATTCCCTGCCTCTGATTCCCAACCTCTGATTCCCCACCTCTGATTCCCCATATCTGATTCCCCGCCTCTGTTTCCCCTCCTCTTATTCCCCTCCTCTGATTCCCCAACTCTAATTCCCCGCCTCTAATTCCCCAGCTCTGATTCCCCGTGTTTGATTCCCTGCCTCTGATTCCCTGCCTCTGATTCCCCAGCTTCATTCCCCGCCTTTGATTCCCCCCGTCTGATTCCCAGCCTCTGAATCCCCGTGTCTGATAACCTGCCTCTGATTCCCCGCCTCTGATTCCCCATCTCAGATTCACCGCCTCTGATTCCCCACCTCTGATTCCCCATCTCTGATTCCGCACATCCGATTCCCTGCCTCTGATTCCCCGACTCTGATTCCCCACCTCTGATTCCCCAGCTCTGATTCCCCGCCTCTGATTCCCCAGCTCTGATTCCCCGCCTCTGATTCCCCAGCTTTGATTCCCCGCCTCTGATTCCCCGTGTTTGATCCCCTGCCTCTGATTCCCCAGCTCTGATTCCCCATCTCTGATTCACCGCCTTTGATTCGCCACCTCTGATTCCCCATATCTGATTCCTCGCCACTGTTTCCCCGCCTCTGATTCCCCGCCTCTGATTCCCCATATCTCATTCCCCGCCTCTGATTCCCCATCTCTGATTCCCGGACTCTGATTCCCCACCTCTGATTCCCGACCTCTTATTCCCGGCATCTGATTCCGGCCTCTGATTCCCGGCCTCTGATTCCCTGCTTCTGATTCTGATTCCCTGCCTCTGATTCCCCATTTCTGATTCCGCACATCTAATTCCCTGCCTCTGATTCCCCACCTCTGATTCCCCATATCTGAATCCCCGCCTCTGTTTCCCCGTCTCTGATTCCCCGCCTCTGTTTCCCCATATCTAAGTCCACGCCTCTGATTCCCCAACTTTGATTCCCCACCTCTGATTCCCCAGCTCTGATTCCCCGCCTCTGATTCCCCACCTCTGATTCCCCATACCTGATTCCCAGCCTCTGTTTCCCCGCCTCTGATTCCCCGCTTCTGTTTCCCCATATCTGATTCCCGGCCTCTGATTCCCTGCCTCTGATTCCCCGCCTCTGATTCCCTGCCACTGATTCACCATCTCCGATTCCGCACATCTGATTCCCTGCCTCTCATTCCCCGCCTCTGATTCCCCGCCTCTGATTCCCCATACCTGATTCCCAGCCTCTGTTTCCCCGCCTCTGATTCCCAACTTCTGTTTCCCCATATCTGATTCCCGGCCTCTGATTTCCTGCCTCTGATTCCCCGCCTCTGATTCCCTGCCTCTGATTCCCCGCCCCTGTTTCCCCATATCTGATTCCCTGCCTCTGATTCCCCAACTTTGATTCCCAGAGTCTGATTCCCCAGCTCTGATTCCCCGCCTCTGATTCCCCGCATCTGATTCCCTGCATCTGATTCCAAGCCTCTGATTCCCTGCCTCTGATTCCCTGCCTCTGATTCCCCATCTCCGAATCCGCACATCTGATTCCCTGCCTCTGATTCCCCGCCTCTGATTCCCCGCCGCTGATTCCCTGCCTCTGATTTCCAACCTCTGATTCCCCACCTCTGATTCCCCGTGTTTGATTCCCCGCCTCTGTTTCCCCGCCACTGATTCCCCGCCTCTGATTCCCCAACTCTAATTCCCCGCCTCTGATTCCCCATATCTGATTCCCCACCTCTGTTTCCCCGCCTCTGATTCCCCGCCTCTGATTCTCCATATCTCATTCCCCGCCTCTGACTCCCCATCTCTGATTCCCGGACTCTGATTCCCCACCTCTGATTCCCGGCCTCTTATTCCCAGCATCTGATTCCATGCCTCTGATTCCCGGCCTCTGACTCCCCGCTTTTGATTCTGATTCCCTGCCTCTGATTCCCCATCTCTGATTCCGCACATCTGATTACCTGCCTCTGATTCCCCACCTCTGATTCCCCATATCTGATTCCCCGCCTCTGTTTCCATGCCTCTGATTCCCCGCCTCTGTTTCCCCATATCTAATTCCCCACCTCTGATGCCCCAACTCTGATTCCCCGCCTCTGATTCCCCAGCTCTGATTCCCCGCCTCTGATTCCCTGCATCCGATTCCCCATATCTGATTCCCCGCCTCTGTTTCCCCGCCCCTGATTCCCCGCCTCTGTTTCCCCATATCTGATTATCCGCCTCTGATTCCCAACTATGATTCCCCGCCTCTGAATCCCCGCGTCTGATTCCCTGCCTCTGCTTCCCCGCCTCTGATTCCCCAACTCTGATTCCCCGCCTCTGATTCCCCGTGTTTGATTCCCTGCCTCTGATTCCCGGCATCTGATTCCCCATCTCTGATTCACCGCCTTTGATTCGCCACCTCTGATTCCTCATATCTGATTCCCCGCATCTGTTTCCCCGCCTCTGATTCCCCGCCTCTGATTCCCCATATCTCATTCCCCGCCTCTGAATCCCCATCTCTGATTCCCGGACTCTGATTCCCCACCTCTGATTCCCGGCCTCTTATTCCCGGCATCTGATTCCGGCCTCTGATTCCCGGCCTCTGATTCCCTGCTTCTGATTCTGATTCCCTGCCTCTGATTCCCCATCTCTGATTCCGCACATCTGATTCCCTGCCTCTGATTCCCCACCTCTGATTCCCCATATCTGACTCCCCGCCTCTGTTTCCCCGCCTCTGATTCCCCGCCTTTGTTTCCCAATATCTAAGTCCCCGCCTCTGATTCCCCAACTCTGATTCCCCACCTCTGATTCCCCAGCTCTGATTCCCCGCCTCTGATTCCCCGCATCTGATTCCCTGCATCTGATTCCAAGCCTCTGATTCCCTGCCTCTGATTCCCAACCTCTGATTCCCCACCTCTGATTCCCCATATCTGATTCCCCGCCTCTGTTTCCCCGCCTCTGATTCCCCACCTCTGTTTCCCCATATCTGATTCCCGGCCTCTTATTCCCCGCCTCTGATTCCCCACCTCTGATTCCCTACCTCTGATTACCCATCTCCGATTCCGCACATCTGATTCCCTGCCTCTGATTCCCCGCCTCTGATTCCCTGCCTCTGATTCCCAACCTCTGATTCCCCACCTCTGATTCCCCATATCTGATTCCCCGCCTCTGTTTCCCCTCCTCTTATTCCCCTCCTCTGATTCCCCAACTCTAATTCCCCGCCTCTGATTCCCCAGCTCTGATTCCCCGTGTTTGATTCCCTGCCTCTGATTTCCTGCCTCTGATTCCCCAGCTTCATTCCCCGCCTTTGATTCCCCCCGTCTGATTCCCAGCCTCTGAATCCCCGTGTCTGATAACCTGCCTATCATTCCCCGCCTCTGATTCCCCATCTCAGATTCACCGCCTCAGATTCCCCACCTCTGATTCCCCATCTCTGATTCCGCACATCCGATTCCCTGCCTCTGATTCCCCGACTCTGATTCCCCACCTCTGATTCCCCAGCTCTGATTCCCCGCCTCTGATTCCCCAACTCTGATTCCCCGCCTCTGATTCCCCAGCTCTGATTCCCCGCCTCTGATTCCCCGTGTTTGATCCCCTGCCTCTGATTCCCCAGCTCTGATTCCCCATCTCTGATTCACCGCCTTTGATTCGCCACCTCTGATTCCCCATATCTGATTCCTCGCCACTGTTTCCCCGCCTCTGATTCCCCGCCTCTGATTCCCCATATCTCATTCCCCGCCTCTGATTCCCCATCTCTGATTCCCGGACTCTGATTCCCCACCTCTGATTCCCGACCTCTTATTCCCGGCATCTGATTCCGGCCTCTGATTCCCGGCCTCTGATTCCCTGCTTCTGATTCTGATTCCCTGCCTCTGATTCCCCATTTCTGATTCCGCACATCTAATTCCCTGCCTCTGATTCCCCACCTCTGATTCCCCATATCTGAATCCCCGCCTCTGTTTCCCCGTCTCTGATTCCCCGCCTCTGTTTCCCCATATCTAAGTCCACGCCTCTGATTCCCCAACTTTGATTCCCCACCTCTGATTCCCCAGCTCTGATTCCCCGCCTCTGATTCCCCACCTCTGATTCCCCATACCTGATTCCCAGCCTCTGTTTCCCGCCTCTGATTCCCCGCTTCTGTTTCCCCATATCTGATTCCCGGCCTCTGATTCCCTGCCTCTGATTCCCCGCCTCTGATTCCCTGCCACTGATTCACCATCTCCGATTCCGCACATCTGATTCCCTGCCTCTCATTCCCCGCCTCTGATTCCCCGCCTCTGATTCCCTGCCTCTGATTCCCAACCTCTGATTCCCCACCTCTGATTCCCCGTGTTTGATTCCCCGCCTCTGTTTCCCCGCCTCTGATTCCCCGCCTCTGATTCCCCAACTCTAATTCCCCGTCTCTGATTCCCCATATCTGATTCTCCGCCTCTGTTTCCCCGCCTCTGATTCCCCGCCCCTGTTTCCCCATATCTGATTCCCTGCCTCTGATTCCCCAACTTTGATTCCCAGACTCTGATTCCCCAGCTCTGATTCCCCGCCTCTGATTCCCCGCATCTGATTCCCTGCATCTGATTCCAAGCCTCTGATTCCCTGCCTCTGATTCCCAACCTCTGATTCCCCACCTCTGATTCCCCATATCTGATTCCCAGCCTCTGTTTCCCCGCCTCTGATTCCCCGCCTCTGTTTCCCCATATCTGATTCCCGGCCTCTGATTCCCGCCTCTGATTCCCCGCCTCTGATTCCCTGCCTCTAATTCCCCACATCTGATTCCCTGCCTCTGATTCCCTGCCTCTGATTCCCCGCCTCTGATTCCCTGCCTCTGATTTCCAACCTCTGATTCCCCACCTCTGATTCCCCGTGTTTGATTCCCCGCCTCTGTTTCCCCGCCACTGAATCCCCGCCTCTGATTCCCCAACTCTAATTCCCCGCCTCTGATTCCCCATATCTGATTCCCCGCCTCTGTTTCCCCGCCTCTGATTCCCCGCCCCTGTTTCCCCATATCTGATTCCCTGACTCTGATTCCCCAACTTTGATTCCCAGCCTCTGATTCCCCAGCTCTGATTCCCCGCCTCTGATTCCCCGTGTTTGATTCCCTGCCTCTGATTCCCCGCCTCTGATTCCCCATCTCTGATTCACCGCCTTTGATTCGCCACCTCTGATTCCCCATATCTGATTCCCCACCTCTGTTTCCCCGCATCTGATTCCCCGCCTCTGATTCTCCATATCTCATTCCCCGCCTCTGACTCCCCATCTCTGATTCCCGGACTCTGATTCCCCACCTCTGATTCCCGGCCTCTTATTCCCAGCATCTGATTCCAGGCCTCTGATTCCCGGCCTCTGACTCCCCGCTTTTGATTCTGATTCCCTGCCTCTGATTCCCCATCTCTGATTCCGCACATCTGATTACCTGCCTCTGACTCCCCACCTCTGATTCCCCATATCTGATTCCCCGCCTCTGTTTCCACGCCTCTGATTCCCCGCCTCTGTTTCCCCATATCTAATTCCCCACCTCTGATGCCCCAACTCTGATTCCCCGCCTCTGATTCCCCAGCTCTGATTCCCCGCCTCTGATTCCCTGCATCCGATTCCCCATATCTGATTCCCCGCCTCTGTTTCCCCGCCCCTGATTCCCCGCCTCTGTTTCCCCATATCTGATTATCCGCCTCTGATTCCCAACTATGATTCCCCGCCTCTGAATCCCCGCGTCTGATTCCCCATCTCTGATTCACCGCCTTTGATTCGCCACCTCTGATTCCCCATATCTGATTCCCCACCTCTGTTTCCCCGCCTCTGATTCCCCGCCTCTGATTCTCCATATCTCATTCCCCGCCTCTGACTCCCCATCTCTGATTCCCGTACTCTGATTCCCCACCTCTGATTCCCGGCCTCTTATTCCCAGCATCTGATTCCAGGCCTCTGATTCCCGGCCTCTGACTCCCCGCTTCTCATTCTGATTCCCTGCCTCTGATTCCCCGCCTCTGATTCCGCACATCTGATTCCCCGCCTCTGTTTCCCCATATCTAATTCCCCACCTCTGATGCCCCAACTCTGATTCCCCGCCTCTGATTCCCCAGCTCTGATTCCCCGCCTCTGATTCTCCACATCCGATTCCCAATATCTGATTCCCCGCCTTTGTTTCCCCGCCCCTGATTCCCCGCCTCTGTTTTCCCATATCTGATTCCCCGCGTCTGATTCCCCGCGTTCTATTCCCTGCCTCTGATTCCCCGCCTGTGATTCCCCATCTCTGATTCACCACCTCTGATTCCCCACCACTGATTCCCCATATCTAATTCCCCGCCTCTGTTTGCCCGCCTCTGATTCCCCGCCTCTGTTTCCCCATATCTGATTCCCCGCCTCTGAATCCCCAACTCTGATTCCCTGCCTCTGATTCCCCAGCTTCATTCCCCGCCTTTGATTCCCCCCGTCTGATTCCCAGCCTCTGAATCCCCGTGTCTGATAACCTGCCTCTGATTCCCCGCCTCTGATTCCCCATCTCAGATTCACCGCCTCTGATTCCCCACCTCTGATTCCCCATCTCTGATTCCGCACATCCGATTCCCTGCCTCTGATTCCCCGACTCTGATTCCCCACCTCTGATTCCCCAGCTCTGATTCCCCGCCTCTGATTCCCCAACTCTGATTCCCCTGCTCTGATTCCCCGCCTCTGATTCCCCAACTCTGATTCCCCGCCTCTGATTCCCCAGCTCTGATTCCCCGCCTCTGATTCCCCGTGTTTGATCCCCTGCCTCTGATTCCCCAGCTCTGATTCCCCATCTCTGATTCACCGCCTTTGATTCGCCACCTCTGATTCCCCATATCTGATTCTTCGCCACTGTTTCCCCGCCTCTGATTCCGCGCCTCTGATTCCCCATATCTCATTCCCCGCCTCTGATTCCCCATCTCTGATTCCCGGACTCTGATTCGCCACCTCTGATTCCCGACTTCTTATTCCCGGCATCTGATTCCGGCCTCTGATTCCCGGCCTCTGATTCCCTGCTTCTGATTCTGATTCCCTGCCTCTGATACCCCATTTCTGATTCCGCACATCTAATTCCCTGCCTCTGATTCCCCACCTCTGATTCCCCATATCTGAATCCCCGCCTCTGTTTCCCCGTCTCTGATTCCCCGCCTCTGTTTCCCCATATCTAAGTCCCCGCCTCTGATTCCCCAACTTTGATTCCCCACCTCTGATTCCCCAGCTCTGATTCCCCGCCTCTGATTCCCCACCTCTGATTCCCCATACCTGATTCCCAGCCTCTGTTTCCCCTCCTCTCATTCCCCACTTCTGTTTCCCCATATCTGATTCCCGGCCTCTGATTTCCTGCCTCTGATTCCCTGCCTCTGATTCCCTGCCTCTGATTCCCCATCTCCGATTCCGCACATCTGATTCCCTGCCTCTCATTCCCCGCCTCTGATTCCCCGCCTCTGATTCCCTGCCTCTGATTCCCAACCTCTGATTCCCCACCTCTGATTCCCCGTGTTTGATTTCCCGCCTCTGTTTCCCCGCCTCTCATTCCCCGCCTCTGATTCCCCAACCCTAATTCCCCGCCTCTGATTCCCCATATCTGATTCCCCGCCTCTGTTTCCCCGCCTCTGATTCCCCGCCCCTGTTTCCCCATAACTGATTCCCTGCCTCTGATTCCCCAACTTTGATTCCCAGACTCTGATTCCCCAGCTCTGATTCCACGCCTCTGATTCCCCGCATCTGATTCCCTGCATCTGATTCCAAGCCTCTGATTCCCTGCCTCTGATTCCCAACCTCTGATTCCCCACCTCTGATTCCCCATATCTGATTCCCAGCCTCTGTTTCCCCGCCTCTGATTCCCCGCCTCTGTTTCCCCATATCTGATTCCCGGCCTCTGATTCCCCGCCTCTGATTCTCCGCCGCTGATTCCCTGCCTCTGATTTCCAACCTCTGATTCCCCACCTCTGATTCCCCGTGTTTGATTCCCCGCCTCTGTTTCCCCGCCACTGATTCCCCGCCTCTGATTCCCCAACTCTAATTCCCCGCCTCTGATTCCCCATATCTGATTCCCCACATCTGTTTCCCCGCCTCTGATTCCCCGCCCCTGTTTCCCCATATCTGATTCCCTGACTCTGATTCCCCAACTTTGATTCCCAGCCTCTGATTCCCCAGCTCTGATTCCCCGCCTCTGATTCCCCGTGTTTGATTCCCTGCCTCTGATTCCCCGCCTCTGATTCCCCATCTCAGATTCACCGCCTTTGATTCGCCACCTCTGATTCCCCATATCTGATTCCCCACCTCTGTTTCCCCGCCTCTGATTCCCCGCCTCTGATTCTCCATATCTCATTCCCCGCCTCTGACTCCCCATCTCTGATTCCCGGACTCTGATTCCCCACCTCCGATTCCCGGCCTCTTATTCCCAGCATCTGATTCCAGGCCTCTGATTCCCGGCCTCTGACTCCCCGCTTTTGATTCTGTTACCCCGCCTCTGATTCCCCGCCTTTGTTTCCCAATATCTAAGTCCCCGCCTCTGATTGCCCAACTCTGATTCCCCACCTCTGATTTCCCAGCTCTGATTCACCGCCTCTGATTCCCCGCATCTGATTCCCTGCATCTGATTCCAAGCCTCTGATTCCCTGCCTCTGATTCCCAACCTCTGATTCCCCACCTCTGATTCCCCATATCTGATTCCCCGCCTCTGTTTCCCCGCCTCTGATTCCCCACCTCTGTTTCCCCATATCTGATTCCCGGCCTCTTATTCCCCGCCTCTGATTCCCCACCTCTGATTCCCTACCTCTGATTACCCATCTCCGATTCCGCACATCTGATTCCCTGCCTCTGATTCCCCGCCTCTGATTCCCTGCCTCTGATTCCCAACCTCTGATTCCCCACCTCTGATTCCCCATATCTGATTCCCCGCCTCTGTTTCCCCGCCTCTTATTCCCCTCCTCTGATTCCCCAACTCTAATTCCCCGCCTCTGATTCCCCAGCTCTGATTCCCCGTGTTTGATTCCCTGCCTCTGATTCCCTGCCTCTGATTCCCCAGCTTCATTCCCCGCCTTTGATTCCCCCCGTCTGATTCCCAGCCTCTGAATCCCCGTGTCTGATAACCTGCCTCTGATTCCCCGCCTCTGATTCCCCATCTCAGATTCACCGCCTCTGATTCCCCACCTCTGATTCCCCATCTCTGATTCCGCACATCCGATTCCCCGCCTCTGATTCCCCGTGTTTGATCCCCTGCCTCTGATTCCCCAGCTCTGATTCCCCATCTCTGATTCACCGCCTTTGATTCGCCACCTCTGATTCCCCATATCTGATTCCTCGCCACTGTTTGCCCGCCTCTGATTCCCCGCCTCTGATTCCCCATATCTCATTCCCCGCCTCTGATTCCCCATCTCTGATTCCCGGACTCTGATTCCCCACCTCTGATTCCCGACCTCTTATTCCCGGCATCTGATTCCGGCCTCTGATTCCCGGCCTCTGATTCCCTGCTTCTGATTCTGATTCCCTGCCTCTGATTCCCCATTTCTGATTCCGCACATCTAATTCCCTGCCTCTGATTCCCCACCTCTGGTTCCCCATATCTGAATCCCCGCCTCTGTTTCCCCGTCTCTGATTCCCCGCCTCTGTTTCCCCATATCTAAGTCCCCGCCTCTGATTCCCCAACTTTGATTCCCCACCTCTGATTCCCCAGCTCTGATTCCCCGCCTCTGATTCCCCACCTCTGATTCCCCATACCTGATTCCCAGCCTCTGTTTCCCCGCCTCTGATTCCCCACTTCTGTTTCCCCATATCTGATTCCCGGCCTCTGATTCCCTGCCTCTGATTCCCTGCCTCTGATTCCCTGCCTCTGATTCCCCATCTCCGATTCCGCACATCTGATTCCCTGCCTCTCATTCCCCGCCTCTGATTCCCCGCCTCTGATTCCCTGCCTCTGATTCCCAACCTCTGATTCCCCACCTCTGATTCCCCGTGTTTGATTTCCCGCCTCTGTTTCCCCGCCTCTCATTCCCCGCCTCTGATTCCCCAACCCTAATTCCCCGCCTCTGATTCCCCATATCTGATTCCCCGCCTCTGATTCCCCGCCCCTGTTTCCCCATAACTGATTCCCTGCCTCTGATTCCCCAACTTTGATTCCCAGACTCTGATTCCCCAGCTCTGATTCCACGCCTCTGATTCCCCGCATCTGATTCCCCGCCCCTGTTTCCCCATAACTGATTCCCTGCCTCTGATTCCCCAACTTTGATTCCCAGACTCTGATTCCCCAGCTCTGATTCCACGCCTCTGATTCCCCGCATCTGATTCCCTGCATCTGATTCCCTGCCTCTGATTCCCTGCCTCTGATTCCCCATCTCCGATTCCGCACATCTGATTCCCTGCCTCTCATTCCCCGCCTCTGATTCCCCGCCTCTGATTCCCTGCCTCTGATTCCCAACCTCTGATTCCCCACCTCTGATTCCCCGTGTTTGATTTCCCGCCTCTGTTTCCCCGCCTCTCATTCCCCGCCTCTGATTCCCCAACCCTAATTCCCCGCCTCTGATTCCCCATATCTGATTCCCCGCCTCTGATTCCCCGCCCCTGTTTCCCCATAACTGATTCCCTGCCTCTGATTCCCCAACTTTGATTCCCAGACTCTGATTCCCCAGCTCTGATTCCCCATATCTGTTTCCCCGCCTCTGATTCCCCGCCCCTGTTTCCCCATAACTGATTCCCTGCCTCTGATTCCCCAACTTTGATTCCCAGACTCTGATTCCCCAGCTCTGATTCCACGCCTCTGATTCCCCGCATCTGATTCCCTGCATCTGATTCCAAGCCTCTGATTCCCTGCCTCTGATTCCCAACCTCTGATTCCCCACCTCTGATTCCCCATATCTGATTCCCAGCCTCTGTTTCCCCGCCTCTGATTCCCCGCCTCTGTTTCCCCATATCTGATTCCCTGCCTCTGATTTCCAACCTCTGATTCCCCACCTCTGATTCCCCGTGTTTGATTCCCCGCCTCTGTTTCCCCGCCACTGATTCCCCGCCTCTGTTTCCCCAACTCTAATTCCCCGCCTCTGATTCCCCATATCTGATTCCCCACCTCTGTTTCCCCGCCTCTGATTCCCCGCCCCTGTTTCCCCATATCTGATTCCCTGACTCTGATTCCCCAACTTTGATTCCCAGCCTCTGATTCCCCAGCTCTGATTCCCCGCCTCTGATTCCCCGTGTTTGATTCCCTGCCTCTGATTCCCCGCCTCTGATTCCCCATCTCTGATTCACCGCCTTTGATTCGCCACCTCTGATTCCCCATATCTGATTCCCCACCTCTGTTTCCCCGCCTCTGATTCCCCGCCTCTGATTCTCCATATCTCATTCCCCGCCTCTGACTCCCCATCTCTGATTCCCGGACTCTGATTCCCCACCTCCGATTCCCGGCCTCTTATTCCCAGCATCTGATTCCAGGCCTCTGATTCCCGGCCTCTGACTCCCCGCTTTTGATTCTGTTTCCCCGCCTCTGATTCCCCGCCTTTGTTTCCCAATATCTAAGTCCCCGCCTCTGATTGCCCAACTCTGATTCCCCACCTCTGATTTCCCAGCTCTGATTCCCCGCCTCTGATTCCCCGCATCTGATTCCCTGCATCTGATTCCAAGCCTCTGATTCCCTGCCTCTGATTCCCAACCTCTGATTCCCCACCTCTGATTCCCCATATCTGATTCCCCGCCTCTGTTTCCCCGCCTCTGATTCCCCACCTCTGTTTCCCCATATCTGATTCCCGGCCTCTTATTCCCCGCCTCTGATTCCCCACCTCTGATTCCCTACCTCTGATTACCCATCTCCGATTCCGCACATCTGATTCCCTGCCTCTGATTCCCCGCCTCTGATTCCCTGCCTCTGATTCCCAACCTCTGATTCCCCACCTCTGATTCCCCATATCTGATTCCCCGCCTCTGTTTCCCCGCCTCTTATTCCCCTCCTCTGATTCCCCAACTCTAATTCCCCGCCTCTGATTCCCCAGCTCTGATTCCCCGTGTTTGATTCCCTGCCTCTGATTCCCTGCCTCTGATTCCCCAGCTTCATTCCCCGCCTTTGATTCCCCCCGACTGATTCCCAGCCTCTGAATCCCCGTGTCTGATAACCTGCCTCTGATTCCCCGCCTCTGATTCCCCATCTCAGATTCACCGCCTCTGATTCCCCACCTCTGATTCCCCATCTCTGATTCCGCACATCCGATTCCCTGCCTCTGATTCCCCGACTCTGATTCCCCACCTCTGATTCCCCAGCTCTGATTCCCCGCCTCTGATTCCCCAACTCTGATTCCCCGCCTCTGATTCCCCAGCTCTGATTCCCCGCCTCTGATTCCCCGTGTTTGATCCCCTGCCTCTGATTCCCCAGCTCTGATTCCCCATCTCTGATACACCGCCTTTGATTCGCCACCTCTGATTCCCCATATCTGATTCCTCACCACTGTTTACCCGCCTCTGATTCCCCGCCTCTGATTCCCCATATCTCATTCCCCGCCTCTGATTCCCCATCTCTGATTCCCGGACTCTGATTCCCCACCTCTGATTCCCGACCTCTTATTCCCGGCATCTGATTCCGGCCTCTGATTCCCGGCCTCTGATTCCCTGCTTCTGATTCTGATTCCCTGCCTCTGATTCCCCATTTCTGATTCCGCACATCTAATTCCCTGCCTCTGATTCCCCACCTCTGATTCCCCATATCTGAATCCCCGCCTCTGTTTCCCCGTCTCTGATTCCCCGCCTCTGTTTCCCCATATCTAAGTCCCCGCCTCTGATTCCCCTACTTTGATTCCCCACCTCTGATTCCCCAGCTCTGATTCCCCGCCTCTGATTCCCCACCTCTGATTCCCCATACCTGATTCCCAGCCTCTGTTTCCCCGCCTCTGATTCCCCGCTTCTGTTTCCCCATATCTGATTCCCGGCCTCTGATTCCCTGCCTCTGATTCCCCGCCTCTGATTCCCTGCCACTGATTCACCATCTCCGATTCCGCACATCTGATTCCCTGCCTCTCATTCCCCGCCTCTGATTCCCCGCCTCTGATTCCCTGCCTCTGATTCCCAACCTCTGATTCCCCACCTCTGATTCCCCGTGTTTGATTCCCCGCCTCTGTTTACCCGCCTCTGATTCCCCGCCTCTGATTCCCCAACTCTAATTCCCCGCCTCTGATTCCCCATATCTGATTTCCGCCTCTGTTTCCCCGCCTCTGATTCCCCGCCCCTGTTTCCCCATATCTGATTCCCTGCCTCTGATTCCCCAACTTTGATTCCCAGACTCTGATTCCCCAGCTCTGATTCCCCGCCTCTGAATCCCCGCATCTGATTCCCTGCATCTGATTCCAAGCCTCTGATTCCCTGCCTCTGACTCCCCATCTCTGATTCCCGGACTCTGATTCCCCACCTCTGATTCCCGGCCTCTTATTCCCAGCATCTGATTCCAGGCCTCTGATTCCCTGCCTCTGATTCCCCATCTCTGATTCCGCACATCTGATTACCTGCCTCTGATTCCCCACCTCTGATTCCCCATATCTGATTCCCCGCCTCTGTTTTCACGCCTCTGATTCCCCGCCTCTGTTTCCCCATATCTAATTCCCCACCTCTGATGCCCCAACTCTGATTCCCCGCCTCTGATTCCCCAGCTCTGATTCCCCACCTCTGATTCCCTGCATCCGATTCCCCATATCTGATTCCCCGCCTCTGTTTCCCCGCCCCTGATTCCCCGCCTCTGTTTCCCCATATCTGATTCCCCGCCTCTGTTTCCCCATATCTAATTCCCCACCTCTGATGCCCCAACTCTGATTCCCCGCCTCTGATTCCCCAGCTCTGATTCCCCGCCTCTGCTTCCCCGCATCTGATTCCCTGCATCTGATTCCAAGCCTCTGATTCCCTGCCTCTGATTCCCAACCTCTGATTCCCCACCTCTGATTCCCCATATCTGATTCCCCGCCTCTGTTTCCCCGCCTCTGATTCCCCACCTCTGTTTCCACATATCTGATTCCCGGCCTCTTATTCCCCGCCTCTGATTCCCCACCTCTGATTCCCTACCTCTGATTACCCATCTCCGATTCCGCACATCTGATTCCCTGCCTCTGATTCCCCGCCTCTGATTCCCTGCCTCTGATTCCCAACCTCTGATTCCCCACCTCTGATTCCCCATATCTGATTCCCCGCCTCTGTTTCCCCGCCTCTGATTCCCCTCCTCTGATTCCCCAACTCTAATTCCCCGCCTCTGATTCCCCAGCTCTGATTCCCCGTGTTTGATTCCCTGCCTCTGAATCCCCGTGTCTGATAACCTGCCTCTGATTCCCCGCCTCTGATTCCCCATCTCAGATTCACCGCCTCTGATTCCCCACCTCTGATTCCCCATCTCTGATTCCGCACATCCGATTCCCTGCCTCTGATTCTCCGACTCTGATTCCCCACCTCTGATTCCCCAGCTCTGATTCCCCGCCTCTGATTCCCCAACTCTGATTCCCCGCCTCTGATTCCCCAGCTCTGATTCCCCGCCTCTGATTCCCCGTGTTTGATCCCCTGCCTCAGATTCCCCAGCTCTGATTCCCCATCTCTGATTCACCGCCTTTGATTCGCCACCTCTGATTCCCCATATCTGATTCCTCGCCACTGTTTCCCCGCCTCTGATTCCCCGCCTCTGATTCCCCATATCTCATTCCCCGCCTCTGATTCCCCATCTCTGATTCCCGGACTCTGATTCCCCACCTCTGATTCCCGGCCTCTGATTCCCTGCTTCTGATTCTGATTCCCTGCCTCTAATTCCCCATTTCTGATTCCGCACATCTAATTCCCTGCCTCTGATTCCCCACCTCTGATTCCCCATATCTGAATCCCCGCCTCTGTTTCCCCGTCTCTGATTCCCCGCCTCTGTTTCCCCATATCTAAGTCCCCGCCTCTGATTCCCCAACTTTGATTCCCCACCTCTGATTCCCCAGCTCTGATTCCCCGCCTCTGATTCCCCACCTCTGATTCCCCATACCTGATTCCCAGCCTCTGTTTCCCCGCCTCTGATTCCCCGCTTCTGTTTCCCCATATCTGATTCCCGGCCTCTGATTCCCTGCCTCTGATTCCCCGCCTCTGATTCCCTGCCACTGATTCACCATCTCCGATTCCGCACATCTGATTCCCTGCCTCTCATTCCCCGCCTCTGATTCCCCGCCTCTGATTCCCTGCCTCTGATTCCCAACCTCTGATTCCCCACCTCTGATTCCCCGTGTTTGATTCCCCGCCTCTGTTTCCCCGCCTCTGATTCCCCGCGTCTGATTCCCCAACTCTAATTCCCCGCCTCTGATTCCCCATATCTGATTCTCCGCCTCTGTTTCCCCGCCTCTGATTCCCCGCCCCTGTTTCCCCATATCTGATTCCCTGCCTCTGATTCCCCAACTTTGATTCCCAGACTCTGATTCCCCAACTCTGATTCCCCGCCTCTGATTCCCCGCATCTGATTCCCTGCATCTGATTCCAAGCCTCTGATTCCCTGCCTCTGATTCCCAACCCCTGATTCCCCACCTCTGATTCCCCATATCTGATTCCCAGCCTCTGTTTCCCCGCCTCTGATTCCCCGCCTCTGTTTCCCCATATCTGATTCCCGGCCTCTGATTCCCGCCTCTGATTCCCCGCCTCTGATTCCCTGCCTCTGATTCCCCACATCTGATTCCCTGCCTCTGATTCCCTGCCTCTGATTCCCCGCCTCTGATTCCCCGTGTTTGATTCCCTGCCTCTGATTCCCCGCCTCTGATTCCCCATCTCTGATTCACCGCCTTTGATTCGCCACCTCTGATTCCCCATATCTGATTCCCCACCTCTGTTTCCCCGCCTCTGATTCCCCGCCTCTGATTCTCCATATCTCATTCCCCGCCTCTGACTCCCCATCTCTGATTCCCGGACTCTGATTCCCCACCTCTGATTCCCGGCCTCTTATTCCCAGCATCTGATTCCAGGCCTCTGATTCCCGGCCTCTGACTCCCCGCTTCTGATTCTGATTCCCTGCCTCTGATTCCCCATCTCTGATTCCGCACATCTGATTACCTGCCTCTGATTCCCCACCTCTGATTCCCCATATCTGATTCCCCGCCTCTGTTTCCACGCCTCTGATTCCCCGCCTCTGTTTCCCCATATCTAATTCCCCACCTCTGATGCCCCAACTCTGATTCCCCGCCTCTGATTCCCCAGCTCTGATTCCCCGCCTCTGATTCCCTGCATCCGATTCCCCATATCTGATTCCCCGCCTCTGTTTCCCCGCCCCTGATTCCCCGCCTCTGTTTCCCCATATCTGATTATCCGCCTCTGATTCCCAACTATGATTCCCCGCCTCTGAATCCCCGCGTCTGATTCCCTGCCTCTGCTTCCCCGCCTCTGATTCCCCAACTCTGATTCCCCGCCTCTGATTCCCCAGCTCTGATTCCCCGCCTCTGATTCCCCGTGTTTGATTCCCTGCCTCTGATTCCCGGCCTCTGATTCCCCATCTCTGATTCACCGCCTTTGATTCGCCACCTCTGATTCCCCATATCTGATTCCCCGCATCTGTTTCCCCGCCTCTGATTCCCAGCTTCTGATTCCCCATATCTCATTCCCCGCCTCTGAATCCCCATCTCTGATTCCCGGACTCTGATTCCCCACCTCTGATTCCCGGCCTCTTATTCCCGGCATCTGATTCCAGCCTCTGATTCCCGGCCTCTGATTCCCTGCTTCTGATTCTGATTCCCTGCCTCTGATTCCCCATCTCTGATTCCGCACATCTGATTCCCTGCCTCTGATTCCCCACCTCTGATTCCCCATATCTGACTCCCCGCCTCTGTTTCCCCGCCTCTGATTCCCCGCCTTTGTTTCCCAATATCTAAGATCCCGCCTCTGATTCCCCAACTCTGATTCCCCACCTCTGATTCCCCAGCTCTGATTCCCCGCCTCTGATTCCCCGCATCTGATTCCCTGCATCTGATTCCAAGCCTCTGATTCCCTGCCTCTGATTCCCAACCTCTGATTCCCCACCTCTGATTCCCCATATCTGATTCCCCGCCTCTGTTTCCCCGCCTCTGATTCCCCACCTCTGTTTCCCCATATCTGATTCCCGGCCTCTTATTCCCCGCCTCTGATTCCCCACCTCTGATTCCCTACCTCTGATTACCCATCTCCGATTCCGCACATCTGATTCCCTGCCTCTGATTCCCCGCCTCTGATTCCCTGCCTCTGATTCCCAACCTCTGATTCCCCACCTCTGATTCCCCATATCTGATTCCCCGCCTCTGTTTCCCCGCCTCTGATTCCCCTCCTCTGATTCCCCAACTCTAATTCCCCGCCTCTGATTCCCCAGCTCTGATTCCCCGTGTTTGATTCCCTGCCTCTGATTCCCTGCCCTGATTCCCCATCTCTGTTTCACCGCCTTTGATTCGCCACCTCTGATTCCCCATATCTGATTCCCCGCCTCTGTTTCGCCGCCTCTGATTCCCTGCCTCTGATACCCAACCTCTGATTCCACACCTCTGATTCCCCATATCTGATTCCCCGCCTCTGTTTCCCCGCCTCTGATTCCCTGCCCTTGTTTGCCCATATCTGATTCCCTGCCTCTGATTCCCCAACTCTGATTCCCCGCCTCTGATTCCCCAGCTCTGATTCCCCGCCTCTGATTCCCCAGCTCTGATTCCCCGCCTCTGCTTCCCCGCATCTGATTCCCTGCATCTGATTCCAAGCCTCTGATTCCCTGCCTCTGATTCCCAACCTCTGATTCCCCACCTCTGATTCCCCATATCTGATTCCCCGCCTCTGTTTCCCCGCCTCTGATTCCCCACCTCTGTTTCCCCATATCTGATTCCCGGCCTCTTATTCCCCGCCTCTGATTCCCCACCTCTGATTCCCTACCTCTGATTACCCATCTCCGATTCCGCACATCTGATTCCCTGCCTCTGATTCCCCGCCTCTGATTCCCTGCCTCTGATTCCCAACCTCTGATTCCCCACCTCTGATTCCCCATATCTGATTCCCCGCCTCTGTTTCCCCGCCTCTGATTCCCCTCCTCTGATTCCCCAACTCTAATTCCCCGCCTCTGATTCCCCAGCTCTGATTCCCCGTGTTTGATTCCCTGCCTCTGAATCCCCGTGTCTGATAACCTGCCTCTGATTCCCCGCCTCTGATTCCCCATCTCAGATTCACCGCCTCTGATTCCCCACCTCTGATTCCCCATCTCTGATTCCGCACATCCGATTCCCTGCCTCTGATTCCCCGACTCTGATTCCCCACCTCTGATTCCCCAGCTCTGATTCCCCGCCTCTGATTCCCCAACTCTGATTCCCCGCCTCTGATTCCCCAGCTCTGATTCCCCGCCTCTGATTCCCCGTGTTTGATCCCCTGCCTCAGATTCCCCAGCTCTGATTCCCCATCTCTGATTCACCGCCTTTGATTCGCCACCTCTGATTCCCCTTATCTGATTCCTCGCCACTGTTTCCCCGCCTCTGATTCCCCGCCTCTGATTCCCCATATCTCATTCCCCGCCTCTGATTCCCCATCTCTGATTCCCGGACTCTGATTCCCCACCTCTGATTCCCGGCCTCTGATTCCCTGCTTCTGATTCTGATTCCCTGCCTCTAATTCCCCATTTCTGATTCCGCACATCTAATTCCCTGCCTCTGATTCCCCACCTCTGATTCCCCATATCTGAATCCCCGCCTCTGTTTCCCCGTCTCTGATTCCCCGCCTCTGTTTCCCCATATCTAAGTCCCCGCCTCTGATTCCCCAACTTTGATTCCCCACCTCTGATTCCCCAGCTCTGATTCCCCGCCTCTGATTCCCCACCTCTGATTCCCCATACCTGATTCCCAGCCTCTGTTTCCCCGCCTCTGATTCCCCGCTTCTGTTTCCCCATATCTGATTCCCGGCCTCTGATTCCCTGCCTCTGATTCCCCGCCTCTGATTCCCTGCCACTGATTCACCATCTCCGATTCCGCACATCTGATTCCCTGCCTCTCATTCCCCGCCTCTGATTCCCCGCCTCTGATTCCCTGCCTCTGATTCCCAACCTCTGATTCCCCACCTCTGATTCCCCGTGTTTGATTCCCCGCCTCTGTTTCCCCGCCTCTGATTCCCCGCGTCTGATTCCCCAACTCTAATTCCCCGCCTCTGATTCCCCATATCTGATTCTCCGCCTCTGTTTCCCCGCCTCTGATTCCCCGCCCCTGTTTCCCCATATCTGATTCCCTGCCTCTGATTCCCCAACTTTGATTCCCAGACTCTGATTCCCCAACTCTGATTCCCCGCCTCTGATTCCCCGCATCTGATTCCCTGCATCTGATTCCAAGCCTCTGATTCCCTGCCTCTGATTCCCAACCCCTGATTCCCCACCTCTGATTCCCCATATCTGATTCCCAGCCTCTGTTTCCCCGCCTCTGATTCCCCGCCTCTGTTTCCCCATATCTGATTCCCGGCCTCTGATTCCCGCCTCTGATTCCCCGCCTCTGATTCCCTGCCTCTGATTCCCCACATCTGATTCCCTGCCTCTGATTCCCTGCCTCTGATTCCCCGCCTCTGATTCCCCGTGTTTGATTCCCTGCCTCTGATTCCCCGCCTCTGATTCCCCATCTCTGATTCACCGCCTTTGATTCGCCACCTCTGATTCCCCATATCTGATTCCCCACCTCTGTTTCCCCGCCTCTGATTCCCCGCCTCTGATTCTCCATATCTCATTCCCCGCCTCTGACTCCCCATCTCTGATTCCCGGACTCTGATTCCCCACCTCTGATTCCCGGCCTCTTATTCCCAGCATCTGATTCCAGGCCTCTGATTCCCGGCCTCTGACTCCCCGCTTCTGATTCTGATTCCCTGCCTCTGATTCCCCATCTCTGATTCCGCACATCTGATTACCTGCCTCTGATTCCCCACCTCTGATTCCCCATATCTGATTCCCCGCCTCTGTTTCCACGCCTCTGATTCCCCGCCTCTGTTTCCCCATATCTAATTCCCCACCTCTGATGCCCCAACTCTGATTCCCCGCCTCTGATTCCCCAGCTCTGATTCCCCGCCTCTGATTCCCTGCATCCGATTCCCCATATCTGATTCCCCGCCTCTGTTTCCCCGCCCCTGATTCCCCGCCTCTGTTTCCCCATATCTGATTATCCGCCTCTGATTCCCAACTATGATTCCCCGCCTCTGAATCCCCGCGTCTGATTCCCTGCCTCTGCTTCCCCGCCTCTGATTCCCCAACTCTGATTCCCCGCCTCTGATTCCCCAGCTCTGATTCCCCGCCTCTGATTCCCCGTGTTTGATTCCCTGCCTCTGATTCCCGGCCTCTGATTCCCCATCTCTGATTCACCGCCTTTGATTCGCCACCTCTGATTCCCCATATCTGATTCCCCGCATCTGTTTCCCCGCCTCTGATTCCCAGCTTCTGATTCCCCATATCTCATTCCCCGCCTCTGAATCCCCATCTCTGATTCCCGGACTCTGATTCCCCACCTCTGATTCCCGGCCTCTTATTCCCGGCATCTGATTCCAGCCTCTGATTCCCGGCCTCTGATTCCCTGCTTCTGATTCTGATTCCCTGCCTCTGATTCCCCATCTCTGATTCCGCACATCTGATTCCCTGCCTCTGATTCCCCACCTCTGATTCCCCATATCTGACTCCCCGCCTCTGTTTCCCCGCCTCTGATTCCCCGCCTTTGTTTCCCAATATCTAAGATCCCGCCTCTGATTCCCCAACTCTGATTCCCCACCTCTGATTCCCCAGCTCTGATTCCCCGCCTCTGATTCCCCGCATCTGATTCCCTGCATCTGATTCCAAGCCTCTGATTCCCTGCCTCTGATTCCCAACCTCTGATTCCCCACCTCTGATTCCCCATATCTGATTCCCCGCCTCTGTTTCCCCGCCTCTGATTCCCCACCTCTGTTTCCCCATATCTGATTCCCGGCCTCTTATTCCCCGCCTCTGATTCCCCACCTCTGATTCCCTACCTCTGATTACCCATCTCCGATTCCGCACATCTGATTCCCTGCCTCTGATTCCCCGCCTCTGATTCCCTGCCTCTGATTCCCAACCTCTGATTCCCCACCTCTGATTCCCCATATCTGATTCCCCGCCTCTGTTTCCCCGCCTCTGATTCCCCTCCTCTGATTCCCCAACTCTAATTCCCCGCCTCTGATTCCCCAGCTCTGATTCCCCGTGTTTGATTCCCTGCCTCTGATTCCCTGCCCTGATTCCCCATCTCTGTTTCACCGCCTTTGATTCGCCACCTCTGATTCCCCATATCTGATTCCCCGCCTCTGTTTCGCCGCCTCTGATTCCCTGCCTCTGATACCCAACCTCTGATTCCACACCTCTGATTCCCCATATCTGATTCCCCGCCTCTGTTTCCCCGCCTCTGATTCCCTGCCCTTGTTTGCCCATATCTGATTCCCTGCCTCTGATTCCCCAACTCTGATTCCCCGCCTCTGATTCCCCAGCTCTGATTCCCCGCCTCTGATTTCCCGTGTTTGATTCCCTGCCTCTGATTCCCCGCCTCTGATTCCCCATCTCTGATTCACCGCCTTTGATTCGCCACCTCTGATTCCACATATCTGATTCCCCACCTCTGTTTCCCCGCCTCTGATTCCCCGACTCTGATTCTCCATATCTCATTCCCCGCCTCTGAATCCCCATCTCTGATTCCCGGACTCTGATTCCCCACCTCTGATTCCCGGCCTCTTATTCCCAGCATCTGATTCCCGGCCTCTGATTCCCGGCCTCTGATTCCCCGCTTCTGATTCTGATTCGCTGCCTCTGATTCCCCACCTCTGATTCCCCATATCTGATTTCCCGCCTCTGTTTCCCCGCCTCTGATTCCCCGCCTCTGTTTCCCCATATCTAATTCCCAACCTCTGATGCCCCAACTCTGATTCCCTGCCTCTGATTCCCCGCGTTCTATTCCCTGCCTCTGATTCCCCGCCTGTGATTCCCCATCTCTGATTCACCACCTCTGATTCCCCACCTCTGATTCCCCATATCTAATTCCCCGCCTCTGTTTGCCCGCCTCTGATTCCCCGCCTCTGTTTCCCCATATCTGATTCCCCGCCTCTGAATCCCCAACTCTGATTCCCTGCCTCTGATTCCCCAGCTCTGATTCCCCGCCTTTGATTCCCCCCGTCTGATTCCCAGCCTCTGAATCCCCGTGTCTGATTTCCTGCCTCTGATTCCCCGCCTCTGATTCCCCATCTCTGATTCACAGCCTCTGATTCCCCACCTCTGATTCCCCATCTCGGATTCCGCACATCTGATTCCCTGCCTCTGATTCCCCGACTCTGATCCCCACCTCTGATTCCCAAGCTCTGATTCCCCGCCTCTGATTCCCCAACTCTGATTCCCCGCCTCTGATTCCCCAGCTCTGATTCCCCGCCTCTGATTCCCCGTGTTTGATTCCCTGCCTCTGATTCCCCGCCTCTGATTCCCCATCTCTGATTCACCGCCTTTGATTCGCCACCTCTGATTCCCCATATCTGATTCCTCGCCTCTGTTTCCCCGCCTCTGATTCCCCGCCTCTGATTCCCCATATCTCATTCCCCGCCTCTGATTCCCCATCTCTGATTCCCGGACTCTGATTCCCCACCTCTGATTCCCGACCTCTTATTCCCGGCATCTGATTCCGGCCTCTGATTCCCGGCCTCTGATTCCCTGCTTCTGATTCTGATTCCCTGCCTCTGATTCCCCATTTCTGATTCCGCACATCTAATTCCCTGCCTCTGATTCCCCACCTCTGATTCCCCATATCTGATTCCCCGCCTCTGTTTCCCCGCCTCTGTTTCCCAATATCTAAGTCCCCGCCTCTGATTCCCCAACTCTGATTCCCCACCTCTGATTCCCCAGCTCTGATTCCCCGCCTCTGATTCCCTGCATCTGTTTCCCTGCATCTGATTCCAAGCCTCTGATTCCCTGCCTCTGATTCCCAACCTCTGATTCCCCATCTCTGATTCACAGCCTCTGATTCCCCACCTCTGATTCCCCATCTCGGATTCCGCACATCTGATTCCCTGCCTCTGATTCCCCATCTCTGATTCCCCATATCTGATTCCCCGCCTCTGTTTCCCCGCCTCTGATTCCCCACCTCTGTTTCCCAATATCTAAGTCCCCGCCTCTGATTCCCCAACTCTGATTCCCCACCTCTGATTCCCCAGCTCTGATTCCCCGCCTCTGAATCCCCGCATCTGATTCCCTGCATCTGACTCCAAGCCTCTGATTCCCTGCCTCTGATTCCCAACCTCTGATTCCCCACCTCTGATTCCCCATATCTGATTCCCAGCCTCTGTTTCCCCGCCTCTGATTCCCCGCCTCTGTTTCCCCATATCTGATTCCCGGCCTCTGATTCCCCGCCTCTGATTCCCCGCCTCTGATTCCCTGCCTCTGATTCCCAATCTCCGATTCCGCACATCTGATTCCCTGCGTCTGATTCCCCGCCTCTGATTCCCCGCCTCTGATTCCCTGCCTCTGATTCCCAACCTCTGATTCCCCACCTCTGATTCCCCAGCTCTGATTCCCCGCCTCTGAATCCCCGCATCTGATTCCCCGCCTCTGACTCCCCACCTCTGATTCCCCGCCTCTGATTCCCCAACTCTAATTCCCCGCCTCTGATTCCCCATATCTGATTCCCCGCCTCTGTTTCCCCGCCTCTGATTCCCCGCCCCTGTTTCCCCATATCTGATTCCCTGCCTCTGATTCCACAACTTTGATTGCCAGCCTCTGATTCGCCAGCTCTGATTCCCCGCCTCTGATTCCCCGTGTTTGATTCCCTGCCTCTGATTCCCCGCCTCTGATTCCCCATCTCTGATTCACCGCCTTTGATTCGCCACCTCTGATTCCCCATATCTGATTCCCCACCTCTGTGTCCCCGCCTCTGATTCCCCGCCTCTGATTCTCCATATCTCATTCCCCGCCTCTGAATCCCCATCTCTGATTCCCGGACTCTGATTCCCCACCTCTGATTCCTGGCCTCTTATTCCCAGCATCTGATTCCAGGCCTCTGATTCCCGGCCTCTGACTCCCCGCTTCTGATTCTGATTCCCTGCCTCTGATTCCCCATCTCTGATTCCGCACATCTGATTACCTGCCTCTGATTCCCACCACTGATTCCCCATATCTGATTCCCCGCCTCTGTTTCCACGCCTCTGATTCCCCGCCTCTGTTTCCCCACATCTAATTCCCCACCTCTGATGCCCCAACTCTGATTCCCCGCCTCTGATTCCCCAGCTCTGATTCCCCGCCTCTGATTCCCCGCATCCGATTCCCCATATCTGATTCCCCGCCTCTGTTTCCCCATATCTGATTCCCCGCCTCTGATTCCCAACTATGATTCCCCGCCTCTGATTCCCCAGCTCGGATTCCCTGCCTCTGATTCCCCGCGTTCTATTCCCTGCCTCTGATTCCCCGCCTGTGATTCCCCATCTCTGATTCACCACCTCTGATTCCCCACCACTGATTCCCCATATCTAATTCCCCGCCTCTGTTTGCCCGCCTCTGATTCCCCGCCTCTGTTTCCCCATATCTGATTCCCCGCCTCTGAATCCCCAACTCTGATTCCATGCCTCTGAATCCCCAGCTTCATTCCCCGCCTTTGATTCCCCCCGTCTGATTCCCAGCCTCTGAATCCCCGTGTCTGATAACCTGCCTCTGATTCCCCGCCTCTGATTCCCCATCTCTGATTCCCCAGCTCTGATTCCCCGCCTCTGATTCCCCGCCTCTGATTCCCCAACTCTGATTCCCCGCCTCTGATTCCCCAGCTCTGATTCCCCGTCTCTGATTCCCCGTGTTTGATCCCCTGCCTCTGATTCCCCGCCTCTGATTCCCCATCTCTGATTCACCGCCTTTGATTCGCCACCTCTGATTCCCCTTATCTGATACCTCGCCACTGTTTCCCCGCCTATGATTCCCCGCCTCTGATTCCCCATATCTCATTCCCCGCCTCTGATTCGCCAGCTATGATTCCCCGCCTCTGATTCCCCGCGTCTGATTCCCTGCCTCTGATTCCCTGCCTCTGATTCCACATCTCTGATTCACCACCTCTGTTTCCCCGCGTCTGATTCCCCGCCTCTGATTCCCCATCTCTGATTCCCCATCTCTGATTCCCCAATTCTGATTCCCCGCCTCTGATACCCCAGCTCTGATTCCTCGCCTCTGATTCCCTTCCTCTGATTCCCAACCACTCATTCCCCACCTCTGATTTCCCATATTGATTCCCTGCGTCTGATTCCCCGCCTCTGATTCCCCAACTCTGATTCCCCGGCTCTGATTCCCCAGCTCTGATTCCCCGCCTCTGATTCCCCGTGTTTGATTCCCTGCCTCAGATTCCCGGCCTCTGATTCCCCATCTCTGATTCACCGTCTTTGATTCGCCACCTCTGATTCCCCATATCTGATTCCCCGCCTCTGTTTCCCCGCCTCTGATTCCCGGACTCTGATTCCCCACCTCTGATTCCCGGCCTCTTATTCCCGGCATCTGATTCAGGCCTCTGATTCCCGGCCTCTGATTCCCTGCTTCTGATTCTGATTCCCTGCCTCTGATTCCCCATCTCTGATTCCGCACATCTGATTCCCTTCCTCTGATTCCCCACCTCTGATTCCCCATATCTGACTCCCCGCCTCTGTTTCCCCGCCTCTGATTCCCCGCCTCTGTTTCCCAATATCTAAGTCCCCGCCTCTGATTCCCCAACTCTGATTCCCCACCTCTGTTTCCCCAGCTCTGATTCCCCGCCTCTGATTCCCCGCATCTGATTCCCTGCATCTGATTCCAAGCCTCTGATTCCCTGCCTCTGATTTCCAACCTCTGATTCCCCACCTCTGATTCCCCATATCTGAATCCCCGCCTCTGTTTCCCCGCCTCTGATTCCCCACCTCTGTTTCCCCATATCTGATTCCCGGCCTCTGATTCCCTGCCTCTGAATCCCCGCCTCTGATTCCCTGCCTCTGATTCCCCATCTCCGATTCCGCACATCTGATTCCCTGCCTCTGATTCCCCGCCTCTGATTCCCCGCCTCTGATTCCCTGCCTCTGATTCCCAACCTCTGATTCCCCACCTCTGATTCCCCATATCTGATTCCCCGCCTCTGTTTCCCCGTTTCTGATTCCCCTCCTCTGATTCCCCAACTCTAATTCCCCGCCTCTGATTCCCCAGCTCTGATTCCCCGTGTTTGATTCCCTGCCTCTGATTCCCCGCCCTGATTCCCCATCTCTGTTTCACCGCCTTTGATTCGCCACCTCTGATTCCCCATATCTGATTCCCCGCCTCTGTTTCCCCGCCTCTGATTCCCTGCCTCTGATTCCCAACCTCTGATTCCACACCTCTGATTCCCCATATCTGATTCCCCGCCTCTGTTTCCCCGCCTCTGATTCCCTGCCCCTGTTTCCCCATATCTGATTCCCTGCCTCTGATTCCCCAACTCGGATTCCCCGCCTGTGATTCCCCAGCTCTGATTCCCCGCCTCTGATTTCCAGTGTTTGATTCCCTGCCTCTGATTCCCCGCCTCTGATTTCCCATCTCTGATTCACCGCCTTTGATTCGCCACCTCTGATTCCACATATCTGATTCCCCACCTCTGTTTCCCCGCCTCTGATTCCCCGCCTCTGATTCTCCATATCTCATTCCCCGCCTCTGAATCCTCATCTCTGATTCCCGGACTCTGATTCCCCACCTCTGATTCCCGGCCTCTTATTCCCAGCATCTGATTCCCGGCCTCTGATTCCCGGCCTCTGATTCCGCGCTTCTGATTCTGATTCCCTGCCTCTGATTCCCCATCTCTAATTCCGCACATCTGATTCCCTGCCTCTGATTCCCCACCTCTGATTCCCCATATCTGATATCCCGCCTCTGTTTCCCCGCCTCTGATTCCCCGCCTCTGTTTCCCCATATCTAATTCCCAACCTCTGATGCCCCAACTCTGATTCCCTGCCTCTGATTCCCCGCGTTCTATTCCCTGCCTCTGATTCCCCGCCTGTGATTCCCCATCTCTGATTCACCACCTCTGATTCCCCACCTCTGATTCCCCATATCTAATTCCCCGCCTCTGTTTGCCCGACTCTGATTCCCCGCCTCTGTTTCCCCATATCTGATTCCCCGCCTCTGAATCCCCAACTCTGATTCCCTGCCTCTGATTCCCCAGCTCTGATTCCCCGCCTTTGATTCCCCCGTCTGATTCCCAGCCTCTGAAACCCCGTGTCTGATTTCTTGCCTCTGATTCTCCGCCTCTGATTCCCCATCTCTGATTCACAGCCTCTGATTCCCAACCTCTGATTCCCCACCTCTGATTCCCCAGCTCTGATTCCCCGCCTCTGAATCCCCGCATCTGATTCCCCGCCTCTGACTCCCCACCTCTGATTCCCCGCCTCTGATTCCCCAACTCTAATTCCCCGCCTCTGATTCCCCATATCTGATTCCCCGCCTCTGTTTCCCCGCCTCTGATTCCCCGCCCCTGTTTCCCCATATCTGATTCCCTGCCTCTGATTCCACAACTTTGATTGCCAGCCTCTGATTCCCCAGCTCTGATTCCCCGCCTCTGATTCCCCGTGTTTGATTCCCTGCCTCTGATTCCCCGCCTCTGATTCCCCATCTCTGATTCACCGCCTTTGATTCGCCACCTCTGATTCCCCATATCTGATTCCCCACCTCTGTGTCCCCGCCTCTGATTCCCCGCCTCTGATTCTCCATATCTCATTCCCCGCCTCTGAATCCCCATCTCTGATTCCCGGACTCTGATTCCCCACCTCTGATTCCTGGCCTCTTATTCCCAGCATCTGATTCCAGGCCTCTGATTCCCGGCCTCTGACTCCCCGCTTCTGATTCTGATTCCCTGCCTCTGATTCCCCATCTCTGATTCCGCACATCTGATTACCTGCCTCTGATTCCCACCTCTGATTCCCCATATCTGATTCCCCGCCTCTGTTTCCACGCCTCTGATTCCCCGCCTCTGTTTCCCCACATCTAATTCCCCACCTCTGATGCCCCAACTCTGATTCCCCGCCTTTGATTCCCCAGCTCTGATTCCCCGCCTTTGATTCCCCGCATCCGATTCCCCATATCTGATTCCCCGCCTCTGTTTCCCTGCCCCTGATTCCCCGCCTCTGTTTCCCCATATCTGATTCCCCGCCTCTGATTCCCAACTATGATTCCCCGCCTCTGATTCCCCAGCTCGGATTCCCTGCCTCTGATTCCCCGCGTTCTATTCCCTGCCTCTGATTCCCCGCCTGTGATTCCCCATCTCTGATTCACCACCTCTGATTCCCCACCACTGATTCCCCATATCTAATTCCCCGCCTCTGTTTGCCCGCCTCTGATTCCCCGCCTCTGTTTCCCCATATCTGATTCCCCGCCTCTGAATCCCCAACTCTGATTCCATGCCTCTGAATCCCCAGCTTCATTCCCCGCCTTTGATTCCCCCCGTCTGATTCCCAGCCTCTGAATCCCCGTGTCTGATAACCTGCCTCTGATTCCCCGCCTCTGATTCCCCATCTCAGATTCACCGCCTCTGATTCCCCAACTCTGATTCCCCATCTCTGATTCCCCAGCTCTGATTCCCCGCCTCTGATTCCCCGCCTCTGATTCCCCAACTCTGATTCCCCGCCTCTGATTCCCCAGCTCTGATTCCCCGCCTCTGATTCCCCGTGTTTGATCCCCTGCCTCTGATTCCCCGCCTCTGATTCCCCATCTCTGATTCACCGCCTTTGATTCGCCACCTCTGATTCCCCTTATCTGATACCTCGCCACTGTTTCCCCGCCTCTGATTCCCCGCCTCTGATTCCCCATATCTCATTCCCCGCCTCTGATTCGCCAGCTATGATTCCCCGCCTCTGATTCCCCGCGTCTGATTCCCTGCCTCTGATTCCCTGCCTCTGATTCCACATCTCTGATTCACCACCTCTGTTTCCCCGCGTCTGATTCCCCGCCTCTGATTCCCCATCTCTGATTCCCCATCTCTGATTCCCCAATTCTGATTCCCCGCCTCTGATACCCCAGCTCTGATTCCTCGCCTCTGATTCCCTTCCTCTGATTCCCAACCACTCATTCCCCACCTCTGATTTCCCATATTGATTCCCTGCGTCTGATTCCCCGCCTCTGATTCCCCAACTCTGATTCCCCGGCTCTGATTCCCCAGCTCTGATTCCCCGCCTCTGATTCCCCGTGTTTGATTCCCTGCCTCAGATTCCCGGCCTCTGATTCCCCATCTCTGATTCACCGCCTTTGATTCGCCACCTCTGATTCCCCATATCTGATTCCCCGCCTCTGTTTCCCCGCCTCTGATTCCCGGACTCTGATTCCCCACCTCTGATTCCCGGCCTCTTATTCCCGGCATCTGATTCAGGCCTCTGATTCCCGGCCTCTGATTCCCTGCTTCTGATTCTGATTCCCTGCCTCTGATTCCCCATCTCTGATTCCGCACATCTGATTCCGCACATCTGATTACCCACCTCTGATTCCCCATATCTGACTCCCCGCCTCTGTTTCCCCGCCTCTGATTCCCCGCCTCTGTTTCCCAATATCTAAGTCCCCGCCTCTGATTCCCCAACTCTGATTCCCCACCTCTGTTTCCCCAGCTCTGATTCCCCGCCTCTGATTCCCCGCATCTGATTCCCTGCATCTGATTCCAAGCCTCTGATTCCCTGCCTCTGATTTCCAACCTCTGATTCCCCACCTCTGATTCCCCATATCTGAATCCCCGCCTCTGTTTCCCCGCCTCTGATTCCCCACCTCTGTTTCCCCATATCTGATTCCCGGCCTCTGATTCCCTGCCTCTGAATCCCCGCCTCTGATTCCCTGCCTCTGATTCCCCATCTCCGATTCCGCACATCTGATTCCCTGCCTCTGATTCCCCGCCTCTGATTCCCCGCCTCTGATTCCCTGCCTCTGATTCCCAACCTCTGATTCCCCACCTCTGATTCCCCATATCTGATTCCCCGCCTCTGTTTCCCCGTTTCTGATTCCCCTCCTCTGATTCCCCAACTCTAATTCCCCGCCTCTGATTCCCCAGCTCTGATTCCCCGTGTTTGATTCCCTGCCTCTGATTCCCCGCCCTGATTCCCCATCTCTGTTTCACCGCCTTTGATTCGCCACCTCTGATTCCCCATATCTGATTCCCCGCCTCTGTTTCCCCGCCTCTGATTCCCTGCCTCTGATTCCCAACCTCTGATTCCACACCTCTGATTCCCCATATCTGATTCCCCGCCTCTGTTTCCCCGCCTCTGATTCCCTGCCCCTGTTTCCCCATATCTGATTCCCTGCCTCTGATTCCCCAACTCGGATTCCCCGCCTGTGATTCCCCAGCTCTGATTCCCCGCCTCTGATTTCCAGTGTTTGATTCCCTGCCTCTGATTCCCCGCCTCTGATTTCCCATCTCTGATTCACCGCCTTTGATTCGCCACCTCTGATTCCACATATCTGATTCCCCACCTCTGTTTCCCCGCCTCTGATTCCCCGCCTCTGATTCTCCATATCTCATTCCCCGCCTCTGAATCCTCATCTCTGATTCCCGGACTCTGATTCCCCACCTCTGATTCCCGGCCTCTTATTCCCAGCATCTGATTCCCGGCCTCTGATTCCCGGCCTCTGATTCCCCGCTTCTGATTCTGATTCCCTGCCTCTGATTCCCCATCTCTAATTCCGCACATCTGATTCCCTGCCTCTGATTCCCCACCTCTGATTCCCCATATCTGATATCCCGCCTCTGTTTCCCCGCCTCTGATTCCCCGCCTCTGTTTCCCCATATCTAATTCCCAACCTCTGATGCCCCAACTCTGATTCCCTGCCTCTGATTCCCCGCATTCTATTCCCTGCCTCTGATTCCCCGCCTGTGATTCCCCATCTCTGATTCACCACCTCTGATTCCCCACCTCTGATTCCCCATATCTAATTCCCCGCCTCTGTTTGCCCGACTCTGATTCCCCGCCTCTGTTTCCCCATATCTGATTCCCCGCCTCTGAATCCCCAACTCTGATTCCCTGCCTCTGATTCCCCAGCTCTGATTCCCCGCCTTTGATTCCCCCGTCTGATTCCCAGCCTCTGAAACCCCGTGTCTGATTTCTTGCCTCTGATTCTCCGCCTCTGATTCCCCATCTCTGATTCACAGCCTCTGATTCCCCACCTCTGATTCCCCATCTCTGATTCCGCACATCTGATTCCCTGCCTCTGATTCCCCGACTCTGATTCCCCGCCTCTGATTCCCTGCCTCTGATTCCCCATCTCCGATTCCGCACATCTGATTCCCTGCCTCTGATTCCCCGCCTCTGATTCCCCGCCGCTGATTCCCTGCCTCTGATATCCAACCTCTGATTCCCCACCTCTGATTCCCCGTGTTTGATTCCCCGCCTCTGTTTCCCCACCACTGATTCCCCGCCTCTGATTCCCCAACTCTAATTCCCCGCCTCTGATTCCCCATATCTGATTCCCCGCCTCTGTTTCCCCGCCTCTGATTCCCCGCCCCTGTTTCCCCATATCTGATTCCCTGTCTCTGATTCCCCAACTTTGATTCCCAGCCTCTGATTCCCCAGCTCTGATTCCCCGCCTCTGATTCTCCGTGTTTGATTCCCTGCCTCTGATTCCCCGCCTCTGATTCCCCATCTCTGATTCACCGCCTTTGATTCGCCACCTCTGATTCCCCATATCTGATTCCCCACCTCTGTTTCCCCGCCTCTGATTCCCCGCCTCTGATTCTCCATATCTCATTCCCCGCCTCTGACTCCCCATCTCTGATTCCCGGACTCTGATTCCCCACCTCTGATTCCCGGCCTCTTATTCCCAGCATCTGATTCCAGGCCTCTGATTCCCGGCCTCTGACTCCCCGCTTCTGATTCTGATTCCCTGCCTCTGATTCCCCATCTCTGAGTACGCACATCTGATTACCTGCCTCTGATTCCCCACCTCTGATTCCCCATATCTGATTCCCCGCCTCTGTTTCCACGCCTCTGATTCCCCGCCTCTGTTTCCCCATATCTAATTCCCCACCTCTGATGCCCCAACTCTGATTCCCCGCCTCTGATACCCCAGCTCTGATTCCCCGCCTCTGATTCCCTGCATCCGATCGCCCATATCTGATTCCCCGCCTCTGTTTCCCTGCCCCTGATTCCCCGCCTCTGTTTCCCCATATCTGACTATCCGCCTCTGATTCCCAACTATGATTCCCCGCCTCTGAATCCCCGCGTCTGATTCCCTGCCTCTGCTTCCCCGCCTCTGATTCCCCAACTCTGATTCCCCGCCTCTGATTCCCCAGCTCTGATTCCCCGCCTCTGATTCCCCGTGTTTGATTCCCTGCCTCTGATTCCCGGCCTCTGATTCCCCATCTCTGATTCACCGCCTTTGATTCGCCACCTCTGATTCCCCATATCTGATTCTCGGCATCTGTTTCCCCGCCTCTGATTCCCCGCCTCTGATTCCCCATATCTCATTCCCCGCCTCTGAATAACCATCTCTGATTCCCGGACTCTGATTCCCCACCTCTGATTCCCGGCCTCTTATTCCCGGCATCTGATTCCGGCCTCTGATTCCCGGCCTCTGATTCCCTGCTTCTGATTCTGATTCCCTGCCTTTGATTCCCCATCTCTGATTCCGCACATCTGATTCCCTGCCTCTGATTCCCCATCTCTGATTCCCCATATCTGATTCCCCGCCTCTGTTTCCCCGCCTCTGATACCCCGCCTCTGTTTCCCAATATCTAAGTCCCCGCCTCTGATTCCCCAACTCTGATTCCCCACCTCTGATTCCCCAGCTCTGATTCCCCGCCTTTGAATCCCCGCATCTGATTCCTTGCATCTGATTCCAAGCCTCTGATTCCCTGCCTCTGATTCCCAACCTCTGATTCCCCACCTCTGATTCCCCATATCTGATTCCCAGCCTCTGTTTCCCCACCTCTGATTCACCGCCTCTGTTTCACCATATCTGATTCCCGGCCTCTGATTCCCCGCCTCTGATTCCCCGCCTCTGATTCCCTGCCTCTGATTCCCAATCTCCGATTCCGCACATCTGATTCCCTGCCTCTGATTCCCCGCCTCTGATTCCCCGCCTCTGATTCCCTGCCTCTGATTCCCAACCTCTGATTTCCCCACCTCTGATTCCCCGTGTTTGATTCCCCGCCTCTGTTTCCCCACCTCTGATTCCCCGCCTCTGATTCCCCAACTCTAATTCCCCGCCTCTGATTCCCCATATCTGATTCCCCGCCTCTGTTTCCCCGCCTCTGATTCCCCGCCCCTGATTCCCCATATCTGATTCCCTGCCTCTGATTCCACAACTTTGATTCCCAGCCTCTGATTCCCCAGCTCTGATTCCCCGCCTCTGATTCCCCGTGTTTGATTCCCTGCCTCTGATTCCCCGCCTCTGATTCCCCATCTCTGATTCACCGCCTTTGATTCGCCACCTCTGATTCCCCATATCTGATTCCCCACCTCTGTTTCCCCGCCTCTGATTCCCCGCCTCTGATTCTCCATATCTCATTCCCCGCCTCTGAATCCCCATCTCTGATTCCCGGACTCTGATTCCCCACCTCTGATTCCCGGCCTCTTATTCCCAGCATCTGATTCCAGGCCTCTGATTCCCGGCCTCTGACTCCCCGCTTCTGATTCTGATTCGCTGCCTCTGATTCCCCATCTCTGATTCCGCACATCTGATTACCTGCCTCTGATTCCCCACCCCTGATTCCCCATATCTGATTCCCCGCCTCTGTTTCCACGCCTCTGATTCCCCACCTCTGTTTCCCCATATCTAATTCGCCACCTCTGATGCCCCAACTCTGATTCCCCGCCTCTGATTCCCCAGTTCTGATTCCCCGCCTCTGATTCCCCGCATCCGATTCCACATATCTGATTCCCCGCCTCTGTTTCCCCGCCCCTGATTCCCCGCCTCTGTTTCCCCATATCTGATTCCCCGCCTCTGATTCCCAACTATGATTCCCCGCCTCTGATTCCCCAGCTCTGATTCCCTGCCTCTGATTCCCCGCGTTCTATTCCCTGCCTCTGATTCCCCGCCTGTGATTCCCCATCTCTGATTCACCACCTCTGATTCCCCACAACTGATTCCCCATATCTAATTCCCCGCCTCTGTTTGCCCGCCTCTGATTCCCTGCCTCTGATTCCCCACCTCTGATTCCCCATCTCTGATTCCGCACATCCGATTCCCTGCCTCTGATTCCCCGACTCTGATTCCCCACCTCTGATTCCCCATCTCTGATTCCCCGCCTCTGATTCCCCAACTCTGATTCCCCGCCTCTGATTCCCCAGCTCTGATTCCCCGCCTCTGATTCCCCGTGTTTGATCCCCTGCCTCTGATTCCCCGCATCTGATTCCCCATCTCTGATTCACCGCCTTTGATTCGCCACCTCTGATTCCCCTTATCTGATTCCTCGCCACTGTTTCCCCGCCTCTGATTCCCCGCCTCTGATTCCCCATATCTCATTCCCCGCCTCTGATTCGCCAGCTATGATCCCCCGCCTCTGATTCCCCGCGTCTGATTCCCTGCCTCTGATTCCCCGCCTCTGATTCCACATCTCTGATTCACCACCTCTGTTTCCCCGCGTCTGATTCCCCGCCTCTGATTCCCCATCTCTGATTCCCCATCTCTGATTCCCCAATTCTGATTCCCCGCCTCTGACACCCCAGCTCTGATTCCTCGCCTCTGATTCCCTTCCTCTGATTCCCAACCACTCATTCCCCACCTCTGATTTCCCATATTGATTCCCTGCGTCTGATTCCCCGCCTCTGATTCCCCAACTCTGATTCCCCGGCTCTGATTCCCCAGCTCTGATTCCCCGCCTCTGATTCCCCGTGTTTGATTCCCTGCCTCTGATTCCCGGCCTCTGATTCCCCATCTCTGATTCACCGCCTTTGATTCGCCACCTCTGATTCCCCATATCTGATTCCCCGCCTCTGTTTCCCCGCCTCTGATTCCCGGACTCTGATTCCCCACCTCTGATTCCCGGCCTCTTATTCCCGGCATCTGATTCAGGCCTCTGATTCCCGGCTGATTCCCTGCTTCTGATTCTGACTCCCTGCCTCTGATTCCCCATCTCTGATTCCGCACATCTGATTCCCTGCCTCTGATTCCCCACCTCTGATTCCCCATATCTGACTCCCCGCCTCTGTTTCCCCGCCTCTGATTCCCCGCCTCTGTTTCCCAATATCTAAGTCCCCGCCTCTGATTCCCCAACTCTGATTCCCCACCTCTGTTTCCCCAGCTCTGATTCCCCGCCTCTGATTCCCCGCATCTGATTCCCTGCATCTGATTCCAAGCCTCTGATTCCCTGCCTCTGATTCCCAACCTCTGATTCCCCACCTATGATTCCCCATATCTGAATCCCCGCCTCTGTTTCCCCGCCTCTGATTCCCCACCTCTGTTTCCCCATATCTGATTCCCGGCCTCTGATTCCCCTCCTCTGATTCCCCAACTCTAATTCCCCGCCTCTGATTCCCCAGCTCTGATTCCCCGTGTTTGATTCCCTGCCTCTGATTCCCTGCCCTGATTCCCCATCTCTGTTTCACCGCCTTTGATTCGCCACCTCTGATTCCCCATATGTGATTCCCCGCCTCTGTTTCCCCGCCTCTGATTCCCTGCCTCTGATTCCCAACCTCTGATTCCACACCTCTGATTCCCCATATCTGATTCCCCGCCTCTGTTTCCCCGCCTCTGATTCCCTGCCCCTGTTTCCCCATATCTGATTCCCTGCCTCTGATTCCCCAACTCTGATTCCCCGCCTCTGATTCCCCAGCTCTGATTCCCCGCCTCTGATTTCCAGTGTTTGATTCCCTGCCTCTGATTCCCCGCCTCTGATTCCCCATCTCTGATTCACCGCCTTTGATTCGCCACCTCTGATTCCACATATCTGATTCCCCACCTCTGTTTCCCCGCCTCTGATTCCCCGCCTCTGATTCTCCATATCTCATTCCCCGCCTCTGAATCCTCATCTCTGATTCCCGGACTCTGATTCCCCACCTCTGAATCCCGGCCTCTTATTCCCAGCATCTGATTCCCGGCCTCTGATTCCCGGCCTCTGATTCCCCGCTTCTGATTCTGATTCCCTGCCTCTGATTCCCCATCTCTGATTCCGCACATCTGATTCCCTGCCTCTGATTCCCCACCTCTGATTCCCCATATCTGATATCCCGCCTCTGTTTCCCCGCCTCTGATTCCCCGCCTCTGTTTCCCCATATCTAATTCCCAACCTCTGATGCCCCAACTCTGATTCCCTGCCTCTGATTCCCCGCGTTCTATTCCCTGCCTCTGATTCCCCGCCTGTGATTCCCCATCTCTGATTCACCACCTCTGATTCCCCACCTCTGATTCCCCATATCTAATTCCCCGCCTCTGTTTGCCAAACTCTGATTCCCCGCCTCTGTTTCCCCATATCTGATTCCCCGCCTCTGAATCCCCAAGTCTGATTCCCTGCCTCTGATTCCCCAGCTCTGATTCCCCGCCTTTGATTCCCCCGTCTGATTCCCAGCCTCTGAAACCCCCCGTCTGATTCCCAGCCTCTGAATCCCCGTGTCTGATTTCCTGCCTCTGATTCCCCACCTCTGATTCCCCACCTCTGATTCCACATATCTGATTCCCCACCTCTGTTTCCCCGCCTCTGATTCCCCGCCTCTGATTCTCCATATCTCATTCCCCGCCTCTGAATCCCCATCTCTGATTCCCGGACTCTGATTCCCCACCTCTGATTCCCGGCCTCTTATTCCCAGCATCTGATTCCCGGCCTCTGATTCCCGGCCTCTGATTCCCCGCTTCTGATTCTGATTCCCTGCCTCTGATTCCCCATCTCTGATTCCGCACATCTGATTCCCTGCCTCTGATTCCCCACCTCTGATTCCCCATATCTGATTTCCCGCCTCTGTTTCCCCGCCTCTGATTCCCCGCCTCTGTTTCCCCATATCTAATTCCCAACCTCTGATGCCCCAACTCTGATTCCCTGCCTCTGATTCCCCGCGTTCTATTCCCTGCCTCTGATTCCCCGCCTGTGATTCCCCATCTCTGATTCACCACCTCTGATTCCCCACCTCTGATTCCCCATATCTAATTCCCCGCCTCTGTTTGCCCGCCTCTGATTCCCCGCCTCTGTTTCCCCATATCTGATTCCCTGCCTCTGAATCCCCAACTCTGATTCCCTGCCTCTGATTCCCCAGCTCTGATTCCCCGCCTTTGATTCCCCCCGTCTGATTCCCAGCCTCTGAGTCCCCGTGTCTGATTTCCAGCCTCTGATTCCCCGCCTCTGATTCCCCATCTCTGATTCACAGCCTCTGATTCCCCACCTCTGATTCCCCATCTCTGATTCCGCACATCTGATTCCCTGCCTCTGATTCCCCGACTCTGAACCCCACCTCTGATTCCCCAGCTCTGATTCCCCGCCTCTGATTCCCCGTGTTTGATTCCCTGCCTCTGATTCCCCGCCTCTGATTCCCCATCTCTGATTCAACGCCTTTGATTCGCCACCTCTGATTCCCCATATCTGATTCCTCGCCTCTGTTTCCCCGCCTTTGATTCCCCTCCTCTGATTCCCCATATCTCATTCCCCGCCTCTGATTCCCCATCTCTGATTCCCGGACTCTGATTCCCCACCTCTGATTCCCGGCCTCTTATTCCCGGCATCTGATTCCGGCCTCTGATTCCCGGCCTCTGATTCCCTGCTTCTGATTCCCCATCTCTGATTCCGCAAATCTAATTCCCTGCCTCTGATTCCCCACCTCTGATTCCCCATATCTGATTCCCCGCCTCTGTTTCCCCGCCTCTGATTCCCCGCCTCTGTTTCCCCATATCTAAGTCCCCGCCTCTGATTCCCCAACTTTGATTCCCCACCTCTGATTCCCCAGCTCTGATTCCCCGCCTCTGATTCCCGGCATCTGATACCATGCATCTGATTCCCAGCCTCTGATTCCCAGCCTCTGATTCCCAACCTCTGATTCCCCACCTCTGATCCCCATATCTGATTCCCCGCCTCTGTTTCCCCGCCTCTGATTCCCCGCCTCTGTTTCCCCATATCTGATCCCCGCCTCTATTTGCCCGCCTCTGATTCCCCGCCTCTGTTTCCCCATATCTGATTCCCCGCCTCTGAATCCCCAACTCTGATTCCCTGCCTCTAATTTCGCAGCTCTGATTCCCCGCCTATGATTCCCCGCGTCTGATTATTGGCCTCTGATTCCCCTCCTCTGATTCCCCATCTCTGATTCACAACCTCTGATTCCCCACCTCTGATACCCCATATCTGATTCCCCGCCTCTGTTTCCCCGCCTCTGATTCCCCACCTCTGAATCCCAATATCTGATTCCCCGCCTCTGATTCCCCACCTCTGATTCCCCGCCTCTGATTCGCCAGCTATGATTCCCCGCCTCTTATTCCCCGCGTCTGATTCCCTGCCTCTGATTCCCCGCCTCTGATTCCACATCTCTGATTCACCACCTCTGATTCCCCGCGTCTGATTCCCTGCCTCTGATTCGCTGCCTCTGATTCCCCATCTCTGATTCCGCACATCTGATTACCTGCCTCTGATTCCCCACCCCTGATTCCCCATATCTGATTCCCCGCCTCTGTTTCCACGCCTCTGATTCCCCACCTCTGTTTCCCCATATCTAATTCGCCACCTCTGATGCCCCAACTCTGATTCCCCGCCTCTGATTCCCCAGTTCTGATTCCCCGCCTCTGATTCCCCGCATCCGATTCCACATATCTGATTCCCCGCCTCTGTTTCCCCGCCCCTGATTCCCCGCCTCTGTTTCCCCATATCTGATTCCCCGCCTCTGATTCCCAACTATGATTCCCCGCCTCTGATTCCCCAGCTCTGATTCCCTGCCTCTGATTCCCCGCGTTCTATTCCCTGCCTCTGATTCCCCGCCTGTGATTCCCCATCTCTGATTCACCACCTCTGATTCCCCACAACTGATTCCCCATATCTAATTCCCCGCCTCTGTTTGCCCGCCTCTGATTCCCTGCCTCTGATTCCCCACCTCTGATTCCCCATCTCTGATTCCGCACATCCGATTCCCTGCCTCTGATTCCCCGACTCTGATTCCCCACCTCTGATTCCCCATCTCTGATTCCCCGCCTCTGATTCCCCAACTCTGATTCCCCGCCTCTGATTCCCCAGCTCTGATTCCCCGCCTCTGATTCCCCGTGTTTGATCCCCTGCCTCTGATTCCCCGCATCTGATTCCCCATCTCTGATTCACCGCCTTTGATTCGCCACCTCTGATTCCCCTTATCTGATTCCTCGCCACTGTTTCCCCGCCTCTGATTCCCTGCCTCTGATTCCCAACCTCTGATTCCACACCTCTGATTCCCCATATCTGATTCCCCGCCTCTGTTTCCCCGCCTCTGATTCCCTGCCCCTGTTTCCCCATATCTGATTCCCTGCCTCTGATTCCCCAACTCGGATTCCCCGCCTGTGATTCCCCAGCTCTGATTCCCCGCCTCTGATTTCCAGTGTTTGATTCCCTGCCTCTGATTCCCCGCCTCTGATTTCCCATCTCTGATTCACCGCCTTTGATTCGCCACCTCTGATTCCACATATCTGATTCCCCACCTCTGTTTCCCCGCCTCTGATTCCCCGCCTCTGATTCTCCATATCTCATTCCCCGCCTCTGAATCCTCATCTCTGATTCCCGGACTCTGATTCCCCACCTCTGATTCCCGGCCTCTTATTCCCAGCATCTGATTCCCGGCCTCTGATTCCCGGCCTCTGATTCCCCGCTTCTGATTCTGATTCCCTGCCTCTGATTCCCCATCTCTAATTCCGCACATCTGATTCCCTGCCTCTGATTCCCCACCTCTGATTCCCCATATCTGATATCCCGCCTCTGTTTCCCCGCCTCTGATTCCCCGCCTCTGTTTCCCCATATCTAATTCCCAACCTCTGATGCCCCAACTCTGATTCCCTGCCTCTGATTCCCCGCATTCTATTCCCTGCCTCTGATTCCCCGCCTGTGATTCCCCATCTCTGATTCACCACCTCTGATTCCCCACCTCTGATTCCCCATATCTAATTCCCCGCCTCTGTTTGCCCGACTCTGATTCCCCGCCTCTGTTTCCCCATATCTGATTCCCCGCCTCTGAATCCCCAACTCTGATTCCCTGCCTCTGATTCCCCAGCTCTGATTCCCCGCCTTTGATTCCCCCGTCTGATTCCCAGCCTCTGAAACCCCGTGTCTGATTTCTTGCCTCTGATTCTCCGCCTCTGATTCCCCATCTCTGATTCACAGCCTCTGATTCCCCACCTCTGATTCCCCATCTCTGATTCCGCACATCTGATTCCCTGCCTCTGATTCCCCGACTCTGATTCCCCGCCTCTGATTCCCTGCCTCTGATTCCCCATCTCCGATTCCGCACATCTGATTCCCTGCCTCTGATTCCCCGCCTCTGATTCCCCGCCGCTGATTCCCTGCCTCTGATATCCAACCTCTGATTCCCCACCTCTGATTCCCCGTGTTTGATTCCCCGCCTCTGTTTCCCCACCACTGATTCCCCGCCTCTGATTCCCCAACTCTAATTCCCCGCCTCTGATTCCCCATATCTGATTCCCCGCCTCTGTTTCCCCGCCTCTGATTCCCCGCCCCTGTTTCCCCATATCTGATTCCCTGTCTCTGATTCCCCAACTTTGATTCCCAGCCTCTGATTCCCCAGCTCTGATTCCCCGCCTCTGATTCTCCGTGTTTGATTCCCTGCCTCTGATTCCCCGCCTCTGATTCCCCATCTCTGATTCACCGCCTTTGATTCGCCACCTCTGATTCCCCATATCTGATTCCCCACCTCTGTTTCCCCGCCTCTGATTCCCCGCCTCTGATTCTCCATATCTCATTCCCCGCCTCTGACTCCCCATCTCTGATTCCCGGACTCTGATTCCCCACCTCTGATTCCCGGCCTCTTATTCCCAGCATCTGATTCCAGGCCTCTGATTCCCGGCCTCTGACTCCCCGCTTCTGATTCTGATTCCCTGCCTCTGATTCCCCATCTCTGAGTACGCACATCTGATTACCTGCCTCTGATTCCCCACCTCTGATTCCCCATATCTGATTCCCCGCCTCTGTTTCCACGCCTCTGATTCCCCGCCTCTGTTTCCCCATATCTAATTCCCCACCTCTGATGCCCCAACTCTGATTCCCCGCCTCTGATACCCCAGCTCTGATTCCCCGCCTCTGATTCCCTGCATCCGATCGCCCATATCTGATTCCCCGCCTCTGTTTCCCTGCCCCTGATTCCCCGCCTCTGTTTCCCCATATCTGACTATCCGCCTCTGATTCCCAACTATGATTCCCCGCCTCTGAATCCCCGCGTCTGATTCCCTGCCTCTGCTTCCCCGCCTCTGATTCCCCAACTCTGATTCCCCGCCTCTGATTCCCCAGCTCTGATTCCCCGCCTCTGATTCCCCGTGTTTGATTCCCTGCCTCTGATTCCCGGCCTCTGATTCCCCATCTCTGATTCACCGCCTTTGATTCGCCACCTCTGATTCCCCATATCTGATTCTCGGCATCTGTTTCCCCGCCTCTGATTCCCCGCCTCTGATTCCCCATATCTCATTCCCCGCCTCTGAATAACCATCTCTGATTCCCGGACTCTGATTCCCCACCTCTGATTCCCGGCCTCTTATTCCCGGCATCTGATTCCGGCCTCTGATTCCCGGCCTCTGATTCCCTGCTTCTGATTCTGATTCCCTGCCTTTGATTCCCCATCTCTGATTCCGCACATCTGATTCCCTGCCTCTGATTCCCCATCTCTGATTCCCCATATCTGATTCCCCGCCTCTGTTTCCCCGCCTCTGATACCCCGCCTCTGTTTCCCAATATCTAAGTCCCCGCCTCTGATTCCCCAACTCTGATTCCCCACCTCTGATTCCCCAGCTCTGATTCCCCGCCTTTGAATCCCCGCATCTGATTCCTTGCATCTGATTCCAAGCCTCTGATTCCCTGCCTCTGATTCCCAACCTCTGATTCCCCACCTCTGATTCCCCATATCTGATTCCCAGCCTCTGTTTCCCCACCTCTGATTCACCGCCTCTGTTTCACCATATCTGATTCCCGGCCTCTGATTCCCCGCCTCTGATTCCCCGCCTCTGATTCCCTGCCTCTGATTCCCAATCTCCGATTCCGCACATCTGATTCCCTGCCTCTGATTCCCCGCCTCTGATTCCCCGCCTCTGATTCCCTGCCTCTGATTCCCAACCTCTGATTTCCCCACCTCTGATTCCCCGTGTTTGATTCCCCGCCTCTGTTTCCCCACCTCTGATTCCCCGCCTCTGATTCCCCAACTCTAATTCCCCGCCTCTGATTCCCCATATCTGATTCCCCGCCTCTGTTTCCCCGCCTCTGATTCCCCGCCCCTGATTCCCCATATCTGATTCCCTGCCTCTGATTCCACAACTTTGATTCCCAGCCTCTGATTCCCCAGCTCTGATTCCCCGCCTCTGATTCCCCGTGTTTGATTCCCTGCCTCTGATTCCCCGCCTCTGATTCCCCATCTCTGATTCACCGCCTTTGATTCGCCACCTCTGATTCCCCATATCTGATTCCCCACCTCTGTTTCCCCGCCTCTGATTCCCCGCCTCTGATTCTCCATATCTCATTCCCCGCCTCTGAATCCCCATCTCTGATTCCCGGACTCTGATTCCCCACCTCTGATTCCCGGCCTCTTATTCCCAGCATCTGATTCCAGGCCTCTGATTCCCGGCCTCTGACTCCCCGCTTCTGATTCTGATTCGCTGCCTCTGATTCCCCATCTCTGATTCCGCACATCTGATTACCTGCCTCTGATTCCCCACCCCTGATTCCCCATATCTGATTCCCCGCCTCTGTTTCCACGCCTCTGATTCCCCACCTCTGTTTCCCCATATCTAATTCGCCACCTCTGATGCCCCAACTCTGATTCCCCGCCTCTGATTCCCCAGTTCTGATTCCCCGCCTCTGATTCCCCGCATCCGATTCCACATATCTGATTCCCCGCCTCTGTTTCCCCGCCCCTGATTCCCCGCCTCTGTTTCCCCATATCTGATTCCCCGCCTCTGATTCCCAACTATGATTCCCCGCCTCTGATTCCCCAGCTCTGATTCCCTGCCTCTGATTCCCCGCGTTCTATTCCCTGCCTCTGATTCCCCGCCTGTGATTCCCCATCTCTGATTCACCACCTCTGATTCCCCACAACTGATTCCCCATATCTAATTCCCCGCCTCTGTTTGCCCGCCTCTGATTCCCTGCCTCTGATTCCCCACCTCTGATTCCCCATCTCTGATTCCGCACATCCGATTCCCTGCCTCTGATTCCCCGACTCTGATTCCCCACCTCTGATTCCCCATCTCTGATTCCCCGCCTCTGATTCCCCAACTCTGATTCCCCGCCTCTGATTCCCCAGCTCTGATTCCCCGCCTCTGATTCCCCGTGTTTGATCCCCTGCCTCTGATTCCCCGCATCTGATTCCCCATCTCTGATTCACCGCCTTTGATTCGCCACCTCTGATTCCCCTTATCTGATTCCTCGCCACTGTTTCCCCGCCTCTGATTCCCCGCCTCTGATTCCCCATATCTCATTCCCCGCCTCTGATTCGCCAGCTATGATCCCCCGCCTCTGATTCCCCGCGTCTGATTCCCTGCCTCTGATTCCCCGCCTCTGATTCCACATCTCTGATTCACCACCTCTGTTTCCCCGCGTCTGATTCCCCGCCTCTGATTCCCCATCTCTGATTCCCCATCTCTGATTCCCCAATTCTGATTCCCCGCCTCTGACACCCCAGCTCTGATTCCTCGCCTCTGACTCCCTTCCTCTGATTCCCAACCACTCATTCCCCACCTCTGATTTCCCATATTGATTCCCTGCGTCTGATTCCCCGCCTCTGATTCCCCAACTCTGATTCCCCGGCTCTGATTCCCCAGCTCTGATTCCCCGCCTCTGATTCCCCGTGTTTGATTCCCTGCCTCTGATTCCCGGCCTCTGATTCCCCATCTCTGATTCACCGCCTTTGATTCGCCACCTCTGATTCCCCATATCTGATTCCCCGCCTCTGTTTCCCCGCCTCTGATTCCCGGACTCTGATTCCCCACCTCTGATTCCCGGCCTCTTATTCCCGGCATCTGATTCAGGCCTCTGATTCCCGGCTGATTCCCTGCTTCTGATTCTGACTCCCTGCCTCTGATTCCCCATCTCTGATTCCGCACATCTGATTCCCTGCCTCTGATTCCCCACCTCTGATTCCCCATATCTGACTCCCCGCCTCTGTTTCCCCGCCTCTGATTCCCCGCCTCTGTTTCCCAATATCTAAGTCCCCGCCTCTGATTCCCCAACTCTGATTCCCCACCTCTGTTTCCCCAGCTCTGATTCCCCGCCTCTGATTCCCCGCATCTGATTCCCTGCATCTGATTCCAAGCCTCTGATTCCCTGCCTCTGATTCCCAACCTCTGATTCCCCACCTATGATTCCCCATATCTGAATCCCCGCCTCTGTTTCCCCGCCTCTGATTCCCCACCTCTGTTTCCCCATATCTGATTCCCGGCCTCTGATTCCCCTCCTCTGATTCCCCAACTCTAATTCCCCGCCTCTGATTCCCCAGCTCTGATTCCCCGTGTTTGATTCCCTGCCTCTGATTCCCTGCCCTGATTCCCCATCTCTGTTTCACCGCCTTTGATTCGCCACCTCTGATTCCCCATATGTGATTCCCCGCCTCTGTTTCCCCGCCTCTGATTCCCTGCCTCTGATTCCCAACCTCTGATTCCACACCTCTGATTCCCCATATCTGATTCCCCGCCTCTGTTTCCCCGCCTCTGATTCCCTGCCCCTGTTTCCCCATATCTGATTCCCTGCCTCTGATTCCCCAACTCTGATTCCCCGCCTCTGATTCCCCAGCTCTGATTCCCCGCCTCTGATTTCCAGTGTTTGATTCCCTGCCTCTGATTCCCCGCCTCTGATTCCCCATCTCTGATTCACCGCCTTTGATTCGCCACCTCTGATTCCACATATCTGATTCCCCACCTCTGTTTCCCCGCCTCTGATTCCCCGCCTCTGATTCTCCATATCTCATTCCCCGCCTCTGAATCCTCATCTCTGATTCCCGGACTCTGATTCCCCACCTCTGAATCCCGGCCTCTTATTCCCAGCATCTGATTCCCGGCCTCTGATTCCCGGCCTCTGATTCCCCGCTTCTGATTCTGATTCCCTGCCTCTGATTCCCCATCTCTGATTCCGCACATCTGATTCCCTGCCTCTGATTCCCCACCTCTGATTCCCCATATCTGATATCCCGCCTCTGTTTCCCCGCCTCTGATTCCCCGCCTCTGTTTCCCCATATCTAATTCCCAACCTCTGATGCCCCAACTCTGATTCCCTGCCTCTGATTCCCCGCGTTCTATTCCCTGCCTCTGATTCCCCGCCTGTGATTCCCCATCTCTGATTCACCACCTCTGATTCCCCACCTCTGATTCCCCATATCTAATTCCCCGCCTCTGTTTGCCAAACTCTGATTCCCCGCCTCTGTTTCCCCATATCTGATTCCCCGCCTCTGAATCCCCAAGTCTGATTCCCTGCCTCTGATTCCCCAGCTCTGATTCCCCGCCTTTGATTCCCCCGTCTGATTCCCAGCCTCTGAAACCCCCCGTCTGATTCCCAGCCTCTGAATCCCCGTGTCTGATTTCCTGCCTCTGATTCCCCACCTCTGATTCCCCACCTCTGATTCCACATATCTGATTCCCCACCTCTGTTTCCCCGCCTCTGATTCCCCGCCTCTGATTCTCCATATCTCATTCCCCGCCTCTGAATCCCCATCTCTGATTCCCGGACTCTGATTCCCCACCTCTGATTCCCGGCCTCTTATTCCCAGCATCTGATTCCCGGCCTCTGATTCCCGGCCTCTGATTCCCCGCTTCTGATTCTGATTCCCTGCCTCTGATTCCCCATCTCTGATTCCGCACATCTGATTCCCTGCCTCTGATTCCCCACCTCTGATTCCCCATATCTGATTTCCCGCCTCTGTTTCCCCGCCTCTGATTCCCCGCCTCTGTTTCCCCATATCTAATTCCCAACCTCTGATGCCCCAACTCTGATTCCCTGCCTCTGATTCCCCGCGTTCTATTCCCTGCCTCTGATTCCCCGCCTGTGATTCCCCATCTCTGATTCACCACCTCTGATTCCCCACCTCTGATTCCCCATATCTAATTCCCCGCCTCTGTTTGCCCGCCTCTGATTCCCCGCCTCTGTTTCCCCATATCTGATTCCCTGCCTCTGAATCCCCAACTCTGATTCCCTGCCTCTGATTCCCCAGCTCTGATTCCCCGCCTTTGATTCCCCCCGTCTGATTCCCTGCCTCTGAGTCCCCGTGTCTGATTTCCAGCCTCTGATTCCCCGCCTCTGATTCCCCATCTCTGATTCACAGCCTCTGATTCCCCACCTCTGATTCCCCATCTCTGATTCCGCACATCTGATTCCCTGCCTCTGATTCCCCGACTCTGAACCCCACCTCTGATTCCCCAGCTCTGATTCCCCGCCTCTGATTCCCCGTGTTTGATTCCCTGCCTCTGATTCCCCGCCTCTGATTCCCCATCTCTGATTCAACGCCTTTGATTCGCCACCTCTGATTCCCCATATCTGATTCCTCGCCTCTGTTTCCCCGCCTTTGATTCCCCTCCTCTGATTCCCCATATCTCATCCCCGCCTCTGATTCCCCATCTCTGATTCCCGGACTCTGATTCCCCACCTCTGATTCCCGGCCTCTTATTCCCGGCATCTGATTCCGGCCTCTGATTCCCGGCCTCTGATTCCCTGCTTCTGATTCCCCATCTCTGATTCCGCAAATCTAATTCCCTGCCTCTGATTCCCCACCTCTGATTCCCCATATCTGATTCCCCGCCTCTGTTTCCCCGCCTCTGATTCCCCGCCTCTGTTTCCCCATATCTAAGTCCCCGCCTCTGATTCCCCAACTTTGATTCCCCACCTCTGATTCCCCAGCTCTGATTCCCCGCCTCTGATTCCCGGCATCTGATACCATGCATCTGATTCCCAGCCTCTGATTCCCAGCCTCTGATTCCCAACCTCTGATTCCCCACCTCTGATCCCCATATCTGATTCCCCGCCTCTGTTTCCCCGCCTCTGATTCCCCGCCTCTGTTTCCCCATATCTGATCCCCGCCTCTATTTGCCCGCCTCTGATTCCCCGCCTCTGTTTCCCCATATCTGATTCCCCGCCTCTGAATCCCCAACTCTGATTCCCTGCCTCTAATTTCGCAGCTCTGATTCCCCGCCTATGATTCCCCGCGTCTGATTATTGGCCTCTGATTCCCCTCCTCTGATTCCCCATCTCTGATTCACAACCTCTGATTCCCCACCTCTGATACCCCATATCTGATTCCCCGCCTCTGTTTCCCCGCCTCTGATTCCCCACCTCTGAATCCCAATATCTGATTCCCCGCCTCTGATTCCCCACCTCTGATTCCCCGCCTCTGATTCGCCAGCTATGATTCCCCGCCTCTTATTCCCCGCGTCTGATTCCCTGCCTCTGATTCCCCGCCTCTGATTCCACATCTCTGATTCACCACCTCTGATTCCCCGCGTCTGATTCCCTGCCTCTGATTCGCTGCCTCTGATTCCCCATCTCTGATTCCGCACATCTGATTACCTGCCTCTGATTCCCCACCCCTGATTCCCCATATCTGATTCCCCGCCTCTGTTTCCACGCCTCTGATTCCCCACCTCTGTTTCCCCATATCTAATTCGCCACCTCTGATGCCCCAACTCTGATTCCCCGCCTCTGATTCCCCAGTTCTGATTCCCCGCCTCTGATTCCCCGCATCCGATTCCACATATCTGATTCCCCGCCTCTGTTTCCCCGCCCCTGATTCCCCGCCTCTGTTTCCCCATATCTGATTCCCCGCCTCTGATTCCCAACTATGATTCCCCGCCTCTGATTCCCCAGCTCTGATTCCCTGCCTCTGATTCCCCGCGTTCTATTCCCTGCCTCTGATTCCCCGCCTGTGATTCCCCATCTCTGATTCACCACCTCTGATTCCCCACAACTGATTCCCCATATCTAATTCCCCGCCTCTGTTTGCCCGCCTCTGATTCCCTGCCTCTGATTCCCCACCTCTGATTCCCCATCTCTGATTCCGCACATCCGATTCCCTGCCTCTGATTCCCCGACTCTGATTCCCCACCTCTGATTCCCCATCTCTGATTCCCCGCCTCTGATTCCCCAACTCTGATTCCCCGCCTCTGATTCCCCAGCTCTGATTCCCCGCCTCTGATTCCCCGTGTTTGATCCCCTGCCTCTGATTCCCCGCATCTGATTCCCCATCTCTGATTCACCGCCTTTGATTCGCCACCTCTGATTCCCCTTATCTGATTCCTCGCCACTGTTTCCCCGCCTCTGATTCCCCGCCTCTGATTCCCCATATCTCATTCCCCGCCTCTGATTCGCCAGCTATGATTCCCCGCCTCTGATTCCCCGCATCTGATTCCCTGCCTCTGATTCCCCGCCACTGATTCCACATCTCTGATTCACCACCTCTGTTTCCCCGCGTCTGATTCCCCGCCTCTGATTCCCCATCTCTGATTCCCCATCTCTGATTCCCCAATTCTGATTCCCCGCCTCTGACACCCCAGCTCTGATTCCTAGCCTCTGATTCCCTTCCTCTGATTCCCAACCACTCATTCCCCACCTCTGATTTCCCATATTGATTCCCTGCGTCTGATTCCCCGCCTCTGATTCCCCAACTCTGATTCCCCGGCTCTGATTCCCCAGCTCTGATTCCCCGCCTCTGATTCCCCGTGTTTGATTCCCTGCCTCTGATTCCCGGCCTCTGATTCCCCATCTCTGATTCACCGCCTTTGATTCGCCACCTCTGATTCCCCATATCTGATTCCCCGCCTCTGTTTCCCCGCCTCTGATTCCCGGACTCTGATTCCCCACCTCTGATTCCCGGCCTCTTATTCCCGGCATCTGATTCAGGCCTCTGATTCCCGGCTGATTCCCTGCTTCTGATTCTGACTCCCTGCCTCTGATTCCCCATCTCTGATTCCGCACATCTGATTCCCTGCCTCTGATTCCCCACCTCTGATTCCCCATATCTGACTCCCCGCCTCTGTTTCCCCGCCTCTGATTCCCCGCCTCTGTTTCCCAATATCTAAGTCCCCGCCTCTGATTCCCCAACTCTGATTCCCCACCTCTGTTTCCCCAGCTCTGATTCCCCGCCTCTGATTCCCCGCATCTGATTCCCTGCATCTGATTCCAAGCCTCTGATTCCCTGCCTCTGATTCCCAACCTCTGATTCCCCACCTATGATTCCCCATATCTGAATCCCCGCCTCTGTTTCCCCGCCTCTGATTCCCCACCTCTGTTTCCCCATATCTGATTCCCGGCCTCTGATTCCCCTCCTCTGATTCCCCAACTCTAATTCCCCGCCTCTGATTCCCCAGCTCTGATTCCCCGTGTTTGATTCCCTGCCTCTGATTCCCTGCCCTGATTCCCCATCTCTGTTTCACCGCCTTTGATTCGCCACCTCTGATTCCCCATATGTGATTCCCCGCCTCTGTTTCCCCGCCTCTGATTCCCTGCCTCTGATTCCCAACCTCTGATTCCACACCTCTGATTCCCCATATCTGATTCCCCGCCTCTGTTTCCCCGCCTCTGATTCCCTGCCCCTGTTTCCCCATATCTGATTCCCTGCCTCTGATTCCCCAACTCTGATTCCCCGCCTCTGATTCCCCAGCTCTGATTCCCCGCCTCTGATTTCCAGTGTTTGATTCCCTGCCTCTGATTCCCCGCCTCTGATTCCCCATCTCTGATTCACCGCCTTTGATTCGCCACCTCTGATTCCACATATCTGATTCCCCACCTCTGTTTCCCCGCCTCTGATTCCCCGCCTCTGATTCTCCATATCTCATTCCCCGCCTCTGAATCCTCATCTCTGATTCCCGGACTCTGATTCCCCACCTCTGAATCCCGGCCTCTTATTCCCAGCATCTGATTCCCGGCCTCTGATTCCCGGCCTCTGATTCCCCGCTTCTGATTCTGATTCCCTGCCTCTGATTCCCCATCTCTGATTCCGCACATCTGATTCCCTGCCTCTGATTCCCCACCTCTGATTCCCCATATCTGATATCCCGCCTCTGTTTCCCCGCCTCTGATTCCCCGCCTCTGTTTCCCCATATCTAATTCCCAACCTCTGATGCCCCAACTCTGATTCCCTGCCTCTGATTCCCCGCGTTCTATTCCCTGCCTCTGATTCCCCGCCTGTGATTCCCCATCTCTGATTCACCACCTCTGATTCCCCACCTCTGATTCCCCATATCTAATTCCCCGCCTCTGTTTGCCAAACTCTGATTCCCCGCCTCTGTTTCCCCATATCTGATTCCCCGCCTCTGAATCCCCAAGTCTGATTCCCTGCCTCTGATTCCCCAGCTCTGATTCCCCGCCTTTGATTCCCCCGTCTGATTCCCAGCCTCTGAAACCCCCCGTCTGATTCCCAGCCTCTGAATCCCCGTGTCTGATTTCCTGCCTCTGATTCCCCACCTCTGATTCCCCACCTCTGATTCCACATATCTGATTCCCCACCTCTGTTTCCCCGCCTCTGATTCCCCGCCTCTGATTCTCCATATCTCATTCCCCGCCTCTGAATCCCCATCTCTGATTCCCGGACTCTGATTCCCCACATCTGATTCCCGGCCTCTTATTCCCAGCATCTGATTCCCGGCCTCTGATTCCCGGCCTCTGATTCCCCGCTTCTGATTCTGATTCCCTGCCTCTGATTCCCCATCTCTGATTCCGCACATCTGATTCCCTGCCTCTGATTCCCCACCTCTGATTCCCCATATCTGATTTCCCGCCTCTGTTTCCCCGCCTCTGATTCCCCGCCTCTGTTTCCCCATATCTAATTCCCAACCTCTGATGCCCCAACTCTGATTCCCTGCCTCTGATTCCCCGCGTTCTATTCCCTGCCTCTGATTCCCCGCCTGTGATTCCCCATCTCTGATTCACCACCTCTGATTCCCCACCTCTGATTCCCCATATCTAATTCCCCGCCTCTGTTTGCCCGCCTCTGATTCCCCGCCTCTGTTTCCCCATATCTGATTCCCCGCCTCTGAATCCCCAACTCTGATTCCCTGCCTCTGATTCCCCAGCTCTGATTCCCCGCCTTTGATTCCCCCCGTCTGATTCCCAGCCTCTGAGTCCCCGTGTCTGATTTCCAGCCTCTGATTCCCCGCCTCTGATTCCCCATCTCTGATTCACAGCCTCTGATTCCCCACCTCTGATTCCCCATCTCTGATTCCGCACATCTGATTCCCTGCCTCTGATTCCCCGACTCTGAACCCCACCTCTGATTCCCCAGCTCTGATTCCCCGCCTCTGATTCCCCGTGTTTGATTCCCTGCCTCTGATTCCCCGCCTCTGATTCCCCATCTCTGATTCAACGCCTTTGATTCGCCACCTCTGATTCCCCATATCTGATTCCTCGCCTCTGTTTCCCCGCCTCTGATTCCCCTCCTCTGATTCCCCATATCTCATTCCCCGCCTCTGATTCCCCATCTCTGATTCCCGGACTCTGATTCCCCACCTCTGATTCCCGGCCTCTTATTCCCGGCATCTGATTCCGGCCTCTGATTCCCGGCCTCTGATTCCCTGCTTCTGATTCCCCATCTCTGATTCCGCAAATCTAATTCCCTGCCTCTGATTCCCCACCTCTGATTCCCCATATCTGATTCCCCGCCTCTGTTTCCCCGCCTCTGATTCCCCGCCTCTGTTTCCCCATATCTAAGTCCCCGCCTCTGATTCCCCAACTTTGATTCCCCACCTCTGATTCCCCAGCTCTGATTCCCCGCCTCTGATTCCCGGCATCTGATACCATGCATCTGATTCCCAGCCTCTGATTCCCAGCCTCTGATTCCCAACCTCTGATTCCCCACCTCTGATCCCCATATCTGATTCCCCGCCTCTGTTTCCCCGCCTCTGATTCCCCGCCTCTGTTTCCCCATATCTGATCCCCGCCTCTATTTGCCCGCCTCTGATTCCCCGCCTCTGTTTCCCCATATCTGATTCCCCGCCTCTGAATCCCCAACTCTGATTCCCTGCCTCTAATTTCGCAGCTCTGATTCCCCGCCTATGATTCCCCGCGTCTGATTATTGGCCTCTGATTCCCCTCCTCTGATTCCCCATCTCTGATTCACAACCTCTGATTCCCCACCTCTGATACCCCATATCTGATTCCCCGCCTCTGTTTCCCCGCCTCTGATTCCCCACCTCTGAATCCCAATATCTGATTCCCCGCCTCTGATTCCCCACCTCTGATTCCCCGCCTCTGATTCGCCAGCTATGATTCCCCGCCTCTTATTCCCCGCGTCTGATTCCCTGCCTCTGATTCCCCGCCTCTGATTCCACATCTCTGATTCACCACCTCTGATTCCCCGCGTCTGATTCCCTGCCTCTGATTCCCCATCTCTGATTCCCCATCTCTGATTCCCCAATTCTGATTCCCCTCCTCTGATTCCCCGTGTTTGATTCCCTGCCTCTGATTCCCGGCCTCTGATTCCCCATCTCTGATTCACCGCCTTTGATTCGCCACCTCTGATTCGCCATATCTGATTCCCCGCCTCTGTTTCCCCGCCTCTGATTCCCCGCCTCTTATTCCCCATATCTCATTCCCCGCCTCTGAATCCCCATCTCTGATTCTCGGACTCTGATTCCCCACCTCTGATTTCCGGCCTCTTATTCCCGGCATCTGATTCCGGCCTCTGATTCCCGGCATCTGATTCCCTGCTTCTGATTCTGATTCCCTGCCTTTGATTCCCCATCTCTGATTCCGCACATCTGATTCCCTGCCTCTGATTCCCCATCTCTGATTCCCCATATCTGATTCCCCGCCTCTGTTTCCCCGCCTCTGATTCCCCGCCTCTGTTTCCCAATATCTAAGTCCCCGCCTCTGATTCCCCAGCTCAATTCCCCGCCTCTGATTCGCCGCATCTGATTCCCTGCATCTGATTCCAAGCCTCTGATTCCCCATCTCTGATTCACCGCCTTTGATTCGCCACCTCTGATTCGCCATATCTGATTCCCCGCATCTGTTTCCCCGCCTCTGATTCCCCGCCTCTATTTCCCCATATCTCATTCCCCGCCTCTGAATCCCCATCTCTGATTCCCGGACTCTGATTCCCCACCTCTGATTTCCGGCCTCTTATTCCCGGCATCTGATTCCGGCCTCTGATTCCCGGCCTCTGATTCCCTGCTTCTGATTCTGATTCCCTGCCTTTGATTCCCCATCTCTGATTCCGCACATCTGATTCCCTGCCTCTGATTCCCCATCTCTGATTCCCCATATCTGATTCCCCGCCTCTGATTCCCCGCCTCTGTTTCCCAATATCTAAGTCCCCGCCTCTGATTCCCCAACTCTGATTCCCCACCTCTGATTCCCCACCTCTGATTCCCTGCCTCTGATTCCCCAGCTCTGATTCCCCGCCTTTGATTCCCCCCGTCTGATTCCCAGCCTCTGAATCCCCGTGTCTGATTTCCTGCCTCTGATTCCCCACCTCTGATTCCCCATCTCTGATTCACAGCCTCTGATTCCCCACCTCTGATTCCACATATCTGATTCCCCACCTCTGTTTCCCCGCCTCTGATTCCCCGCCTCTGATTCTCCATATCTCATTCCCCGCCTCTGAATCCCCATCTCTGATTCCCGGACTCTGATTCCCCACCTCTGATTCCCGGCCTCTTATTCCCAGCATCTGATTCCCGGCCTCTGATTCCCGGCCTCCGATTCCCCGCTTCTGATTCTGATTCCCTGCCTCTGATTCCCCATCTCTGATTCCGCACATCTGATTCCCTGCCTCTGATTCCCCACCTCTGATTCCCCATATCAGATTTCCCGCCTCTGTTTCCCCGCCTCTGATTCCCCGCCTGTTTCCCCATATCTAATTCCCAACCTCTGATGCCCCAACTCTGATTCCCTGCCTCTGATTCCCCGCGTTCTATTCCCTGCCTCTGATTCCCCGCCTGTGATTCCCCATCTCTGATTCACCACCTCTGATTCCCCACCTCTGATTCCCCATATCTAATTCCCCGCCTCTGTTTGCCCGCCTCTGATTCCCCGCCTCTGTTTCCCCATATCTGATTCCCCGCCTCTGAATCCCCAACTCTGATTCCCTGCCTCTGTTTCCCCAGCTCTGATTCCCCGCCTTTGATTCCCCCCGTCTGATTCACAGCCTCTGAGTCCCCGTGTCTGATTTCCAGCCTCTGATTCCCCGCCTCTGATTCCCCATCTCTGATTCACAGCCTCTGATTCCCCACCTCTGATTCCCCATCTCTGATTCCGCACATCTGATTCCCTGCCTCTGATTCCCCGACTCTGATCCCCACCTCTGATTCCCCAGCTCTGATTCCCCGCCTCTGATTCCCCAACTCTGATTCCCCGCCTCTGATTCCCCAGCTCTGATTCCCCGCCTCTGATTCCCCGTGTTTGATTCCCCGCCTCTGATTCCCCTCCTCTGATTCCCCATATCTCATTCCCCGCCTCTGATTCCCCATCTCTGAGTCCCGGACTCTGATTCCACACCTCTGTTTCCCGTCCTCTTATTCCCGGCATCTGATTTCGGCCTCTGATTCCCGGCCTCTGATTCCCTGCTTCTGATTCTCCATCTCTGATTCCGCAAATCTAATTCCCTGCCTCTGATTCCCCACCTCTGATTCCCCATATCTGATTCCCCGCCTCTGTTTCCCCGCCTCTGATTCCCCGCCTCTGTTTCCCCATATCTAAGTCCCCGCCTCTGATTCCCCAACTTTGATTCCCCACCTCTGATTCCCCAGCTCTGATTCCCCGCCTCTGATTCCCCGCATCTGATTCCATGCATCTGATTCCCAGCCTCTGATTCCCAGCCTCTGATTCCCAACCTCTGATTCCCCACCTCTGATCCCCATATCTGATTCCCCGCCTCTGTTTCCCCGCCTCTGATTCCCCGCCTCTGTTTCCCCATATCTGATCCCCGCCTCTATTTGCCCGCCTCTGATTCCCCGCCTCTGTTTCCCCATATCTGATTCCCCGCCTCTGAATCCCCAACTCTGATTCCCTGCCTCTAATTTCCCAGCTCTGATTCCCCGCCTCTGATTCCCCGCGTCTGATTACCGGCCTCTGATTCCCCGCCTCTGATTCCCCATCTCTGATTCACAACCTCTGATTCCCCACCTCTGATACCCCATATCTGATTCCCCGCCTCTGTTTCCCCGCCTCTGATTCCCCACCTCTGATTCCCAATATCTGATTCCCCGCCTCTGATTCCCCACCTCTGATTCCCCGCCTCTGATTCGCCCGCTATGATTCCCCGCCTCTTATTCCCCGCGTCTGATTCCCTGCCTCTGATTCCCCGCCTCTGATACAACATCTCTGATTCACCACCTCTGATTCCCCGCATCTGATTCCCTGCCTCTGATTCCCCATCTCTGATTCCCCATCTCTGATTCCCCATTTCTGATTCCCCTCCTCTGATTCCCCGTGTTTGATTCCCTGCCTCTGATTCCCGGCCTCTGATTCCCCATCTCTGATTCACCGCCTTTGATTCGCCACCTCTGATTCGCCATATCTGATTCCCCGCCTCTGTTTCCCCGCCTCTGATTCCCCGCCTCTGATTCCCCATATCTCATTCCCCGCCTCTGAATCCCCATCTCTGATTCCTGGATTCTGATTCCCCACCTCTGATTTCCGGCCTCTTATTCCCGGCATCTGATTCCGGCCTCTGATTCCCGGCCTCTGATTCCCTGCTTCTCATTCTGATTCCCTGCCTTTGATTCCCCATCTCTGATTCCGCACATCTGATTCCCTGCCTCTGATTCCCCATCTCTGATTCCCCATATCTGATTCCCCGCCTCTGATTCCCCGCCTCTGTTTCCCAATATCTAAGTCCCCGCCTCTGATTCCCCAACTCTGATTCCCCACCTCTGATTCCCCACCTCTGATTTCCGGCCTCTTATTCCCGGCATCTGATTCCGGCCTCTGATTCCCGGCCTCTGATTCCCTGCTTCTGATTCTGATTCCCTGCCTTTGATTCCCCATCTCTGATTCCGCACATCTGATTCCCTGCATCTGATTCCAAGCCTCTGATTCCCTGCCTCTGATTCCCAACCTCTGATTCCCCACCTCTGATTCCCCATATCTGATTCCCAGCCTCTGTTTCCCCGCCTCTGATTCCCCGCCTCTGTTTCCCCATATCTGATTTCCGGCCTCTGATTCCCCGCCTCTGATTCCCCGCCTCTGATTCCCTGCCTCTGAATCCCCATCTCCGATTCAGCACATCTGATTCCCTGCCTCTGATTCCCCGCCTCTGATTCCCCGCCTCTGATTCCCTGCCTCTGATTCCCAACCTCTGATTCCCCACCTGATTCCCCGTGTTTGATTCCCCGCCTCTGTTTCCCCGCCTCTGATTCCCCGCCTCTGATTCCCCAACTCTAATTCCCCGCCTCTGATTCCCCATATCTGATTCCCCGCCTCTGTTTCCCCGCCTCTGATTCCCCGCCCCTGTTTCCCCATATCTGATTCCCAGCCTCTGATTCCCCAACTTTGATTCCCAGCCTCTGATTCCCCAGCTCTGATTCCCCGCCTCTAATTCCCCGTGTTTGATTCCCTGCCTCTGATTCCCCGCCTCTGATTCCCCATCTCTGATTCACCACCTTTGATTCGCCACCTCTGATTCCCCATATCTGATTCCCCACCTCTGTTTTCCCGCATCTGATTCCCTGCATCTGATTCCAAGCCTCTGATTCCCTGCCTCTGATTCCCAACCTCTGATTCCCCACCTATGATTCCCCATATCTGAATCCCCGCCTCTGTTTCCCCGCCTCTGATTCCCCACCTCTGTTTCCCCATATCTGATTCCCGGCCTCTGATTCCCCTCCTCTGATTCCCCAACTCTAATTCCCCGCCTCTGATTCCCCAGCTCTGATTCCCCGTGTTTGATTCCCTGCCTCTGATTCCCTGCCCTGATTCCCCATCTCTGTTTCACCGCCTTTGATTCGCCACCTCTGATTCCCCATATCTGATTCCCCGCCTCTGTTTCCCCGCCTCTGATTCCCTGCCTCTGATTCCCAACCTCTGATTCCACACCTCTGATTCCCCATATCTGATTCCCCGCCTCTGTTTCCCCGCCTCTGATTCCCTGCCCCTGTTTCCCCATATCTGATTCCCTGCCTCTGATTCCCCAACTCTGATTCCCCGCCTCTGATTCCCCAGCTCTGATTCCCCGCCTCTGATTTCCAGTGTTTGATTCCCTGCCTCTGATTCCCCGCCTCTGATTCCCCATCTCTGATTCACCGCCTTTGATTCGCCACCTCTGATTCCACATATCTGATTCCCCACCTCTGTTTCCCCGCCTCTGATTCCCCGCCTCTGATTCTCCATATCTCATTCCCCGCCTCTGAATCCTCATCTCTGATTCCCGGACTCTGATTCCCCACCTCTGAATCCCGGCCTCTTATTCCCAGCATCTGATTCCCGGCCTCTGATTCCCGGCCTCTGATTCCCCGCTTCTGATTCTGATTCCCTGCCTCTGATTCCCCATCTCTGATTCCGCACATCTGATTCCCTGCCTCTGATTCCCCACCTCTGATTCCCCATATCTGATATCCCGCCTCTGTTTCCCCGCCTCTGATTCCCCGCCTCTGTTTCCCCATATCTAATTCCCAACCTCTGATGCCCCAACTCTGATTCCCTGCCTCTGATTCCCCGCGTTCTATTCCCTGCCTCTGATTCCCCGCCTGTGATTCCCCATCTCTGATTCACCACCTCTGATTCCCCACCTCTGATTCCCCATATCTAATTCCCCGCCTCTGTTTGCCCGACTCTGATTCCCCGCCTCTGTTTCCCCATATCTGATTCCCCGCCTCTGAATCCCCAAGTCTGATTCCCTGCCTCTGATTCCCCAGCTCTGATTCCCCGCCTTTGATTCCCCCGTCTGATTCCCAGCCTCTGAAACCCCCCGTCTGATTCCCAGCCTCTGAATCCCCGTGTCTGATTTCCTGCCTCTGATTCCCCACCTCTGATTCCCCATCTCTGATTCACAGCCTCTGATTCCCCACCTCTGATTCCACATATCTGATTCCCCACCTCTGTTTCCCCGCCTCTGATTCCCCGCCTCTGATTCTCCATATCTCATTCCCCGCCTCTGAATCCCCATCTCTGATTCCCGGACTCTGATTCCCCACCTCTGATTCCCGGCCTCTTATTCCCAGCATCTGATTCCCGGCCTCTGATTCCCGGCCTCTGATTCCCCGCTTCTGATTCTGATTCCCTGCCTCTGATTCCCCATCTCTGATTCCGCACATCTGATTCCCTGCCTCTGATTCCCCACCTCTGATTCCCCATATCTGATTTCCCGCCTCTGTTTCCCCGCCTCTGATTCCCCGCCTCTGTTTCCCCATATCTAATTCCCAACCTCTGATGCCCCAACTCTGATTCCCTGCCTCTGATTCCCCGCGTTCTATTCCCTGCCTCTGATTCCCCGCCTGTGATTCCCCATCTCTGATTCACCACCTCTGATTCCCCACCTCTGATTCCCCATATCTAATTCCCCGCCTCTGTTTGCCCGCCTCTGATTCCCCGCCTCTGTTTCCCCATATCTGATTCCCCGCCTCTGAATCCCCAACTCTGATTCCCTGCCTCTGATTCCCCAGCTCTGATTCCCCGCCTTTGATTCCCCCCGTCTGATTCCCAGCCTCTGAGTCCCCGTGTCTGATTTCCAGCCTCTGATTCCCCGCCTCTGATTCCCCATCTCTGATTCACAGCCTCTGATTCCCCACCTCTGATTCCCCATCTCTGATTCCGCACATCTGATTCCCTGCCTCTGATTCCCCGACTCTGAACCCCACCTCTGATTCCCCAGCTCTGATTCCCCGCCTCTGATTCCCCGTGTTTGATTCCCTGCCTCTGATTCCCCGCCTCTGATTCCCCATCTCTGATTCAACGCCTTTGATTCGCCACCTCTGATTCCCCATATCTGATTCCTCGCCTCTGTTTCCCCGCCTCTGATTCCCCTCCTCTGATTCCCCATATCTCATTCCCCGCCTCTGATTCCCCATCTCTGATTCCCGGACTCTGATTCCCCACCTCTGATTCCCGGCCTCTTATTCCCGGCATCTGATTCCGGCCTCTGATTCCCGGCCTCTGATTCCCTGCTTCTGATTCCCCATCTCTGATTCCGCAAATCTAATTCCCTGCCTCTGATTCCCCACCTCTGATTCCCCATATCTGATTCCCCGCCTCTGTTTCCCCGCCTCTGATTCCCCGCCTCTGTTTCCCCATATCTAAGTCCCCGCCTCTGATTCCCCAACTTTGATTCCCCACCTCTGATTCCCCAGCTCTGATTCCCCGCCTCTGATTCCCGGCATCTGATACCATGCATCTGATTCCCAGCCTCTGATTCCCAGCCTCTGATTCCCAACCTCTGATTCCCCACCTCTGATCCCCATATCTGATTCCCCGCCTCTGTTTCCCCGCCTCTGATTCCCCGCCTCTGTTTCCCCATATCTGATCCCCGCCTCTATTTGCCCGCCTCTGATTCCCCGCCTCTGTTTCCCCATATCTGATTCCCCGCCTCTGAATCCCCAACTCTGATTCCCTGCCTCTAATTTCGCAGCTCTGATTCCCCGCCTCTGATTCCCCGCGTCTGATTATTGGCCTCTGATTCCCCGCCTTTGATTCCCCATCTCTGATTCACAACCTCTGATTCCCCACCTCTGATACCCCATATCTGATTCCCCGCCTCTGTTTCCCCGCCTCTGATTCCCCACCTCTGAATCCCAATATCTGATTCCCCGCCTCTGATTCCCCACCTCTGATTCCCCGCCTCTGATTCGCCAGCTATGATTCCCCGCCTCTTATTCCCCGCGTCTGATTCCCTGCCTCTGATTCCCCGCCTCTGATTCCACATCTCTGATTCACCAACTCTGATTCCCCGCGTCTGATTCCCTGCCTCTGATTCCCCATCTCTGATTCCCCATCTCTGATTCCCCAATTCTGATTCCCCTCCTCTGATTCCCCGTGTTTGATTCCCTGCCTCTGATTCCCGGCCTCTGATTCCCCATCTCTGATTCACCGCCTTTGATTCGCCACCTCTGATTCGCCATATCTGATTCCCCGCCTCTGTTTCCCCGCCTCTGATTCCCCGCCTCTTATTCCCCATATCTCATTCCCCGCCTCTGAATCCCCATCTCTGATTCTCGGACTCTGATTCCCCACCTCTGATTTCCGGCCTCTTATTCCCGGCATCTGATTCCGGCCTCTGATTCCCGGCATCTGATTCCCTGCTTCTGATTCTGATTCCCTGCCTTTGATTCCCCATCTCTGATTCCGCACATCTGATTCCCTGCCTCTGATTCCCCATCTCTGATTCCCCATATCTGATTCCCCGCCTCTGTTTCCCCGCCTCTGATTCCCCGCCTCTGTTTCCCAATATCTAAGTCCCCGCCTCTGATTCCCCAGCTCAATTCCCCGCCTCTGATTCGCCGCATCTGATTCCCTGCATCTGATTCCAAGCCTCTGATTCCCCATCTCTGATTCACCGCCTTTGATTCGCCACCTCTGATTCGCCATATCTGATTCCCCGCATCTGTTTCCCCGCCTCTGATTCCCCGCCTCTATTTCCCCATATCTCATTCCCCGCCTCTGAATCCCCATCTCTGATTCCCGGACTCTGATTCCCCACCTCTGATTTCCGGCCTCTTATTCCCGGCATCTGATTCCGGCCTCTGATTCCCGGCCTCTGATTCCCTGCTTCTGATTCTGATTCCCTGCCTTTGATTCCCCATCTCTGATTCCGCACATCTGATTCCCTGCCTCTGATTCCCCATCTCTGATTCCCCATATCTGATTCCCCGCCTCTGATTCCCCGCCTCTGTTTCCCAATATCTAAGTCCCCGCCTCTGATTCCCCAACTCTGATTCCCCACCTCTGATTCCCCACCTCTGATTCCCTGCCTCTGATTCCCCAGCTCTGATTCCCCGCCTTTGATTCCCCCCGTCTGATTCCCAGCCTCTGAATCCCCGTGTCTGATTTCCTGCCTCTGATTCCCCACCTCTGATTCCCCATCTCTGATTCACAGCCTCTGATTCCCCACCTCTGATTCCACATATCTGATTCCCCACCTCTGTTTCCCCGCCTCTGATTCCCCGCCTCTGATTCTCCATATCTCATTCCCCGCCTCTGAATCCCCATCTCTGATTCCCGGACTCTGATTCCCCACCTCTGATTCCCGGCCTCTTATTCCCAGCATCTGATTCCCGGCCTCTGATTCCCGGCCTCCGATTCCCCGCTTCTGATTCTGATTCCCTGCCTCTGATTCCCCATCTCTGATTCCGCACATCTGATTCCCTGCCTCTGATTCCCCACCTCTGATTCCCCATATCAGATTTCCCGCCTCTGTTTCCCCGCCTCTGATTCCCCGCCTGTTTCCCCATATCTAATTCCCAACCTCTGATGCCCCAACTCTGATTCCCTGCCTCTGATTCCCCGCGTTCTATTCCCTGCCTCTGATTCCCCGCCTGTGATTCCCCATCTCTGATTCACCACCTCTGATTCCCCACCTCTGATTCCCCATATCTAATTCCCCGCCTCTGTTTGCCCGCCTCTGATTCCCCGCCTCTGTTTCCCCATATCTGATTCCCCGCCTCTGAATCCCCAACTCTGATTCCCTGCCTCTGATTCCCCAGCTCTGATTCCCCGCCTTTGATTCCCCCCGTCTGATTCCCAGCCTCTGAGTCCCCGTGTCTGATTTCCAGCCTCTGATTCCCCGCCTCTGATTCCCCATCTCTGATTCACAGCCTCTGATTCCCCACCTCTGATTCCCCATCTCTGATTCCGCACATCTGATTCCCTGCCTCTGATTCCCCGACTCTGATCCCCACCTCTGATTCCCCAGCTCTGATTCCCCGCCTCTGATTCCCCAACTCTGATTCCCCGCCTCTGATTCCCCAGCTCTGATTCCCCGCCTCTGATTCCCCGTGTTTGATTCCCTGCCTCTGATTCCCCACTTCTGATTCCCCATCTCTGATTCAACGCCTTTGATTCGCCACCTCTGATTCCCCATATCTGATTCCTCGCCTCTGTTTCCCCGCCTCTGATTCCCCTCCTCTGATTCCCCATATCTCATTCCCCGCCTCTGATTCCCCATCTCTGAGTCCCGGACTCTGATTCCACACCTCTGTTTCCCGTCCTCTTATTCCCGGCATCTGATTCCGGCCTCTGATTCCCGGCCTCTGATTCCCTGCTTCTGATTCTCCATCTCTGATTCCGCAAATCAAATTCCCTGCCTCTGATTCCCCACCTCTGATTCCCCATATCTGATTCCCCGCCTCTGTTTCCCCGCCTCTGATTCCCCGCCTCTGTTTCCCCATATCTAAGTCCCCGCCTCTGATTCCCCAACTTTGATTCCCCACCTCTGATTCCCCAGCTCTGATTCCCCGCCTCTGATTCCCCGCATCTGATTCCATGCATCTGATTCCCAGCCTCTGATTCCCAGCCTCTGATTCCCAACCTCTGATTCCCCACCTCTGATCCCCATATCTGATTCCCCGCCTCTGTTTCCCCGCCTCTGATTCCCCGCCTCTGTTTCCCCATATCTGATCCCCGCCTCTATTTGCCCGCCTCTGATTCCCCGCCTCTGTTTCCCCATATCTGATTCCCCGCCTCTGAATCCCCAACTCTGATTCCCTGCCTCTAATTTCCCAGCTCTGATTCCCCGCCTCTGATTCCCCGCGTCTGATTACCGGCCTCTGATTCCCCGCCTCTGATTCCCCATCTCTGATTCACAACCTCTGATTCCCCACCTCTGATACCCCATATCTGATTCCCCGCCTCTGTTTCCCCGCCTCTGATTCCCCACCTCTGATTCCCAATATCTGATTCCCCGCCTCTGATTCCCCACCTCTGATTCCCCGCCTCTGATTCGCCCGCTATGATTCCCCGCCTCTTATTCCCCGCGTCTGATTCCCTGCCTCTGATTCCCCGCCTCTGATTCCACATCTCTGATTCACCACCTCTGATTCCCCGCATCTGATTCCCTGCCTCTGATTCCCCATCTCTGATTCCCCATCTCTGATTCCCCATTTCTGATTCCCCTCCTCTGATTCCCCGTGTTTGATTCCCTGCCTCTGATTCCCGGCCTCTGATTCCCCATCTCTGATTCACCGCCTTTGATTCGCCACCTCTGATTCGCCATATCTGATTCCCCGCCTCTGTTTCCCCGCCTCTGATTCCCCGCCTCTGATTCCCCATATCTCATTCCCCGCCTCTGAATCCCCATCTCTGATTCCTGGATTCTGATTCCCCACCTCTGATTTCCGGCCTCTTATTCCCGGCATCTGATTCCGGCCTCTGATTCCCGGCCTCTGATTCCCTGCTTCTCATTCTGATTCCCTGCCTTTGATTCCCCATCTCTGATTCCGCACATCTGATTCCCTGCCTCTGATTCCCCATCTCTGATTCCCCATATCTGATTCCCCGCATCTGATTCCCCGCCTCTGTTTCCCAATATCTAAGTCCCCGCCTCTGATTCCCCAACTCTGATTCCCCACCTCTGATTCCCCAACTCTGATTTCCGGCCTCTTATTCCCGGCATCTGATTCCGGCCTCTGATTCCCGGCCTCTGATTCCCTGCTTCTGATTCTGATTCCCTGCCTTTGATTCCCCATCTCTGATTCCGCACATCTGATTCCCTGCATCTGATTCCAAGCCTCTGATTCCCTGCCTCTGATTCCCAAACTCTGATTCCCCACCTCTGATTCCCCATATCTGATTCCCAGCCTCTGTTTCCCCGCCTCTGATTCCCCGCCTCTGTTTCCCCATATCTGATTTCCGGCCTCTGATTCCCCGCCTCTGATTCCCCGCCTCTGATTCCCTGCCTCTGAATCCCCATCTCCGATTCAGCACATCTGATTCCCTGCCTCTGATTCCCCGCCTCTGATTCCCCGCCTCTGATTCCCTGCCTCTGATTCCCAACCTCTGATTCCCCACCTGATTCCCCGTGTTTGATTCCCCGCCTCTGTTTCCCCGCCTCTGATTCCCCGCCTCTGATTCCCCAACTCTAATTCCCCGCCTCTGGTTCCCCATATCTGATTCCCCGCCTCTGTTTCCCCGCCTCTGATTCCCCGCCCCTGTTTCCCCATATCTGATTCCCAGCCTCTGATTCCCCAACTTTGATTCCCAGCCTCTGATTCCCCAGCTCTGATTCCCCGCCTCTGATTCCCCGTGTTTGATTCCCTGCCTCTGATTCCCCGCCTCTGATTCCCCATCTCTGATTCACCACCTTTGATTCGCCACCTCTGATTCCCCATATCTGATTCCCCACCTCTGTTTTCCCGCCTCTGATTCCCCGCCTCTGATTCTCCATATCTCATTCCCCGCCTCTGAATCCCCATCTCTGATTCCCGGACTCTGATTCCCCACCACTGATTCCCGGCCTCTTATTCCCAGCATCTGATTCCAGGCCTCTGATTCCCGGCCTCTGACTCCCCGCTTCTGATTCTGATTCCCTGCCTCTGATTCCCCATCTCTGATTCCGCACATCTGATTACCTGCCTCTGATTCCCCACCTCTGATTCCCCATATCTGATTCCCCGCCTCTGTTTCCACGCCTCTGATTCCCCACCTCTGATTCCCCATATCTGATTCCCCAGCTCTGATTCCCCGCCTCTCATTCCGCGCATCCGATTCCCCATATCTGATTCCCCGCCTCTGTTTCCCCGCCCCTGATTCCCCGCCTCTGTTTCCCCATATCTGATTCCCCGCCTCTGATTCCCAACTATGATTCCCCGCCTCTGATTCCCCAGCTCTGATTCCCTGCCTCTGATTCCCCGTGTTCTATTCCCTGCCTCTGATTCCCCGCCTGTGATTCCCCATCTCTGATAAACCACCTCTGATTCCCCACCACTGATTCCCCATATCTAAATCCCCGCCTCTGTTTGCCCGCCTCTGATTCCCCGCCTCTGTTTCCCCATATCTGATTCCACGCGTCTGATTCCCCGCCTCTGATTCCCCATCTCTGATTCCCAGCCTCTGAATCTCCGTGTCTGATAACCTGCCTCTGATTCCCCGCCTCTGATTCCCCATCTCAGATTCACCGCCTCTGATTCCCCACCTCTGATTCCCCATCTCTGATTCCGCACATCCGACTCCCTGCCTCTGATTCCCCGACTCTGATTCCCCACCTCTGATTCCCCAGCTCTGATTCCCCGCCTCTGATTCCCCGCCTCTGATTCCACAGCTCTGATTCCCCGCCTCTGATTCCCCGTGTTTGATCCCCTGCCTCTGATTCCCCGCATCTGATTCCCCATCTCTGATTCACCGCCTTTGATTCGACACCTCTGATTCCCGATATCTGATTCCTCGCCACTGTTTCCCCGCCTCTGATTCCCCGCCTCTGATTCCCCATATCTCATTCCCCGCCTCTGATTCGCCAGCTATGATTCCCCGCCTCTGATTCCCCGCGTCTGATTCCCTGCCTCTGATTCCCCGCCTCTGATTCCACATCTCTGATTCACCACCTCTGATTCCACGCGTCTGATTCCCCGCCTCTGATTCCCCATCTCTGATTCCCCATCTCTGACTCCCCAATTCTGATTCCCCGCCTCTGATTCCCCAGCTCTGATTCCTCGCCTCTGATTCCCTTCCTCTGATTCCCAACCTCTGATTCCCCACCTCTGATTTCCCATATTGATTCCCTGCGTCTGATTCCCCACCTCTGATTTCCCATATTGATTCCCTGCGTCTGATTCCCCGCCTCTGATTCCCCAACTCTGATTCCCCGCCTCTGATTCCCCAGCTCTGATTCCCCGCATCTGATTCCCCGTGTTTGATTCCCTGCCTCTGATTCCCGGCCTCTGATTCCCCATCTCTGATTCACCGCCTTTGATTCGCAACCGCTGATTCCCCATATCTGATTCCCCGCCTCTGTTTCCCCGCCTCTGATTCCCCGCCTCTGATTCCCCATATCTCATTCCCCGCCTCTAAATCCCCATCTCTGATTCCCGGACTCTGATTCCCCACCTCTGATTCCCGGCCTCTTATTCCCGGCATCTGATTCCGGCCTCTGATTCCCGGCCTCTGATTCCCTGCTTCTGATTCTGATTCCCTGCCTCTGATTCCCCATCTCTGATTCCGCACATCTGATTCCCTGCCTCTGATTCCCCACCTCTGATTCCCCATATCTGATTCCCCGCCTCTGTTTCCCCACCTTTGATTCCCCGCCTCTGTTTCCCAATATCTAAGTCCCCGCCTCTGATTCCCCAACTCTGATTCCCCACCTCTGATTCCCCAGCTCTGATTCCCCGCCTCTGATTCCCCGCATCTGATTCCCTGCAACTGATTCCAAGCCTCTGATTCCCTGCCTCTGATTCCCAACCTCTGATTCCCAACCTCTGATTCCACACCTCTGATTCCCCATATCTGATTCCCCACCTCTGTTTCCCCGCCTCTGATTCCCCGCCTCTGATTCCCCATATCTCATTCCCCGCCTCTAATTCCGCATCTCTGATTCCCAACCTCTGATTCCCCACCTCTGATTCCCCATATCTGATTCCCCGCCTCTGTTTCCCCGCCTCTGATTCCCCGCCTCTGTTTCCCCATATCTGATCCCCGCCTCTATTTGCCCGCCTCTGATTCCCCGCCTCTGTTTCCCCATATCTGATTCCCCGCCTCTGAATCCCCAACTCTGATTCCCTGCCTCTAATTTCCCATGTCTGATTCCCCGCCTCTGATTCCCCGCGTCTGATTACCGGCCTCTGATTCCCCGCCTCTGATTCCCCATCTCTGATTCACAACCTCTGATTCCCCACCTCTGATACCCCATATCTGATTCCCCGCCTCTGTTTCCCCACCTCTGATTCCCCACCTCTGATTCCCAATATCTGATTCCCCGCCTCTGATTCCCCACCTCTGATTCCCCGCCTCTGATTCGCCAGCTATGATTCCCCGCCTCTGATTCCCCGCGTCTGATTCCCTGCCTCTGATTCCCCGCCTCTGATTCCACATCTCTGATTCACCACCGCTGATTCCCCGCATCTGATTCCCCGCCTCTGATTCCCCATCTCTGATTCCCCATCTCTGATTCCCCAATTCTGATTCCCCGCCTCTGATTCCCCAGCTATGATTCCTCGCCTCTGATTCCCTTCCTCTGATTCCCAACCTCTGATTCCCCACCTCTGATTTCCCATATTGATTCCCTGCGTCTGATTCCCCGCCTCTGATTCCCCAACTCTGATTCCCCGCCTCTGATTCCCCAGCTCTGATTCCCCGCCTCTGATTCCCCAGCTCTGATTCCCTGCCTCTGATTCCCGGCCTCTGATTCCCCATCTCTGATTCACCGCCTTTGATTCGCCACCTCTGATTCCCCAAATCTGATTCCCCGCCTCTGTTTCCCCGCCTCTGATTCCCCGCCTCTGATTCCCCATATCTCATTCCCCGCCTCTGAATCCCCACCTCTGATTCCCGGCCTCTTATTCCCGGCATCTGATTCCGGCCTCTGATTCCCGGCCTCTGATTCCCTGCTTCTGATTCTGATTCCCTGCCTCTGATTCCCCATCTCTGATTCCGCACATCTGATTCCCTGCCTCTGATTACCCCCCTCTGTTTCCCCGCCTCTGATTCCCCGCCTCTGTTTCCCAATATCTAAGTCCCCGCCTCTGATTCCCCAACTCTGATTCCCCACCTCTGATTCCCCAGCTCTGATTCCCCACCTCTGATTCCCCGCCTCTGATTCCCTGCATCTGATTCCAAGCCTCTGATTCCCTGCCTCTGATTCCCCGCCCTGATTCCCCATCTCTGTTTCACCGCCTTTGATTCGCCACCTCTGATTCCCCATATCTGATTCCCCGCCTCTGTTTCCCCGCCTCTGATTCCCTGCCTCTGATTCCCAACCTCTGATTCCACACCTCTGATTCCCCATATCTGATTCCCCGCCTCTGTTTCCCCGCCTCTGATTCCCTGCCCCTGTTTCCCCATATCTGATTCCCTGCCTCTGATTCCCCAACTCAGATTCCCCGCCTCTGATTCCCCAGCTCTGATTCCCCGCCTCTGATTTCCCGTGTTTGATTCCCTGCCTCTGATTCCCCGCCTCTGATTCCCCATGTCTGATTCACTGCCTTTGATTCGCCACCTCTGATTCCACATATCTCATTCCCCACCTCTGTTTCCCCGCCTCTGATTCCCCGCCTCTGATTCTCCATATCTCATTCCCCGCCTCTGAATCCCCATCTCTGATTCCCGGACTCTGATTCCCCACCTCTGATTCCCGGCCTCTCATTCCCAGCATCTGATTCCCGGCCTCTGATTCCCGGCCTCTGATTCCCCGCTTCTGATTCTGATTCCCTGCCTCTGATTCCCCATCTCTGATTCCGCACAACTGATTCCCTGCCTCTGATTCCCCACCTCTGATTCCCCATATCTGATTTCCCGCCTCTGTTTCCCCGCCTCTGATTCCCCGCCTCTGTTTCCCCATATCTAATTCCCAACCTCTGATGCCCCAACTCTGATTCCCTGCCTCTGATTCGCCGCGTTCTATTCCCTGCCTATGATTCCCCGCCTGTGATTCCCCATCTCTGATTCACCACCTCTGATTCCCCACCTCTGATTCCCCATATCTAATTCCCCGCCTCTGTTTGCCCGCCTCTGATTCCCCGCCTCTGTTTCCCCATATCTGATTCCCCGCATCTGAATCCCCAACTCTGATTCCCTGCCTCTGATTCCCCAGCTCTGATTCCCCGCCTTTGATTCCCCCCGTCTGATTCCCAGCCTCTGAATCCCCGTGTCTGATTTCCTGCCTCTGATTCCCCACCTCTGATTCCCCATCTCTGATTCACAGCCTCTGATTCCCCATCTCTGATTCCGCACATCTGATTCCCTGCCTCTGATTCCCCGCCTCTGTTTCCCCATATCTAATTCCCAACCTCTGATGCCCCAACTCTGATTCCCTGCCTCTGATTCCCCGCGTTCTATTCCCTGCCTCTGATTCCCCGCCTGTGATTCCCCATCTCTGATTCACCACCTCTGATTCCCCACCTCTGATTCCCCATATCTAATTCCCCGCCTCTGTTTGCCCGCCTCTGATTCCCCGCCTCTGTTTCCCCATATCTGATTCCCCGCCTTTGATTCCCCCCGTCTGATTCCCAGCCTCTGAATCCCCGTGTCTGATTTCCTGCCTCTGATTCCCCACCTCTGATTCCCCATCTCTGATTCACAGCCTCTGATTCCCCACCTCTGATTCCCCATCTCTGATTCCGCACATCTGATTCCCTGCCTCTGATTCCCCGACTCTGATCCCCACCTCTGATTCCCAACCTCTGATTCCTAACCTCTGAATCCCCATATCTGATTCCCTGCCTCTGATTCCCCGCCTCTGATTCCCTGCCTCTGATTCCCCGCCTCTGATTCCCCAGCTCTGATTCCCCGCCTCTGAATCCCCAACTCTGGTTCCCTGCCTCTGATTCCCTGCCTCTGATTCCCTGCCTCTGATTCCCAACCTCTGATTCCCCACCTCTGAGTCCCCATATCTGTTTCCCCGCCTCTGTTTCCCCGCCTCTGATTCCCCGCCTCTGATTCCCAGGCTCTGATTCTCCGCCTCTGATTCCCCGCCTCTGGTTCCCCGCCTCTGATTCGCTGCCTCTGATTACCCATCTCTGATTCCGCACATCTGATTCCCTGCCTCTGATTCCCCGCCTCTGACTCCCCGCCTCTGATTCCCTGCCTCTGTTTCCCAACCTCTGATTCCCCACCTCTGATTCCCCATATCTGATTCCCCACCTCTGTTTCCCTGCCTCTGATTCCCCACCTCTGTTTCCCCATATCTGATATCCCGCCTCTGATTCCCCAACTCTGATACCCCGCCTCTGATTCCCCAGCTCTGATTCCCCACCTCTGATTCCCCGTGTTTGATTCCTGCCTCTGATTCCCCGCCTCTGATTCCCCATCTCTGATTCACTGCCTTTCATTCGCCACCTCTGATTCCCCATATCAAATTCCCCGCCTCTGTTTCCCCGCCTCTGATTCCCCGCCTCTGTTTCCCCATATCTGATTCCCCACCTCTGATACCCCATATCTGATTCCCCGCCTCTGTTTCCCCGCCTCTGATTCCCGGACTCTGATTCCCCACCTCTGATTCCCGGCCTCTTATTCCCGGCATCTGATTCAGGCCTCTGATTCCCGGCCTCTGATTCCCTGCTTCTGATTCTGACTCCCTGCCTCTGATTCCCCATCTCTGATTCCGCACATCTGATTCCCTGCCTCTGATTCCCCACCTCTGATTCCCCATATCTGACTCCCCGCCTCTGTTTCCCCGCCTCTGATTCCCCGCCTCTGTTTCCCAATATCTAAGTCCCCGCCTCTGATTCCCCAACTCTGATTCCCCACCTCTGTTTCCCCAGCTCTGATTCCCCGCCTCTGATTCCCCGCATCTGATTCCCTGCATCTGATTCCAAGCCTCTGATTCCCTGCCTCTGATTCCCAACCTCTGATTCCCCACCTATGATTCCCCATATCTGAATCCCCGCCTCTGTTTCCCCGCCTCTGATTCCCCACCTCTGTTTCCCCATATCTGATTCCCGGCCTCTGATTCCCCGCCTCTGAATCCCCGCCTCTGATTCCCTGCCTCTGATTCCCCATCTCCGATTCCGCACATCTGATTCCCTGCCTCTGATTCCCCGCCTCTGATTCCCCGCCTCTGATTCCCTGCCTCTGATTCCCAACCTCTGATTCCCCACCTCTGATTCCCCATATCTGATTCCCCGCCTCTGTTTCCCCGCCTCTGATTCCCCTCCTCTGATTCCCCAACTCTAATTCCCCGCCTCTGATTCCCCAGCTCTGATTCCCCGTGTTTGATTCCCTGCCTCTGATTCCCTGCCCTGATTCCCCATCTCTGTTTCACCGCCTTTGATTCGCCACCTCTGATTCCCCATATCTGATTCCCCGCCTCTGTTTCCCCGCCTCTGATTCCCTGCCTCTGATTCCCAACCTCTGATTCCACACCTCTGATTCCCCATATCTGATTCCCCGCCTCTGTTTCCCCGCCTCTGATTCCCTGCCCCTGTTTCCCCATATCTGATTCCCTGCCTCTGATTCCCCAACTCTGATTCCCCGCCTCTGATTCCCCAGCTCTGATTCCCCGCCTCTGATTTCCAGTGTTTGATTCCCTGCCTCTGATTCCCCGCCTCTGATTCCCCATCTCTGATTCACCGCCTTTGATTCGCCACCTCTGATTCCACATATCTGATTCCCCACCTCTGTTTCCCCGCCTCTGATTCCCCGCCTCTGATTCTCCATATCTCATTCCCCGCCTCTGAATCCTCATCTCTGATTCCCGGACTCTGATTCCCCACCTCTGAATCCCGGCCTCTTATTCCCAGCATCTGATTCCCGGCCTCTGATTCCCGGCCTCTGATTCCCCGCTTCTGATTCTGATTCCCTGCCTCTGATTCCCCATCTCTGATTCCGCACATCTGATTCCCTGCCTCTGATTCCCCACCTCTGATTCCCCATATCTGATATCCCGCCTCTGTTTCCCCGCCTCTTATTCCCCGCCTCTGTTTCCCCATATCTAATTCCCAACCTCTGATGCCCCAACTCTGATTCCCTGCCTCTGATTCCCCGCGTTCTATTCCCTGCCTCTAATTCCCCGCCTGTGATTCCCCATCTCTGATTCACCACCTCTGATTCCCCACCTCTGATTCCCCATATCTAATTCCCCGCCTCTGTTTGCCCGACTCTGATTCCCCGCCTCTGTTTCCCCATATCTGATTCCCCGCCTCTGAATCCCCAAGTCTGATTCCCTGCCTCTGATTCCCCAGCTCTGATTCCCCGCCTTTGATTCCCCCGTCTGATTCCCAGCCTCTGAAACCCCCCGTCTGATTCCCAGCCTCTGAATCCCCGTGTCTGATTTCCTGCCTCTGATTCCCCACCTCTGATTCCCCATCTCTGATTCACAGCCTCTGATTCCCCACCTCTGATTCCACATATCTGATTCCCCACCTCTGTTTCCCCGCCTCTGATTCCCCGCCTCTGATTCTCCATATCTCATTCCCCGCCTCTGAATCCCCATCTCTGAATCCCGGACTCTGATTCCCCACCTCTGATTCACGGCCTCTTATTCCCAGCATCTGATTCCCGGCCTCTGATTCCCGGCCTCTGATTCCCCGCTCCTGATTCTGATTCCCTGCCTCTGATTCCCCATCTCTGATTCCGCACATCTGATTCCCTGCCTCTGATTCCCCACCTCTGATTCCCCATATCTGATTTCCCGCCTCTGTTTCCCCGCCTCTGATTCCCCGCCTCTGTTTCCCCATATCTAATTCCCAACCTCTGATGCCCCAACTCTGATTCCCTGCCTCTGATTCCCCGCGTTCTATTCCCTGCCTCTGATTCCCCGCCTGTGATTCCCCATCTCTGATTCACCACCTCTGATTCCCCACCTCTGATTCCCCATATCTAATTCCCCGCCTCTGTTTGCCCGCCTCTGATTCCCCGCCTCTGTTTCCCCATATCTGATTCCCCGCCTCTGAATCCCCAACTCTGATTCCCTGCCTCTGATTCCCCAGCTCTGATTCCCCGCCTTTGATTCCCCCCGTCTGATTCCCAGCCTCTGAGTCCCCGTGTCTGATTTCCAGCCTCTGATTCCCCGCCTCTGATTCCCCATCTCTGATTCACAGCCTCTGATTCCCCACCTCTGATTCCCCATCTCTGATTCCGCACATCTGATTCCCTGCCTCTGATTCCCCGACTCTGAACCCCACCTCTGATTCCCCAGCTCTGATTCCCCGCCTCTGATTCCCCGTGTTTGATTCCCTGCCTCTGATTCCCCGCCTCTGATTCCCCATCTCTGATTCAACGCCTTTGATTCGCCACCTCTGATTCCCCATATCTGATTCCTCGCCTCTGTTTCCCCGCCTCTGATTCCCCTCCTCTGATTCCCCATATCTCATTCCCCGCCTCTGATTCCCCATCTCTGATTCCCGGACTCTGATTCCCCACCTCTGATTCCCGGCCTCTTATTCCCGGCATCTGATTCCGGCCTCTGATTCCCGGCCTCTGATTCCCTGCTTCTGATTCCCCATCTCTGATTCCGCAAATCTAATTCCCTGCCTCTGATTCCCCACCTCTGATTCCCCATATCTGATTCCCCGCCTCTGTTTCCCCGCCTCTGATTCCCCGCCTCTGTTTCCCCATATCTAAGTCCCCGCCTCTGATTCCCCAACTTTGATTCCCCACCTCTGATTCCCCAGCTCTGATTCCCCGCCTCTGATTCCCCGCATCTGATTCCATGCATCTGATTCCCAGCCTCTGATTCCCAGCCTCTGATTCCCAACCTCTGATTCCCCACCTCTGATCCCCATATCTGATTCCCCGCCTCTGTTTCCCCGCCTCTGATTCCCCGCCTCTGTTTCCCCATATCTGATCCCCGCCTCTATTTGCCCGCCTCTGATTCCCCGCCTCTGTTTCCCCATATCTGATTCCCCGCCTCTGAATCCCCAACTCTGATTCCCTGCCTCTAATTTCGCAGCTCTGATTCCCCGCCTCTGATTCCCCGCGTCTGATTACCGGCCTCTGATTCCCCGCCTCTCATTCCCCATCTCTGATTCACAACCTCTGATTCCCCACCTCTGATACCCCATATCTGATTCCCCGCCTCTGTTTCCCCGCCTCTGATTCCCCACCTCTGAATCCCAATATCTGATTCCCCGCCTCTGATTCCCCACCTCTGATTCCCCGCCTGTGATTCGCCAGCTATGATTCCCCGCCTCTTATTCCCCGCGTCTGATTCCCTGCCTCTGATTCCCCGCATCTGATTCCACATCTCTGATTCACCACCTCTGATTCCCCGCGTCTGATTCCCTGCCTCTGATTCCCCATCTCTGATTCCCCATCTCTGATTCCCCAATTCTGATTCCCCTCCTCTGATTCCCCGTGTTTGATTCCCTGCCTCTGATTCCCGGCCTCTGATTCCCCATCTCTGATTCACCGCCTTTGATTCGCCACCTCTGATTCGCCATATCTGATTCCCCGCCTCTGTTTCCCCGCCTCTGATTCCCCGCCTCTTATTCCCCATATCTCATTCCCCGCCTCTGAATCCCCATCTCTGATTCTCGGACTCTGATTCCCCACCTCTGATTTCCGGCCTCTTATTCCCGGCATCTGATTCCGGCCTCTGATTCCCGGCATCTGATTCCCTGCTTCTGATTCTGATTCCCTGCCTTTGATTCCCCATCTCTGATTCCGCACATCTGATTCCCTGCCTCTGATTCCCCATCTCTGATTCCCCATATCTGATTCCCCGCCTCTGTTTCCCCGCCTCTGATTCCCCGCCTCTGTTTCCCAATATCTAAGTCCCCGCCTCTGATTCCCCAGCTCAATTCCCCGCCTCTGATTCGCCGCATCTGATTCCCTGCATCTGATTCCAAGCCTCTGATTCCCCATCTCTGATTCACCGCCTTTGATTCGCCACCTCTGATTCGCCATATCTGATTCCCCGCATCTGTTTCCCCGCCTCTGATTCCCAGCCTCTATTTCCCCATATCTCATTCCCCGCCTCTGAATCCCCATCTCTGATTCCCGGACTCTGATTCCCCACCTCTGATTTCCGGCCTCTTATTCCCGGCATCTGATTCCGGCCTCTGATTCCCGGCCTCTGATTCCCTGCTTCTGATTCTGATTCCCTGCCTTTGATTCCCCATCTCTGATTCCGCACATCTGATTCCCTGCCTCTGATTCCCCATCTCTGATTCCCCATATCTGATTCCCCGCCTCTGATTCCCCGCCTCTGTTTCCCAATATCTAAGTCCCCGCCTCTGATTCCCCAACTCTGATTCCCCACCTCTGATTCCCCACCTCTGATTCCCTGCCTCTGATTCCCCAGCTCTGATTCCCCGCCTTTGATTCCCCCGTCTGATTCCCAGCCTCTGAATCCCCGTGTCTGATTTCCTGCCTCTGATTCCCCACCTCTGATTCCCCATCTCTGATTCACAGCCTCTGATTCCCCACCTCTGATTCCACATATCTGATTCCCCACCTCTGTTTCCCCGCCTCTGATTCCCCGCCTCTGATTCTCCGTATCTCATTCCCCGCCTCTGAATCCCCATCTCTGATTCCCGGACTCTGATTCCCCACCTCTGATTCCCGGCCTCTTATTCCCAGCATCTGATTCCCGGCCTCTGATTCCCGGCCTCCGATTCCCCGCTTCTGATTCTGATTCCCTGCCTCTGATTCCCCATCTCTGATTCCGCACATCTGATTCCCTGCCTCTGATTCCCCGCCTCTGATTCCCCATATCAGATTTCCCGCCTCTGTTTCCCCACCTCTGATTCCCCGCCTGTTTCCCCATATCTAATTCCCAACCTCTGATGCCCCAACTCTGATTCCCTGCCTCTGATTCCCCGCGTTCTATTCCCTGCCTCTGATTCCCCGCCTGTGATTCCCCATCTCTGATTCACCACCTCTGATTCCCCACCTCTGATTCCCCATATCTAATTCCCCGCCTCTGTTTGCCCGCCTCTGATTCCCCGCCTCTGTTTCCCCATATCTGATTCCCCGCCTCTGAATCCCCAACTCTGATTCCCTGCCTCTGATTCCCCAGCTCTGATTCCCCGCCTTTGATTCCCCCCGTCTGATTCCCAGCCTCTGAGTCCCCGTGTCTGATTTCCAGCCTCTGATTCCCCGCCTCTGATTCCCCATCTCTGATTCACAGCCTCTGATTCCCCACCTCTGATTCCCCATCTCTGATTCCGCACATCTGATTCCCTTCCTCTGATTCCCCGACTCTGATCCCCACCTCTGATTCCCCAGCTCTGATTCCCCGCCTCTGATTCCCCAACTCTGATTCCCCGCCTCTGATTCCCCAGCTCTGATTCCCCGCCTCTGATTCCCCGTGTTTGATTCCCTGCCTCTAATTCCCCACCTCTGATTCCCCATCTCTGATTCAACGCCTTTGATTCGCCACCTCTGATTCCCCATATCTGATTCCTCGCCTCTGTTTCCCCGCCTCTGATTCCCCTCCTCTGATTCCCCATATCTCATTCCCCGCCTCTGATTCCCCATCTCTGAGTCCCGGACTCTAATTCCACACCTCTGTTTCCCGTCCTCTTATTCCCGGCATCTGATTCCGGCCTCTGATTCCCGGCCTCTGATTCCCTGCTTCTGATTCTCCATCTCTGATTCCGCAAATCTAATTCCCTGCCTCTGATTCCCCACCTCTGATTCCCCATATCTGATTCCCCGCCTCTGTTTCCCCGCCTCTGATTCCCCGCCTCTGTTTCCCCATATCTAAGTCCCCGCCTCTGATTCCCCAACTTTGATTCCCCACCTCTGATTCCCCAGCTCTGATTCCCCGCCTCTGATTCCCCGCATCTGATTCCATGCATCTGATTCCCAGCCTCTGATTCCCAGCCTCTGATTCCCAACCTCTGATTCCCCACCTCTGATCCCCATATCTGATTCCCCGCCTCTGTTTCCCCGCCTCTGATTCCCCGCCTCTGTTTCCCCATATCTGATCCCCGCCTCTATTTGCCCGCCTCTGATTCCCCGCCTCTGTTTCCCCATATCTGATTCCCCGCCTCTGAATCCCCAACTCTGATTCCCTGCCTCTAATTTCCCAGCTCTGATTCCCCGCCTCTGATTCCCCGCGTCTGATTACCGGCCTCTGATTCCCCGCCTCTGATTCCCAATATCTGATTCCCCGCCTCTGTTTCCCCACCTCTGATTCCCCGCCTCTGAATCGCCCGCTATGATTCCCCGCCTCTTATTCCCCGCGTCTGATTCCCTGCCTCTGATTCCCCGCCTCTGATTCCACATCTCTGATTCACCACCTCTGATTCCCCGCATCTGATTCCCTGCCTCTGATTCCCCATCTCTGATTCCCCATCTCTGATTCCCCAATTCTGATTCCCCTCCTCTGATTCCCCGTGTTTGATTCCCTGCCTCTGATTCCCGGCCTCTGATTCCCCATCTCTGATTCACCGCCTTTGATTCGCCACCTCTGATTCGCCATATCTGATTCCCCGCCTCTGTTTCCCCGCCTCTGATTCCCCGCCTCTGATTCCCCATATCTCATTCCCCGCCTCTGAATCCCCATCTCTGATTCCTGGATTCTGATTCCCCACCTCTGATTTCCGGCCTCTTATTCCCGGCATCTGATTCCGGCCTCTGATTCCCGGCCTCTGATTCCCTGCTTCTCATTCTGATTCCCTGCCTTTGATTCCCCATCTCTGATTCCGCACATCTGATTCCCTGCCTCTGATTCCCCATCTCTGATTCCCCATATCTGATTCCCCAACTCTGATTCCCCACCTCTGATTCCCCACCTCTGATTTCCGGCCTCTTATTCCCGGCATCTGATTCCGGCCTCTGATTCCCGGCCTCTGATTCCCTGCTTCTGATTCTGATTCCCTGCCTTTGATTCCCCATCTCTGATTCCGCACATCTGATTCCCTGCATCTGATTCCAAGCCTCTGATTCCCTGCCTCTGATTCCCAACCTCTGATTCCCCACCTCTGATTCCCCATATCTGATTCCCAGCCTCTGTTTCCCCGCCTCTGATTCCCCGCCTCTGTTTCCCCATATCTGATTTCCGGCCTCTGATTCCCCGCCTCTGATTCCCCGCCTCTGATTCCCTGCCTCTGATTCCCCATCTCCGATTCCGCACATCTGATTCCCTGCCTCTGATTCCCCGCCTCTGATTCCCCGCCTCTGATTCCCTGCCTCTGATTCCCAACCTCTGATTCCCCACCTGATTCCCCGTGTTTGATTCCCCGCCTCTGTTTCCCCGCCTCTGATTCCCCGCCTCTGATTCCCCAACTCTAATTCCCCGCCTCTGATTCCCCATATCTGATTCCCCGCCTCTGTTTCCCCGCCTCTGATTCCCCGCCCCTGTTTCCCCATATCTGATTCCCAGCCTCTGATTCCCCAACTTTGATTCCCAGCCTCTGATTCCCCAGCTCTGATTCCCCGCCTCTGATTCCCCGTGTTTGATTCCCTGCCTCTGATTCCCCGCCTCTGATTCCCCATCTCTGATTCACCACCTTTGATTCGCCACCTCTGATTCCCCATATCTGATTCCCCACCTCTCTTTTCCCGCCTCTGATTCCCCGCCTCTGATTCTCCATATCTCATTCCCCGCCTCTGAATCCCCATCTCTGATTCCCGGACTCTGATTCCCCACCACTGATTCCCGGCCTCTTATTCCCAGCATCTGATTCCAGGCCTCTGATTCCCGGCCTCTGACTCCCCGCTTCTGATTCTGATTCCCTGCCTCTGATTCCCCATCTCTGATTCCGCACATCTGATTACCTGCCTCCGATTCCCCACCTCGGATTCCCCATATCTGATTCCCCGCCTCTGTTTCCACGCCTCTGATTCCCCACCTCTGATTCCCCATATCTGATTCCCCAGCTCTGATTCCCCGCCTCTCATTCCCCGCATCCGATTCCCCATATCTGATTCCCCGCCTCTGTTTCCCCGCCCCTGATTCCCCGCCTCTGTTTCCCCATATCTGATTCCCCGCCTCTGATTCCCAACTATGATTCCCCGCCTCTGATTCCCCAGCTCTGATTCCCTGCCTCTGATTCCCCGTGTTCTATTCCCTGCCTCTGATTCCCCGCCTGTGATTCCCCATCTCTGATAAACCACCTCTGATTCTCCACCACTGATTCCCCATATCTAAATCCCCGCCTCTGTTTGCCCGCCTCTGATTCCCCGCCTCTGTTTCCCCATATCTGATTCCCCGCCTCTGAATCCCCAAGTCTGATTCCCTGCCTCTGATTCCCCAGCTTCATTCCCCGCCTTTGATTCCCCCGTCTGATTCCCAGCCTCTGAATCTCCGTGTCTGATAACCTGCCTCTGATTCCCCGCCTCTGATTCCCCATCTCAGATTCACCGCCTCTGATTCCCCACCTCTGATTCCCCATCTCTGATTCCGCACATCCGACTCCCTGCCTCTGATTCCCCGACTCTGATTCCCCACCTCTGATTCCCCAGCTCTGATTCCCCGCCTCTGATTCCCCGCCTCTGATTCCACAGCTCTGATTCCCCGCCTCTGATTCCCCGTGTTTGATCCCCTGCCTCTGATTCCCCGCATCTGATTCCCCATCTCTGATTCACCGCCTTTGATTCGACACCTCTGATTCCCGATATCTGATTCCTCGCCACTGTTTCCCCGCCTCTGATTCCCCGCCTCTGATTCCCCATATCTCATTCCCCGCCTCTGATTCGCCAGCTATGATTCCCCGCCTCTGATTCCCCGCGTCTGATTCCCTGCCTCTGATTCCCCGCCTCTGGTTCCACATCTCTGATTCACCACCTCTGATTCCACGCGTCTGATTCCCCGCCTCTGATTCCCCATCTCTGATTCCCCATCTCTGACTCCCCAATTCTGATTCCCCGCCTCTGATTCCCCAGCTCTGATTCCTCGCCTCTGATTCCCTTCCTCTGATTCCCAACCTCTGATTCCCCACCTCTGATTTCCCATATTGATTCCCTGCGTCTGATTCCCCACCTCTGATTTCCCATATTGATTCCCTGCGTCTGATTCCCCGCCTCTGATTCCCCAACTCTGATTCCCCGCCTCTGATTCCCCAGCTCTGATTCCCCGCATCTGATTCCCCGTGTTTGATTCCCTGCCTCTGATTCCCGGCCTCTGATTCCCCATCTCTGATTCACCGCCTTTGATTCGCAACCTCTGATTCCCCATATCTGATTCCCCGCCTCTGTTTCCCCGCCTCTGATTCCCCGCCTCTGATTCCCCATATCTCATTCCCCGCCTCTAAATCCCCATCTCTGATTCCCGGACTCTGATTCCCCACCTCTGATTCCCGGCCTCTTATTCCCGGCATCTGATTCCGGCCTCTGATTCCCGGCCTCTGACTCCCTGCTTCTGATTCTGATTCCCTGCCTCTGATTCCCCATCTCTGATTCCGCACATCTGATTCCCTGCCTCTGATTCCCCACCTCTGATTCCCCATATCTGATTCCCCGCCTCTGTTTCCCCACCTTTGATTCCCCGCCTCTGTTTCCCAATATCTAAGTCCCCGCCTCTGATTCACCAACTCTGATTCCCCACCTCTGATTCCCCAGCTCTGATTCCCCGCCTCTGATTCCCCGCATCTGATTCCCTGCAACTGATTCCAAGCCTCTGATTCCCTGCCTCTGATTCCCAACCTCTGATTCCCAACCTCTGATTCCACACCTCTGATTCCCCATATCTGATTCCCCACCTCTGTTTCCCCGCCTCTGATTCCCCGCCTCTGATTCCCCATATCTCATTCCCCGCCTCTAATTCCGCATCTCTGATTCCCAACCTCTGATTCCCCACCTCTGATTCCCCATATCTGATTCCCCGCCTCTGTTTCCCCGCCTCTGATTCCCCGCCTCTGTTTCCCCATATCTGATCCCCGCCTCTATTTGCCCGCCTCTGATTCCCCGCCTCTGTTTCCCCATATCTGATTCCCCGCCTCTGAATCCCCAACTCTGATTCCCTGCCTCTAATTTCCCATGTCTGATTCCCCGCCTCTGATTCCCCGCGTCTGATTACCGGCCTCTGATTCCCCGCCTCTGATTCCCCATCTCTGATTCACAACCTCTGATTCCCCACCTCTGATTCCCCATATCTGATTCCCCGCCTCTGTTTCCCCGCCTCTGATTCCCCACCTCTGATTCCCAATATCTGATTCCCCGCCTCTGATTCCCCACCTCTGATTCCCCGCCTCTGATTCGCCAGCTATGATTCACCGCCTCTGATTCCCCGCGTCTGATTCCCTGCCTCTGATTCCCCGCCTCTGATTCCACATCTCTGATTCACCACCGCTGATTCCCCGCGTCTGATTCCCCGCCTCTGATTCCCCATCTCTGATTCCCCATCTCTGATTCCCCAATTCTGATTCCCCGCCTCTGATTCCCCAGCTATGATTCCTCGCCTCTGATTCCCTTCCTCTGATTCCCAACCTCTGATTCCCCACCTCTGATTTCCCATATTGATTCCCTGCGTCTGATTCCCCGCCTCTGATTCCCCAACTCTGATTCCCCGCCTCTGATTCCCCAGCTCTGATTCCCCGCCTCTGATTCCCCAGCTCTGATTCCCTGCCTCTGATTCCCGGCCTCTGATTCCCCATCTCTGATTCACCGCCTTTGATTCGCCACCTCTGATTCCCCAAATCTGATTCCCCGCCTCTGTTTCCCCGCCTCTGATTCCCCGCCTCTGATTCCCCATATCTCATTCCCCGCCTCTGAATCCCCATCTCTGATTCCCGGACTCTGATTCCCCACCTCTGATTCCCGGCCTCTTATTCCCGGCATCTGATTCCGGCCTCTGATTCCCGACCTCTGATTCCCTGCTTCTGATTCTGATTCCCTGCCTCTGATTCCCCATCTCTGATTCCGCACATCTGATTCCCTGCCTCTGATTACCCCCCTCTGTTTCCCCGCCTCTGATTCCCCGCCTCTGTTTCCCAATATCTAAGTCCCCGCCTCTGATTCCCCAACTCTGATTCCCCACCTCTGATTCCCCAGCTCTGATTCCCCACCTCTGATTCCCCGCCTCTGATTCCCTGCATCTGATTCCAAGCCTCTGATTCCATGCCTCTGATTCCCCGCCCTGATTCCCCATCTCTGTTTCACCGCCTTTGATTCGCCACCTCTGATTCCCCATATCTGATTCCCCGCCTCTGTTTCCCCGCCTCTGATTCCCTGCCTCTGATTCCCAACCTCTGATTCCACACCTCTGATTCCCCATATCTGATTCCCCGCCTCTGTTTCCCCGCCTCTGATTCCCTGCCCCTGTTTCCCCATATCTGATTCCCTGCCTCTGATTCCCCAACTCAGATTCCCCGCCTCTGATTCCCCAGCTCTGATTCCCCGCCTCTGATTTCCCGTGTTTGATTCCCTGCCTCTGATTCCCCGCCTCTGATTCCCCATGTCTGATTCACCACCTTTGATTCGCCACCTCTGATTCCACATATCTCATTCTCCACCTCTGTTTCCCCGCCTCTGATTCCCCGCCTCTGATTCTCCATATCTCATTCCCCGCCTCTGAATCCCCATCTCTGATTCCCGGACTCTGATTCCCCACCTCTGATTCCCGGCCTCTCATTCCCAGCATCTGATTCCCGGCCTCTGATTCCCGGCCTCTGATTCCCCGCTTCTGATTCTGATTCCCTGCCTCTGATTCCCCATCTCTGATTCCGCACATCTGATTCCCTGCCTCTGATTCCCCACCTCTGATTCCCCATATCTGATTTCCCGCCTCTGTTTCCCCGCCTCTGATTCCCCGCCTCTGTTTCCCCATATCTAATTCCCAACCTCTGATGCCCCAACTCTGATTCCCTGCCTCTGATTCCCCGCGTTCTATTCCCTGCCTATGATTCCCCGCCTGTGATTCCCCATCTCTGATTCACCACCTCTGATTCCCCACCTCTGATTCCCCATATCTAATTCCCCGCCTCTGTTTGCCCGCCTCTGATTCCCCGCCTCTGTTTCCCCATATCTGATTCCCCGCATCTGAATCCCCAACTCTGATTCCCTGCCTCTGATTCCCCAGCTCTGATTCCCCGCCTTTGATTCCCCCCGTCTGATTCCCAGCCTCTGAATCCCCGTGTCTGATTTCCTGCCTCTGATTCCCCACCTCTGATTCCCCATCTCTGATTCACAGCCTCTGATTCCCCATCTCTGATTCCGCACATCTGATTCCCTGCCTCTGATTCCCCGCATCTGTTTCCCCATATCTAATTCCCAACCTCTGATGCCCCAACTCTGATTCCCTGCCTCTGATTCCCCGCGTTCTATTCCCTGCCTCTGATTCCCCGCCTGTGATTCCCCATCTCTGATTCACCACCTCTGATTCCCCACCTCTGATTCCCCATATCTAATTCCCCGCCTCTGTTTGCCCGCCTCTGATTCCCCGCCTCTGTTTCCCCATATCTGATTCCCCGCCTTTGATTCCCCCCGTCTGATTCCCAGCCTCTGAATCCCCGTGTCTGATTTCCTGCCTCTGATTCCCCAACTCTGATTCCCCATCTCTGATTCACAGCCTCTGATTCCCCACCTCTGATTCCCCATCTCTGATTCCGCACATCTGATTCCCTGCCTCTGATTCCCCGACTCTGATCCCCACCTCTGATTCCCAACCTCTGATTCCTAACCTCTGAATCCCCATATCTGATTCCCTGCCTCTGATTCCCCGCCTCTGATTCCCTGCCTCTGATTCCCCGCCTCTGATTCCCCAGCTCTGATTCCCCGCCTCTGAATCCCCAACTCTGGTTCCCTGCCTCTGATTCCCTGCCTCTGATTCCCTGCCTCTGATTCCCAACCTCTGATTCCCCACCTCTGAGTCCCCATATCTGTTTCCCCGCCTCTGTTTCCCCGCCTCTGATTCCCCGCCTCTGATTCCCAGGCTCTGATTCTCCGCCTCTGATTCCCCGCCTCTGGTTCCCCGCCTCTGATTCGCTGCCTCTGATTACCCATCTCTGATTCCGCACATCTGATTCCCTGCCTCTGATTCCCCGCCTCTGACTCCCCGCCTCTGATTCCCTGCCTCTGTTTCCCAACCTCTGATTCCCCACCTCTGATTCCCCATATCTGATTCCCCACCTCTGTTTCCCTGCCTCTGATTCCCCACCTCTGTTTCCCCATATCTGATATCCCGCCTCTGATTCCCCAACTCTGATACCCCGCCTCTGATTCCCCAGCTCTGATTCCCCACCTCTGATTCCCCGTGTTTGATTCCCTGCCTCTGATTCCCCGCCTCTGATTCCCCATCTCTGATTCACTGCCTTTCATTCGCCACCTCTGATTCCCCATATCAAATTCCCCGCCTCTGTTTCCCCGCCTCTGATTCCCCGCCTCTGTTTCCCCATATCTGATTCCCCACCTCTGATACCCCATATCTGATTCCCCGCCTCTGTTTCCCCGCCTCTGATTCCCGGACTCTGATTCCCCACCTCTGATTCCCGGCCTCTTATTCCCGGCATCTGATTCAGGCCTCTGATTCCCGGCCTCTGATTCCCTGCTTCTGATTCTGACTCCCTGCCTCTGATTCCCCATCTCTGATTCCGCACATCTGATTCCCTGCCTCTGATTCCCCACCTCTGATTCCCCATATCTGACTCCCCGCCTCTGTTTCCCCGCCTCTGATTCCCCGCCTCTGTTTCCCAATATCTAAGTCCCCGCCTCTGATTCCCCAACTCTGATTCCCCACCTCTGTTTCCCCAGCTCTGATTCCCCACCTCTGATTCCCCGCATCTGATTCCCTGCATCTGATTCCAAGCCTCTGATTCCCTGCCTCTGATTCCCAACCTCTGATTCCCCACCTATGATTCCCCATATCTGAATCCCCGCCTCTGTTTCCCCGCCTCTGATTCCCCACCTCTGTTTCCCCATATCTGATTCCCGGCCTCTGATTCCCCGCCTCTGAATCCCCGCCTCTGATTCCCTGCCTCTGATTCCCCATCTCCGATTCCGCACATCTGATTCCCTGCCTCTGATTCCCCGCCTCTGATTCCCCGCCTCTGATTCCCTGCCTCTGATTCCCAACCTCTGATTCCCCACCTCTGATTCCCCATATCTGATTCCCCGCCTCTGTTTCCCCGCCTCTGATTCCCCTCCTCTGATTCCCCAACTCTAATTCCCCGCCTCTGATTCCCCAGCTCTGATTCCCCGTGTTTGATTCCCTGCCTCTGATTCCCTGCCCTGATTCCCCATCTCTGTTTCACTGCCTTTGATTCGCCACCTCTGATTCCCCATATCTGATTCCCCGCCTCTGTTTCCCCGCCTCTGATTCCCTGCCTCTGATTCCCAACCTCTGATTCCACACCTCTGATTCCCCATATCTGATTCCCCGCCTCTGTTTCCCCGCCTCTGATTCCCTGCCCCTGTTTCCCCATATCTGATTCCCTGCCTCTGATTCCCCAACTCTGATTCCCCGCCTCTGATTCCCCAGCTCTGATTCCCCGCCTCTGATTTCCAGTGTTTGATTCCCTGCCTCTGATTCCCCGCCTCTGATTCCCCATCTCTGATTCACCGCCTTTGATTCGCCACCTCTGATTCCACATATCTGATTCCCCACCTCTGTTTCCCCGCCTCTGATTCCCCGCCTCTGATTCTCCATATCTCATTCCCCGCCTCTGAATCCTCATCTCTGATTCCCGGACTCTGATTCCCCACCTCTGAATCCCGGCCTCTTATTCCCAGCATCTGATTCCCGGCCTCTGATTCCCGGCCTCTGATTCCCCGCTTCTGATTCTGATTCCCTGCCTCTGATTCCCCATCTCTGATTCCGCACATCTGATTCCCTGCCTCTGATTCCCCACCTCTGATTCCCCATATCTGATATCCCGCCTCTGTTTCCCCGCCTCTGATTCCCCGCCTCTGTTTCCCCATATCTAATTCCCAACCTCTGATGCCCCAACTCTGATTCCCTGCCTCTGATTCCCCGCGTTCTATTCCCTGCCTCTGATTCCCCGCCTGTGATTCCCCATCTCTGATTCACCACCTCTGATTCCCCACCTCTGATTCCCCATATCTAATTCCCCGCCTCTGTTTGCCCGACTCTGATTCCCCGCCTCTGTTTCCCCATATCTGATTCCCCGCCTCTGAATCCCCAAGTCTGATTCCCTGCCTCTGATTCCCCAGCTCTGATTCCCCGCCTTTGATTCCCCCGTCTGATTCCCAGCCTCTGAAACCCCCCGTCTGATTCCCAGCCTCTGAATCCCCGTGTCTGATTTCCTGCCTCTGATTCCCCACCTCTGATTCCCCATCTCTGATTCACAGCCTCTGATTCCCCACCTCTGATTCCACATATCTGATTCCCCACCTCTGTTTCCCCGCCTCTGATTCCCCGCCTCTGATTCTCCATATCTCATTCCCCGCCTCTGAATCCCCATCTCTGATTCCCGGACTCTGATTCCCCACCTCTGATTCCCGGCCTCTTATTCCCAGCATCTGATTCCCGGCCTCTGATTCCCGGCCTCTGATTCCCCGCTTCTGATTCTGATTCCCTGCCTCTGATTCCCCATCTCTGATTCCGCACATCTGATTCCCTGCCTCTGATTCCCCACCTCTGATTCCCCATATCTGATTTCCCGCCTCTGTTTCCCCGCCTCTGATTCCCCGCCTCTGTTTCCCCATATCTAATTCCCAACCTCTGATGCCCCAACTCTGATTCCCTGCCTCTGATTCCCCGCGTTCTATTCCCTGCCTCTGATTCCCCGCCTGTGATTCCCCATCTCTGATTCACCACCTCTGATTCCCCACCTCTGATTCCCCATATCTAATTCCCCGCCTCTGTTTGCCCGCCTCTGATTCCCCGCCTCTGTTTCCCCATATCTGATTCCCCGCCTCTGAATCCCCAACTCTGATTCCCTGCCTCTGATTCCCCAGCTCTGATTCCCCGCCTTTGATTCCCCCCGTCTGATTCCCAGCCTCTGAGTCCCCGTGTCTGATTTCCAGCCTCTGATTCCCCGCCTCTGATTCCCCATCTCTGATTCACAGCCTCTGATTCCCCACCTCTGATTCCCCATCTCTGATTCCGCACATCTGATTCCCTGCCTCTGATTCCCCGACTCTGAACCCCACCTCTGATTCCCCAGCTCTGATTCCCCGCCTCTGATTCCCCGTGTTTGATTCCCTGCCTCTGATTCCCCGCCTCTGATTCCCCATCTCTGATTCAACGCCTTTGATTCGCCACCTCTGATTCCCCATATCTGATTCCTCGCCTCTGTTTCCCCGCCTCTGATTCCCCTCCTCTGATTCCCCATATCTCATTCCCCGCCTCTGATTCCCCATCTCTGATTCCCGGACTCTGATTCCCCACCTCTGATTCCCGGCCTCTTATTCCCGGCATCTGATTCCGGCCTCTGATTCCCGGCCTCTGATTCCCTGCTTCTGATTCCCCATCTCTGATTCCGCAAATCTAATTCCCTGCCTCTGATTCCCCACCTCTGATTCCCCATATCTGATTCCCCGCCTCTGTTTCCCCGCCTCTGATTCCCCGCCTCTGTTTCCCCATATCTAAGTCCCCGCCTCTGATTCCCCAACTTTGATTCCCCACCTCTGATTCCCCAGCTCTGATTCCCCGCCTCTGATTCCCTGCATCTGATTCCATGCATCTGATTCCCAGCCTCTGATTCCCAGCCTCTGATTCCCAACCTCTGATTCCCCACCTCTGATCCCCATATCTGATTCCCCGCCTCTGTTTCCCCGCCTCTGATTCCCCGCCTCTGTTTCCCCATATCTGATCCCCGCCTCTATTTGCCCGCCTCTGATTCCCCGCCTCTGTTTCCCCATATCTGATTCCCCGCCTCTGAATCCCCAACTCTGATTCCCTGCCTCTAATTTCGCAGCTCTGATTCCCCGCCTCTGATTCCCCGCGTCTGATTACCGGCCTCTGATTCCCCGCCTCTGAATCCCCATCTCTGATTCACAACCTCTGATTCCCCACCTCTGATACCCCATATCTGATTCCCCGCCTCTGTTTCCCCGCCTCTGATTCCCCACCTCTGAATCCCAATATCTGATTCCCCGCCTCTGATTCCCCACCTCTGATTACCCGCCTCTGATTCGCCAGCTATGATTCCCCGCCTCTTATTCCCCGCGTCTGATTCCCTGCCTCTGATTCCCCGCCTCTGATTCCACATCTCTGATTCACCACCTCTGATTCCCCGCGTCTGATTCCCTGCCTCTGATTCCCCATCTCTGATTCCCCATCTCTGATTCCCCAATTCTGATTCCCCTCCTCTGATTCCCCGTGTTTGATTCCCTGCCTCTGATTCCCGGCCTCTGATTCCCCATCTCTGATTCACCGCCTTTGATTCGCCACCTCTGATTCGCCATATCTGATTCCCCGCCTCTGTTTCCCCGCCTCTGATTCCCCGCCTCTTATTCCCCATATCTCATTCCCCGCCTCTGAATCCCCATCTCTGATGCTCGGACTCTGATTCCCCACCTCTGATTTCCGGCCTCTTATTCCCGGCATCTGATTCCGGCCTCTGATTCCCGGCATCTGATTCCCTGCTTCTGATTCTGATTCCCTGCCTTTGATTCCCCATCTCTGATTCCGCACATCTGATTCCCTGCCTCTGATTCCCCATCTCTGATTCCCCATATCTGATTCCCCGCCTCTGTTTCCCCGCCTCTGATTCCCCGCCTCTGTTTCCCAATATCTAAGTCCCCGCCTCTGATTCCCCAGCTCAATTCCCCGCCTCTGATTCGCCGCATCTGATTCCCTGCATCTGATTCCAAGCCTCTGATTCCCCATCTCTGATTCACCGCCTTTGATTCGCCACCTCTGATTCGCCATATCTGATTCCCCGCATCTGTTTCCCCGCCTCTGATTCCCCGCCTCTATTTCCCCATATCTCATTCCCCGCCTCTGAATCCCCATCTCTGATTCCCGGACTCTGATTCCCCACCTCTGATTTCCGGCCTCTTATTCCCGGCATCTGATTCCGGCCTCTGATTCCCGGCCTCTGATTCCCTGCTTCTGATTCTGATTCCCTGCCTTTGATTCCTCATCTCTGATTCCGCACATCTGATTCCCTGCCTCTGATTCCCCATCTCTGATTCCCCATATCTGATTCCCCGCCTCTGATTCCCCGCCTCTGTTTCCCAATATCTAAGTCCCCGCCTCTGATTCCCCAACTCTGATTCCCCACCTCTGATTCCCCACCTCTGATTCCCTGCCTCTGATTCCCCAGCTCTGATTCCCCACCTTTGATTCCCCCCGTCTGATTCCCAGCCTCTGAATCCCCGTGTCTGATTTCCTGCCTCTGATTCCCCACCTCTGATTCCCCATCTCTGATTCACAGCCTCTGATTCCCCACCTCTGATTCCACATATCTGATTCCCCACCTCTGTTTCCCCGCCTCTGATTCCCCGCCTCTGATTCTCCATATCTCATTCCCCGCCTCTGAATCCCCATCTCTGATTCCCGGACTCTGATTCCCCACCTCTGATTCCCGGCCTCTTATTCCCAGCATCTGATTCCCGGCCTCTGATTCCCGGCCTCCGATTCCCCGCTTCTGATTCTGATTCCCTGCCTCTGATTCCCCATCTCTGATTCCGCACATCTGATTCCCTGCCTCTGATTCCCCACCTCTGATTCCCCATATCAGATTTCCCGCCTCTGTTTCCCCGCCTCTGATTCCCCGCCTGTTTCCCCATATCTAATTCCCAACCTCTGATGCCCCAACTCTGATTCCCTGCCTCTGATTCCCCGCGTTCTATTCCCTGCCTCTGATTCCCCGCCTGTGATTCCCCATCTCTGATTCACCACCTCTGATTCCCCACCTCTGATTCCCCATATCTAATTCCCCGCCCCTGTTTGCCCGCCTCTGATTCCCCGCCTATGTTTCCCCATATCTGATTCCCCGCCTCTGAATCCCCAACTCTGATTCCCTGCCTCTGATTCCCCAGCTCTGATTCACCGCCTTTGATTCCCCCCGTCTGATTCCCAGCCTCTGAGTCCCCGTGTCTGATTTCCAGCCTCTGATTCCCCGCCTCTGATTCCCCATCTCTGATTCACAGCCTCTGATTCCCCACCTCTGATTCCCCATCTCTGATTCTGCACATCTGATTCCCTGCCTCTGATTCCCCGACTCTGATCCCCACCTCTGATTCCCCAGCTCTGATTCCCCGCCTCTGATTCCCCAACTCTGATTCCCCGCCTCTGATTCCCCAGCTCTGATTCCCCGCCTCTGATTCCCCGTGTTTGATTCCCTGCCTCTGATTCCCCACCTCTGATTCCCCATCTCTGATTCAACGCCTTTGATTCGCCACCTCTGATTCCCCATATCTGATTCCCCGCCTCTGTTTCCCCGCCTCTGATTCCCCGCCTCTGTTTCCCCATATCTAAGTCCCCACCTCTGATTCCCCAACTTTGATTCCCCACCTCTGATTCCCCAGCTCTGATTCCCCGCCTCTGATTCCCCGCATCTGATTCCATGCATCTGATTCCCAGCCTCTGATTCCCAGCCTCTGATTCCCAACCTCTGATTCCCCACCTCTGATCCCCATATCTGATTCCCCGCCTCTGTTTCCCCGCCTCTGATTCCCCGCCTCTGTTTCCCCATATCTGATCCCCGCCTCTATTTGCCCGCCTCTGATTCCCCGCCTCTGTTTCCCCATATCTGATTCCCCGCCTCTGAATCCCCAACTCTGATTCCCTGCCTCTAATTTCCCAGCTCTGATTCCCCGCCTCTGATTCCCCGCGTCTGATTACCGGCCTCTGATTCCCCGCCTCTGATTCCCCATCTCTGATTCACAACCTCTGATTCCCCACCTCTGATACCCCATATCTGATTCCCCGCCTCTGTTTCCCCGCCTCTGATTCCCCACCTCTGATTCCCAATATCTGATTCCCCGCCTCTGATTCCCCACCTCTGATTCCCCGCCTCTGATTCGCCCGCTATGATTCCCCGCCTCTTATTCCCCGCGTCTGATTCCCTGCCTCTGATTCCCCGCCTCTGATTCCACATCTCTGATTCACCACCTCTGATTCCCCGCATCTGATTCCCTGCCTCTGATTCCCCATCTCTGATTCCCCATCTCTGATTCCCCAATTCTGATTCCCCTCCTCTGATTCCCCGTGTTTGATTCCCTGCCTCTGATTCCCGGCCTCTGATTCCCCATCTCTGATTCACCGCCTTTGATTCGCCACCTCTGATTCGCCATATCTGATTCCCCGCCTCTGTTTCCCCGCCTCTGATTCCCCGCCTCTGATTCCCCATATCTCATTCCCCGCCTCTGAATCCCCATCTCTGATTCCTGGATTCTGATTCCCCACCTCTGATTTCCGGCCTCTTATTCCCGGCATCTGATTCCGGCCTCTGATTCCCCGCCTTTGATTCCCCCCGTCTGATTCCCAGCCTCTGAATCCCCGTGTCTGATTTCCTGCCTCTGATTCCCCACCTCTGATTCCCCATCTCTGATTCACAGCCTCTGATTCCCCACCTCTGATTCCACATATCTGATTCCCCACCTCTGTTTCCCCGCCTCTGATTCCCCGCCTCTGATTCTCCATATCTCATTCCCCGCCTCTGAATCCCCATCTCTGATTCCCGGACTCTGATTCCCCACCTCTGATTCCCGGCCTCTTATTCCCAGCATCTGATTCCCGGCCTCTGATTCCCGGCCTCCGATTCCCCGCTTCTGATTCTGATTCCCTGCCTCTGATTCCCCATCTCTGATTCCGCACATCTGATTCCCTGCCTCTGATTCCCCACCTCTGATTCCCCATATCAGATTTCCCGCCTCTGTTTCCCCGCCTCTGATTCCCCGCCTGTTTCCCCATATCTAATTCCCAACCTCTGATGCCCCAACTCTGATTCCCTGCCTCTGATTCCCCGCGTTCTATTCCCTGCCTCTGATTCCCCGCCTGTGATTCCCCATCTCTGATTCACCACCTCTGATTCCCCACCTCTGATTCCCCATATCTAATTCCCCGCCTCTGTTTGCCCGCCTCTGATTCCCCGCCTCTGTTTCCCCATATCTGATTCCCCGCCTCTGAATCCCCAACTCTGATTCCCTGCCTCTGATTCCCCAGCTCTGATTCCCCGCCTTTGATTCCCCCCGTCTGATTCCCAGCCTCTGAGTCCCCGTGTCTGATTTCCAGCCTCTGATTCCCCGCCTCTGATTCCCCATCTCTGATTCACAGCCTCTGATTCCCCACCTCTGATTCCCCATCTCTGATTCCGCACATCTGATTCCCTGCCTCTGATTCCCCGACTCTGATCCCCACCTCTGATTCCCCAGCTCTGATTCCCCGCCTCTGATTCCCCAACTCTGATTCCCCGCCTCTGATTCCCCAGCTCTGATTCCCCGCCTCTGATTCCCCGTGTTTGATTCCCTGCCTCTGATTCCCCACCTCTGATTCCCCATCTCTGATTCAACGCCTTTGATTCGCCACCTCTGATTCCCCATATCTGATTCCTCGCCTCTGTTTCCCCGCCTCTGATTCCCCTCCTCTGATTCCCCATATCTCATTCCCCGCCTCTGATTCCCCATCTCTGAGTCCCGGACTCTGATTCCACACCAATGTTTCCCGTCCTCTTATTCCCGGCATCTGATTCCGGGCTCTGATTCCCGGCCTCTGATTCCCTGCTTCTGATTCTCCATCTCTGATTCCGCAAATCTAATTCCCTGCCTCTGATTCCCCACCTCTGATTCCCCATATCTGATTCCCCGCCTCTGTTTCCCCGCCTCTGATTCCCCGCCTCTGTTTCCCCATATCTAAGTCCCCGCCTCTGATTCCCCAACTTTGATTCCCCACCTCTGATTCCCCAGCTCTGATTCCCCGCCTCTGATTCCCCGCATCTGATTCCATGCATCTGATTCCCAGCCTCTGATTCCCAGCCTCTGATTCCCAACCTCTGATTCCCCACCTCTGATCCCCATATCTGATTCCCCGCCTCTGTTTCCCCGCCTCTGATTCCCCGCCTCTGTTTCCCCATATCTGATCCCCGCCTCTATTTGCCCGCCTCTGATTCCCCGCCTCTGTTTCCCCATATCTGATTCCCCGCCTCTGAATCCCCAACTCTGATTCCCTGCCTCTAATTTCCCAGCTCTGATTCCCCGCCTCTGATTCCTCGCGTCTGATTACCGGCCTCTGATTCCCCGCCTCTGATTCCCCATCTCTGATTCACAACCTCTGATTCCCCACCTCTGATACCCCATATCTGATTCCCCGCCTCTGTTTCCCCGCCTCTGATTCCCCACCTCTGATTCCCAATATCTGATTCCCCGCCTCTGATTCCCCACCTCTGATTCCCCGCCTCTGATTCGCCCGCTATGATTCCCCGCCTCTTATTCCCCGCGTCTGATTCCCTGCCTCTGATTCCCCGCCTCTGATTCCACATCTCTGATTCACCACCTCTGATTCCCCGCATCTGATTCCCTGCCTCTGATTCCCCATCTCTGATTCCCCATCTCTGATTCCCCAATTCTGATTCCCCTCCTCTGATTCCCCGTGTTTGATTCCCTGCCTCTGATTCCCGGCCTCTGATTCCCCATCTCTGATTCACCGCCTTTGATTCGCCACCTCTGATTCGCCATATCTGATTCCCCGCCTCTGTTTCCCCGCCTCTGATTCCCCGCCTCTGATTCCCCATATCTCATTCCCCGCCTCTGAATCCCCATCTCTGATTCCTGGATTCTGATTCCCCACCTCTGATTTCCGGCCTCTTATTCCCGGCATCTGATTCCGGCCTCTGATTCCCGGCCTCTGATTCCCTGCTTCTCATTCTGATTCCCTGCCTTTGATTCCCCATCTCTGATTCCGCACATCTGATTCCCTGCCTCTGATTCCCCATCTCTGATTCCCCATATCTGATTCCCCGCCTCTGATTCCCCGCCTCTGTTTCCCAATATCTAAGTCCCCGCCTCTGATTCCCCAACTCTGATTCCCCACCTCTGATTCCCCACCTCTGATTTCCGGCCTCTTATTCCCGGCATCTGATTCCGGCCTCTGATTCCCGGCCTCTGATTCCCTGCTTCTGATTCTGATTCCCTGCCTTTGATTCCCCATCTCTGATTCCGCACATCTGATTCCCTGCATCTGATTCCAAGCCTCTGATTCCCTGCCTCTGATTCCCAACCTCTGATTCCCCACCTCTGATTCCCCATATCTGATTCCCAGCCTCTGTTTCCCCGCCTCTGATTCCCCGCCTCTGTTTCCCCATATCTGATTTCCGGCCTCTGATTCCCCGCCTCTGATTCCCCGCCTCTGATTCCCTGCCTCTGATTCCCCATCTCCGATTCCGCACATCTGATTCCCTGCCTCTGATTCCCCGCCTCTGATTCCCCGCCTCTGATTCCCTGCCTCTGATTCCCAACCTCTGATTCCCCACCTGATTCCCCGTGTTTGATTCCCCGCCTCTGTTTCCCCGCCTCTGATTCCCCGCCTCTGATTCCCCAACTCTAATTCCCCGCCTCTGATTCCCCATATCTGATTCCCCGCCTCTGTTTCCCCGCCTCTGATTCCCCGCCCCTGTTTCCCCATATCTGATTCCCAGCCTCTGATTCCCCAACTTTGATTCCCAGCCTCTGATTCCCCAGCTCTGATTCCCCGCCTCTGATTCCCCGTGTTTGATTCCCTGCCTCTGATTCCCCGCCTCTGATTCCCCATCTCTGATTCACCACCTTTGATTCGCCACCTCTGATTCCCCATATCTGATTCCCCACCTCTGTTTTCCCGCCTCTGATTCCCCGCCTCTGATTCTCCATATCTCATTCCCCGCCTCTGAATCCCCATCTCTGATTCCCGGACTCTGATTCCCCACCACTGATTCCCGGCCTCTTATTCCCAGCATCTGATTCCAGGCCTCTGATTCCCGGCCTCTGACTCCCCGCTTCTGATTCTGATTCCCTGCCTCTGATTCCCCATCTCTGATTCCGCACATCTGATTACCTGCCTCTGATTCCCCACCTCTGATTCCCCATATCTGATTCCCCGCCTCTGTTTCCACGCCTCTGATTCCCCACCTCTGATTCCCCATATCTGATTCCCCAGCTTTGATTCCCCGCCTCTCATTCCCCGCATCCGATTCCCCATATCTGATTCCCCGCCTCTGTTTCCCCGCCCCTGATTCCCCGCCTCTGTTTCCCCATATCTGATTCCCCGCCTCTGATTCCCAACTATGATTCCCCGCCTCTGATTCCCCAGCTCTGATTCCCTGCCTCTGATTCCCCGTGTTCTATTCCCTGCCTCTGATTCCCCGCCTGTGATTCCCCATCTCTGATAAACCACCTCTGATTCCCCACCACTGATTCCCCATATCTAAATCCCCGCCTCTGTTTGCCCGCCTCTGATTCCCCGCCTCTGTTTCCCCATATCTGATTCCCCGCCTCTGAATCCCCAACTCTGATTCCCTGCCTCTGATTCCCCAGCTTCATTCCCCGCCTTTGATTCCCCCGTCTGATTCCCAGCCTCTGAATCTCCGTGTCTGATAACCTGCCTCTGATTCCCCGCCTCTGATTCCCCATCTCAGATTCACCGCCTCTGATTCCCCACCTCTGATTCCCCATCTCTGATTCCGCACATCCGACTCCCTGCCTCTGATTCCCCGACTCTGATTCCCCACCTCTGATTCCCCAGCTCTGATTCCCCGCCTCTGATTCCCCGCCTCTGATTCCACAGCTCTGATTCCCCGCCTCTGATTCCCCGTGTTTGATCCCCTGCCTCTGATTCCCCGCATCTGATTCCCCATCTCTGATTCACCGCCTTTGATTCGACACCTCTGATTCCCGATATCTGATTCCTCGCCACTGTTTCCCCGCCTCTGATTCCCCGCCTCTGATTCCCCATATCTCATTCCCCGCCTCTGATTCGCCAGCTATGATTCCCCGCCTCTGATTCCCCGCGTCTGATTCCCTGCCTCTGATTCCCCGCCTCTGATTCCACATCTCTGATTCACCACCTCTGATTCCACGCGTCTGATTCCCCGCCTCTGATTCCCCATCTCTGATTCCCCATCTCTGACTCCCCAATTCTGATTCCCCGCCTCTGATTCCCCAGCTCTGATTCCTCGCCTCTGATTCCCTTCCTCTGATTCCCAACCTCTGATTCCCAACCTCTGATTTCCCATATTGATTCCCTGCGTCTGATTCCCCACCTCTGATTTCCCATATTGATTCCCTGCGTCTGATTCCCCGCCTCTGATTCCCCAACTCTGATTCCCCGCCTCTGATTCCCCAGCTCTGATTCCCCACATCTGATTCCCCGTGTTTGATTCCCTGCCTCTTATTCCCGGCCTCTGATTCCCCATCTCTGATTCACCGCCTTTGATTCGCAACCTCTGATTCCCCATATCTGATTCCCCGCCTCTGTTTCCCCGCCTCTGATTCCCCGCCTCTGATTCCCCATATCTCATTCCCCGCCTCTAAATCCCCATCTCTGATTCCCGGACTCTGATTCCCCACCTCTGATTCCCGGCCTCTTATTCCCGGCATCTGATTCCGGCCTCTGATTCCCGGCCTCTGATTCCCTGCTTCTGATTCTGATTCCCTGCCTCTGATTCCCCATCTCTGATTCCGCACATCTGATTCCCTGCCTCTGATTCCCCACCTCTGATTCCCCATATCTGATTCCCCGCCTCTGTTTCCCCACCTTTGATTCCCCGCCTCTGTTTCCCAATATCTAAGTCCCCGCCTCTGATTCCCCAACTCTGATTCCCCACCTCTGATTCCCCAGCTCTGATTCCCCGCCTCTGATTCCCCGCATCTGATTCCCTGCAACTGATTCCAAGCCTCTGATTCCCTGCCTCTGATTCCCAACCTCTGATTCCCAACCTCTGATTCCACACCTCTGATTCCCCATATCTGATTCCCCACCTCTGTTTCCCCGCCTCTGATTCCCCGCCTCTGATTCCCCATATCTCATTCCCCGCCTCTAATTCCGCATCTCTGATTCCCAACCTCTGATTCCCCACCTCTGATTCCCCATATCTGATTCCCCGCCTCTGTTTCCCCGCCTCTGATTCCCCGCCTCTTTTTCCCCATATCTGATCCCCGCCTCTATTTGCCCGCCTCTGATTCCCCGCCTCTGTTTCCCCATATCTGATTCCCCGCCTCTGAATCCCCAACTCTGATTCCCTGCCTCTAATTTCCCATGTCTGATTCCCCGCCTCTGATTCCCCGCGTCTGATTACCGGCCTCTGATTCCCCGCCTCTGATTCCCCATCTCTGATTCACAACCTCTGATTCCCCACCTCTGATTCCCCATATCTGATTCCCCGCCTCTGTTTCCCCGCCTCTGATTCCCCACCTCTGATTCCCAATATCTGATTCCCCGCCTCTGATTCCCCACCTCTGATTCCCCGCCTCTGATTCGCCAGCTATGATTCCCCGCCTCTGATTCCCCGCGTCTGATTCCCTGCCTCTGATTCCCCGCCTCTGATTCCACATCTTGAATTCACCACCGCTGATTCCCCGCGTCTGATTCCCCGCCTCTGATTCCCCATCTCTGATTCCCCATCTCTGATTCCCCAATTCTGATTCCCCGCCTCTGATTCCCCAGCTATGATTCCTCGCCTCTGATTCCCTTCCTCTGATTCCCCACCTGATTCCCCGTGTTTGATTCCCCGCCTCTGTTTCCCCGCCTCTGATTCCCCGCCTCTGATTCCCCAACTCTAATTCCCCGCCTCTGATTCCCCATATCTGATTCCCCGCCTCTGTTTCCCCGCCTCTGATTCCCCGCCCCTGTTTCCCCATATCTGATTCCCAGCCTCTGATTCCCCAACTTTGATTCCCAGCCTCTGATTCCCCAGCTCTGATTCCCCGCCTCTGATTCCCCGTGTTTGATTCCCTGCCTCTGATTCCCCGCCTCTGATTCCCCATCTCTGATTCACCACCTTTGATTCGCCACCTCTGATTCCCCATATCTGATTCCCCACCTCTGTTTTCCCGCCTCTGATTCCCCGCCTCTGATTCTCCATATCTCATTCCCCGCCTCTGAATCCCCATCTCTGATTCCCGGACTCTGATTCCCCACCACTGATTCCCGGCCTCTTATTCCCAGCATCTGATTCCAGGCCTCTGATTCCCGGCCTCTGACTCCCCGCTTCTGATTCTGATTCCCTGCCTCTGATTCCCCATCTCTGATTCCGCACATCTGATTACCTGCCTCTGATTCCCCACCTCTGATTCCCCATATCTGATTCCCCGCCTCTGTTTCCACGCCTCTGATTCCCCACCTCTGATTCCCCATATCTGATTCCCCAGCTTTGATTCCCCGCCTCTCATTCCCCGCATCCGATTCCCCATATCTGATTCCCCGCCTCTGTTTCCCCGCCCCTGATTCCCCGCCTCTGTTTCCCCATATCTGATTCCCCGCCTCTGATTCCCAACTATGATTCCCCGCCTCTGATTCCCCAGCTCTGATTCCCTGCCTCTGATTCCCCGTGTTCTATTCCCTGCCTCTGATTCCCCGCCTGTGATTCCCCATCTCTGATAAACCACCTCTGATTCCCCACCACTGATTCCCCATATCTAAATCCCCGCCTCTGTTTGCCCGCCTCTGATTCCCCGCCTCTGTTTCCCCATATCTGATTCCCCGCCTCTGAATCCCCAACTCTGATTCCCTGCCTCTGATTCCCCAGCTTCATTCCCCGCCTTTGATTCCCCCGTCTGATTCCCAGCCTCTGAATCTCCGTGTCTGATAACCTGCCTCTGATTCCCCGCCTCTGATTCCCCATCTCAGATTCACCGCCTCTGATTCCCCACCTCTGATTCCCCATCTCTGATTCCGCACATCCGACTCCCTGCCTCTGATTCCCCGACTCTGATTCCCCACCTCTGATTCCCCAGCTCTGATTCCCCGCCTCTGATTCCCCGCCTCTGATTCCACAGCTCTGATTCCCCGCCTCTGATTCCCCGTGTTTGATCCCCTGCCTCTGATTCCCCGCATCTGATTCCCCATCTCTGATTCACCGCCTTTGATTCGACACCTCTGATTCCCGATATCTGATTCCTCGCCACTGTTTCCCCGCCTCTGATTCCCCGCCTCTGATTCCCCATATCTCATTCCCCGCCTCTGATTCGCCAGCTATGATTCCCCGCCTCTGATTCCCCGCGTCTGATTCCCTGCCTCTGATTCCCCGCCTCTGATTCCACATCTCTGATTCACCACCTCTGATTCCACGCGTCTGATTCCCCGCCTCTGATTCCCCATCTCTGATTCCCCATCTCTGACTCCCCAATTCTGATTCCCCGCCTCTGATTCCCCAGCTCTGATTCCTCGCCTCTGATTCCCTTCCTCTGATTCCCAACCTCTGATTCCCAACCTCTGATTTCCCATATTGATTCCCTGCGTCTGATTCCCCACCTCTGATTTCCCATATTGATTCCCTGCGTCTGATTCCCCGCCTCTGATTCCCCAACTCTGATTCCCCGCCTCTGATTCCCCAGCTCTGATTCCCCACATCTGATTCCCCGTGTTTGATTCCCTGCCTCTTATTCCCGGCCTCTGATTCCCCATCTCTGATTCACCGCCTTTGATTCGCAACCTCTGATTCCCCATATCTGATTCCCCGCCTCTGTTTCCCCGCCTCTGATTCCCCGCCTCTGATTCCCCATATCTCATTCCCCGCCTCTAAATCCCCATCTCTGATTCCCGGACTCTGATTCCCCACCTCTGATTCCCGGCCTCTTATTCCCGGCATCTGATTCCGGCCTCTGATTCCCGGCCTCTGATTCCCTGCTTCTGATTCTGATTCCCTGCCTCTGATTCCCCATCTCTGATTCCGCACATCTGATTCCCTGCCTCTGATTCCCCACCTCTGATTCCCCATATCTGATTCCCCGCCTCTGTTTCCCCACCTTTGATTCCCCGCCTCTGTTTCCCAATATCTAAGTCCCCGCCTCTGATTCCCCAACTCTGATTCCCCACCTCTGATTCCCCAGCTCTGATTCCCCGCCTCTGATTCCCCGCATCTGATTCCCTGCAACTGATTCCAAGCCTCTGATTCCCTGCCTCTGATTCCCAACCTCTGATTCCCAACCTCTGATTCCACACCTCTGATTCCCCATATCTGATTCCCCACCTCTGTTTCCCCGCCTCTGATTCCCCGCCTCTGATTCCCCATATCTCATTCCCCGCCTCTAATTCCGCATCTCTGATTCCCAACCTCTGATTCCCCACCTCTGATTCCCCATATCTGATTCCCCGCCTCTGTTTCCCCGCCTCTGATTCCCCGCCTCTGTTTCCCCATATCTGATCCCCGCCTCTATTTGCCCGCCTCTGATTCCCCGCCTCTGTTTCCCCATATCTGATTCCCCGCCTCTGAATCCCCAACTCTGATTCCCTGCCTCTAATTTCCCATGTCTGATTCCCCGCCTCTGATTCCCCGCGTCTGATTACCGGCCTCTGATTCCCCGCCTCTGATTCCCCATCTCTGATTCACAACCTCTGATTCCCCACCTCTGATTCCCCATATCTGATTCCCCGCCTCTGTTTCCCCGCCTCTGATTCCCCACCTCTGATTCCCAATATCTGATTCCCCGCCTCTGATTCCCCACCTCTGATTCCCCGCCTCTGATTCGCCAGCTATGATTCCCCGCCTCTGATTCCCCGCGTCTGATTCCCTGCCTCTGATTCCCCGCCTCTGATTCCACATCTTGAATTCACCACCGCTGATTCCCCGCGTCTGATTCCCCGCCTCTGATTCCCCATCTCTGATTCCCCATCTCTGATTCCCCAATTCTGATTCCCCGCCTCTGATTCCCCAGCTATGATTCCTCGCCTCTGATTCCCTTCCTCTGATTCCCAACCTCTGATTCCCCACCTCTGATTTCCCATATTGATTCCCTGCGTCTGATTCCCCGCCTCTGATTCCCCAACTCTGATTCCCCGCCTCTGATTCCCCAGCTCTGATTCCCCGCCTCTGATTCCCCAGCTCTGATTCCCTGCCTCTGATTCCCGGCCTCTGATTCCCCATCTCTGATTCACCGCCTTTGATTCGCCACCTCTGATTCCCCAAATCTGATTCCCCGCCTCTGTTTCCCCGCCTCTGATTCCCCGCCTCTGATTCCCCATATCTCATTCCCCGCCTCTGAATCCCCATCTCTGATTCCCGGACTCTGATTCCCCACCTCTGATTCCCGGCCTCTTATTCCTGGCATCTGATTCCGGCCTCTGATTCCCGGCCTCTGATTCCCTGCTTCTGATTCTGATTCCCTGCCTCTGATTCCCCATCTCTGATTCCGCACATCTGATTCCCTGCCTCTGATTACCCCCCTCTGTTTCCCCGCCTCTGATTCCCCGCCTCTGTTTCCCAATATCTAAGACCCCGCCTCTGATTCCCCAACTCTGATTCCCCACCTCTGATTCCCCAGCTCTGATTCCCCACCTCTGATTCCCCGCCTCTGATTCCCTGCATCTGATTCCAAGCCTCTGATTCCCTGCCTCTGATTCCCCGCCCTGATTCCCCATCTCTGTTTCACCGCCTTTGATTCGCCACCTCTGATTCCCCATATCTGATTCCCCGCCTCTGTTTCCCCGCCTCTGATTCCCTGCCTCTGATTCCCAACCTCTGATTCCACACCTCTGATTCCCCATATCTGATTCCCCGCCTCTGTTTCCCCGCCTCTGATTCCCTGCCCCTGTTTCCCCATATCTGATTCCCTGCCTCTGATTCCCCAACTCAGATTCCCCGCCTCTGATTCCCCAGCTCTGATTCCCCGCCTCTGATTTCCCGTGTTTGATTCCCTGCCTCTGATTCCCCGCCTCTGATTCCCAATGTCTGATTCACCGCCTTTGATTCGCCACCTCTGATTCCACATATCTCATTCCCCACCTCTGTTTCCCCGCCTCTGATTCCCCGCCTCTGATTCTCCATATCTCATTCCCCGCCTCTGAATCCCCATCTCTGATTCCCGGACTCTGATTCCCCACCTCTGATTCCCGGCCTCTCATTCCCAGCATCTGATTCCCGGCCTCTGATTCCCGGCCTCTGATTCCCCGCTTCTGATTCTGATTCCCTGCCTCTGATTCCCCATCTCTGATTTCGCACATCTGATTCCCTGCCTCTGATTCCCCACCTCTGATTCCCCATATCTGATTTCCCGCCTCTGTTTCCCCGCCTCTGATTCCCCGCCTTTGTTTCCCCATATCTAATTCCCAACCTCTGATGCCCCAACTCTGATTCCCTGCCTCTGATTCCCCGCGTTCTATTCCCTGCCTATGATTCCCCGCCTGTGATTCCCCATCTCTGATTCACCACCTCTGATTCCCCACCTCTGATTCCCCATATCTAATTCTCCGCCTCTGTTTGCCCGCCTCTGATTCCCCGCCTCTGTTTCCCCATATCTGATTCCCCGCATCTGAATCCCCAACTCTGATTCCCTGCCTCTGATTCCCCAGCTCTGATTCCCCGCCTTTGATTCCCCCCGTCTGATTCCCAGCCTCTGAATCCCCGTGTCTGATTTCCTGCCTCTGATTCCCCACCTCTGATTCCCCATCTCTGATTCACAGCCTCTGATTCCCCATCTCTGATTCTGCACATCTGATTCCCTGCCTCTGATTCCCCGCCTCTGTTTCCCCATATCTAATTCCCAACCTCTGATGCCCCAACTCTGATTCCCTGCCTCTGATTCCCCGCGTTCTATTCCCTGCCTCTGATTCCCCGCCTGTGATTCCCCATCTCTGATTCACCACCTCTGATTCCCCACCTCTGATTCCCCATATCTAATTCCCCGCCTCTGTTTGCCCGCCTCTGATTCCCCGCCTCTGTTTCCCCATATCTGATTCCCCGCCTTTGATTCCCCCCGTCTGATTCCCAGCCTCTGAATCCCCGTGTCTGATTTCCTGCCTCTGATTCCCCACCTCTGATTCCCCATCTCTGATTCACAGCCTCTGATTCCCCACCTCTGATTCCCCATCTCTGATTCCGCACATCTGATTCCCTGCCTCTGATTCCCCGACTCTGATCCCCACCTCTGATTCCCAACCTCTGATTCCTAACCTCTGAATCCCCATATCTGATTCCCTGCCTCTGATTCCCCGCCTCTGATTCCCTGCCTCTGATTCCCCGCCTCTGATTCCCCAGCTCTGATTCCCCGCCTCTGAATCCCCAACTCTGGTTCCCTGCCTCTGATTCCCTGCCTCTGATTCCCTGCCTCTGATTCCCAACCTCTGATTCCCCACCTCTGAGTCCCCATATCTGTTTCCCCGCCTCTGTTTCCCCGCCTCTGATTCCCCGCCTCTGATTCCCAGGCTCTGATTCTCCGCCTCTGATTCCCCGCCTCTGGTTCCCCGCCTCTGATTCGCTGCCTCTGATTACCCATCTCTGATTCCGCACATCTGATTCCCTGCCTCTGATTCCCCGCCTCTGACTCCCCGCCTCTGATTCCCTGCCTCTGTTTCCCAACCTCTGATTCCCCACCTCTGATTCCCCATATCTGATTCCCCACCTCTGTTTCCCTGCCTCTGATTCCCCACCTCTGTTTCCCCATATCTGATATCCCGCCTCTGATTCCCCAACTCTGATACCCCGCCTCTGAATCCCCAGCTCTGATTCCCCACCTCTGATTCCCCGTGTTTGATTCCCTGCCTCTGATTCCCCGCCTCTGATTCCCCATCTCTGATTCACTGCCTTTCATTCGCCACCTCTGATTCCCCATATCAAATTCCCCGCCTCTGTTTCCCCGCCTCTGATTCCCCGCCTCTGTTTCCCCATATCTGATTCCCCACCTCTGATACCCCATATCTGATTCCCCGCCTCTCTTTCCGCGCCTCTGATTCCCCGCCTCTGATTCCCCATATCTGATTCCCCGCCTCTGATTCCCCAACTCTGATTCCCCACCTCTGATTCCCCAGCTCTGTTTCCCAACCTCTGATTCCCCGCCTCTGTTTCCCCATATCTAATTCCCCGCCTCTGATTCCCAAACTCTGATTCCCCGACTCTGATTCCCCAGCTCTGATTCCCCGCCTCTGATTCCCCACATCTGATTCCCTGCCTCTGATTCCCTGCCTCCGATTCCCTGCCTCTGATTCCCAACCTCTGATTCCCCACCTCTGAATCCCCATATCTGATTCCCTGCCTCTGATTCCCCGCCTCTGATTCCCTGCCTCTGATTCCCCGCCTCTGATTCCCCAGCTCTGATTTCCCGCCTCTGATTTCCCGCCTGTGATTCCCCATCTCTGATTCACAACCTCTGATTCCCCACCTCTGATTCCCCATATCTGATTCCCCGCCTCTGTTTGCCCGCCTCTAATTCCCCGCCTCTGTTTCCCCATATCTGATTCCCCGCCTCTCAATCCCCGCCTCTGTTTCCCCATATCTGATTCCCCGCCTCTGAATCCCCAACTCTGATTCCCTGCCTCTAATTTCCCAGCTCTGATTCCCCGCCTCTGATTCCCCGCGTCTGATTACCGGCCTCTGATTCCCCGCCTCTGATTCCCCATCTCTGATTCACAACCTCTGATTCCCCACCTCTGATACCCCATATCTGATTCCCCGCCTCTGTTTCCCCGCCTCTGATTCCCCACCTCTGATTCCCAATATCTGATTCCCCGCCTCTGATTCCCCACCTCTGATTCCCCGCCTCTGATTCGCCCGCTATGATTCCCCGCCTCTTATTCCCCGCGTCTGATTCCCTGCCTCTGATTCCCCGCCTCTGATTCCACATCTCTGATTCACCACCTCTGATTCCCCGCATCTGATTCCCTGCCTCTGATTCCCCATCTCTGATTCCCCATCTCTGATTCCCCAATTCTGATTCCCCTCCTCTGATTCCCCGTGTTTGATTCCCTGCCTCTGATTCCCGGCCTCTGATTCCCCATCTCTAATTCACCTCCTTTGATTCGCCACCTCTGATTCGCCATATCTGATTCCCCGCCTCTGTTTCCCCGCCTCTGATTCCCCGCCTCTGATTCCCCATATCTCATTCCCCGCCTCTGAATCCCCATCTCTGATTCCTGGATTCTGATTCCCCACCTCTGATTTCCGGCCTCTTATTCCCGGCATCTGATTCCGGCCTCTGATTCCCGGCCTCTGATTCCCTGCTTCTCATTCTGATTCCCTGCCTTTGATTCCCCATCTCTGATTCCGCACATCTGATTCCCTGCCTCTGATTCCCCATCTCTGATTCCCCATATCTGATTCCCCGCCTCTGATTCCCCGCCTCTGTTTCCCAATATCTAAGTCCCCGCCTCTGATTCCCCAACTCTGATTCCCCACCTCTGATTCCCCACCTCTGATTTCCGGCCTCTTATTCCCGGCATCTGATTCCGGCCTCTGATTCCCGGCCTCTGATTCCCTGCTTCTGATTCTGATTCCCTGCCTTTGATTCCCCATCTCTGATTCCGCACATCTGATTCCCTGCATCTGATTCCAAGCCTCTGATTCCCTGCCTCTGATTCCCAACCTCTGATTCCCCACCTCTGATTCCCCATATCTGATTCCCAGCCTCTGTTTCCCCGCCTCTGATTCCCCGCCTCTGTTTCCCCATATCTGATTTCCGGCCTCTGATTCCCCGCCTCTGATTCCCCGCCTCTGATTCCCTGCCTCTGATTCCCCATCTCCGATTCCGCACATCTGATTCCCTGCCTCTGATTCCCCGCCTCTGATTCCCCGCCTCTGATTCCCTGCCTCTGATTCCCAACCTCTGATTCCCCACCTGATTCCCCGTGTTTGATTCCCCGCCTCTGTTTCCCCGCCTCTGATTCCCCGCCTCTGATTCCCCAACTCTAATTCCCCGCCTCTGATTCCCCATATCTGATTCCCCGCCTCTGTTTCCCCGCCTCTGATTCCCCGCCCCTGTTTCCCCATATCTGATTCCCAGCCTCTGATTCCCCAACTTTGATTCCCAGCCTCTGATTCCCCAGCTCTGATTCCCCGCCTCTGATTCCCCGTGTTTGATTCCCTGCCTCTGATTCCCCGCCTCTGATTCCCCATCTCTGATTCACCACCTTTGATTCGCCACCTCTGATTCCCCATATCTGATTCCCCACCTCTGTTTTCCCGCCTCTGATTCCCCGCCTCTGATTCTCCATATCTCATTCCCCGCCTCTGAATCCCCATCTCTGATTCCCGGACTCTGATTCCCCACCACTGATTCCCGGCCTCTTATTCCCAGCATCTGATTCCAGGCCTCTGATTCCCGGCCTCTGACTCCCCGCTTCTGATTCTGATTCCCTGCCTCTGATTCCCCATCTCTGATTCCGCACATCTGATTACCTGCCTCTGATTCCCCACCTCTGATTCCCCATATCTGATTCCCCGCCTCTGTTTCCACGCCTCTGATTCCCCACCTCTGATTCCCCATATCTGATTCCCCAGCTCTGATTCCCCGCCTCTCATTCCCCGCATCCGATTCCCCATATCTGATTCCCCGCCTCTGTTTCCCCGCCCCTGATTCCCCGCCTCTGTTTCCCCATATCTGATTCCCCGCCTCTGATTCCCAACTATGATTCCCCGCCTCTGATTCCCCAGCTCTGATTCCCTGCCTCTGATTCCCCGTGTTCTATTCCCTGCCTCTGATTCCCCGCCTGTGATTCCCCATCTCTGATAAACCACCTCTGATTCCCCACCACTGATTCCCCATATCTAAATCCCCGCCTCTGTTTGCCCGCCTCTGATTCCCCGCCTCTGTTTCCCCATATCTGATTCCCCGCCTCTGAATCCCCAACTCTGATTCCCTGCCTCTGATTCCCTAGCTTCATTCCCCGCCTTTGATTCCCCCGTCTGATTCCCAGCCTCTGAATCTCCGTGTCTGATAACCTGCCTCTGATTCCCCGCCTCTGATTCCCCATCTCAGATTCACCGCCTCTGATTCCCCACCTCTGATTCCCCATCTCTGATTCCGCACATCCGACTCCCTGCCTCTGATTCCCCGACTCTGATTCCCCACCTCTGATTCCCCAGCTCTGATTCCCCGCCTCTGATTCCCCGCCTCTGATTCCACAGCTCTGATTCCCCGCCTCTGATTCCCCGTGTTTGATCCCCTGCCTCTGATTCCCCGCATCTGATTCCCCATCTCTGATTCACCGCCTTTGATTCGACACCTCTGATTCCCGATATCTGATTCCTCGCCACTGATTCCCCGCCTCTGATTCCCCGCCTCTGATTCCCCATATCTCATTCCCCGCCTCTGATTCGCCAGCTATGATTCTCCGCCTCTGATTCCCCGCGTCTGATTCCCTGCCTCTGATTCCCCACCTCTGATTCCACATCTCTGATTCACCACCTCTGATTCCACGCGTCTGATTCCCCGCCTCTGATTCCCCATCTCTGATTCCCCATCTCTGACTCCCCAATTCTGATTCCCCGCCTCTGATTCCCCAGCTCTGATTCCTCGCCTCTGATTCCCTTCCTCTGATTCCCAACCTCTGATTCCCCACCTCTGATTTCCCATATTGATTCCCTGCGTCTGATTCCCCACCTCTGATTTCCCATATTGATTCCCTGCGTCTGATTCCCCGCCTCTGATTCCCCAACTCTGATTCCCCGCCTCTGATTCCCCAGCTCTGATTCCCCGCATCTGATTCCCCGTGTTTGATTCCCTGCCTCTTATTCCCGGCCTCTGATTCCCCATCTCTGATTCACCGCCTTTGATTCGCAACCTCTGATTCCCCATATCTGATTCCCCGCCTCTGTTTCCCCGCCTCTGATTCCCCGCCTCTGATTCCCCATATCTCATTCCCCGCCTCTAAATCCCCATCTCTGATTCCCGGACTCTGATTCCCCACCTCTGATTCCCGGCCTCTTATTCCCGGCATCTGATTCCGGCCTCTGATTCCCGGCCTCAGATTCCCTGCTTCTGATTCTGATTCCCTGCCTCTGATTCCCCATCTCTGATTCCGCACATCTGATTCCCTGCCTCTGATTCCCCACCTCTGATTCCCCATATCTGATTCCCCGCCTCTGTTTCCCCACCTTTGATTCCCCGCCTCTGTTTCCCAATATCTAAGTCCCCGCCTCTGATTCCCCAACTCTGATTCCCCACCTCTGATTCCCCAGCTCTGATTCCCCGCCTCTGATTCCCCGCATCTGATTCCCTGCAACTGATTCCAAGCCTCTGATTCCCTGCCTCTGATTCCCAACCTCTGATTCCCAACCTCTGATTCCACACCTCTGATTCCCCATATCTGATTCCCCACCTCTGTTTCCCCGCCTCTGATTCCCCGCCTCTGATTCCCCATATCTCATTCCCCGCCTCTAATTCCGCATCTCTGATTCCCAACCTCTGATTCCCCACCTCTGATTCCCCATATCTGATTCCCCGCCTCTGTTTCCCCGCCTCTGATTCCCCGCCTCTGTTTCCCCATATCTGATCCCCGCCTCTATTTGCCCGCCTCTGATTCCCCGCCTCTGTTTCCCCATATCTGATTCCCCGCCTCTGAATCCCCAACTCTGATTCCCTGCCTCTAATTTCCCATGTCTGATTCCCCGCCTCTTATTCCCCGCGTCTGATTACCGGCCTCTGATTCCCCGCCTCTGATTCCCCATCTCTGATTCACAACCTCTGATTCCCCACCTCTGATTCCCCATATCTGATTCCCCGCCTCTGTTTCCCCGCCTCTGATTCCCCACCTCTGATTCCCAATATCTGATTCCCCGCCTCTGATTCCCCACCTCTGATTCCCCGCCTCTGATTCGCCAGCTATGATTCCCCGCCTCTGATTCCCCGCGTCTGATTCCCTGCCTCTGATTCCCCGCCTCTGATTCCACATCTTGAATTCACCACCGCTGATTCCCCGCGTCTGATTCCCCGCCTCTGATTCCCCATCTCTGATTCCCCATCTCTGATTCCCCAATTCTGATTCCCCGCCTCTGATTCCCCAGCTATGATTCCTCGCCTCTGATTCCCTTCCTCTGATTCCCAACCTCTGATTCCCCACCTCTGATTTCCCATATTGATTCCCTGCGTCTGATTCCCCGCCTCTGATTCCCCAACTCTGATTCCCCGCCTCTGATTCCCCAGCTCTGATTCCCCGCCTCTGATTCCCCAGCTCTGATTCCCTGCCTCTGATTCCCGGCCTCTGATTCCCCATCTCTGATTCACCGCCTTTGATTCGCCACCTCTGATTCCCCAAATCTGATTCCCCGCCTCTGTTTCCCCGCCTCTGATTCCCCGCCTCTGATTCCCCATATCTCATTCCCCGCCTCTGAATCCCCATCTCTGATTCCCGGACTCTGATTCCCCACCTCTGATTCCCGGCCTCTTATTCCTGGCATCTGATTCCGGCCTCTGATTCCCGGCCTCTGATTCCCTGCTTCTGATTCTGATTCCCTGCCTCTGATTCCCCATCTCTGATTCCGCACATCTGTTTCCCCGCCTCTGATTCCCCGCCTCTGTTTCCCAATATCTAAGACCCCGCCTCTGATTCCCCAACTCTGATTCCCCACCTCTGATTCCCCAGCTCTGATTCCCCACCTCTGATTCCCCGCCTCTGATTCCCTGCATCTGATTCCAAGCCTCTGATTCCCTGCCTCTGATTCCCCGCCCTGATTCCCCATCTCTGTTTCACCGCCTTTGATTCGCCACCTCTGATTCCCCATATCTGATTCCCCGCCTCTGTTTCCCCGCCTCTGATTCCCTGCCTCTGATTCCCAACCTCTGATTCCACACCTCTGATTCCCCATATCTGATTCCCCGCCTCTGTTTCCCCGCCTCTGATTCCCTGCCCCTGTTTCCCCATATCTGATTCCCTGCCTCTGATTCCCCAACTCAGATTCCCCGCCTCTGATTCCCCAGCTCTGATTCCCCGCCTCTGATTTCCCGTGTTTGATTCCCTGCCTCTGATTCCCCGCCTCTGATTCCCCATGTCTGATTCACCGCCTTTGATTCGCCACCTCTGATTCCACATATCTCATTCCCCACCTCTGTTTCCCCGCCTCTGATTCCCCGCCTCTGATTCTCCATATCTCATTCCCCGCCTCTGAATCCCCATCTCTGATTCCCGGACTCTGATTCCCCACCTCTGATTCCCGGCCTCTCATTCCCAGCATCTGATTCCCGGCCTCTGATTCCCGGCCTCTGATTCCCCGCTTCTGATTCTGATTCCCTGCCTCTGATTCCCCATCTCTGATTCCGCACATCTGATTCCCTGCCTCTGATTCCCCACCTCTGATTCCCCATATCTGATTTCCCGCCTCTGTTTCCCCGCCTCTGATTCCCCGCCTTTGTTTCCCCATATCTAATTCCCAACCTCTGATGCCCCAACTCTGATTCCCTGCCTCTGATTCCCCGCGTTCTATTCCCTGCCTATGATTCCCCGCCTGTGATTCCCCATCTCTGATTCACCACCTCTGATTCCCCACCTCTGATTCCCCATATCTAATTCTCCGCCTCTGTTTGCCCGCCTCTGATTCCCCGCCTCTGTTTCCCCATATCTGATTCCCCGCATCTGAATCCCCAACTCTGATTCCCTGCCTCTGATTCCCCAGCTCTGATTCCCCGCCTTTGATTCCCCCCGTCTGATTCCCAGCCTCTGAATCCCCGTGTCTGATTTCCTGCCTCTGATTCCCCACCTCTGATTCCCCATCTCTGATTCACAGCCTCTGATTCCCCATCTCTGATTCCGCACATCTGATTCCCTGCCTCTGATTCCCCGCCTCTGTTTCCCCATATCTAATTCCCAACCTCTGATGCCCCAACTCTGATTCCCTGCCTCTGATTCCCCGCGTTCTATTCCCTGCCTCTGATTCCCCGCCTGTGATTCCCCATCTCTGATTCACCACCTCTGATTCCCCACCTCTGATTCCCCATATCTAATTCCCCGCCTCTGTTTGCCCGCCTCTGATTCCCCGCCTCTGTTTCCCCATATCTGATTCCCCGCCTTTGATTCCCCCCGTCTGATTCCCAGCCTCTGAATCCCCGTGTCTGATTTCCTGCCTCTGATTCCCCACCTCTGATTCCCCATCTCTGATTCACAGCCTCTGATTCCCCACCTCTGATTCCCCATCTCTGATTCCGCACATCTGATTCCCTGCCTCTGATTCCCCGACTCTGATCCCCACCTCTGATTCCCAACCTCTGATTCCTAACCTCTGAATCCCCATATCTGATTCCCTGCCTCTGATTCCCCGCCTCTGATTCCCTGCCTCTGATTCCCCGCCTCTGATTCCCCAGCTCTGATTCCCCGCCTCTGAATCCCCAACTCTGGTTCCCTGCCTCTGATTCCCTGCCTCTGATTCCCTGCCTCTGATTCCCAACCTCTGATTCCCCACCTCTGAGTCCCCATATCTGTTTCCCCGCCTCTGTTTCCCCGCCTCTGATTCCCCGCCTCTGATTCCCAGGCTCTGATTCTCCGCCTCTGATTCCCCGCCTCTGGTTCCCCGCCTCTGATTCGCTGCCTCTGATTACCCATCTCTGATTCCGCACATCTGATTCCCTGCCTCTGATTCCCCGCCTCTGACTCCCCGCCTCTGATTCCCTGCCTCTGTTTCCCAACCTCTGATTCCCCACCTCTGATTCCCCATATCTGATTCCCCACCTCTGTTTCCCTGCCTCTGATTCCCCACCTCTGTTTCCCCATATCTGATATCCCGCCTCTGATTCCCCAACTCTGATACCCCGCCTCTGATTCCCCAGCTCTGATTCCCCACCTCTGATTCCCCGTGTTTGATTCCCTGCCTCTGATTCCCCGCCTCTGATTCCCCATCTCTGATTCACTGCCTTTCATTCGCCACCTCTGATTCCCCATATCAAATTCCCCGCCTCTGTTTCCCCGCCTCTGATTCCCCGCCTCTGTTTCCCCATATCTGATTCCCCACCTCTGATACCCCATATCTGATTCCCCGCCTCTCTTTCCGCGCCTCTGATTCCCCGCCTCTGATTCCCCATATCTGATTCCCCGCCTCTGATTCCCCAACTCTGATTCCCCACCTCTGATTCCCCAGCTCTGTTTCCCAACCTCTGATTCCCCGCCTCTGTTTCCCCATATCTAATTCCCCGCCTCTGATTCCCAAACTCTGATTCCCCGACTCTGATTCCCCAGCTCTGATTCCCCGCCTCTGATTCCCCACATCTGATTCCCTGCCTCTGATTCCCTGCCTCCGATTCCCTGCCTCTGATTCCCAACCTCTGATTCCCCACCTCTGAATCCCCATATCTGATTCCCTGCCTCTGATTCCCCGCCTCTGATTCCCTGCCTCTGATTCCCCGCCTCTGATTCCCCAGCTCTGATTTCCCGCCTCTGATTTCCCGCCTGTGATTCCCCATCTCTGATTCACAACCTCTGATTCCCCACCTCTGATTCCCCATATCTGATTCCCCGCCTCTGTTTGCCCACCTCTAATTCCCCGCCTCTGTTTCCCCATATCTGATTCCCCGCCTCTGAATCCCCGCCTCTGGTTCCCCGCCTCTGATTCGCTGCCTCTGATTCCCCATCTCTGATTCCGCACATCTGATTCCCTGCCTCTGATTCCCCGCCTCTGATTCCCCATATCTGATTCCCCATCTCTGAATCCCCGCCTCTGGTTCCCCGCCTCTGATTCCCCATCTCTGATTCCCCGCCTCTGAATCCCCGTGTCTGATACACAGCCTCTCATACCCCGCCCCTGATTCCCCACCTCTGATTCCCCATATCTGATACCCCGCCTCTGTTTCTGCGCCTCTGATTCCCCGCCTCTGATTCCCCGCCTCTGTTTCCCCAACTCTGATACCCAGCCTCTGATTCCCCAGCTCTGATTCCCCACCTCTGATTCCCCGTGTTTGATTCCCTGCCTCTGATTCCCCGCCTCTGATTCCCCATCTCTAATTCACCGCCTTTCATTCGCCACCTCTGATTCCCCATATCAGATTCCCAGCCTCTGTTTCCCCGCCTCTGATTCCCCGCCTCTGTTTCCCCATATCTGATTCCCCACCACTGATTCCCCATATCTGATTCCAAGCCTCTCTTTCCGCGCCTCTGATTCCCCGCCTCTGATTCCCCATATCTGATTCCCCGCCTCTGATTCCCCAACTCAGATTCCACACCTCTGATTCCCCAGCTCTGTTTCCCCACCTCTGATTCCCCGCCTCTGTTTCCCCATATCTAATTCCCCGCCTCTGATTCCCAAACTCTGATTCCCCGACTCTGATTCCCCAGCTCTGATTCCCCGCCTCTGATTCCCCACATCTGATTCCCTGCCTCTGATTCCCTGCCTCCGATTCCCTGCCTCTGATTCCCAACCTCTGATTCCCCACCTCTGAATCCCCATATCTGATTCCCTGCCTCTGATTCCCCGCCTCTGATTCCCTGCCTCTGATTCCCCGCCTGTGATTCCCCAGCTCTGATTTCCCGCCTCTGAATCCCCAACTCTGATTCCCTGCCTCTGATTCCCCAGCTCTGATTCCCCGCCTCTGATTCCCCAGCTCTGATTCCCTGCCTCTGATTTCCCGCCTGTGATTCCCCATCTCTGATTCACAACCTCTGATTCCCCACCTCTGATTCCCCATATCTGATTCCCCGCCTCTGTTTGCCCGCCTCTAATTCCCCGCCTCTGTTTCCCCATATCTGATTCCCCGCCTCTGAATCCCCGCCTCTGGTTCCCCGCCTCTGATTCGCTGCCTCTGATTCCCCATCTCTGATTCCGCACATCTGATTCCCTGCCTCTGATTCCCCGCCTCTGACTCCCCGCCTCTGATTCCCTGCCTCTGTTTCCCAACCTCTGATTCCCCATATCTGATTCCCCACCTCTGAATGCCCGCCTCTGGTTCCCCGCCTCTGATTCGCTGCCTCTGATTCCCCATCTCTGATTCCGCACATCTGATTCCCTGCCTCTGATTCCCCGCCTCTGATTCCCCATCTCTGATTCCCAACCTCTGAATCCGCGTGTCTGATACCCAGCCTCTGATACCCCGCCCCTGATTCCCCACCTCTGATTCCCCATATCTGATACCCCGCCTCTGTTTATGCGCCTCTGATTCCCCGCCTCTGATTCCCCGCCTCTGTTTCCCCATATCTGATTCGCCGCCTCAGATTCCCCAACTCTGATTCCCCGCCTCTGATTCCCCAGATCTGATTCCCCGTGTTTGATTCCCCACCTCTGATTCCCCATCTCTGATTCCCGGCCTCTGATTCCCGGCCTCTCATTCCCGGCCTCTGATTCCCGGCCTCTGATACCCCGCTTCTGGTTCCCCGCCTCTGATTCACTGCCTCTGATTCCCCATCTCTGATTCCGCACATCTGATTCCCTGCCTCTGATTCCCCGCCTCTGACTCCCCGCCTCTGATTCCCTGCCTCTGTTTCCCAACCTCTGATTCCCCACCTCTGATTCCCCATATCTGATTCCCCACCTCTGTTTCCCCGCCTCTGGTTCCCCGCCTCTGATTCGCTGCCTCTGATTCCCCATCTCTGATTCCGCACATCTGATTCCCTGCCTCTGATTCCCCGCCTCTGATTCCCATCTCTGATTCCCCGCCTCTGAATCCCCGTGTCTGATACCCAGCCTCTGATACCCCGCCCCTGATTCCCCACCTCTGATTCCCCATATCTGATACCCCGCCTCTGTTTCTGCGCCTCTGATTCCCAGCCTCTGATTCCCCGCCTCTGTTTCCCCATATCTGATTCCCCGCCTCTGATTCCCCAGATCTGATTCCCCGTGTTTGAATCCCCGCCTCTGATTCCCCATCTCTGATTCCCGGCCTCTGATTCCCGGCCTCTCATTCCCGGCCTCTGATTCCCGGCCTCTGATTCCCCGCCTCTGCTTCCCCGCCTCTGATTCGCTGCCTCTGATTCCCCATCTCTGATTCCGCACATCTGATTCCCTGCCTCTGATTCCCCGCCTCTGACTCACCGCCTCTGATTGTCTGCCTCTGTTTCCCAACCTCTGATTCCCCACCTCTGATTCCCCATATCTGATTCCCCACCTCTGTTTCCCTGCCTCTGATTCCCCACCTCTGTTTCCCCATATCTGATTCCCCGCCTCTGATTCCCCAACTCAGATTCCCCGCCTCTGATTCCCCAGCTCTGATTTCCCACCTCTGATTCCCCGTGTTTGATTCCCTGCCTCTGATTCCCCGCCTCTGATTCCCCATCTCTGATTCACCGCCTTTGATTCGCCACCTCTGATTCCCCATATCTGATTCCCCACCTCTGTTTCCCCGCCTCTGATTCCCCGCCTCTGATTCTCCATATCTCATTCCCATCTCTGATTCCCGGACTCTGATTCCCAACCTCTGATTCCCGGCCTCTTATTCCCAGCATCTGATTCCAGGCCTCTGATTCCCGGCCTCTGACTCCCCGCTTCTGATTCTGATTCCCTGCCTCTGATTCCCCATCTCTGATTCCGCACATCTGATTACCTGCCTCTGATTCCCCACCTCTGATTCCCCATATCTGATTCCCCGCCTCTGTTTCCACGCCTCTGATTCCCCACCTCTGATTCCCCATATCTGATTCCCCAGCTCTGATTCCCTGCCTCTGATTCCCCGCATCCGATTCCCCATATCTGATTCCCCGCCTCTGTTTCCCCGCCCGTGATTCCCCGCCTCTGTTTCCCCATATCTGATTCCCCGCCTCTGATTCCCCAGCTCTGATTCCCTGCCTCTGATTCCCCGCGTTCTATTCCCTGCCTCTGATTCCCCGCCTGTGATTCCCCATCTCTGATTCACCACCTCTGATTCCCCACCACTGATTCCCCATATCTAATTCCCCGCCTCTGTTTGCCCGCCTCTGGTTCCCCGCCTCTGTTTCCCCATATCCGATTCCCTGCCTCTGATTCCCCGACTCTGATTCCCCACCTCTGATTCCCCAGCTCTGATTCCCCACCTCTGATTCCCCAACTCTGATTCCCCGCCTCTGATTCCACAGCTCTGATTCCCCGCCTCTGATTCTCTGTGTTTGATCCCCTGCCTCTGATTCCCCGCCTCTGATTCCACATCTCTGATTCACCACCTCTGATTCCACGCGTCTGATTCCCCGCCTCTGATTCCCCATCTCTGATTCCCCAATTCTGATTCCCCGCCTCTGATTCCCCAGCTCTGATTCCTCGCCTCTGATTCCCTTCCTCTGATTCCCAACCTCTGATTCCCCACCTCTAATTTCCCATATTGATTCCCTGCGTCTGATTCCCCACCTCTGATTTCCCATATTGATTCCCTGCGTCTGATTCCCCGCCTCTGATTCCCCAACTCTGATTCCCCGCCACTGATTCCCCAGCTCTGATTCCCCACATCTGATTCCCCGTGTTTGAATCCCTGCCTCTGATTCCCGGCCTCTGATTCCCCATCTCTGATTCACCGCCTTTGATTCGCAACCTCGGATTCCCCATATCTGATTCCCCGCCTCTGTTTCCCCGCCTCTGATTCCCCGCCTCTGATTCCCCATATCTCATTCCCCGCCTCTAAATCCCCATCTCTGATTCACGGACTCTGATTCCCCACCTCTGATTCCCGGCCTCTTATTCCCGGCATCTGATTCCGGCCTCTGATTCCCGGCCTCTGATTCCCTGCTTCTGATTCTGATTCCCTGCCTCTGATTCCCCATCTCTGATTCCGCAGATCTGATTCCCTGCCTCTGATTCCCCACCTCTGATTCCCCATATCTGATTCCCCGTCTCTGTTTCCCCGCCTTTGATTCCCCGCCTCTGTTTCCCAATATCTAAGTCCCCGCCTCTGATTCCCCAACTCTGTTTCCCCGCCCCTGATTCCCCGCCTCTGTTTCCCCATATCTGATTCCCCGCCTCTGATTCCCAACTATGATTCCCCGCCTATTATTCCCCAGCTCTGATTCCCTGCCTCTGATTCCCCGCGTTCTATTCCCTGCCTCTGATTCCCCGCCTGTGATTCCCCATCTCTGATTCACCACCTCTGATTCCCCACCACTGATTCCGCATATCTAATTCCCCGCCTCTGTTTGCCCGCCTCTGATTCCCCGCCTCTGTTTCCCCATATCCGATTCCCTGCCTCTGATTCCCCGACTCTGATTCCCCACCTCTGATTCCCCAGCTCTGATTCCCCACCTCTGATTCCCCAACTCTGATTCCCCGCCTCTGATTCCACAGCTCTGATTCCCCGCCTCTGATTCTCAGTGTTTGATCCCCTGCCTCTGATTCCCCGCCTCTGATTCCACATCTCTGATTCACCACCTATGATTCCACGCGTCTGATTCCCCGCCTCTGATTCCCCATCTCTGATTCCCCATCTCTGATTCCCCAATTCTGATTCCCCGCCTCTGATTCCCCAGCTCTGATTCCTCGCCTCTGATTCCCTTCCTCTGATTCCCAACCTCTGATTCCCCACCTCTGATTTCCCATCTTGATTCCCTGCGTCTGATTCCCCACCTCTGATTTCCCATATTGATTCCCTGCGTCTGATTCCCCGCCTCTGATTCCCCAACTCTGATTCCCCGCCACTGATTCCCCAGCTCTGATTCCCCACATCTGATTCCCCGTGTTTGATTCCCTGCCTCTGATTCCCGGCCTCTGATTCCCCATCTCTGATTCACCGCCTTTGATTCGCAACCTCTGATTCCCCATATCTGATTCCCCGCCTCTGTTTCCCCGCCTCTGATTCCCCGCCTCTGATTCCCCATATCTCATTCCCCGCCTCTAAATCCCCATCTCTGATTCCCGGACTCTGATTCCCCACCTCTGATTCCCGGCCTCTTATTCCCGGCATCTGATTCCGGCCTCTGATTCCCGGCCTCTGATTCCCTGCTTCTGATTCTGATTCCCTGCCTCTGATTCCCCATCTCTGATTCCGCAGATCTGATTCCCTGCCTCTGATTCCCCACCTCTGATTCCCCATATCTGATTCCCCGCCTCTGTTTCCCCGCCTTTGATTCCCCGCCTCTGTTTCCCAATATCTAAGTCCCCGCCTCTGATTCCCCAACTCTGATTCCCCACCTCTGATTCCCCAGCTCTGATTCCCCGCCTCTGATTCCACGCATCTGATTCCCTGCAACTGATTCCAAGCCTCTGATTCCCTGCCTCTGATTCCCAACCTCTGATTCCCAACCTCAGATTCCACACCTCTGATTCCCCATATCTGATTCCCCGCCTCTGTTTCCCCACCTCTGATTCCCCGCCTCTGATTCCCCATATCTCATTCCCCGCCTCTGATTCCGCATCTCTGATTCCCGGACTCTGATTCCCCTCCTCTGATTCCCGGCCTCTTATTCCCGGCATCTGATTCCGGCCTCTGATTCCCGGCCTCTGATTCCCTGCTTCTGATTCTGATTCCCTGCCTCTGATTCCCCATCTCTGATTCTGCACATCTAATTCCCTGCCTCTGATTCCCCATCTCTGATTCCCCATATCTGATTCCCCACCTCTGTTTCCCCGCCTCTGATTCCCCGCCTCTGTTTCCCCATATCTAAGTCCCCGCCTCTGATTCCCCAACTTTGATTCCCCACCTCTGATTCCCCAGCTCTGATTCCCCGCCTCTGATTCCCCGCATATGATTCCATGCATCTGATTCCCAGCCTCTGATTCCCAGCCTCTGATTCCCAACCTCTGATTCCCTACCTCTGATTCCCTATATCTGATTCCCCGCCTCTGTTTCCCCGCCGCTGATTCCCCGCCTCTGTTTCCCCACATCTGATTCCCCGCCTCTGAATCCCCAACTCTGATTCCCTGCCTCTAATTTCCCATGTCTGATTCCCCGCCTCTGATTCCCCGCGTCTGATTACCGGCCTCTGATTCCCCGCCTCTGATTCCCCATCTCTGATTCACAACCTCTGATTCCCCACCTCTGATTCCCCATATCTGATTCCCCGCCTCTGTTTCCCCGCCTCTGATTCCCCATCTCTGATTCCCAATATCTGATTCCCCGCCTCTGAATCCCCGTGTCTGATACCCAGCCTCTGATACCCCGCCCCTGATTCCCCACCTCTGATTCCCCATATCTGATACCCCGCCTCTGTTTCTGCGCCTCTGATTCCCCGCCTCTGATTCCCCGCCTCTGTTTCCCCATATCTGATTCCCCGCCTCTGATTCCCCAGATCTGATTCCCCGTGTTTGAATCCCCGCCTCTGATTCCCCATCTCTGATTCCCGGCCTCTGATTCCCGACCTCTCATTCCCGGCCTCTGATTCCCGGCCTCTGATTCCCCGCCTCTGCTTCCCCGCCTCTGATTCGCTGCCTCTGATTCCCCATCTCTGATTCCGCACATCTGATTCCCTGCCTCTGATTCCCCGCCTCTGACTCACCGCCTCTGATTGTCTGCCTCTGTTTCCCAACCTCTGATTCCCCACCTCTGATTCCCCATATCTGATTCCCCACCTCTGTTTCCCTGCCTCTGATTCCCCACCTCTGTTTCCCCATATCTGATTCCCCGCCTCTGATTCCCCAACTCAGATTCCCCGCCTCTGATTCCCCAGCTCTGATTTCCCACCTCTGATTCCCCGTGTTTGATTCCCTGCCTCTGATTCCCCGCCTCTGATTCCCCATCTCTGATTCACCGCCTTTGATTCGCCACCTCTGATTCCCCATATCTGATTCCCCACCTCTGTTTCCCCGCCTCTGATTCCCCGCCTCTGATTCTCCATATCTCATTCCCCGCCTCTGAATCCCCATCTCTGATTCCCGGACTCTGATTCCCAACCTCTGATTCCCGGCCTCTTATTCCCAGCATCTGATTCCAGGCCTCTGCTTCCCGGCCTCTGACTCCCCGCTTCTGATTCTGATTCCCTGCCTCTGATTCCCCATCTCTGATTCCGCACATCTGATTACCTGCCTCTGATTCCCCACCTCTGATTCCCCATATCTGATTCCCCGCCTCTGTTTCCACGCCTCTGATTCCCCACCTCTGATTCCCCATATCTGATTCCCCAGCTCTGATTCCCCGCCTCTGATTCCCCGCATCCGATTCCCCATATCTGATTCCCCGCCTCTGTTTCCCCGCCCGTGATTCCCCGCCTCTGTTTCCCCATATCTGATTCCCCGCCTCTGATTCCCCAGCTCTGATTCCCTGCCTCTGATTCCCCGCGTTCTATTCCCTGCCTCTGATTCCCCGCCTGTGATTCCCCATCTCTGATTCACCACCTCTGATTCCCCACCACTGATTCCCCATATCTAATTCCCCGCCTCTGTTTGCCCGCCTCTGATTCCCCGCCTCTGTTTCCCCATATCCGATTCCCTGCCTCTGATTCCCCGACTCTGATTCCCCACCTCTGATTCCCCAGCTCTGATTCCCCACCTCTGATTCCCCAACTCTGATTCCCCGCCTCTGATTCCACAGCTCTGATTCCCCGCCTCTGATTCTCCGTGTTTGATCCCCTGCCTCTGATTCCCCGCCTCTGATTCCACATCTCTGATTCACCACCTCTGATTCCACGCGTCTGATTCCCCGCCTCTGATTCCCCATCTCTGATTCCCCAATTCTGATTCCCCGCCTCTGATTCCCCAGCTCTGATTCCTCGCCTCTGATTCCCTTCCTCTGATTCCCAACCTCTGATTCCCCACCTCCGATTTCCCATATTGATTCCCTGCGTCTGATTCCCCACCTCTGATTTCCCATATTGATTCCCTGCGTCTGATTCCCCGCCTCTGATTCCCCAACTCTGATTCCCCGCCACTGATTCCCCAGCTCTGATTCCCCACATCTGATTCCCCGTGTTTGAATCCCTGCCTCTGATTCCCGGCCTCTGATTCCCCATCTCTGATTCACCGCCTTTGATTCGCAACCTCTGATTCCCCATATCTGATTCCCCGCCTCTGTTTCCCCGCCTCTGATTCCCCGCCTCTGATTCCCCATATCTCATTCCCCGCCTCTAAATCCCCATCTCTGATTCACGGACTCTGATTCCCCACCTCTGATTCCCGGTCTCTTATTCCCGGCATCTGATTCCGGCCTCTGATTCCCGGCCTCTGATTCCCTGCTTCTGATTCTGATTCCCTGCCTCTGATTCCCCATCTCTGATTCCGCAGATCTGATTCCCTGCCTCTGATTCCCCACCTCTGATTCCCCATATCTGATTCCCCGTCTTTGTTTCCCCGCCTTTGATTCCCCGCCTCTGTTTCCCAATATCTAAGTCCCCGCCTCTGATTCCCCAACTCTGTTTCCCCGCCCCTGATTCCCCGCCTCTGTTTCCCCATATCTGATTCCCCGCCTCTGATTCCCAACTATGATTCCCCGCCTATTATTCCCCAGCTCTGATTCCCTGCCTCTGATTCCCCGCGTTCTATTCCCTGCCTCTGATTCCCCGCCTGTGATTCCCCATCTCTGATTCACCACCTCTGATTCCCCACCACTGATTCCCCATATCTAATTCCCCGCCTCTGTTTGCCCGCCTCTGATTCCCCGCCTCTGTTTCCCCATATCCGATTCCCTGCCTCTGATTCCCCGACTCTGATTCCCCACCTCTGATTCCCCAGCTCTGATTCCCCACCTCTGATTCCCCAACTCTGATTCCCCGCCTCTGATTCCACAGCTCTGATTCCCCGCCTCTGATTCTCAGTGTTTGATCCCCTGCCTCTGATTCCCCGCCTCTGATTCCACATCTCTGATTCACCACCTATGATTCCACGCGTCTGATTCCCCGCCTCTGATTCCCCATCTCTGATTCCCCATCTCTGATTCCCCAATTCTGATTCCCCGCCTCTGATTCCCCAGCTCTGATTCCTCGCCTCTGATTCCCTTCCTCTGATTCCCAACCTCTGATTCCCCACCTCTGATTTCCCATATTGATTCCCTGCGTCTGATTCCCCACCTCTGATTTCCCATATTGATTCCCTGCGTCTGATTCCCCGCCTCTGATTCCCCAACTCTGATTCCCCGCCACTGATTCCCCAGCTCTGATTCCCCACATCTGATTCCCCGTGTTTGATTCCCTGCCTCTGATTCCCGGCCTCTGATTCCCCATCTCTGATTCACCGCCTTTGATTCGCAACCTCTGATTCCCAATATCTAAGTCCCCGCCTCTGATTCCCCAACTCTGATTCCCCACCTCTGATTCCCCAGCTCTGATTCCCCGCCTCTGATTCCCCGCATCTGATTCCCTGCAACTGATTCCAAGCCTCTGATTCCCTGCCTCTGATTCCCAACCTCTGATTCCCAACCTCAGATTCCACACCTCTGATTCCCCATATCTGATTCCCCGCCTCTGTTTCCCCACCTCTGATTCCCCGCCTCTGATTCCCCATATCTCATTCCCCGCCTCTGATTCCGCATCTCTGATTCCCGGACTCTGATTCCCCACCTCTGATTCCCGGCCTCTTATTCCCGGCATCTGATTCCGGCCTCTGATTCCCGGCCTCTGATTCCCTGCTTCTGATTCTGATTCCCTGCCTCTGATTCCCCATCTCTGATTCTGCACATCTAATTCCCTGCCTCTGATTCCCCATCTCTGATTCCCCATATCTGATTCCCCACCTCTGTTTCCCCGCCTCTGATTCCCCGCCTCTGTTTCCCCATATCTAAGTCCCCGCCTCTGATTCCCCAACTTTGATTCCCCACCTCTGATTCCCCAGCTCTGATTCCCCGCCTCTGATTCCCCGCATATGATTCCATGCATCTGATTCCCAGCCTCTGATTCCCAGCCTCTGATTCCCAACCTCTGATTCCCCACCTCTGATTCCCTATATCTGATTCCCCGCCTCTGTTTCCCCGCCTCTGATTCCCCGCCTCTGTATCCCCACATCTGATTCCCCGCCTCTGAATCCCCAACTCTGATTCCCTGCCTCTAATTTCCCATGTCTGATTCCCCGCCTCTGATTCCCCGCGTCTGATTACCGGCCTCTGATTCCCCGCCTCTGATTCCCCATCTCTGATTCACAACCTCTGATTCCCCACCTCTGATTCCCCATATCTGATTCCCCGCCTCTGTTTCCCCGCCTCTGATTCCCCACCTCTGATTCCCAATATCTGATTCCCCGCCTCTGAATCCCCACCTCTGATTCCCCGCCTCTGATTCCCCAGCTATGATTCCCCGCCTCTGATTCCCCGCGTCTGATTCCCTGCCTCTGATTCCCCGCCTCTGATTCCACATTTCTAATTCACCACCGCTGATTCCCCGCGTCTGATTCCCCGCCTCTGATTCCCCATCTCTGATTCCCCATCTCTGATTCCCCAATTCTGATTCCCCGCCTCTGATTCCCCAACTCTGATTCCCCGCCTCTGATTCCCCAGCTCTGATTCCCCACATCTGATTCCCCGTGTTTGATTCCCTGCCTCTGATTCCCGGCCTCTGATTCCCCATCTCTGATTCACCGCCTTTGATTCGCAACCTCTGATTCCCCATATCTGATTCCCCGCCTCTGTTTCCCCGCCTCTGATTCCCCGCCTCTGATTCCCCATATCTCATTCCCCGCCTCTAAATCCCCATCTCTGATTCCCGGACTCTGATTCCCCACCTCTGATTCCCGGCCTCTTATTCCCGGCATCTGGTTCCGGCCTCTGATTCCCGGCCTCTGATTCCCTGCTTCTGATTCTGATTCCCTGCCTCTGATTCCCCATCTCTGATTCCGCACATCTGATTCCCTGCCTCTGATTCCCCACCTCTGATTCCCCATATCTGATTCCCCGCCTCTGTTTCCCCGCCTTTGATTCCCCGCCTCTGTTTCCCCATATCCGATTCCCTGCCTCTGATTCCCCGACTCTGATTCCCCACCTCTGATTCCCCAGCTCTGATTCCCCACCTCTGATTCCCCAACTCTGATTCCCCGCCTCTGATTCCACAGCTCTGATTCCCCGCCTCTGATTCTCCGTGTTTGATCCCCTGCCTCTGATTCCCCGCCTCTGATTCCACATCTCTGATTCACCACCTCTGATTCCACGCGTCTGATTCCCCGCCTCTGATTCCCCATCTCTGATTCCCCAATTCTGATTCCCCGCCTCTGATTCCCCAGCTCTGATTCCTCGCCTCTGATTCCCTTCCTCTGATTCCCAACCTCTGATTCCCCACCTCTGATTTCCCATATTGATTCCCTGCGTCTGATTCCCCACCTCTGATTTCCCATATTGATTCCCTGCGTCTGATTCCCCGCCTCTGATTCCCCAACTCTGATTCCCCGCCACTGATTCCCCAGCTCTGATTCCCCACATCTGATTCCCCGTGTTTGAATCCCTGCCTCTGATTCCCGGCCTCTGATTCCCCATCTCTGATTCACCGCATTTGATTCGCAACCTCTGATTCCCCATATCTGAATCCCCGCCTCTGTTTCCCCGCCTCTGATTCCCCGCCTCTGATTCCCCATATCTCATTCCCCGCCTCTAAATCCCCATCTCTGATTCACGGACTCTGATTCCCCACCTCTGATTCCCGGCCTCTTATTCCCGGCATCTGATTCCGGCCTCTGATTCCCGGCCTCTGATTCCCTGCTTCTGATTCTGATTCCCTGCCTCTGATTCCCCATCTCTGGTTCCGCAGATCTGATTCCCTGCCTCTGATTCCCCACCTCTGATTCCCCATATCTGATTCCCCGCCTCTGTTTCCCCGCCTTTGATTCCCCGCCTCTGTTTCCCAATATCTAAGTCCCCGCCTCTGATTCCCCAACTCTGTTTCCCCGCCCCTGATTCCCCGCCTCTGTTTCCCCATATCTGATTCCCCGCCTCTGATTCCCAACTATGATTCCCCGCCTCTTATTCCCCAGCTCTGATTCCCTGCCTCTGATTCCCCGCGTTCTATTCCCTGCCTCTGATTCCCCGCCTGTGATTCCCCATCTCTGATTCACCACCTCTGATTCCCCACCACTGATTCCCCATATCTAATTCCCCGCCTCTGTTTGCCCGCCTCTGATTCCCCGCCTCTTTTTCCCCATATCCGATTCCCTGCCTCTGATTCCCCGACTCTGATTCCCCACCTCTGATTCCCCAGCTCTGATTCCCCACCTCTGATTCCCCAACTCTGATTCCCCGCCTCTTATTCCACAGCTCTGATTCCCCGCCTCTGATTCTCCGTGTTTGATCCCCTGCCTCTGATTCCCCGCCTCTGATTCCACATCTCTGATTCACCACCTCTGATTCCACGCGTCTGATTCAGCGCCTCTGATTCCCCATCTCTGATTCCCCATCTCTGATTCCCCAATTCTGATTCCCCGCCTCTGATTCCCCAGCTCTGATTCCTCGCCTCTGATTCCCTTCCTCTGATTCCCAACCTCTGATTCCCCACCTCTGATTTCCCATATTGATTCCCTGCGTCTGATTCCCCACCTCTGATTTCCCATATTGATTCCCTGCGTCTGATTCCCCGCCTCTGATTCCCCAACTCTGATTCCCCGCCACTGATTCCCCAGCTCTGATTCCCCACATCTGATTCCCCGTGTTTGATTCCCTGCCTCTGATTCCCGGCCTCTGATTCCCCATCTCTGATTCACCGCCTTTGATTCGCAACCTCTGATTCCCCATATCTGATTCCCCGCCTCTGTTTCCCCGCCTCTGATTCCCCGCCTCTGATTCCCCATATCTCATTCCCCGCCTCTAAATCCCCATCTCTGATTCCCGGACTCTGATTCCCCACCTCTGATTCCCGGCCTCTTATTCCCGGCATCTGATTCCGGCCTCTGATTCCCGGCCTCTGATTCCCTGCTTCTGATTCTGATTCCCTGCCTCTGATTCCCCATCTCTGATTCCGCAGATCTGATTCCCTGCCTCTGTTTCCCCACCTCTGATTCCCCATATCTGATTCCCCGCCTCTGTTTCCCCGCCTTTGATTCCCCGCCTCTGTTTCCCAATATCTAAGTCCCCGCCTCTGATTCCCCAACTCTGATTCCCCACCTCTGATTCCCCAGCTCTGATTCCCCGCCTCTGATTCCCCGCATCTGATTCCCTGCAACTGATTCCAAGCCTCTGATTCCCTGCCTCTGATTCCCAACCTCTGATTCCCAACCTCTGATTCCACACCTCTGATTCCCCATATCTGATTCCCCGCCTCTGTTTCCCCGCCTCTGATTCCCGGACTCTGATTCCCCACCTCTGATTCCCGGCCTCTTATTCCCGGCATCTGATTCCGGCCTCTGATTCCCAACCTCTGATTCCCCACCTCTGATTCCCTATATCTGATTCCCCGCCTCTGTTTCCCCGCCTCTGATTCCCCGCCTCTGTTTCCCCACATCTGATTCCCCGCCTCTGAATCCCCAACTCTGATTCCCTGCCTCTAATTTCCCATGTCTGATTCCCCGCCTCTGATTCCCCGCGTCTGATTACCGGCCTCTGATTCCCCGCCTCTGAATCCCCATCTCTGATTCACAACCTCTGATTCCCCACCTCTGATTCCCCATATCTGATTCCCCGCCTCTGTTTCCCCGCCTCTGATTCCCCACCTCTGATTCCCAATATCTGATTCCCCGCCTCTGAATCCCCACCTCTGATTCCCCGCCTCTGATTCCCCAGCTATGATTCCCCGCCTCTGATTCCCCGCGTCTGATTCCCTGCCTCTGATTCCCCGCCTCTGATTCCACATTTCTGATTCACCACCTCTGATTCCCCGCGTCTGATTCCCCGCCTCTGATTCCCCATCTCTGATTCCCCATCTCTGATTCACCAATTCTGATTCCCCGCCTCTGATTCCCCAACTCTGATTCCCCGCCTCTGATTCCCCAGCTCTGATTCCCCACATCTGATTCCCCGTGTTTGATTCCCTGCCTCTGATTCCCGGCCTCTGATTCCCCATCTCTGATTCACCGCCTTTGATTCGCAACCTCTGATTCCCCATATCTGATTCCCCGCCTCTGTTTCCCCGCCTCTGATTCACCGCCTCAGATTCCCCATATCTCATTCCCCGCCTCTAAATCCCCATCTCTGATTCCCGGACTCTGATTCCCCACCTCTGATTCCCGGCCTCTTATTCCCGGCATCTGATTCCGGCCTCTGATTCCCGGCCTCTGATTCCCTGCTTCTGATTCTGATTCGCTGCCTCTGATTCCCCATCTCTGATTCCGCACATCTGATTCCCTGCCTCTGATTCCCCACCTCTGATTCCCCATATCTGATTCCCCGCCTCTGTTTCCCCGCCTTTGATTCCCCGCCTCTGTTTCCCAATATCTAAGTCCCCGCCTCTGATTCCCCAACTCTGATTCCCCACCTCTGATTCCCCAGCTCTGATTCCCCGCCTCTGATTCCCCGCATCTGATTCCCTGCAACTGATTCCAAGCCTCTGATTCCCCGCATCTGATTCCCTGCAACTGATTCCAAGCCTCTGATTCCCTGCCTCTGATTCCCAACCTCTGATTCCCAACCTCTGATTCCACACCTCTGATTCCCCATATCTGATTCCCCGCCTCTGTTTCCCCGCCTCTGATTCCCCGCCTCTGATTCCCCATATCTCATTCCCCGCCTCTGATTCCCCACCTCTGATTCCCGGCCTCTTATTCCCGGCATCTGATTCCGGCCTCTGATTCCCGGCCTCTGATTCCCTGCTTCTGATTCTGATTCCCTGCCTCTGATTCCCCATCTCTGATTCTGCACATCTAATTCCCTGCCTCTGATTCCCCACCTCTGATTCCCCATATCTGATTCCCCGCCTCTGTTTCCCCGCCTCTGATTCCCCGCCTCTGTTTCCCCATATCTAAGTCCCCGCCTCTGATTCCCCAACTTTGATTCCCCACCTCTGATTCCCCAGCTCTGATTCTCCGCTTCTGATTCCCCGCATATGATTCCATGCATCTGATACCCAGCCTCTGATTCCCAGCCTCTGATTCCCAACCTCTGATTCCCCACCTCTGATTCCCTATATCTGATTCCCCGCCTCTGTTTCCCCGCCTCTGATTCCCCGCCTCAGATTCTCCATATCTCATTCCCCGCCTCTGATTCCCCGCCTCTGATTCCCCATATCTCATTCCCCGCCTCTGATTCCGCATCTCTGATTCCCGGACTCTGATTCCCCACCTCTGATTCCCGGCCTCTTATTCCCGGCATCTGATTCCGGCCTCTGATTCCCGGCCTCTGATTCCCTGCTTCTGATTCTGATTCCCTGCCTCTGATTCCCCATCTCTGATTCTGCACATCTAATTCCCTGCCTCTGATTCCCCACCTCTGATTCCCCATATCTGATTCCCCGCCTCTGTTTCCCCGCCTCTGATTCCCCGCCTCTGTTTCCCCATATCTAAGTCCCCGCCTCTGATTCCCCAACTTTGATTCCCCACCTCTGATTCCCCAGCTCTGATTCCCCGCCTCTGATTCCCCGCATATGATGCCATGCATCTGATTCCCAGCCTCTGATTCCCAGCCTCTGATTCCCAACCTCTGATTCCCCACCTCTGATTCCCTATATCTGATTCCCCGCCTCTGTTTCCCCGCCTCTGATTCCCCGCCTCTGATTCTCCATATCTCATTCCCCGCCTCTGAATCCCCATCTCTGATTCCCGGACTCTGATTCCCCACCTCTGATTCCCGGCCTCTTATTCCCAGCATCTGATTCCAGGCCACTGATTCCCTGCCTCTGATTCCCCGCGTCTGATTCCCGGCCTCTGATTCCCTGCTTCTGATTCTGATTCCCTGCCTTAAATTCCCGATCTCTGATTCCGCACATCTGATTCCCTGCCTCTGATTCCCCACCTCTGATTCCCCATATCTGATTCCCCGCCTCTGTTTCCCCGCCTCTGATTCCCCGCCTCCGTTTCCCAATATCTGTCCCCGCCTCTGATTCCCCAACTCTGATTCCCCACCTCTGATTCCCCAGCTCTGATTCCCCGCCTCTGATTCCCCGCATCTGATTCCCTGCATCTGATTCCAAGCCTCTGATTCCCAAACTCTGATTCCCAAACTCTGATTCCCCACCTCTGATTCACCATATCTGATTCCCTGCCTCTGTTTCCCCGCCTCTGATTCCCCGCCTCTGTTTCACCATATGTGATTCCTGGCCTCCGATTCCCCACCTCTGATTCCCCGCCTCTGATTCCTTGCCTCTGATTCCCCATCTCCGATTCCGCACATCTGATTCCATGCCTCTGATTCCCCGCCTCAGATTCCCCGAATCTGATTCCCTGCCTCTGATTCCCAACCTCTGATTCCCCACCTCTGATTCCCCGTGTTTTATTCCCCGCCTCTGTTTCCCCGCCTCTGATTGCCGGCCTCTGTTTCCCTGCTTCTGATTCTGATTCCCTGCCTCTGATTCCCCATCTCTGATTCCGCACATCTGATTCCCTGCCTCTGATTCCCCACCTCTGATTCCCCATATCTGATTCCCCGCCTCTGTTTCCCCGCCTTTGATTCCCCGCCTCTGTTTCCCAATATCTAAGTCCCCGCCTCTGATTCCCCAACTCTGATTCCCCACCTCTGATTCCCCAGCTCTGATTCCCCGCCTCTGATTCCCCGCATCTGATTCCCTGCATCTGATTCCAAGCCTCTGATTCCCTGCCTCTGATTCCCAACCTCTGATTCCCCACCTCTGATTCCCCATATCTGATTCCCCGCCTCTGTTTCCCCGCCTCTGATTCCCCACCTCTGTTTCCCCATATCTGATTCCCGGCCTCTGATTCCCCGCCTCTGATTCCCCTCCTCTGATTCCCCAACTCTAATTCCCCGCCTCTGATTCCCCAGCTCTGATTCCCCGTGTTTGATTCCCTGCCTCTGATTCCCTGCCCTGATTCCCCATCTCTGTTTCACCTCCTTTGATTCGCCACCTCTGATTCCCCATATCTGATTCCCCGCCTCTGTTTCCCCGCCTCTGATTCCCTGCCTCTGATTCCCAACCCCTGATTCCACACCTCTGATTCCCGATATCTGATTCCCCGCCTCTGTTTCCCCGCCTCTGATTCCCTGCCCCTGTTTCCCCATATCTGATTCCCTGCCTCTGATTCCCCAACTCTGATTCCCCGCCTCTGATTCCCCAGCTCTGATTCCCCGCCTCTGATTTCCCGTGTTTGATTCCCTGCCTCTGATTCCCCGCCTCTGATTCCCCATCTCTGATTCACCGCCTTTGATTCGCCACCTCTGATTCCTCATATCTGATTCCCCACCTCTGTTTCCCCGCCTCTGATTCCCCGCCTCTGATTCTCCATATCTCATTCCCCGCCTCTGAATCCCCATCTCTGATTCCCGGACTCTGATTCCCCACCTCTGATTCCCGGCCTCTTATTCCCAGCATCTGATTCCCAGCCTCTGATTCCCGGCCTCTGATTCCCCGCTTCTGATTCTGATTCCCAGCCTCTGATTCCCCATCTCTGATTCCGCACATCTGATTCCCTGCCTCTGATTCCCCACCTCTGATTCCCCATATCTGATTTCCCGCCTCTGTTACCCCGCCTCTGATTCCCCGCCTCTGTTTCCCCATATCTAATTCCCAACCTCTGATGCCCCAACTCTGATTCCCTGCCTCTGATTCCCCGCGTTCTATTCCCTGCCTCTGATTCCCCGCCTGTGATTCCCCATCTCTGATTCACCACCTCTGATTCCCCACCTCTGATTCCCCATATCTAATTCCCCGCCTCTGTTTGCCCGCCTCTGATTCCCCGCCTCTGTTTCCCCATATCTGATTCCCCGCCTCTGAATCCCCAACTCTGATTCCCTGCCTCTGATTCCCCAGCTCTGATTCCCCGCCTTTGATTCCCCCCGTCTGATTCCCAGCCTCTGAATCCCCGTGTCTGATTTCCTGCCTCTGATTCCCCGCCTCTGATTCCCCATCTCTGATTCACAGACTCTGATTCCCCACCTCTGATTCCCCATCTCTGATTCCGCACATCTGATTCCCTGCCTCTGATTCCCCGACTCTGATCCCCACCTCTGATTCCCCAGCTCTGATTCCCCGCCTCTGATTCCCCAACTCTGATTCCACGCCTCTGATTCCCCAGCTCTGATTCCCCGCCTCTGATTCCCCGTGTTTGATTCCCTGCCTCTGATTCCCCGCCTCTGATTCCCCAGCTCTGATTCCCCGCCTCTGATTCCCCGCATCTGATTCCCTGCAACTGATTCCAAGCCTCTGATTCCCTGCCTCTGATTCCCAACCTCTGATTCCCAACCTCTGATTCCACACCTCTGATTCCGCATCTCTGATTCCCAGACTCTGATTCCCCACCTCTGATTCCCGGCCTCTTATTCCCGGCATCTGATTCCGGCCTCTGATTCCCGGCCTCTGATTCCCTGCTTCTGATTCTGATTCCCTGCCTCTGATTCCCCATCTCTGATTCTGCACATCTAATTCCCTGCCTCTGATTCCCCACCTCTGATTCCCCATATCTGATTCCCTGCCTCTGTTTCCCCGCCTCTGATTCCCCGCCTCTGTTTCCCCATATCTAAGTCCCCGCCTCTGATTCCCCAACTTTGATTCCCCACCTCTGATTCCCCACCTCTGATTCCCCGCCTCTGATTCCCCGCATATGATTCCATGCATCTGATTCCCAGCCTCTGATTCCCAGCCTCTGATTCCCAACCTCTGATTCCCCACCTCTGATTCCCTATATCTGATTCCCCGCCTCTGTTTCCCCGCCTCTGATTCCCCGCCTCTGATTCTCCATATCTCATTCCCCGCCTCTGAATCCCCATCTCTGATTCCCGGACTCTGATTCCCCACCTCTGATTCCCGGCCTCTTATTCCCAGCATCTGATTCCAGGCCTCTGATTCCCCGCCTCTGATTCCCCGCGTCTGATTCCCGGCCTCTGATTCCCTGCTTCTGATTCTGATTCCCTGCCTTAAATTCCCGATCTCTGATTCCGCACATCTGATTCCCTGCCTCTGATTCCCCACCTCTGATTCCCCATATCTGATTCCCCGCCTCTGTTTCCCCGCCTCTGATTCCCCGCCTCCGTTTCCCAATATCTGTCCCCGCCTCTGATTCCCCAACTCTGATTCCCCACCTCTGATTCCCCAGCTCTGATTCCCCGCCTCTGATTCCCCGCATCTGATTCCCTGCATCTGATTCCAAGCCTCTGATTCCCAAACTCTGATTCCCAAACTCTGATTCCCCACCTCTGATTCCCCATATCTGATTCCCTGCCTCTGTTTCCCCGCCTCTGATTCCCCGCCACTGTTTCACCATATGTGATTCCTGGCCTCTGATTCCCCACCTCTGATTCCCCGCCTCTGATTCCTTGCCTCTGATTCCCCATCTCCGATTCCGCACATCTGATTCCATGCCTCTGATTCCCCGCCTCAGATTCCCCGAATCTGATTCCCTGCCTCTGATTCCAAACCTCTGATTCCCCACCTCTGTTTCCCCGTGTTTTATTCCCCGCCTCTGTTTCCCCGCCTCTGATTCCCGGCCTCTGATTCACTGCTTCTGATTCTGATTCCCTGCCTCTGATTCCCCATCTCTGATTCCGCACATCTGATTCCCTGCCTCTGATTCCCCACCTCTGATTCCCCATATCTGATTCCCCGCCTCTGTTTCCCCTCCTTTGATTCCCCGCCTCTGTTTCCCAATATCTAAGTCCCCGCCTCTGATTCCCCAACTCTGATTCCCCACCTCTGATTCCCCAGCTCTGATTCCCCGCCTCTGATTCCCCGCATCTGATTCCCTGCATCTGATTCCAAGCCTCTGATTCCCTGCCTCTGATTCCCAACCTCTGATTCCCCACCTCTGATTCCCCATATCTGATTCCCCGCCTCTGTTTCCCCGCCTCTGATTCCCCACCTCTGTTTCCCCATATCTGATTCCCGGCCTCTGATTCCCCGCCTCTGATTCCCCTCCTCTGATTCCCCAACTCTAATTCCCCGCCTCTGATTCCCCAGCTCTGATTCCCCGTGTTTGATTCCCTGCCTCTGATTCCCTGCCCTGATTCCCCATCTCTGTTTCACCGCCTTTGATTCGCCACCTCTGATTCCCCATATCTGATTCCCCGCCTCTGTTTCCCCACCTCTGATTCCCTGCCTCTGATTCCCAACCCCTGATTCAACACCTCTGATTCCCGATATCTGATTCCCCGCCTCTGTTTCCCCGCCTCTGATTCCCTGTCCCTGTTTCCCCATATCTGATTCCCTGCCTCTGATTCCCCAACTCTGATTCCCCGCCTCTGATTCCCCAGCTCTGATTCCCCGCCTCTGATTTCCCGTGTTTGATTCCCTGCCTCTGATTCCCCGCCTCTTATTCCCCATCTCTGATTCAACGCCTTTGATTCGCCACCTCTGATTCCTCATATCTGATTCCCCACCTCTGTTTCCCCGCCTCTGATTCCCCGCCTCTGATTCTCCATATCTCATTCCCCGCCTCTGAATCCCCACCTCTGATTCCCGGCCTCTTATTCCCAGCATCTGATTCCCAGCCTCTGATTCCCGGCCTCTGATTCCCCGCTTCTGATTCTGATTCCCTGCCTCTGATTCCCCATCTCTGATTCCGCACATCTGATTCCCTGCCTCTGATTCCCCACCTCTGATTCCCCATATCTGATTTCCCGCCTCTGTTACCCCGCCTCTGATTCCCCGCCTCTGTTTCCCCATATCTAATTCCCAACCTCTGATGCCCCAACTCTGATTCCCTGCCTCTGATTCCCCGCGTTCTATTCCCTGCCTCTGATTCCCCGCCTGTGATTCCCCATCTCTGATTCACCACCTCTGATTCCCCACCTCTGATTCCCCATATCTAATTCCCCGCCTCTGTTTGCCCGCCTCTGATTCCCCGCCTCTGTTTCCCCATATCTGATTCCCCGCCTCTGAATCCCCAACTCTGATTCCCTGCCTCTGATTCCCCAGCTCTGATTCCCCGCCTTTGATTCCCCCCGTCTGATTCCCAGCCTCTGAATCCCCGTGTCTGATTTCCTGCCTCTGATTCCCCGCCTCTGATTCCCCATCTCTGATTCACAGCCTCTGATTCCCCACCTCTGATTCCCCATCTCTGATTCCGCACATCTGATTCCCTGCCTCTGATTCCCCGACTCTGATCCCCACCTCTGATTCCCCAGCTCTGATTCCCCGCCTCTGATTCCCCAACTCTGATTCCCCGCCTCTGATTCCCCGTGTTTGATTCCCTGCCTCTGATTCTCCGCCTCTGATTCCCCATCTCTGATTCAACGCCTTTGATTCGCCACCTCTGATTCCCCATATCTGATTCCTCGCCTCTGTTTCCCCGCCTCTGATTCCCCGCCTCTGATTCCCCATATCTCATTCCCCGCCTCTGATTCCCCATCTCTGATTCCCGGACTCTGATTCCCCACCTCTGATTCCCGGACTCTGATTCCCCACCTCTGATTCCCGGCCTCTGATTCCATGCTTCTGATTCCCCATCTCTGATTCCGCAAATCTAATTCCCTGCCTCTGATTCCCCACCTCTGATTCACCATATCTGATTCCCCGCCTCTGTTTCCCCGCCTCTGATTCCCCGCCTCTGTTTCCCCATATCTAAGTCCCCGCCTCTGATTCCCCAACTTTGATTCCCCACCTCTGATTCCCCAGCTCTGATTCCCCGCCTCTGATTCCCCGCATCTGATTCCATGCATCTGATTCCCAGCCTCTGATTCCATGCATCTGATTCCCAGCCTCTGATTCCCCACCTCTGATCCCCATATCTGATTCCCCGCCTCTGTTTCCCCGCCTCTGATTCCCCACCTCTGTTTCCCCATATCTGATCCCCGCCTCTATTTGCCCGCCTCTGATTCCCCGCCTCTGTTTCCCCATATCTGATTCCCCGCCTCTGAATGCCCAACTCTGATTCCCTGCCTCTAATTTCCCAGCTCTGATTCCCCGCCTCTGATTCCCCGCGTCTGATTACCGGCCTCTGATTCCCCGCCTCTGATTCCCCATCTCTGATTCACAACCTCTGATTCCCCACCTCTGATACACCATATCTGATTCCCCGCCTCTGTTTCACCGCCTCTGATTCCCCACCTCTGATTCCCAATATCTGATTCCCCGCCTCTGATTCCCCACCTCTGATTCCCCGCCTCTGATTCGCCAGCTATGATTCCCCGCCTCTTATTCCCCGCGTCTGATTCCCTGCCTCTGATTCCCCGCCTCAGATTCCACATCTCTGATTCACCACCTCTGATTCCCCGCGTCTGATTCCCTGCCTCTGATTCCCGGACTCTGATTCCCCACCTCTGATTCCTGGCCTCTTATTCCCGGCATCTGATTCCGGCCTCTGATTCCCGGCCTCTGATTCCCTGCTTCTGATTCTGATTCCCTGCCTCTGATTCCCCATCTCTGATTCCGCACATCTAATTCCCTGCCTCTGATTCCCCACCTCTGATTCCCCATATCTGATTCCCCGCCTCTGTTTCCCCGCCTCTGATTCACCGCCTCTGTTTCCCCATATCTAAGTCCCCGCCTCTGATTCCCCAACTTTGATTCCCCACCTCTGATTCCCCAGCTCTGATTCCCCGCCTCTGATTCCCCGCATATGATTCCATGCATCTGATTCCCAGCCTCTGATTCCCAGCCTCTGATTCCCAACCTCTGATTCCCCACCTCTGATTCCCTATATCTGATTCCCCGTCTCTGTTTCCCCGCCTCTGATTCCCCGCCTCTGTTTCCCCATATCTGATTCCCCGCCTCTGAATCCCCAACTCTGATTCCCTGCCTCTAATTTCCCATGTCTGATTCCCCGCCTCTGATTCCCCGCGTCTGATTACCGGCCTCTGATTCCCCGCCTCTGATTCCCCATCTCTGATTCACAACCTCTGATTCCCCACCTCTGATTCCCCATATCTGATTCCCCGCCTCTGTTTCCCCGCCTCTGATTCCCCACCTCTGATTCCCAATATCTGATTCCCCGCCTCTGATTCCCCACCTCTGATTCCCCGCCTCTGATTCGCCAGCTATGATTCCCCGCCTCTGATTCCCCGCATCTGATTCCCTGCCTCTGATTCCCCGCCTCTGATTCCACATCTCTGATTCACCACCTCTGATTCCCCGCGTCTGATTCCCTGCCTCTGATTCCCCATCTCTGATTCCCCATCTCTGATTCCTCAATTCTGATTCCCCGCCTCTGATTCCCCAGCTCTGATTCCTCGCCTCTGATTCCCTTCCTCTGATTCCCAACCTCTGATTCCCCACCTATGATTTCCCATATTGATTCCCTGCATCTGATTCCCCGCCTCTGATTCCCCAACTCTGATTCCCCGCCTCTGATTCCCCAGCTCTGATTCCCCGCCTCTGATTCCCCGTGTTTGATTCCCTGCCTCTGATTCCCGGCCTCTGATTCCCCATCTCTGATTCACCGCCTTTGATTCGCCACCTCTGATTCCCCAAATCTGATTCACAACCTCTGATTCCCCACCTCTGATACCCCATATCTGATTCCCCGCCTCTGTTTCACCGCCTCTGATTCCCCACCTCTGATTCCCAATATCTGATTCCCCGCCTCTGATTCCCCACCTCTGATTCCCCGCCTCTGATTCGCCAGCTATGATTCCCCGCCTCTTATTCCCCGCGTATGATTCCCTGCCTCTGATTCCCCGCCTCTGATTCCACATCTCTGATTCACCACCTCTGATTCCCCGCGTCTGATTCCCTGCCTCTGATTCCCGGACTCTGATTCCCCACCTCTGATTCCCGGCCTCTTATTCCCGGCATCTGATTCCGGCCTCTGATTCCCGGCCTCTGATTCCCTGCTTCTGATTCTGATTCCCTGCCTCTGATTCCCCATCTCTGATTCCGCACATCTAATTCCCTGCCTCTGATTCCCCACCTCTGATTCCCCATATCTGATTCCCCGCCTCTGTTTCCCCGCCTCTGATTCACCGCCTCTGTTTCCCCATATCTAAGTCCCCGCCTCTGATTCCCCAACTTTGATTCCCCACCTCTGATTCCCCAGCTCTGATTCCCCGCCTCTGATTCCCCGCATATGATTCCATGCATCTGATTCCCAGCCTCTGATTCCCAGCCTCTGATTCCCAACCTCTGATTCCCCACCTCTGATTCCCTATATCTGATTCCCCGCCTCTGTTTCCCCGCCTCTGATTCCCCGCGTCTGATTACCGGCCTCTGATTCCCCGCCTCTGATTCCCCATCTCTGATTCACAACCTCTGATTCCCCACCTCTGATACCCCATATCTGATTCCCCGCCTCTGTTTCACCGCCTCTGATTCCCCACCTCTGATTCCCAATATCTGATTCCCCGCCTCTGATTCCCCACCTCTGATTCCCCGCCTCTGATTCGCCAGCTATGATTCCCCGCCTCTTATTCCCCGCGTCTGATTCCCTGCCTCTGATTCCCCGCCTCTGATTCCACATCTCTGATTCACCACCTCTGATTCCCCGCGTCTGATTCCCTGCCTCTGATTCCCGGACTCTGATTCCCCACCTCTGATTCCCGGCCTCTTATTCCCGGCATCTGATTCCGGCCTCTGATTCCCGGCCTCTGATTCCCTGCTTCTGATTCTGATTCCCTGCCTCTGATTCCCCATCTCTGATTCCGCACATCTAATTCCCTGCCTCTGATTCCCCACCTCTGATTCCCCATATCTGATTTCCCGCCTCTGTTTCCCCGCCTCTTATTCACCGCCTCTGTTTCCCCATATCTAAGTCCCCGCCTCTGATTCCCCAACTTTGATTCCCCACCTCTGATTCCCCAGCTCTGATTCCCCGCCTCTGATTCCCCGCATATGATTCCATGCATCTGATTCCCAGCCTCTGATTCCCAGCCTCTGATTCCCAACCTCTGATTCCCCACCTCTGATTCCCTATATCTGATTCCCCGCCTCTGTTTCCCCGCCTATGATTCCCCGCCTCTGTTTCCCCATATCTGATTCCCCGCCTCTGAATTCCCAACTCTGAATCCCTGCCTCTAATTTCCCATGTCTGATTCCCCGCCTCTGATTCCCCGCGTCTGATTACCGGCCTCTGATTCCCCGCCTCTGATTCCCCATCTCTGATTCACAACCTCTGATTCCCCACCTCTGATTCCCAATATCTGATTCCCCGCCTCTGATTCCCCACCTCTGATTCCCCGCCTCTGATTCACCAGCTATGATTCCCCGCCTCTGATTCCCCACGTCTGATTCCCTGCCTCTGATTCCCCGCCTCTGATTCCACATCTCTGATTCACCACCTCTGATTCCCCGCGTCTGATTCCCCGCCTCTGATTCCCCATCTCTGATTCCCCATCTCTGATTCCCCAATTCTGATTCCCCGCCTCTGATTCCCCAGCTCTGATTCCTCGCCTCTGATTCCCTTCCTCTGATTCCCAACCACTGATTCCCCACCTCTGATTTCCCATATTGATTCCCTGCATCTGATTCCCCGCCTCTGATTCCCCAACTCTGATTCCCCGCCACTGATTCCCCAGCTCTGATTCCCCGCCTCTGATTCCCCGTGTTTGATTCCCTGCCTCTGATTCCCGGCCTCTGATTCCCCATCTCTGATTGACCGCCTTTGATTCTCCACCTCTGATTCCCCAAATCTGATTCCCCGCCTCTGTTTCCCCGCCTCTGATTCCCCGCCTCTGATTCCCCGCGTCTGATTACCGGCCTCTGATTCCCCGCCTCTGATTCCCCATCTCTGATTCACAACCTCTGATTCCCCACCTCTGATTCCCCATATCTGATTCCCCACCTCTGATTCCCGGCCTCTTATTCCCGGCATCTGATTCCGGCCTCTGATTCCCGGCCTCTGATTCCCTGCTTCTGATTCTGATTCCCTGCCTCTGATTCCCCATCTCTGATTCCGCACATCTGATTCCCTGCCTCTGATTACCCCCCTCTGTTTCCCCGCCTCTGATTCCCCGCCTCTGTTTCCCAATATCTAAGTCCCCGCCTCTGATTCCCCAACTCTGATTCCCCACCTCTGATTCCCCAGCTCTGATTCCCCGCCTCTGATTCCCCGCATCTGATTCCCTGCATCTGATTCCAAGCCTCTGATTCCCTGCCTCTGATTCCCAACCTCTGATTCCCCACCTCTGATTCCCCATATCTGATTCCCCGCCTCTGTTTCCCCGCCTCTGATTCCCCACCTCTGTTTCCCCATATCTGATTCCCGGCCTCTGATTCCCCGCCTCTGATTCCCCGCCTCTGATTCCCTGCCTCTGATTCCCCATCTCCGATTCCGCACATCTGATTCCCTGCCTCTGATTCCCCGCCTCTGATTCCCCACCTCTGATTCCCTGCCTCTGATTCCCAACCTCTGATTCCCCACCTCTGATTCCCCATATCTGATTCCCCGCCTCTGTTTCCCCGCCTCTGATTCCCCTCCTCTGATTCCCCAACTCTAATTCCCCGCCTCTGATTCCCCAGCTCTGATTCCCCGTGTTTGATTCCCTGCCTCTGATTCCCTGCCCTGATTCCCCATCTCTGTTTCACCGCCTTTGATTCGCCACCTCTGATTCCCCATATCTGATTCCCCGCCTCTGTTTCCCCGCCTCTGATTCCCTGCCTCTGATTCCCAACCTCTGATTCCACACCTCTGATTCCCCATATATGATTCCCCGCCTCTGTTTCCCCGCCTCTGATTCCCTGCCCCTGTTTCCCCATATCTGATTCCCTGCCTCTGATTCCCCAACTCTGATTCCCCGCCTCTGATTCCCCAGCTCTGATTCCCCGCCTCTGATTTCCCGTGTTTGATTCCCTGCCTCTGACTCCCCGCCTCTGATTCCCCATCTCTGATTCACCGCCTTTGATTCGCCACCTCTGATTCCACATATCTGAGTCCCCACCTCTGTTTCCCCGCCTCTGATTCCCCGCCTCTGATTCTCCATATCTCATTCCCCGCCTCTGAATCCCCATCTCTGATTCCCGGACTCTGATTCCCCACCTCTGATTCCCGGCCTCTTATTCCCAGCATCTGATTCCCGGCCTCTGATTCCCGGCCTCTGATTCCCCGCTTCTGATTCTGATTCACTGCCTCTGATTCCCCATCTCTGATTCCGCACATCTGATTCCCTGCCTCTGATTCCCCACCTCTGATTCCCCATATCGGATTTCCCGCCTCTGTTTCCCCATATCTAATTCCCAACCTCTGATGCCCCAACTCTGATTCCCTGCCTCTGATTCCCCGCGTTCTATTCCCTGCCTCTGATTCCCCGCCTGTGATTCCCCATCTCTGATTCACCACCTCTGATTCCCCACCTCTGATTCCCCATATCTAATTCCCCGCCTCTGTTTGCCCGCCTCTGATTCCCCGCCTCTGTTTCACCATATCTGATTCCCCGCCTCTGAATCCCCAACTCTGATTCCCTGCCTCTGATTCCCCAGCTCTGATTCCCCGCCTTTGATTCCCCCCGTCTGATTCCCAGCCTCTGAATCCCCGTGTCTGATTTCCTGCCTCTGATTCCCCGCCTCTGATTCCCCATCTCTGATTCACAGCCTCTGATTCCCCACCTCTGATTCCCCATCTCTGATTCCGCACATCTGATTCCCTGCCTCTGATTCCCCGACTCTGATCCCCACCTCTGATTCCCCAGCTCTGATTCCCCGCCTCTGATTCCCCAACTCTGATTCCCCGCCTCTGATTCCCCAGCTCTGATTCCCCGCCTCTGATTCCCCGTGTTTAATTCCCTGCCTCTGATTCCCCGCCTCTGATTCCCCATCTCTGATTCAACGCCTTTGATTCGCCACCTCTGATTCCCCATATCTGATTCCACGCCTCTGTTTCCCCGCCTCTGATTCCCCGCCTCTGATTCCCCATATCTCATTCCCCGCCTCTGATTCCCCATCTCTGATTCCCGGACTCTGATTCCCCACCTCTGATTCCCGGCCTCTTATTCCCGGCATCTGATTCCGGCCTCTGATTCCCGGCCTCTGATTCCATGCTTCTGATTCCCCATCTCTGATTCCCCATATCTGATTCCCCGCCTCTGTTTCCCCACCTCTGATTCCCCGCCTCTGTTTCCCCATATCTAAGTCCCCGCAACTGATTCCCCAACTTTGATTCCCCACCTCTGATTCCCCAGCTCTGATTCCCCGCCTCTGATTCCCCGCATCTGATTCCATGCATCCGATTCCCAGCCTCTGATTCCCAGCCTCTGATTCCCAACCTCTGATTCCCCACCTCTGATCCCCATATCTGATTCCCCTCCTCTGTTTCCCCGCCTCTGATTCCCCGCCTCTGTTTCCCCATATCTGATCCCCGCCTCTATTTGCCCGCCTCTGATTCCCCGCCTCTGTTCCCCATATCTGATTCCCCGCCTCTGAATCCCCAACTCTGATTCCCTGCCTCTAATTTCCCAGCTCTAATTCCCCGCCTCTGATTCCCCGCGTCTGATTCCCTGCCTCTGATTCCCCACCTCTGATTCCCCATATCTGATTCCCCGCCTCTGTTTCCCCACCTCTGATTCCCCGCCTCTGTTTCCCCATATCTAAGTCCCCGCCTCTGATTCCCCAACTTTGATTCCCCACCTCTGATTCCCCAGCTCTGATTCCCCGCCTCTGATTCCCCGCATCTGATTCCATGCATCTGATTCCCAGCCTCTGATTCCCAGCCTCTGATTCCCAACCTCTGATTCCCCACCTCTGATCCCCATATCTGATTCCCCGCCTCTGTTTCCCCGCCTCTGATTCCCCGCCTCTGTTTCACCATATCTGATCCCCGCCTCTATTTGCCCGCCTCTGATTCCCCGCCTCTGTTCCCCATATCTGATTCCCCGCCTCTGAATCCCCAACTCTGATTCCATGCCTCTAATTTCCCAGCTCTGATTCCCCGCCTCTGATTCCCCACGTCTGATTACCGGCCTCTGATTCCCCGCCTCTGATTCCCCATCTCTGATTCACAACCTCTGATTCCCCACCTCTGATACCCCATATCTGATTCCCCGCCTCTGTTTCACCGCCTCTGATTCCCCACCTCTGATTCCCAATATCTGATTCCCCGCCTCTGATTCCCCACCTCTGATTCCCCGCCTCTGATTCGCCAGCTATGATTCCCCGCCTCTTATTCCCCGCGTCTGATTCCCTGCCTCTGATTCCCCGCCTCTGATTCCACATCTCTGATTCACCACCTCTGATTCCCCGCGTCTGATTCCCTGCCTCTGATTCCCCATCTCTGATTCCCCATCTCTGATTCCCCAATTCTGATTCCCCTCCTCTGATTCCCCGTGTTTGATTCCCTGCCTCTGATTCCCGGCCTCTGATTCCCCATCTCTGATTCACCGCCTTTGATTCGCCACCTCTGATTCGCCATATCTGATTCCCCGCCTCTGTTTCCCCGCCTCTGATTCCCCGCCTCTTATTCCCCATATCTCATTCCCCGGCTCTGAATCCCCATCTCTGATTCCCGGACTCTGATTCCCCACCTCTGATTTCCGGCCTCTTATTCCCGGCATCTGATTCCGGCCTCTGATTCCCGGCATCTGATTCCCTGCTTCTGATTCTGATTCCCTGCCTTTGATTCCCCATCTCGGATTCCGCACATCTGATTCCCTGCCTCTGATTCCCCATCTCTGATTCCCCATATCTGATTCCCCGCCTCTGTTACCCCGCCTCTGATTCCCCGCCTCTGTTTCCCCATATCTAATTCCCAGCCTCTGATGCCCCAACTCAGATTCCCTGCCTCTGATTCCCCGCGTTCTATTCCCTGCCTCTGATTCCCCGCCTGTGATTCCCCATCTCTGATTCACCACCTCTGATTCCCCACCTCTGATTCCCCATATCTAATTCCCCGCCTCTGTTTGCCCGCCTCTGATTCCCCGCCTCTGTTTCCCCATATCTGATTCCCCGCCTCTGAATACCCAACTCTGATTCCCTGCCTCTGATTCCCCAGCTCTGATTCCCCGCCTTTGATTCCCCCCGTCTGATTCCCAGCCTCTGAATCCCCGTGTCTGATTTCCTGCCTCTGATTCCCCGCCTCTGATTCCCCATCTCTGATTCACAGACTCTGATTCCCCACCTCTGATTCCCCATCTCTGATTCCGCACATCTGATTCCCTGCCTCTGATTCCCCGACTCTGATCCCCACCTCTGATTCCCCAGCTCTGATTCCCCGCCTCTGATTCCCCAACTCTGATTCCACGCCTCTGATTCCCCAGCTCTGATTCCCCGCCTCTGATTCCCCGTGTTTGATTCCCTGCCTCTGATTCCCCGCCTCTGATTCCCCAGCTCTGATTCCCCGCCTCTGATTCCCCGCATCTGATTCCCTGCAACTGATTCCAAGCCTCTGATTCCCTGCCTCTGATTCCCTGCCTCTGATTCCCAACCTCTGATTCCCAACCTCTGATTCCACACCTCTGATTCCGCATCTCTGATTCCCGGACTCTGATTCCCCACCTCTGATTCCCGGCCTCTTATTCCCGGCATCTGATTCCGGCCTCTGATTCCCGGCCTCTGATTCCCTGCTTCTGATTCTGATTCCCTGCCTCTAATTTCCCATGTCTGATTCCCCGCCTCTGATTCCCCGCGTCTGATTACCGGCCTCTGATTCCCCGCCTCTGATTCCCCATCTCTGATTCACAACCTCTGATTCCCCACCTCTGATTCCCCATATCTGATTCCCCGCCTCTGTTTCCCCGCCTCTGATTCCCCACCTCTGATTCCCAATATCTGATTCCCCGCCTCTGATTCCCCACCTCTGATTCCCCGCCTCTGATTCACCAGCTATGATTCCCCGCCTCTGATTCCCCACGTCTGATTCCCTGCCTCTGATTCCCCGCCTCTGATTCCACATCTCTGATTCACCACCTCTGATTCCCCGCGTCTGATTCCCCGCCTCTGATTCCCCATCTCTGATTCCCCATCTCTGATTCCCCAATTCTGATTCCCCGCCTCTGATTCCCCAGCTCTGATTCCTCGCCTCTGATTCCCTTCCTCTGATTCCCAACCACTGATTCCCCACCTCTGATTTCCCATATTGATTCCCTGCATCTGATTCCCCGCCTCTGATTCCCCAACTCTGATTCCCCGCCACTGATTCCCCAGCTCTGATTCCCCGCCTCTGATTCCCCGTGTTTGATTCCCTGCCTCTGATTCCCGGCCTCTGATTCCCCATCTCTGATTGACCGCCTTTGATTCTCCACCTCTGATTCCCCAAATCTGATTCCCCGCCTCTGTTTCCCCGCCTCTGATTCCCCGCCTCTGATTCCCCGCGTCTGATTACCGGCCTCTGATTCCCCGCCTCTGATTCCCCATCTCTGATTCACAACCTCTGATTCCCCACCTCTGATTCCCCATATCTGATTCCCCACCTCTGATTCCCGGCCTCTTATTCCCGGCATCTGATTCCGGCCTCTGATTCCCGGCCTCTGATTCCCTGCTTCTGATTCTGATTCCCTGCCTCTGATTCCCCATCTCTGATTCCGCACATCTGATTCCCTGCCTCTGATTACCCCCCTCTGTTTCCCCGCCTCTGATTCCCCGCCTCTGTTTCCCAATATCTAAGTCCCCGCCTCTGATTCCCCAACTCTGATTCCCCACCTCTGATTCCCCAGCTCTGATTCCCCGCCTCTGATTCCCCGCATCTGATTCCCTGCATCTGATTCCAAGCCTCTGATTCCCTGCCTCTGATTCCCAACCTCTGATTCCCCACCTCTGATTCCCCATATCTGATTCCCCGCCTCTGTTTCCCCGCCTCTGATTCCCCACCTCTGTTTCCCCATATCTGATTCCCGGCCTCTGATTCCCCGCCTCTGATTCCCCAGCTCTGATTCCCCGCCTCTGATTCCCCGTGTTTAATTCCCTGCCTCTGATTCCCCGCCTCTGATTCCCCATCTCTGATTCAACGCCTTTGATTCGCCACCTCTGATTCCCCATATCTGATTCCACGCCTCTGTTTCCCCGCCTCTGATTCCCCGCCTCTGATTCCCCATATCTCATTCCCCGCCTCTGATTCCCCATCTCTGATTCCCGGACTCTGATTCCCCACCTCTGATTCCCGGCCTCTTATTCCCGGCATCTGATTCCGGCCTCTGATTCCCGGCCTCTGATTCCATGCTTCTGATTCCCCATCTCTGATTCCCCATATCTGATTCCCCGCCTCTGTTTCCCCACCTCTGATTCCCCGCCTCTGTTTCCCCATATCTAAGTCCCCGCAACTGATTCCCCAACTTTGATTCCCCACCTCTGATTCCCCAGCTCTGATTCCCCGCCTCTGATTCCCCGCATCTGATTCCATGCATCCGATTCCCAGCCTCTGATTCCCAGCCTCTGATTCCCAACCTCTGATTCCCCACCTCTGATCCCCATATCTGATTCCCCTCCTCTGTTTCCCCGCCTCTGATTCCCCGCCTCTGTTTCCCCATATCTGATCCCCGCCTCTATTTGCCCGCCTCTGATTCCCCGCCTCTGTTCCCCATATCTGATTCCCCGCCTCTGAATCCCCAACTCTGATTCCCTGCCTCTAATTTCCCAGCTCTAATTCCCCGCCTCTGATTCCCCGCGTCTGATTCCCTGCCTCTGATTCCCCACCTCTGATTCCCCATATCTGATTCCCCGCCTCTGTTTCCCCACCTCTGATTCCCCGCCTCTGTTTCCCCATATCTAAGTCCCCGCCTCTGATTCCCCAACTTTGATTCCCCACCTCTGATTCCCCAGCTCTGATTCCCCGCCTCTGATTCCCCGCATCTGATTCCATGCATCTGATTCCCAGCCTCTGATTCCCAGCCTCTGATTCCCAACCTCTGATTCCCCACCTCTGATCCCCATATCTGATTCCCCGCCTCTGTTTCCCCGCCTCTGATTCCCCGCCTCTGTTTCACCATATCTGATCCCCGCCTCTATTTGCCCGCCTCTGATTCCCCGCCTCTGTTCCCCATATCTGATTCCCCGCCTCTGAATCCCCAACTCTGATTCCATGCCTCTAATTTCCCAGCTCTGATTCCCCGCCTCTGATTCCCCACGTCTGATTACCGGCCTCTGATTCCCCGCCTCTGATTCCCCATCTCTGATTCACAACCTCTGATTCCCCACCTCTGATACCCCATATCTGATTCCCCGCCTCTGTTTCACCGCCTCTGATTCCCCACCTCTGATTCCCAATATCTGATTCCCCGCCTCTGATTCCCCACCTCTGATTCCCCGCCTCTGATTCGCCAGCTATGATTCCCCGCCTCTTATTCCCCGCGTCTGATTCCCTGCCTCTGATTCCCCGCCTCTGATTCCACATCTCTGATTCACCACCTCTGATTCCCCGCGTCTGATTCCCTGCCTCTGATTCCCCATCTCTGATTCCCCATCTCTGATTCCCCAATTCTGATTCCCCTCCTCTGATTCCCCGTGTTTGATTCCCTGCCTCTGATTCCCGGCCTCTGATTCCCCATCTCTGATTCACCGCCTTTGATTCGCCACCTCTGATTCGCCATATCTGATTCCCCGCCTCTGTTTCCCCGCCTCTGATTCCCCGCCTCTTATTCCCCATATCTCATTCCCCGGCTCTGAATCCCCATCTCTGATTCCCGGACTCTGATTCCCCACCTCTGATTTCCGGCCTCTTATTCCCGGCATCTGATTCCGGCCTCTGATTCCCGGCATCTGATTCCCTGCTTCTGATTCTGATTCCCTGCCTTTGATTCCCCATCTCGGATTCCGCACATCTGATTCCCTGCCTCTGATTCCCCATCTCTGATTCCCCATATCTGATTCCCCGCCTCTGTTACCCCGCCTCTGATTCCCCGCCTCTGTTTCCCCATATCTAATTCCCAACCTCTGATGCCCCAACTCTGATTCCCTGCCTCTGATTCCCCGCGTTCTATTCCCTGCCTCTGATTCCCCGCCTGTGATTCCCCATCTCTGATTCACCACCTCTGATTCCCCACCTCTGATTCCCCATATCTAATTCCCCGCCTCTGTTTGCCCGCCTCTGATTCCCCGCCTCTGTTTCCCCATATCTGATTCCCCGCCTCTGAATCCCCAACTCTGATTCCCTGCCTCTGATTCCCCAGCTCTGATTCCCCGCCTTTGATTCCCCCCGTCTGATTCCCAGCCTCTGAATCCCCGTGTCTGATTTCCTGCCTCTGATTCCCCGCCTCTGATTCCCCATCTCTGATTCACAGACTCTGATTCCCCACCTCTGATTCCCCATCTCTGATTCCGCACATCTGATTCCCTGCCTCTGATTCCCCGACTCTGATCCCCACCTCTGATTCCCCAGCTCTGATTCCCCGCCTCTGATTCCCCAACTCTGATTCCACGCCTCTGATTCCCCAGCTCTGATTCCGCGCCTCTGATTCCCCGTGTTTGATTCCCTGCCTCTGATTCCCCGCCTCTGATTCCCCAGCTCTGATTCCCCGCCTCTGATTCCCCGCATCTGATTCCCTGCAACTGATTCCAAGCCTCTGATTCCCTGCCTCTGATTCCCTGCCTCTGATTCCCAACCTCTGATTCCCAACCTCTGATTCCACACCTCTGATTCCGCATCTCTGATTCCCGGACTCTGATTCCCCACCTCTGATTCCCGGCCTCTTATTCCCGGCATCTGATTCCGGCCTCTGATTCCCGGCCTCTGATTCCCTGCTTCTGATTCTGATTCCCTGCCTCTAATTTCCCATGTCTGATTCCCCGCCTCTGATTCCCCGCGTCTGATTACCGGCCTCTGATTCCCCGCCTCTGATTCCCCATCTCTGATTCACAACCTCTGATTCCCCACCTCTGATTCCCCATATCTGATTCCCCGCCTCTGTTTCCCCGCCTCTGATTCCCCACCTCTGATTCCCAATATCTGATTCCCCGCCTCTGATTCCCCACCTCTGATTCCCCGCCTCTGATTCACCAGCTATGATTCCCCGCCTCTGATTCCCCACGTCTGATTCCCTGCCTCTGATTCCCCGCCTCTGATTCCACATCTCTGATTCACCACCTCTGATTCCCCGCGTCTGATTCCCCGCCTCTGATTCCCCATCTCTGATTCCCCATCTCTGATTCCCCAATTCTGATTCCCCGCCTCTGATTCCCCAGCTCTGATTCCTCGCCTCTGATTCCCTTCCTCTGATTCCCAACCACTGATTCCCCACCTCTGATTTCCCATATTGATTCCCTGCATCTGATTCCCCGCCTCTGATTCCCCAACTCTGATTCCCCGCCACTGATTCCCCAGCTCTGATTCCCCGCCTCTGATTCCCCGTGTTTGATTCCCTGCCTCTGATTCCCGGCCTCTGATTCCCCATCTCTGATTGACCGCCTTTGATTCTCCACCTCTGATTCCCCAAATCTGATTCCCCGCCTCTGTTTCCCCGCCTCTGATTCCCCGCCTCTGATTCCCCGCGTCTGATTACCGGCCTCTGATTCCCCGCCTCTGATTCCCCATCTCTGATTCACAACCTCTGATTCCCCACCTCTGATTCCCCATATCTGATTCCCCACCTCTGATTCCCGGCCTCTTATTCCCGGCATCTGATTCCGGCCTCTGATTCCCGGCCTCTGATTCCCTGCTTCTGATTCTGATTCCCTGCCTCTGATTCCCCATCTCTGATTCCGCACATCTGATTCCCTGCCTCTGATTACCCCCCTCTGTTTCCCCGCCTCTGATTCCCCGCCTCTGTTTCCCAATATCTAAGTCCCCGCCTCTGATTCCCCAACTCTGATTCCCCACCTCTGATTCCCCAGCTCTGATTCCCCGCCTCTGATTCCCCGCATCTGATTCCCTGCATCTGATTCCAAGCCTCTGATTCCCTGCCTCTGATTCCCAACCTCTGATTCCCCACCTCTGATTCCCCATATCTGATTCCCCGCCTCTGTTTCCCCGCCTCTGATTCCCCACCTCTGTTTCCCCATATCTGATTCCCGGCCTCTGATTCCCCGCCTCTGATTCCCCGCCTCTGATTCCCTGCCTCTGATTCCCCATCTCCGATTCCGCACATCTGATTCCCTGCCTCTGATTCCCCGCCTCTGATTCCCCACCTCTGATTCCCTGCCTCTGATTCCCAACCTCTGATTCCCCACCTCTGATTCCCCATATCTGATTCCCCGCCTCTGTTTCCCCGCCTCTGATTCCCCTCCTCTGATTCCCCAACTCTAATTCCCCGCCTCTGATTCCCCAGCTCTGATTCCCCGTGTTTGATTCCCTGCCTCTGATTCCCTGCCCTGATTCCCCATCTCTGTTTCACCGCCTTTGATTCGCCACCTCTGATTCCCCATATCTGATTCCCCGCCTCTGTTTCCCCGCCTCTGATTCCCTGCCTCTGATTCCCAACCTCTGATTCCACACCTCTGATTCCCCATATCTGATTCCCCGCCTCTGTTTCCCCGCCTCTGATTCCCTGCCCCTGTTTCCCCATATCTGATTCCCTGCCTCTGATTCCCCAACTCTGATTCCCCGCCTCTGATTCCCCAGCTCTGATTCCCCGCCTCTGATTTCCCGTGTTTGATTCCCTGCCTCTGACTCCCCGCCTCTGATTCCCCATCTCTGATTCACCGCCTTTGATTCGCCACCTCTGATTCCACATATCTGAGTCCCCACCTCTGTTTCCCCGCCTCTGATTCCCCGCCTCTGATTCTCCATATCTCATTCCCCGCCACTGAATCCCCATCTCTGATTCCCGGACTCTGATTCCCCACCTCTGATTCCCGGCCTCTTATTCCCAGCATCTGATTCCCGGCCTCTGATTCCCGGCCTCTGATTCCCCGCTTCTGATTCTGATTCACTGCCTCTGATTCCCCATCTCTGATTCCGCACATCTGATTCCCTGCCTCTGATTCCCCACCTCTGATTCCCCATATCGGATTTCCCGCCTCTGTTTCCCCAGATCTAATTCCCAACCTCTGATGCCCCAACTCTGATTCCCTGCCTCTGATTCCCCGCGTTCTATTCCCTGCCTCTGATTCCCCGCCTGTGATTCCCCATCTCTGATTCACCACCTCTGATTCCCCACCTCTGATTCCCCATATCTAATTCCCCGCCTCTGTTTGCCCGCCTCTGATTCCCCGCCTCTGTTTCACCATATCTGATTCCCCGCCTCTGAATCCCCAACTCTGATTCCCTGCCTCTGATTCCCCAGCTCTGATTCCCCGCCTTTGATTCCCCCCGTCTGATTCCCAGCCTCTGAATCCCCGTGTCTGATTTCCTGCCTCTGATTCCCCGCCTCTGATTCCCCATCTCTGATTCACAGCATCTGATTCCCCACCTCTGATTCCCCATCTCTGATTCCGCACATCTGATTCCCTGCCTCTGATTCCCCGACTCTGATCCCCACCTCTGATTCCCCAGCTCTGATTCCCCGCCTCTGATTCCCCAACTCTGATTCCCCGCCTCTGATTCCCCAGCTCTGATTCCCCGCCTCTGATTCCCCGTGTTTAATTCCCTGCCTCTGATTCCCCGCCTCTGATTCCCCATCTCTGATTCAACGCCTTTGATTCGCCACCTCTGATTCCCCATATCTGATTCCACGCCTCTGTTTCCCCGCCTCTGATTCCCCGCCTCTGATTCCCCATATCTCATTCCCCGCCTCTGATTCCCCATCTCTGATTCCCGGACTCTGATTCCCCACCTCTGATTCCCGGCCTCTTATTCCCGGCATCTGATTCCTGCCTCTGATTCCCGGCCTCTGATTCCATGCTTCTGATTCCCCATCTCTGATTCCCCATATCTGATTCCCCGCCTCTGTTTCCCCACCTCTGATTCCCCGCCTCTGTTTCCCCATATCTAAGTCCCCGCAACTGATTCCCCAACTTTGATTCCCCACCTCTGATTCCCCAGCTCTGATTCCCCGCCTCTGATTCCCCGCATCTGATTCCATGCATCCGATTCCCAGCCTCTGATTCCCAGCCTCTGATTCCCAACCTCTGATTCCCCACCTCTGATCCCCATATCTGATTCCCCTCCTCTGTTTCCCCGCCTCTGATTCCCCGCCTCTGTTTCCCCATATCTGATCCCCGCCTCTATTTGCCCGCCTCTGATTCCCCGCCTCTGTTGCCCATATCTGATTCCCCGCCTCTGAATCCCCAACTCTGATTCCCTGCCTCTAATTTCCCAGCTCTAATTCCCCGCCTCTGATTCCCCGCGTCTGATTCCCTGCCTCTGATTCCCCACCTCTGATTCCCCATATCTGATTCCCCGCCTCTGTTTCCCCACCTCTGATTCCCCGCCTCTGTTTCCCCATATCTAAGTCCCCGCCTCTGATTCCCCAACTTTGATTCCCCACCTCTGATTCCCCAGCTCTGATTCCCCGCCTCTGATTCCCCGCATCTGATTCCATGCATCTGATTCCCAGCCTCTGATTCCCAGCCTCTGATTCCCAACCTCTGATTCCCCACCTCTGATCCCCATATCTGATTCCCCGCCTCTGTTTCCCCGCCTCTGATTCCCCGCCTCTGTTTCACCATATCTGATCCCCGCCTCTATTTGCCCGCCTCTGATTCCCCGCCTCTGTTCCCCATATCTGATTCCCCGCCTCTGAATCCCCAACTCTGATTCCATGCCTCTAATTTCCCAGCTCTGATTCCCCGCCTCTGATTCCCCACGTCTGATTACCGGCCTCTGATTCCCCGCCTCTGATTCCCCATCTCTGATTCACAACCTCTGATTCCCCACCTCTGATACCCCATATCTGATTCCCCGCCTCTGTTTCACCGCCTCTGATTCCCCACCTCTGATTCCCAATATCTGATTCCCCGCCTCTGATTCCCCACCTCTGATTCCCCGCCTCTGATTCGCCAGCTATGATTCCCCGCCTCTTATTCCCCGCGTCTGATTCCCTGCCTCTGATTCCCCGCCTCTGATTCCACATCTCTGATTCACCACCTCTGATTCCCCGCGTCTGATTCCCTGCCTCTGATTCCCCATCTCTGATTCCCCATCTCTGATTCCCCAATTCTGATTCCCCTCCTCTGATTCCCCGTGTTTGATTCCCTGCCTCTGATTCCCGGCCTCTGATTCCCCATCTCTGATTCACCGCCTTTGATTCGCCACCTCTGATTCGCCATATCTGATTCCCCGCCTCTGTTTCCCCGCCTCTGATTCCCCGCCTCTTATTCCCCATATCTCATTCCCCGGCTCTGAATCCCCATCTCTGATTCCCGGACTCTGATTCCCCACCTCTGATTTCCGGCCTCTTATTCCCGGCATCTGATTCCGGCCTCTGATTCCCGGCATCTGATTCCCTGCTTCTGATTCTGATTCCCTGCCTTTGATTCCCCATCTCGGATTCCGCACATCTGATTCCCTGCCTCTGATTCCCCATCTCTGATTCCCCATATCTGATTCCCCGCCTCTGTTACCCCGCCTCTGATTCCCCGCCTCTGTTTCCCCATATCTAATTCCCAACCTCTGATGCCCCAACTCTGATTCCCTGCCTCTGATTCCCCGCGTTCTATTCCCTGCCTCTGATTCCCCGCCTGTGATTCCCCATCTCTGATTCACCACCTCTGATTCCCCACCTCTGATTCCCCATATCTAATTCCCCGCCTCTGTTTGCCCGCCTCTGATTCCCCGCCTCTGTTTCCCCATATCTGATTCCCCGCCTCTGAATCCCCAACTCTGATTCCCTGCCTCTGATTCCCCAGCTCTGATTCCCCGCCTTTGATTCCCCCCGTCTGATTCCCAGCCTCTGAATCCCCGTGTCTGATTTCCTGCCTCTGATTCCCCGCCTCTGATTCCCCGTGTTTGATTCCCTGCCTCTGATTCCCCGCCTCTGATTCCCCAGCTCTGATTCCCCGCCTCTGATTCCCCGCATCTGATTCCCTGCAACTGATTCCAAGCCTCTGATTCCCTGCCTCTGATTCCCTGCCTCTGATTCCCAACCTCTGATTCCCAACCTCTGATTCCACACCTCTGATTCCGCATCTCTGATTCCCGGACTCTGATTCCCCACCTCTGATTCCCGGCCTCTTATTCCCGGCATCTGATTCCGGCCTCTGATTCCCGGCCTCTGATTCCCTGCTTCTGATTCTGATTCCCTGCCTCTGATTCCCCATCTCTGATTCTGCACATCTAATTCCCTGCCTCTGATTCCCCACCTCTGATTCCCCATATCTGATTCCCTGCCTCTGTTTCCCCGCCTCTGATTCCCCGCCTCTGTTTCCCCATATCTAAGTCCCCGCCTCTGATTCCCCAACTTTGATTCCCCACCTCTGATTCCCCACCTCTGATTCCCCGCCTCTGATTCCCCGCATATGATTCCATGCATCTGATTCCCAGCCTCTGATTCCCAGCCTCTGATTCCCAACCTCTGATTCCCCACCTCTGATTCCCTATATCTGATTCCCCGCCTCTGTTTCCCCGCCTCTGATTCCCCGCCTCTGATTCTCCATATCTCATTCCCCGCCTCTCAATCCCCATCTCTGATTCCCGGACTCTGATTCCCCACCTCTGATTCCCGGCCTCTTATTCCCAGCATCTGATTCCAGGCCTCTGATTCCCCGCCTCTGATTCCCCGCGTCTGATTCCCGGCCTCTGATTCCCTGATTCTGATTCTGATTCCCTGCCTTAAATTCCCGATCTCTGATTCCGCACATCTGATTCCCTGCCTCTGATTCCCCACCTCTGATTCCCCATATCTGATTCCCCGCCTCTGTTTCCCCGCCTCTGATTCCCCGCCTCCGTTTCCCAATATCTGTCCCCGCCTCTGATTCCCCAACTCTGATTCCTCACCTCTGATTCCCCAGCTCTGATTCCCCGCCTCTGATTCCCCGCATCTGATTCCCTGCATCTGATTCCAAGCCTCTGATTCCCAAACTCTGATTCCCAAACTCTGATTCCCCACCTCTGATTCCCCATATCTGATTCCCTGCCTCTGTTTCCCCGCCTCTGATTCCCCGCCACTGTTTCACCATATGTGATTCCTGGCCTCTGATTCCCCACCTCTGATTCCCCGCCTCTGATTCCTTGCCTCTGATTCCCCATCTCCGATTCCGCACATCTGATTCCATGCCTCTGATTCCCCGCCTCAGATTCCCCGAATCTGATTCCCTGCCTCTGATTCCAAACCTCTGATTCCCCACCTCTGATTCCCCGTGTTTTATTCCCCGCCTCTGTTTCCCCGCCTCTGATTCCCGGCCTCTGATTCACTGCTTCTGATTCTGATTCCCTGCCTCTGATTCCCCATCTCTGATTCCGCACATCTGATTCCCTGCCTCTGATTCCCCACCTCTGATTCCCCATATCTGATTCCCCGCCTCTGTTTCCCCTCCTTTGATTCCCCGCCTCTGTTTCCCAATATCTAAGTCCCCGCCTCTGATTCCCCAACTCTGATTCCCCACCTCTGATTCCCCAGCTCTGATTCCCCGCCTCTGATTCCCCGCATCTGATTCCCTGCATCTGATTCCAAGCCTCTGATTCCCTGCCTCTGATTCCCAACCTCTGATTCCCCACCTCTGATTCCCCATATCTGATTCCCCGCCTCTGTTTCCCCGCCTCTGATTCCCCACCTCTGTTTCCCCATATCTGATTCCCGGCCTCTGATTCCCCGCCTCTGATTCCCCTCCTCTGATTCCCCAACTCTAATTCCCCGCCTCTGATTCCCCAGCTCTGATTCCCCGTGTTTGATTCCCTGCCTCTGATTCCCTGCCCTGATTCCCCATCTCTGTTTCACCGCCTTTGATTCGCCACCTCTGATTCCCCATATCTGATTCCCCGCCTCTGTTTCCCCGCCTCTGATTCCCTGCCTGTGATTCCCAACCCCTGATTCCACACCTCTGATTCCCGATATCTGATTCCCCGCCTCTGTTTCCCCGCCTCTGATTCCCTGCCCCTGTTTCCCCATATCTGATTCCCTGCCTCTGATTCCCCAACTCTGATTCCCCGCCTCTGATTCCCCAGCTCTGATTCCCCGCCTCTGATTTCCCGTGTTTGATTCCCTGCCTCTGATTCCCCGCCTCTTATTCCCCATCTCTGATTCACCGCCTTTGATTCGCCACCTCTGATTCCTCATATCTGATTCCCCACCTCTGTTTCCCCGCCTCTGATTCCCCGCCTCTGATTCTCCATATCTCATTCCCCGCCTCTGAATCCCCACCTCTGATTCCCGGCCTCTTATTCCCAGCATCTGATTCCCAGCCTCTGATTCCCGGCCTCTGATTCCCCGCTTCTGATTCTGATTCCCTGCCTCTGATTCCCCATCTCTGATTCCGCACATCTGATTCCCTGCCTCTGATTCCCCACCTCTGATTCCCCATATCTGATTTCCCGCCTCTGTTACCCCGCCTCTGATTCCCCGCCTCTGTTTCCCCATATCTAATTCCCAACCTCTGATGCCCCAACTCTGATTCCCTGCCTCTGATTCCCCGCGTTCTATTCCCTGCCTCTGATTCCCCGCCTGTGATTCCCCATCTCTGATTCACCACCTCTGATTCCCCACCTCTGATTCCCCATATCTAATTCCCCGCCTCTGTTTGCCCGCCTCTGATTCCCCGCCTCTGTTTCCCCATATCTGATTCCCCGCCTCTGAATCCCCAACTCTGATTCCCTGCCTCTGATTCCCCAGCTCTGATTCCCCGCCTTTGATTCCCCCCGTCTGATTCCCAGCCTCTGAATCCCCGTGTCTGATTTCCTGCCTCTGATTCCCCGCCTCTGATTCCCAATCTCTGATTCACAGCCTCTGATTCCCCACCTCTGATTCCCCATCTCTGATTCCGCACATCTGATTCCCTGCCTCTGATTCCCCGACTCTGATCCCCACCTCTGATTCCCCAGCTCTGATTCCCCGCCTCTGATTCCCCAACTCTGATTCCCCGCCTCTGATTCCCCGTGTTTGATTCCCTGCCTCTGATTCCCCGCCTCTGATTCCCCATCTCTGATTCAACGCCTTTGATTCGCCACCTCTGATTCCCCATATCTGATTCCTCGCCTCTGTTTCCCCGCCTCTGATTCCCCGCCTCTGATTCCCCATATCTCATTCCCCGCCTCTGATTCCCCATCTCTGATTCCCGGACTCTGATTCCCCACCTCTGATTCCCGGCCTCTTATTCCCGGCATCTGATTCCGGCCTCTGATTCCCGGCCTCTGATTCCATGCTTCTGATTCCCCATCTCTGATTCCGCAAATCTAATTCCCTGCCTCTGATTCCCCACCTCTGATTCACCATATCTGATTCCCCGCCTCTGTTTCCCCGCCTCTGATTCCCCGCCTCTGTTTCCCCATATCTAAGTCCCCGCCTCTGATTCCCCAACTTTGATTCCCCACCTCTGATTCCCCAGCTCTGATTCCCCGCCTCTGATTCCCCGCATCTGATTCCATGCATCTGATTCCCAGCCTCTGATTCTGATTCCCTGCCTTAAATTCCCGATCTCTGATTCCGCACATCTGATTCCCTGCCTCTGATTCCCCACCTCTGATTCCCCATATCTGATTCCCCGCCTCTGTTTCCCCGCCTCTGATTCCCCGCCTCCGTTTCCCAATATCTGTCCCCGCCTCTGATTCCCCAACTCTGATTCCTCACCTCTGATTCCCCAGCTCTGATTCCCCGCCTCTGATTCCCCGCATCTGATTCCCTGCATCTGATTCCAAGCCTCTGATTCCCAAACTCTGATTCCCAAACTCTGATTCCCCACCTCTGATTCCCCATATCTGATTCCCTGCCTCTGTTTCCCCGCCTCTGATTCCCCGCCACTGTTTCACCATATGTGATTCCTGGCCTCTGATTCCCCACCTCTGATTCCCCGCCTATGATTCCTTGCCTCTGATTCACCATCTCCGATTCCGCACATCTGATTCCATGCCTCTGATTCCCCGCCTCAGATTCCCCGAATCTGATTCCCTGCCTCTGATTCCAAACTTCTGATTCCCCACCTCTGATTCCCCGTGTTTTATTCCCCGCCTCTGTTTCCCCGCCTCTGATTCCCGGCCTCTGATTCACTGCTTCTGATTCTGATTCCCTGCCTCTGATTCCCCATCTCTGATTCCGCACATCTGATTCCCTGCCTCTAATTCCCCACCTCTGATTCCCCATATCTGATTCCCCGCCTCTGTTTCCCCTCCTTTGATTCCCCGCCTCTGTTTCCCAATATCTAAGTCCCCGCCTCTGATTCCCCAACTCTGATTCCCCACCTCTGATTCCCCAGCTCTGATTCCCCGCCTCTGATTCCCCGCATCTGATTCCCTGCAACTGATTCCAAGCCTCTGATTCCCTGCCTCTGATTCCCAACCTCTGATTCCCCACCTCTGATTCCCCATATCTGATTCCCCGCCTCTGTTTCCCCGCCTCTGATTCCCCACCTCTGTTTCCCCATATCTGATTCCCGGCCTCTGATTCCCAACCTCTGATTCCCCACCTCTGATCCCCATATCTGATTCCCCGCCTCTGTTTCCCCGCCTCTGATTCCCCGCCTCTGTTTCACCATATCTGATCCCCGCCTCTATTTGCCCGCCTCTGATTCCCCGCCTCTGTTCCCCATATCTGATTCCCCGCCTCTGAATCCCCAACTCTGATTCCATGCCTCTAATTTCCCAGCTCTGATTCCCCGCCTCTGATTCCCCACGTCTGATTACCGGCCTCTGATTCCCCGCCTCTGATTCCCCATCTCTGATTCACAACCTCTGATTCCCCACCTCTGATACCCCATATCTGATTCCCCGCCTCTGTTTCACCGCCTCTGATTCCCCACCTCTGATTCCCAATATCTGATTCCCCGCCTCTGATTCCCCACCTCTGATTCCCCGCCTCTGATTCGCCAGCTATGATTCCCCGCCTCTTATTCCCCGCGTCTGATTCCCTGCCTCTGATTCCCCGCCTCTGATTCCACATCTCTGATTCACCACCTCTGATTCCCCGCGTCTGATTCCCTGCCTCTGATTCCCCATCTCTGATTCCCCATCTCTGATTCCCCAATTCTGATTCCCCTCCTCTGATTCCCCGTGTTTGATTCCCTGCCTCTGATTCCCGGCCTCTGATTCCCCATCTCTGATTCACCGCCTTTGATTCGCCACCTCTGATTCGCCATATCTGATTCCCTGCCTCTGTTTCCCCGCCTCTGATTCCCCGCCTCTTATTCCCCATATCTCATTCCCCGGCTCTGAATCCCCATCTCTGATTCCCGGACTCTGATTCCCCACCTCTGATTTCCGGCCTCTTATTCCCGGCATCTGATTCCGGCCTCTGATTCCCGGCATCTGATTCCCTGCTTCTGATTCTGATTCCCTGCCTTTGATTCCCCATCTCTGATTCCGCACATCTGATTCCCTGCCTCTGATTCCCCATCTCTGATTCCCCATATCTGATTCCCCGCCTCTGTTACCCCGCCTCTGATTCCCTGCCTCTGTTTCCCCATATCTAATTCCCAACCTCTGATGCCCCAACTCTGATTCCCTGCCTCTGATTCCCCGCGTTCTATTCCCTGCCTCTGATTCCCCGCCTGTGATTCCCCATCTCTGATTCACCACCTCTGATTCCCCACCTCTGATTCCCCATATCTAATTCCCCGCCTCTGTTTGCCCGCCTCTGATTCCCCGCCTCTGTTTCCCCATATCTGATTCCCCGCCTCTGAATCCCCAACTCTGATTCCCTGCCTCTGATTCCCCAGCTCTGATTCCCCGCCTTTGATTCCCCCCGTCTGATTCCCAGCCTCTGAATCCCCGTGTCTGATTTCCTGCCTCTGATTCCCCGCCTCTGATTCCCCATCTCTGATTCACAGACTCTGATTCCCCACCTCTGATTCCCCATCTCTGATTCCGCACATCTGATTCCCTGCCTCTGATTCCCCGACTCTGATCCCCACCTCTGATTCCCCAGCTCTGATTCCCCGCCTCTGATTCCCCAACTCTGATTCCACGCCTCTGATTCCCCAGCTCTGATTCCCCGCCTCTGATTCCCCGTGTTTGATTCCCTGCCTCTGATTCCCCGCCTCTGATTCCCCAGCTCTGATTCCCCGCCTCTGATTCCCCGCATCTGATTCCCTGCAACTGATTCCAAGCCTCTGATTCCCTGCCTCTGATTCCCTGCCTCTGATTCCCAACCTCTGATTCCCAACCTCTGATTCCACACCTCTGATTCCGCATCTCTGATTCCCGGACTCTGATTCCCCACCTCTGATTCCCGGCCTCTTATTCCCGGCATCTGATTCCGGCCTCTGATTCCCGGCCTCTGATTCCCTGCTTCTGATTCTGATTCCCTGCCTCTGATTCCCCATCTCTGATTCTGCACATCTAATTCCCTGCCTCTGATTCCCCACCTCTGATTCCCCATATCTGATTCCCTGCCTCTGTTTCCCCGCCTCTGATTCCCCGCCTCTGTTTCCCCATATCTAAGTCCCCGCCTCTGATTCCCCAACTTTGATTCCCCACCTCTGATTCCCCAGCTCTGATTCCCCGCCTCTGATTCCCCGCATATGATTCCATGCATCTGATTCCCAGCCTCTGATTCCCAGCCTCTGATTCCCAACCTCTGATTCCCCACCTCTGATTCCCTATATCTGATTCCCCGCCTCTGTTTCCCCGCCTCTGATTCCCCGCCTCTGATTCTCCATATCTCATTCCCCGCCTCTCAATCCCCATCTCTGATTCCCGGACTCTGATTCCCCACCTCTGATTCCCGGCCTCTTATTCCCAGCATCTGATTCCAGGCCTCTGATTCCCCGCCTCTGATTCCCCGCGTCTGATTCCCGGCCTCTGATTCCCTGATTCTGATTCTGATTCCCTGCCTTAAATTCCCGATCTCTGATTCCGCACATCTGATTCCCTGCCTCTGATTCCCCACCTCTGATTCCCCATATCTGATTCCCCGCCTCTGTTTCCCCGCCTCTGATTCCCCGCCTCCGTTTCCCAATATCTGTCCCCGCCTCTGATTCCCCAACTCTGATTCCTCACCTCTGATTCCCCAGCTCTGATTCCCCGCCTCTGATTCCCCGCATCTGATTCCCTGCATCTGATTCCAAGACTCTGATTCCCAAACTCTGATTCCCAAACTCTGATTCCCCACCTCTGATTCCCCATATCTGATTCCCTGCCTCTGTTTCCCCGCCACTGTTTCACCATATGTGATTCCTGGCCTCTGATTCCCCACCTCTGATTCCCCGCCTCTGATTCCTTGCCTCTGATTCCCCATCTCCGATTCCGCACATCTGATTCCATGCCTCTGATTCCCCGCCTCAGATTCCCCGAATCTGATTCCCTGCCTCTGATTCCAAACCTCTGATTCCCCACCTCTGATTCCCCGTGTTTTATTCCCCGCCTCTGTTTCCCCGCCTCTGATTCCCGGCCTCTGATTCACTGCTTCTGATTCTGATTCCCTGCCTCTGATTCCCCATCTCTGATTCCGCACATCTGATTCCCTGCCTCTGATTCCCCACCTCTGATTCCCCATATCTGATTCCCCGCCTCTGTTTCCCCTCCTTTGATTCCCCGCCTCTGTTTCCCAATATCTAAGTCCCCGCCTCTGATTCCCCAACTCTGATTCCCCACCTCTGATTCCCCAGCTCTTATTCCCCGCCTCTGATTCCCCGCATCTGATTCCCTGCATCTGATTCCAAGCCTCTGATTCCCTGCCTCTGATTCCCAACCTCTGATTCCCCACCTCTGATTCCCCATATCTGATTCCCCGCCTCTGTTTCCCCGCCTCTGATTCCCCACCTCTGTTTCCCCATATCTGATTCCCGGCCTCTGATTCCCCGCCTCTGATTCCCCTCCTCTGATTCCCCAACTCTAATTCCCCGCCTCTGATTCCCCAGCTCTGATTCCCCGTGTTTGATTCCCTGCCTCTGATTCCCTGCCCTGATTCCCCATCTCTGTTTCACCGCCTTTGATTCGCCACCTCTGATTCCCCATATCTGATTCCCCGCCTCTGTTTCCCCGCCTCTGATTCCCTGCCTGTGATTCCCAACCCCTGATTCCACACCTCTGATTCCCGATATCTGATTCCCCGCCTCTGTTTCCCCGCCTCTGATTCCCTGCCCCTGTTTCCCCATATCTGATTCCCTGCCTCTGATTCCCCAACTCTGATTCCCCGCCTCTGATTCCCCAGCTCTGATTCCCCGCCTCTGATTTCCCGTGTTTGATTCCCTGCCTCTGATTCCCCGCCTCTTATTCCCCATCTCTGATTCACCGCCTTTGATTCGCCACCTCTGATTCCTCATATCTGATTCCCCACCTCTGTTTCCCCGCCTCTGATTCCCCGCCTCTGATTCTCCATATCTCATTCCCCGCCTCTGAATCCCCACCTCTGATTCCCGGCCTCTTATTCCCAGCATCTGATTCCCAGCCTCTGATTCCCGGCCTCTGATTCCCCGCTTCTGATTCTGATTCCCTGCCTCTGATTCCCCATCTCTGATTCCGCACATCTGATTCCCTGCCTCTGATTCCCCACCTCTGATTCCCCATATCTGATTTCCCGCCTCTGTTACCCCGCCTCTGATTCCCCGCCTCTGTTTCCCCATATCTAATTCCCAACCTCTGATGCCCCAGCTCTGATTCCCTGCCTCTGATTCCCCGCGTTCTATTCCCTGCCTCTGATTCCCCGCCTGTGATTCCCCATCTCTGATTCACCACCTCTGATTCCCCACCTCTGATTCCCCATATCTAATTCCCCGCCTCTGTTTGCCCGCCTCTGATTCCCCGCCTCTGTTTCCCCATATATGATTCCCCGCCTCTGAATCCCCAACTCTGATTCCCTGCCTCTGATTCCCCAGCTCTGATTCCCCGCCTTTGATTCCCCCCGTCTGATTCCCAGCCTCTGAATCCCCGTGTCTGATTTCCTGCCTCTGATTCCCCGCCTCTGATTCCCAATCTCTGATTCACAGCCTCTGATTCCCCACCTCTGATTCCCCATCTCTGATTCCGCACATCTGATTCCCTGCCTCTGATTCCCCAGCTCTGATTCCCCGCCTCTGATTCCCCAACTCTGATTCCCCGCCTCTGATTCCCCGTGTTTGATTCCCTGCCTCTGATTCCCCGCCTCTGATTCCCCATCTCTGATTCAACGCCTTTGATTCGCCACCTCTGATTCCCCATATCTGATTCCTCGCCTCTGTTTCCCCGCCTCTGATTCCCCGCCTCTGATTCCCCATATCTCATTCCCCGCCTCTGATTCCCCATCTCTGATTCCCGGACTCTGATTCCCCACCTCTGATTCCCGGCCTCTTATTCCCGGCATCTGATTCCGGCCTCTGATTCCCGGCCTCTGATTCCATGCTTCTGATTCCCCATCTCTGATTCCGCAAATCTAATTCCCTGCCTCTGATTCCCCACCTCTGATTCACCATATCTGATTCCCCGCCTCTGTTTCCCCGCCTCTGATTCCCCGCCTCTGTTTCCCCATATCTAAGTCCCCGCCTCTGATTCCCCAACTTTGATTCCCCACCTCTGATTCCCCAGCTCTGATTCCCCGCCTCTGATTCCCCGCATCTGATTCCATGCATCTGATTCCCAGCCTCTGATTCTGATTCCCTGCCTTAAATTCCCGATCTCTGATTCCGCACATCTGATTCCCTGCCTCTGATTCCCCACCTCTGATTCCCCATATCTGATTCCCCGCCTCTGTTTCCCCGCCTCTGATTCCCCGCCTCCGTTTCCCAATATCTGTCCCCGCCTCTGATTCCCCAACTCTGATTCCTCACCTCTGATTCCCCAGCTCTGATTCCCCGCCTCTGATTCCCCGCATCTGATTCCCTGCATCTGATTCCAAGCCTCTGATTCCCAAACTCTGATTCCCAAACTCTGATTCCCCACCTCTGATTCCCCATATCTGATTCCCTGCCTCTGTTTCCCCGCCTCTGATTCCCCGCCACTGTTTCACCATATGTGATTCCTGGCCTCTGATTCCCCACCTCTGATTCCCCGCCTCTGATTCCTTGCCTCTGATTCCCCATCTCCGATTCCGCACATCTGATTCCATGCCTCTGATTCCCCGCCTCAGATTCCCCGAATCTGATTCCCTGCCTCTGATTCCAAACTTCTGATTCCCCACCTCTGATTCCCCGTGTTTTATTCCCCGCCTCTGTTTCCCCGCCTCTGATTCCCGGCCTCTGATTCACTGCTTCTGATTCTGATTCCCTGCCTCTGATTCCCCATCTCTGATTCCGCACATCTGATTCCCTGCCTCTGATTCCCCACCTCTGATTCCCCATATCTGATTCCCCGCCTCTGTTTCCCCTCCTTTGATTCCCCGCCTCTGTTTCCCAATATCTAAGTCCCCGCCTCTGATTCCCCAACTCTGATTCCCCACCTCTGATTCCCCAGCTCTGATTCCCCGCCTCTGATTCCCCGCATCTGATTCCCTGCAACTGATTCCAAGCCTCTGATTCCCTGCCTCTGATTCCCAACCTCTGATTCCCCACCTCTGATTCCCCATATCTGATTCCCCGCCTCTGTTTCCCCGCCTCTGATTCCCCACCTCTGTTTCCCCATATCTGATTCCCGGCCTCTGATTCCCCGCCTCTGATTCCCCTCCTCTGATTCCCCAACTCTAATTCCCCGCCTCTGATTCCCCAGCTCTGATTCCCCGTGTTTGATTCCCTGCCTCTGATTCCCTGCCCTGATTCCCCATCTCTGTTTCACCGCCTTTGATTCGCCACCTCTGATTCCCCATATCTGATTCCCCGCCTCTGTTTCCCCGCCTCTGATTCCCTGCCTCTGATTCCCAACCCCTGATTCCACACCTGTGATTCCCGATATCTGATTCCCCGCCTCTGTTTCCCCGCCTCTGATTCCCTGCCCCTGTTTCCCCATATCTGATTCCCTGCCTCTGATTCCCCAACTCTGATTCCCCGCCTCTGATTCCCCAGCTCTGATTCCCCGCCTCTGATTTCCCGTGTTTGATTCCCTGCCTCTGATTCCCCGCCTCTTATTCCCCATCTCTGATTCACCGCCTTTGATTCGCCACCTCTGATTCCTCATATCTGATTCCCCACCTCTGTTTCCCCGCCTCTGATTCCCCGCCTCTGATTCTCCATATCTCATTCCCCGCCTCTGAATCCCCACCTCTGATTCCCGGCCTCTTATTCCCAGCATCTGATTCCCAGCCTCTGATTCCCGGCCTCTGATTCCCCGCTTCTGATTCTGATTCCCTGCCTCTGATTCCCCATCTCTGATTCCGCACATCTGATTCCCTGCCTCTGATTCCCCACCTCTGATTCCCCATATCTGATTTCCCGCCTCTGTTACCCCGCCTCTGATTCCCCGCCTCTGTTTCCCCATATCTAATTCCCAACCTCTAATGCCCCAACTCTGATTCCCTGCCTCTGATTCCCCGCGTTCTATTCCCTGCCTCTGATTCCCCGCCTGTGATTCCCCATCTCTGATTCACCACCTCTGATTCCCCACCTCTGATTCCCCATATCTAATTCCCCGCCTCTGTTTGCCCGCCTCTGATTCCCCGCCTCTGTTTCCCCATATCTGATTCCCCGCCTCTGAATCCCCAACTCTGATTCCCTGCCTCTGATTCCCCAGCTCTGATTCCCCGCCTTTGATTCCCCCCGTCTGATTCCCAGCCTCTGAATCCCCGTGTCTGATTTCCTGCCTCTGATTCCCCGCCTCTGATTCCCCATCTCTGATTCACAGCCTCTGATTCCCCACCTCTGATTCCCCATCTCTGATTCCGCACATCTGATTCCCTGCCTCTGATTCCCCGACTCTGATCCCCACCTCTGATTCCCCAGCTCTGATTCCCCGCCTCTGATTCCCCAACTCTGATTCCCCGCCTCTGATTCCCCGTGTTTGATTCCCTGCCTCTGATTCCCCGCCTCTGATTCCCCATCTCTGATTCCCCATCTCTGATTCAACGCCTTTGATTCGCCACCTCTGATTCCCCATATCTGATTCCTCGCCTCTGTTTCCCCGCCTCTGATTCCCCGCCTCTGATTCCCCATATCTCATTCCCCGCCTCTGATTCCCCACCTCTGATTCCCGGCCTCTTATTCCCGGCATCTGATTCCGGCCTCTGATTCCCGGCCTCTGATTCCATGCTTCTGATTCCCCATCTCTGATTCCGCAAATCTAATTCCCTGCCTCTGATTCCCCACCTCTGATTCACCATATCTGATTCCCCGCCTCTGTTTCCCCGCCTCTGATTCCCCGCCTCTGTTTCCCCATATCTAAGTCCCCGCCTCTGATTCCCCAACTTTGATTCCCCACCTCTGATTCCCCAGCTCTGATTCCCCGCCTCTGATTCCCCGCATCTGATTCCATGCATCTGATTCCCAGCCTCTGAATCCCAGCCTCTGATTCCCAACCTCTGATTCCCCACCTCTGATCCCCATATCTGATTCCCCGCCTCTGTTTCCCCGCCTCTGATTCCCCACCTCTGTTTCCCCATATCTGATCCCCGCCTCTATTTGCCCGCCTCTGATTCCCCGCCTCTGTTTCCCCATATCTGATTCCCCGCCTCTGAATGCCCAACTCTGATTCCCTGCCTCTAATTTCCCAGCTCTGATTCCCCGCCTCTGATTCCCCGCGTCTGATTACCGGCCTCTGATTCCCCGCCTCTGATTCCCCATCTCTGATTCACAACCTCTGATTCCCCACCTCTGATACACCCTATCTGATTCCCCGCCTCTGTTTCACCGCCTCTGATTCCCCACCTCTGATTCCCAATATCTGATTCCCCGCCTCTGATTCCCCACCTCTGATTCCCCGCCTCTGATTCGCCAGCTATGATTCCCCGCCTCTTATTCCCCGCGTCTGATTCCCTGCCTCTGATTCCCCGCCTCAGATTCCACATCTCTGATTCACCACCTCTGATTCCCCGCGTCTGATTCCCTGCCTCTGATTCCCGGACTCTGATTCCCCACCTCTGATTCCCGGCCTCTTAATCCCGGCATCTGATTCCGGCCTCTGATTCCCGGCCTCTGATTCCCTGCTTCTGATTCTGATTCCCTGCCTCTGATTCCCCATCTCTGATTCCGCACATCTAATTCCCTGCCTCTGATTCCCCACCTCTGATTCCCCATATCTGATTCCCCGCTTCTGTTTCCCCGCCTCTGATTCACCGCCTCTGTTTCCCCATATCTAAGTCCCCGCCTCTGATTCCCCAACTTTGATTCCCCACCTCTGATTCCCCAGCTCTGATTCCCCGCCTCTGATTCCCCGCATATGATTCCATGCATCTGATTCCCAGCCTCTGATTCCCAGCCTCTGATTCCCAACCTCTGATTCCCCACCTCTGATTCCCTATATCTGATTCCCCGCCTCTGTTTCCCCGCCTCTGATTCCCCGCCTCTGTTTCCCCATATCTGATTCCCCGCCTCTGAATCCCCAACTCTGATTCCCTGCCTCTAATTTCCCATGTCTGATTCCCCGCCTCTGATTCCCCTCGTCTGATTACCGGCCTCTGATTCCCCGCCTCTGATTCCCCATCTCTGATTCACAACCTCTGATTCCCCACCTCTGATTCCCCATATCTGATTCCCCGCCTCTGTTTCCCCGCCTCTGATTCCCCACCTCTGATTCCCAATATCTGATTCCCCGCCTCTGATTCCCCACCTCTGATTCCCCGCCTCTGATTCGCCAGCTATGATTCCCCGCCTCTGATTCCCCGCATCTGATTCCCTGCCTCTGATTCCCCGCCTCTGATTCCACATCTCTGATTCACCACCTCTGATTCCCCGCGTCTGATTCCCTGCCTCTGATTCCCCATCTCTGATTCCCCATCTCTGATTCCTCAATTCTGATTCCCCGCCTCTGATTCCCCAGCTCTGATTCCTCGCCTCTGATTCCCTTCCTCTGATTCCCAACCTCTGATTCCCCATCTATGATTTCCCATATTGATTCCCTGCATCTGATTCCCCGCCTCTGATTCCCCAACTCTGATTCCCCGCCTCTGATTCCCCAGCTCTGATTCCCCGCCTCTGATTCCCCGTGTTTGATTCCCCGCCTCTGATTCCCGGCCTCTGATTCCCCATCTCTGATTCACCGCCTTTGATTCGCCACCTCTGATTCCCCAAATCTGATTCACAACCTCTGATTCCCCACCTCTGATACCCCATATCTGATTCCCCGCCTCTGTTTCACCGCCTCTGATTCCCCACCTCTGATTCCCAATATCTGATTCCCCGCCTCTGATTCCCCACCTCTGATTCCCCGCCTCTGATTCGCCAGCTATGATTCCCCGCCTCTTATTCCCCGCGTATGATTCCCTGCCTCTGATTCCCCGCCTCTGATTCCACATCTCTGATTCACCACCTCTGATTCCCCGCGTCTGATTCCCTGCCTCTGATTCCCGGACTCTGATTCCCCACCTCTGATTCCCGGCCTCTTATTCCCGGCATCTGATTCCGGCCTCTGATTCCCGGCCTCTGATTCCCTGCTTCTGATTCTGATTCCCTGCCTCTGATTCCCCATCTCTGATTCCGCACATCTAATTCCCTGCCTCTGATTCCCCACCTCTGATTCCCCATATCTGATTCCCCGCCTCTGTTTCCCCGCCTCTGATTCACCGCCTCTGTTTCCCCATATCTAAGTCCCCGCCTCTGATTCCCCAACTTTGATTCCCCACCTCTGATTCCCCAGCTCTGATTCCCCGCCTCTGATTCCCCGCATATGATTCCATGCATCTGATTCCCAGCCTCTGATTCCCAGCCTCTGATTCCCAACCTCTGATTCCCCACCTCTGATTCCCTATATCTGATTCCCCGCCTCTGTTTCCCCGCCTCTGATTCCCCGCGTCTGATTACCGGCCTCTGATTCCCCGCCTCTGATTCCCCATCTCTGATTCACAACCTCTGATTCCCCACCTCTGATACCCCATATCTGATTCCCCGCCTCTGTTTCACCGCCTCTGATTCCCCACCTCTGATTCCCAATATCTGATTCCCCGCCTCTGATTCCCCACCTCTGATTCCCCGCCTCTGATTCGCCAGCTATGATTCCCCGCCTCTTATTCCCCGCGTCTGATTCCCTGCCTCTGATTCCCCGCCTCTGATTCCACATCTCTGATTCACCACCTCTGATTCCCCGCGTCTGATTCCCTGCCTCTGATTCCCGGACTCTGATTCCCCACCTCTGATTCCCGGCCTCTTATTCCCGGCATCTGATTCCGGCCTCTGATTCCCGGCCTCTGATTCCCTGCTTCTGATTCTGATTCCCTGCCTCTGATTCCCCATCTCTGATTCCGCACATCTAATTCCCTGCCTCTGATTCCCCACGTCTGATTCCCCATATCTGATACCCCGCCTCTGTTTCCCCGCCTCTTATTCACCGCCTCTGTTTCCCCATATCTAAGTCCCCGCCTCTGATTCCCAAACTTTGATTCCCCACCTCTGATTCCCCAGCTCTGATTCCCCGCCTCTGATTCCCCGCATATGATTCCATGCATCTGATTCCCAGCCTCTGATTCCCAGCCTCCGATTCCCAACCTCTGATTCCCCACCTCTGATTCCCTATATCTGATTCCCCGCCTCTGTTTCCCCGCCTATGATTCCCCGCCTCTGTTTCCCCATATCTGATTCCCCGCCTCTGAATTCCCAACTCTGATTCCCTGCCTCTAATTTCCCATGTCTGATTCCCCGCCTCTGATTCCCTGCGTCTGATTACCGGCCTCTGATTCCCCGCCTCTGATTCCCCATCTCTGATTCACAACCTCTGATTCCCTACCTCTGATTCCCCATATCTGATTCCCCGCCTCTGTTTCCCCGCCTCTGATTCCCCACCTCTGATTCCCAATATCTGATTCCCCGCCTCTGATTCCCCACCTCTGATTCCCCGCCTCTGATTCACAAGCTATGATTCCCCGCCTCTGATTCCCCGCGTCTGATTCCCTGCCTCTGATTCCCCGCCTCTGATTCCACATCTCTGATTCACCACCTCTGATTCCCCGCATCTGATTCCCCGCCTCTGATTCCCCATCTCTGATTCCCCATCTCTGATTCCCCAATTCTGATTCCCCGCCTCTGATTCCCCAGCTCTGATTCCTCGCCTCTGATTCCCTTCCTCTGATTCCCAACCACTGATTCCCCACCTCTGATTTCCCATATTGATTCCCTGCATCTGATTCCCCGCCTCTGATTCCCCAACTCTGATTCCCCGCCTCTGATTCCCCAGCTCTGATTCCCCGCCTCTGATTCCCCGTGTTTGATTCCCTGCCTCTGATTCCCGGCCTCTGATTCCCCATCTCTGATTCACCGCCTTTGATTCTCCACCTCTGATTCCCCAAATCTGATTCCCCGCCTCTGTTTCCCCGCCTCTGATTCCCCGCCTCTGATTCCCCGCGTCTGATTACCGGCCTCTGATTCCCCGCCTCTGATTCCCCATCTCTGATTCACAACCTCTGATTCCCCACCTCTGATTCCCCATATCTGATTCCCCACCTCTGATTCCCGGCCTCTTATTCCCGGCATCTGATTCCGGCCTCTGATTCCCGGCCTCTGATTCCCTGCTTCTGATTCTGATTCCCTGCCTCTGATTCCCCATCTCTGATTCCGCACATCTGATTCCCTGCCTCTGATTACCCCCCTCTGTTTCCCCGCCTCTGATTCCCCGCCTCTGTTTCCCAATATCTAAGTCCCCGCCTCTGATTCCCCAACTCTGATTCCCCACCTCTGATTCCCCAGCTCTGATTCCCCGCCTCTGATTCCCCGCATCTGATTCCCTGCATCTGATTCCAAGCCTCTGATTCCCTGCCTCTGATTCCCAACCTCTGATTCCCCACCTCTGATTCCCCATATCTGATTCCCCGCCTCTGTTTCCCCGCCTCTGATTCCCCACCTCTGTTTCCCCATATCTGATTCCCGGCCTCTGATTCCCCGCCTCTGATTCCCCGCCTCTGATTCCCTGCCTCTGATTCCCCATCTCCGATTCCGCACATCTGATTCCCTGCCTCTGATTCCCCGCCTCTGATTCCCCACCTCTGATTCCCTGCCTCTGATTCCCAACCTCTGATTCCCCACCTCTGATTCCCCATATCTGATTCCCCGCCTCTGTTTCCCCGCCTCTGATTCCCCTCCTCTGATTCCCCAACTCTAATTCCCCGCCTCTGATTCCCCAGCTCTGATTCCCCGTGTTTGATTCCCTGCCTCTGATTCCCTGCCCTGATTCCCCATCTCTGTTTCACCGCCTTTGATTCGCCACCTCTGATTCCCCATATCTGATTCCCCGCCTCTGTTTCCCCGCCTCTGATTCCCTGCCTCTGATTCCCAACCTCTGATTCCACACCTCTGATTCCCCATATCTGATTCCCCGCCTCTGTTTCCCCGCCTCTGATTCCCTGCCCCTGTTTCCCCATATCTGATTCCCTGCCTCTGATTCCCCAACTCTGATTCCCCGCCTCTGATTCCCCAGCTCTGATTCCCCGCCTCTGATTTCCCGTGTTTGATTCCCTGCCTCTGACTCCCCGCCTCTGATTCCCCATCTCTGATTCACCGCCTTTGATTCGCCACCTCTGATTCCACATATCTGAGTCCCCACCTCTGTTTCCCCGCCTCTGATTCCCCGCCTCTGATTCTCCATATCTCATTCCCCGCCTCTGAATCCCCATCTCTGATTCCCGGACTCTGATTCCCCACCTCTGATTCCCGGCCTCTTATTCCCAGCATCTGATTCCCGGCCTCTGATTCCCGGCCTCTGATACCCGCTTCTGATTCTGATTCACTGCCTCTGATTCCCCATCTCTGATTCCGCACATCTGATTCCCCGCCTCTGATTCCCCATCTCTGATTCCCGGACTCTGATTCCCCAGCTCTGATTCCCGGCCTCTTATTCCCGTCATCTGATTCCATGCATCCGATTCCCAGCCTCTGATTCCCAGCCTCTGATTCCCAACCTCTGATTCCCCACCTCTGATCCCCATATCTGATTCCCCTCCTCTGTTTCCCCGCCTCTGATTCCCCGCCTCTGTTTCCCCATATCTGATCCCCGCCTCTATTTGCCCGCCTCTGATTCCCCGCCTCTGTTCCCCATATCTGATTCCCCGCCTCTGAATCCCCAACTCTGATTCCATGCCTCTAATTTCCCAGCTCTGATTCCCCGCCTCTGATTCCCCACGTCTGATTACCGGCCTCTGATTCCCCGCCTCTGATTCCCCATCTCTGATTCACAACCTCTGATTCCCCACCTCTGATACCCCATATCTGATTCCCCGCCTCTGTTTCACCGCCTCTGATTCCCCACCTCTGATTCCCAATATCTGATTCCCCGCCTCTGATTCCCCACCTCTGATTCCCCGCCTCTGATTCCCCACCTCTGATTTCCGGCCTCTTATTCCCGGCATCTGATTCCGGCCTCTGATTCCCGGCATCTGATTCCCTGCTTCTGATTCTGATTCCCTACCTTTGATTCCCCATCTCTGATTCCGCACATCTGATTCCCTGCCTCTGATTCCCCATCTCTGATTCCCCATATCTGATTCCCCGCCTCTGTTTCCCCGCCTCTGATTCCCCGCCTCTGTTTCCCAATATCTAAGTCCCCGCCTCTGTTTCCCCGCCTCTGATTCCCCGCCTCTGATTCCCCGCGTCTGATTACCGGCCTCTGATTCCCCGCCTCTGATTCCCCATCTCTGATTCACAACCTCTGATTCCCCACCTCTGATTCCCCATATCTGATTCCCCACCTCTGATTCCCGGCCTCTTATTCCCGGCATCTGATTCCGGCCTCTGATTCCCGGCCTCTGATTCCCTGCTTCTGATTCTGATTCCCTGCCTCTGATTCCCCATCTCTGATTCCGCACATCTGATTCCCTGCCTCTGATTACCCCCCTCTGTTTCCCCGCCTCTGATTCCCCGCCTCTGTTTCCCAATATCTCTGATTCCCCAACTCTGATTCCCCACCTCTGATTCCCCAGCTCTGATTCCCCGCCTCTGATTCCCCGCATCTGATTCCCTGCATCTGATTCCAAGCCTCTGATTCCCTGCCTCTGATTCCCAACCTCTGATTCCCCTCCTCTGATTCCCCATATCTGATTCCCCGCCTCTGTTTCCCCGCCTCTGATTCCCCACCTCTGTTTCCCCATATCTGATTCCCGGCCTCTGATTCCCCGCCTCTGATTCCCCGCCTCTGATTCCCTGCCTCTGATTCCCCATCTCCGATTCCGCACATCTGATTCCCTGCCTCTGATTCCCCGCCTCTGATTCCCCACCTCTGATTCCCTGCCTCTGATTCCCAACCTCTGATTCCCCACCTCTGATTCCCCATATCTGATTCCCCGCCTCTGTTTCCCCGCCTCTGATTCCCCTCCTCTGATTCCCCAACTCTAATTCCCCGCCTCTGATTCCCCAGCTCTGATTCCCCGTGTTTGATTCCCTGCCTCTGATTCCCTGCCCTGATTCCCCATCTCTGTTTCACCGCCTTTGATTCGCCACCTCTGATTCCCCATATCTGATTCCCCGCCTCTGTTTCCCCGCCTCTGATTCCCTGCCTCTGATTCCCAACCTCTGATTCCACACCTCTGATTCCCCATATCTGATTCCCCGCCTCTGTTTCCCCGCCTCTGATTCCCTGCCCCTGTTTCCCCATATCTTATTCCCTGCCTCTGATTCCCCAACTCTGATTCCCCGCCTCTGATTCCCCAGCTCTGATTCCCCGCCTCTGATTTCCCGTGTTTGATTCCCTGCCTCTGATTCCCCGCCTCTGATTCCATGCCTCTGATTCCCCGCCTCTGATTCCACATCTCTGATTCACCACCTCTGATTCCCCGCGTCTGATTCCCCGCCTCTGATTCCCCATCTCTGATTCCCCATCTCTGATTCCCCAATTCTGATTCCCCGCCTCTGATTCCCCAGCTCTGATTCCTCGCCTCTGATTCCCTTCCTCTGATTCCCAACCTCTGATTCCCCACCTCTGATTTCCCATATTGATTCCCTGCATCTGATTCCCCGCCTCTGATTCCCCAACTCTGATTCCCCGCCTCTGATTCCCCTGCTCTGATTCCCCGCCTCTGATTCCCCGTGTTTGATTCCCTGCCTCTGATTCCCGGCCTCTGATTCCCCATCTCTGATTCACCGCCTTTGATTCGCCACCTCTGATTCCCCAAATCTGATTCACAACCTCTGATTCCCCACCTCTGATACCCCATATCTGATTCCCCGCCTCTGTTTCACCGCCTCTGATTCCCCACCTCTGATTCCCAATATCTGATTCCCCGCCTCTGATTCCCCACCTCTGATTCCCCGCCTCTGATTCGCCAGCTATGATTCCCCGCCTCTTATTCCCCGCGTATGATTCCCTGCCTCTGATTCCCCGCCTCTGATTCCACATCTCTGATTCACCACCTCTGATTCCCCGCGTCTGATTCCCTGCCTCTGATTCCCGGACTCTGATTCCCCACCTCTGATTCCCGGCCTCTTATTCCCGGCATCTGATTCCGGCCTCTGATTCCTGGCCTCTGATTCCCTGCTTCTGATTCTGATTCCCTGCCTCTGATTCCCCATCTCTGATTCCGCACATCTAATTCCCTGCCTCTGATTCCCCACCTCTGATTCCCCATATCTGATTCCCCGCTTCTGTTTCCCCGCCTCTGATTCACCGCCTCTGTTTCCCCATATCTAAGTCCCCGCCTCTGATTCCCCAACTTTGATTCCCCACCTCTGATTCCCCAGCTCTGATTCCCCGCCTCTGATTCCCCGCATATGATTCCATGCATCTGATTCCCAGCCTCTGATTCCCAGCCTCTGATTCCCAACCTCTGATTCCCCACCTCTGATTCCCTATATCTGATTCCCCGCCTCTGTTTCCCCGCCTCTGATTCCCCGCGTCTGATTACCGGCCTCTGATTCCCCGCCTCTGTTTCCCCATCTCTGATTCACAACCTCTGATTCCCCACCTCTGATACCCCATATCTGATTCCCCGCCTCTGTTTCACCGCCTCTGATTCCCCACCTCTGATTCCCAATATCTGATTCCCCGCCTCTGATTCCCCAGCTCTGATTCCTCGCCTCTGATTCCCTTCCTCTGATTCCCAACCACTGATTCCCCACCTCTGATTTCCCATATTGATTCCCTGCATCTGATTCCCCGCCTCTGATTCCCCAACTCTGATTCCCCGCCACTGATTCCCCAGCTCTGATTCCCCGCCTCTGATTCCCCGTGTTTGATTCCCTGCCTCTGATTCCCGGCCTCTGATTCCCCATCTCTGATTGACCACCTTTGATTCTCCACCTCTGATTCCCCAAATCTGATTCCCCGCCTCTGTTTCCCCGCCTCTGATTCCCCGCCTCTGATTCCCCGCGTCTGATTACCGGCCTCTGATTCCCCGCCTCTGATTCCCCATCTCTGATTCACAACCTCTGATTCCCCACCTCTGATTCCCCATATCTGATTCCCCACCTCTGATTCCCGGCCTCTTATTCCCGGCATCTGATTCCGGCCTCTGATTCCCGGCCTCTGATTCCCTGCTTCTGATTCTGATTCCCTGCCTCTGATTCCCCATCTCTGATTCCGCACATCTGATTCCCTGCCTCTGATTACCCCCCTCTGTTTCCCCGCCTCTGATTCCCCGCCTCTGTTTCCCAATATCTAAGTCCCCGCCTCTGATTCCCCAACTCTGATTCCCCACCTCTGATTCCCCAGCTCTGATTCCCCGCCTCTGATTCCCCGCATCTGATTCCCTGCATCTGATTCCAAGCCTCTGATTCCCTGCCTCTGATTCCCAACCTCTGATTCCCCACCTCTGATTCCCCATATCTGATTCCCCGCCTCTGTTTCCCCGCCTCTGATTCCCCACCTCTGTTTCCCCATATCTGATTCCCGGCCTCTGATTCCCCGCCTCTGATTCCCCGCCTCTGATTCCCTGCCTCTGATTCCCCATCTCCGATTCCGCACATCTGATTCCCTGCCTCTGATTCCCCGCCTCTGATTCCCCACCTCTGATTCCCTGCCTCTGATTCCCAACCTCTGATTCCCCACCTCTGATTCCCCATATCTGATTCCCCGCCTCTGTTTCCCCGCCTCTGATTCCCCTCCTCTGATTCCCCAACTCTAATTCCCCGCCTCTGATTCCCCAGCTCTGATTCCCCGTGTTTGATTCCCTGCCTCTGATTCCCTGCCCTGATTCCCCATCTCTGTTTCACCGCCTTTGATTCGCCACCTCTGATTCCCCATATCTGATTCCCCGACTCTGTTTCCCCGCCTCTGATTCCCTGCCTCTGATTCCCAACCTCTGATTCCACACCTCTGATTCCCCATATCTGATTCCCCGCCTCTGTTTCCCCGCCTCTGATTCCCTGCCCCTGTTTCCCCATATCTGATTCCCTGCCTCTGATTCCCCAACTCTGATTCCCCGCCTCTGATTCCCCAGCTCTGATTCCCCGCCTCTGATTTCCCGTGTTTGATTCCCTGCCTCTGACTCCCCGCCTCTGATTCCCCATCTCTGATTCACCGCCTTTGATTCGCCACCTCTGATTCCACATATCTGAGTCCCCACCTCTGTTTCCCCGCCTCTGATTCCCCGCCTCTGATTCTCCATATCTCATTCCCCGCCTCTGAATCCCCATCTCTGATTCCCGGACTCTGATTCCCCACCTCTGATTCCCGGCCTCTTATTCCCAGCATCTGATTCCCGGCCTCTGATTCCCGGCCTCTGATTCCCCGCTTCTGATTCTGATTCACTGCCTCTGATTCCCCATCTCTGATTCCGCACATCTGATTCCCTGCCTCTGATTCCCCACCTCTGATTCCCCATATCGGATTTCCCGCCTCTGTTTCCCCATATCTAATTCCCAACCTCTGATGCCCCAACTCTGATTCCCTGCCTCTGATTCCCCGCGTTCTATTCCCTGCCTCTGATTCCCCGCCTGTGATTCCCCATCTCTGATTCACCACCTCTGATTCCCCACCTCTGATTCCCCATATCTAATTCCCCGCCTCTGTTTGCCCGCCTCTGATTCCCCGCCTCTGTTTCCCCATATCTGATTCCCCGCCTCTGAATCCGCAACTCTGATTCCCTGCCTCTGATTCCCCAGCTCTGATTCCCCGCCTTTGATTCCCCCCGTCTGATTCCCAGCCTCTGAATCCCCGCCTGTGATTCCCCATCTCTGATTCACCACCTCTGATTCCCGGCCTCTTATTCCCGGCATCTGATTCCTGCCTCTGATTCCCGGCCTCTGATTCCATGCTTCTGATTCCCCATCTCTGATTCCCCATATCTGATTCCCCGCCTCTGTTTCCCCACCTCTGATTCCCCGCCTCTGTTTCCCCATATCTAAGTCCCCGCAACTGATTCCCCAACTTTGATTCCCCACCTCTGATTCCCCAGCTCTGATTCCCCGCCTCTGATTCCCCGCATCTGATTCCATGCATCCGATTCCCAGCCTCTGATTCCCAGCCTCTGATTCCCAACCTCTGATTCCCCACCTCTGATCCCCATATCTGATTCCCCTCCTCTGTTTCCCCGCCTCTGATTCCCCGCCTCTGTTTCCCCATATCTGATCCCCGCCTCTATTTGCCCGCCTCTGATTCCCCGCCTCTGTTCCCCATATCTGATTCCCCGCCTCTGAATCCCCAACTCTGATTCCCTGCCTCTAATTTCCCAGCTCTAATTCCCCGCCTCTGATTCCCCGCGTCTGATTCCCTGCCTCTGATTCCCCACCTCTGATTCCCCATATCTGATTCCCCGCCTCTGTTTCCCCACCTCTGATTCCCCGCCTCTGTTTCCCCATATCTAAGTCCCCGCCTCTGATTCCCCAACTTTGATTCCCCTCCTCTGATTCCCCAGCTCTGATTCCCCGCCTCTGATTCCCCGCATCTGATTCCATGCATCTGATTCCCAGCCTCTGATTCCCAGCCTCTGATTCCCAACCTCTGATTCCCCACCTCTGATCCCCATATCTGATTCCCCGCCTCTGTTTCCCCGCCTCTGATTCCCCGCCTCTGTTTCACCATATCTGATCCCCGCCTCTATTTGCCCGCCTCTGATTCCCCGCCTCTGTTCCTCATATCTGATTCCCCGCCTCTGAATCCCCAACTCTGATTCCATGCCTCTAATTTCCCAGCTCTGATTCCCCGCCTCTGATTCCCCACGTCTGATTACCGGCCTCTGATTCCCCGCCTCTGATTCCCCATCTCTGATTCACAACCTCTGATTCCCCACCTCTGATACCCCATATCTGATTCCCCGCCTCTGTTTCACCGCCTCTGATTCCCCACCTCTGATTCCCAATATCTGATTCCCCGCCTCTGATTCCCCACCTCTGATTCCCCGCCTCTGATTCGCCAGCTATGATTCCCCGCCTCTTATTCCCCGCGTCTGATTCCCTGCCTCTGATTCCCCGCCTCTGATTCCACATCTCTGATTCACCACCTCTGATTCCCCGCGTCTGATTCCCTGCCTCTGATTCCCCATCTCTGATTCCCCATCTCTGATTCCCCAATTCTGATTCCCCTCCTCTGATTCCCCGTGTTTGATTCCCTGCCTCTGATTCCCGGCCTCTGATTCCCCATCTCTGATTCACCGCCTTTGATTCGCCACCTCTGATTCGCCATATCTGATTCCCCGCCTCTGTTTCCCCGCCTCTGATTCCCCGCCTCTTATTCCCCATATCTCATTCCCCGGCTCTGAATCCCCATCTCTGATTCCCGGACTCTGATTCCCCACCTCTGATTTCCGGCCTCTTATTCCCGGCATCTGATTCCGGCCTCTGATTCCCGGCATCTGATTCCCTGCTTCTGATTCTGATTCCCTGCCTTTGATTCCCCATCTCTGATTCCGCACATCTGATTCCCTGCCTCTGATTCCCCATCTCTGATTCCCCATATCTGATTCCCCGCCTCTGTTACCCCGCCTCTGATTCCCCGCCTCTGTTTCCCCATATCTAATTCCCAACCTCTGATGCCCCAACTCTGATTCCCTGCCTCTGATTCCCCGCGTTCTATTCCCTGCCTCTGATTCCCCGCCTGTGATTCCCCATCTCTGATTCACCACCTCTGATTCCCCACCTCTGATTCCCCATATCTAATTCCCCGCCTCTGTTTGCCCGCCTCTGATTCCCCGCCTCTGTTTCCCCATATCTGATTCCCCGCCTCTGAATCCCCAACTCTGATTCCCTGCCTCTGATTCCCCAGCTCTGATTCCCCGCCTTTGATTCCCCCCGTCTGATTCCCAGCCTCTGAATCCCCGTGTCTGATTTCCTGCCTCTGATTCCCCGCCTCTGATTCCCCATCTCTGATTCACAGACTCTGATTCCCCACCTCTGATTCCCCATCTCTGATTCCGCACATCTGATTCCCTGCCTCTGATTCCCCGACTCTGATCCCCACCTCTGATTCCCCAGCTCTGATTCCCCGCCTCTGATTCCCCAACTCTGATTCCACGCCTCTGATTCCCCAGCTCTGATTCCCCGCCTCTGATTCCCCGTGTTTGATTCCCTGCCTCTGATTCCCCGCCTCTGATTCCCCAGCTCTGATTCCCCGCCTCTGATTCCCCGCATCTGATTCCCTGCAACTGATTCCAAGCCTCTGATTCCCTGCCTCTGATTCCCTGCCTCTGATTCCCAACCTCTGATTCCCAACCTCTGATTCCACACCTCTGATTCCGCATCTCTGATTCCCGGACTCTGATTCCCCATCTCTGATTCACCGCCTTTGATTCGCCACCTCTGATTCGCCATATCTGATTCCCCGCCTCTGTTTCCCCGCCTCTGATTCCCCGCCTCTTATTCCCCATATCTCATTCCCCGGCTCTGAATCCCCATCTCTGATTCCCGGACTCTGATTCCCCACCTCTGATTTCCGGCCTCTTATTCCCGGCATCTGATTCCTGCCTCTGATTCCCGGCCTCTGATTCCATGCTTCTGATTCCCCATCTCTGATTCCCCATATCTGATTCCCCGCCTCTGTTTCCCCACCTCTGATTCCCCGCCTCTGTTTCCCCATATCTAAGTCCCCGCAACTGATTCCCCAACTTTGATTCCCCACCTCTGATTCCCCAGCTCTGATTCCCCGCCTCTGATTCCCCGCATCTGATTCCATGCATCCGATTCCCAGCCTCTGATTCCCAGCCTCTGATTCCCAACCTCTGATTCCCCACCTCTGATCCCCATATCTGATTCCCCTCCTCTGTTTCCCCGCCTCTGATTCCCCGCCTCTGTTTCCCCATATCTGATCCCCGCCTCTATTTGCCCGCCTCTGATTCCCCGCCTCTGTTCCCCATATCTGATTCCCCGCCTCTGAATCCCCAACTCTGATTCCCTGCCTCTAATTTCCCAGCTCTAATTCCCCGCCTCTGATTCCCCGCGTCTGATTCCCTGCCTCTGATTCCCCACCTCTGATTCCCCATATCTGATTCCCCGCCTCTGTTTCCCCACCTCTGATTCCCCGCCTCTGTTTCCCCATATCTAAGTCCCCGCCTCTGATTCCCCAACTTTGATTCCCCTCCTCTGATTCCCCAGCTCTGATTCCCCGCCTCTGATTCCCCGCATCTGATTCCATGCATCTGATTCCCAGCCTCTGATTCCCAGCCTCTGATTCCCAACCTCTGATTCCCCACCTCTGATCCCCATATCTGATTCCCCGCCTCTGTTTCCCCGCCTCTGATTCCCCGCCTCTGTTTCACCATATCTGATCCCCGCCTCCATTTGCCCGCCTCTGATTCCCCGCCTCTGTTCCCCATATCTGATTCCCCGCCTCTGAATCCCCAACTCTGATTCCATGCCTCTAATTTCCCAGCTCTGATTCCCCGCCTCTGATTCCCCACGTCTGATTACCGGCCTCTGATTCCCCGCCTCTGATTCCCCATCTCTGATTCACAACCTCTGATTCCCCACCTCTGATACCCCATATCTGATTCCCCGCCTCTGTTTCACCGCCTCTGATTCCCCACCTCTGATTCCCAATATCTGATTCCCCGCCTCTGATTCCCCACCTCTGATTCCCCGCCTCTGATTCGCCAGCTATGATTCCCCGCCTCTTATTCCCCGCGTCTGATTCCCTGCCTCTGATTCCCCGCCTCTGATTCCACATCTCTGATTCACCACCTCTGATTCCCCGCGTCTGATTCCCTGCCTCTGATTCCCCATCTCTGATTCCCCATCTCTGATTCCCCAATTCTGATTCCCCTCCTCTGATTCCCCGTGTTTGATTCCCTGCCTCTGATTCCCGGCCTCTGATTCCCCATCTCTGATTCACCGCCTTTGATTCGCCACCTCTGATTCGCCATATCTGATTCCCCGCCTCTGTTTCCCCGCCTCTGATTCCCCGCCTCTTATTCCCCATATCTCATTCCCCGGCTCTGAATCCCCATCTCTGATTCCCGGACTCTGATTCCCCACCTCTGATTTCCGGCCTCTTATTCCCGGCATCTGATTCCGGCCTCTGATTCCCGGCATCTGATTCCCTGCTTCTGATTCTGATTCCCTGCCTTTGATTCCCCATCTCTGATTCCGCACATCTGATTCCCTGCCTCTGATTCCCCATCTCTGATTCCCCATATCTGATTCCCCGCCTCTGTTACCCCGCCTCTGATTCCCCGCCTCTGTTTCCCCATATCTAATTCCCAACCTCTGATGCCCCAACTCTGATTCCCTGCCTCTGATTCCCCGCGTTCTATTCCCTGCCTCTGATTCCCCGCCTGTGATTCCCCATCTCTGATTCACCACCTCTGATTCCCCACCTCTGATTCCCCATATCTAATTCCCCGCCTCTGTTTGCCCGCCTCTGATTCCCCGCCTCTGTTTCCCCATATCTGATTCCCCGCCTCTGAATCCCCAACTCTGATTCCCTGCCTCTGATTCCCCAGCTCTGATTCCCCGCCTTTGATTCCCCCTGTCTGATTCCCAGCCTCTGAATCCCCGTGTCTGATTTCCTGCCTCTGATTCCCCGCCTCTGATTCCCCATCTCTGATTCACAGACTCTGATTCCCCACCTCTGATTCCCCATCTCTGATTCCGCACATCTGATTCCCTGCCTCTGATTCCCCGACTCTGATCCCCACCTCTGATTCCCCAGCTCTGATTCCCCGCCTCTGATTCCCCAACTCTGATTCCACGCCTCTGATTCCCCAGCTCTGATTCCCCGCCTCTGATTCCCCGTGTTTGATTCCCTGCCTCTGATTCCCCTCCTCTGATTCCCCAGCTCTGATTCCCCGCCTCTGATTCCCCGCATCTGATTCCCTGCAACTGATTCCAAGCCTCTGATTCCCTGCCTCTGATTCCCTGCCTCTGATTCCCAACCTCTGATTCCCAACCTCTGATTCCACACCTCTGATTCCGCATCTCTGATTCCCGGACTCTGATTCCCCACCTCTGATTCCCGGCCTCTTATTCCCGGCATCTGATTCCGGCCTCTGATTCCCGGCCTCTGATTCCCTGCTTCTGATTCCGATTCCCTGCCTCTGATTCCCCATCTCTGATTCTGCACATCTAATTCCCTGCCTCTGATTCCCCACCTCTGATTCCCCATATCTGATTCCCTGCCTCTGTTTCCCCGCCTCTGATTCCCCGCCTCTGTTTCCCCATATCTAAGTCCCCGCCTCTGATTCCCCAACTTTGATTCCCCACCTCTGATTCCCCACCTCTGATTCCCCGCCTCTGATTCCCCGCATATGATTCCATGCATCTGATTCCCAGCCTCTGATTCCCAGCCTCTGATTCCCAACCTCTGATTCCCCACCTCTGTTTCCCTATATCTGATTCCCCGCCTCTGTTTCCCCGCCTCTGATTCCCCGCCTCTGATTCTCCATATCTCATTCCCCGCCTCTCAATCCCCATCTCTGATTCCCGGACTCTGATTCCCCACCTCTGATTCCCGGCCTCTTATTCCCAGCATCTGATTCCAGGCCTCTGATTCCCCGCCTCTGATTCCCCGCGTCTGATTCCCGGCCTCTGATTCCCTGATTCTGATTCTGATTCCCTGCCTTAAATTCCCGATCTCTGATTCCGCACATCTGATTCCCTGCCTCTGATTCCCCACCTCTGATTCCCCATATCTGATTCCCCGCCTCTGTTTCCCCGCCTCTGATTCCCCGCCTCCGTTTCCCAATATCTGTCCCCGCCTCTGATTCCCCAACTCTGATTCCTCACCTCTGATTCCCCAGCTCTGATTCCCCGCCTCTGATTCCCCGCATCTGATTCCCTGCATCTGATTCCAAGCCTCTGATTCCCAAACTCTGATTCCCAAACTCTGATTCCCCACCTCTGATTCCCCATATCTGATTCCCTGCCTCTGTTTCCCCGCCTCTGATTCCCCGCCACTGTTTCACCATATGTGATTCCTGGCCTCTGATTCCCCACCTCTGATTCCCCGCCTCTGATTCCTTGCCTCTGATTCCCCATCTCCGATTCCGCACATCTGATTCCATGCCTCTGATTCCCCGCCTCAGATTCCCCGAATCTGATTCCCTGCCTCTGATTCCAAACCTCTGATTCCCCACCTCTGATTCCCCGTGTTTTATTCCCCGCCTCTGTTTCCCCGCCTCTGATTCCCGGCCTCTGATTCACTGCTTCTGATTCTGATTCCCTGCCTCTGATTCCCCATCTCTGATTCCGCACATCTGATTCATTGCCTCTGATTCCCCACCTCTGATTCCCCATATCTGATTCCCCGCCTCTGTTTCCCCTCCTTTGATTCCCCGCCTCTGTTTCCCAATATCTAAGTCCCCGCCTCTGATTCCCCAACTCTGATTCCCCACCTCTGATTCCCCAGCTCTGATTCCCCGCCTCTGATTCCCCGCATCTGATTCCCTGCATCTGATTCCAAGCCTCTGATTCCCTGCCTCTGATTCCCAACCTCTGATTCCCCACCTCTGATTCCCCATATCTGATTCCCCGCCTCTGTTTCCCCGCCTCTGATTCCCCACCTCTGTTTCCCCATATCTGATTCCCGGCCTCTGATTCCCCGCCTCTGATTCCCCTCCTCTGATTCCCCAACTCTAATTCCCCGCCTCTGATTCCCCAGCTCTGATTCCCCGTGTTTGATTCCCTGCCTCTGATTCCCTGCCCTGATTCCCCATCTCTGTTTCACCGCCTTTGATTCGCCACCTCTGATTCCCCATATCTGATTCCCCGCCTCTGTTTCCCCGCCTCTGATTCCCTGCCTCTGATTCCCAACCCCTGATTCCACACCTCTGATTCCCGATATCTGATTCCCCGCCTCTGTTTCCCCGCCTCTGATTCCCTGCCCCTGTTTCCCCATATCTGATTCCCTGCCTCTGATTCCCCAACTCTGATTCCCCGCCTCTGATTCCCCAGCTCTGATTCCCCGCCTCTGATTTCCCGTGTTTGATTCCCTGCCTCTGATTCCCCGCCTCTTATTCCCCATCTCTGATTCACCGCCTTTGATTCGCCACCTCTGATTCCTCATATCTGATTCCCCACCTCTGTTTCCCCGCCTCTGATTCCCCGCCTCTGATTCTCCATATCTCATTCCCCGCCTCTGAATCCCCACCTCTGATTCCCGGCCTCTTATTCCCAGCATCTGATTCCCAGCCTCTGATTCCCACCTCTGATTCCCCGCTTCTGATTCTGATTCCCTGCCTCTGATTCCCCATCTCTGATTCCGCACATCTGATTCCCTGCCTCTGATTCCCCACCTCTGATTCCCCATATCTGATTTCCCGCCTCTGTTACCCCGCCTCTGATTCCCCGCCTCTGTTTCCCCATATCTAATTCCCAACCTCTGATGCCCCAACTCTGATTCCCTGCCTCTGATTCCCCGCGTTCTATTCCCTGCCTCTGATTCCCCGCCTGTGATTCCCCATCTCTGATTCACCACCTCTGATTCCCCACCTCTGATTCCCCATATCTAATTCCCCGCCTCTGTTTGCCCGCCTCTGATTCCCCGCCTCTGTTTCCCCATATCTGATTCCCCGCCTCTGAATCCCCAACTCTGATTCCCTGCCTCTGATTATCCAGCTCTGATTCCCCGCCTTTGATTCCCCCCGTCTGATTCCCAGCCTCTGAATCCCCGTGTCTGATTTCCTGCCTCTGATTCCCCGCCTCTGATTCCCAATCTCTGATTCACAGCCTCTGATTCCCCACCTCTGATTCCCCATCTCTGATTCCGCACATCTGATTCCCTGCCTCTGATTCCCCGACTCTGATCCCCACCTCTGATTCCCCAGCTCTGATTCCCCGCCTCTGATTCCCCAACTCCGATTCCCCGCCTCTGATTCCCCGTGTTTGATTCCCTGCCTCTGATTCCCCGCCTCTGATTCCCCATCTCTGATTCAACGCCTTTGATTCGCCACCTCTGATTCCCCATATCTGATTCCTCGCCTCTGCTTCCCCGCCTCTGATTCCCCGCCTCTGATTCCCCATATCTCATTCCCCGCCTCTGATTCCCCATCTCTGATTCCCGGACTCTGATTCCCCACCTCTGATTCCCGGCCTCTTATTCCCGGCATCTGATTCCGGCCTCTGATTCCCGGCCTCTGATTCCATGCTTCTGATTCCCCATCTCTGATTCCGCAAATCTAATTCCCTGCCTCTGATTCCCCACCTCTGATTCACCATATCTGATTCCCCGCCTCTGTTTCCCCGCCTCTGATTCCCCGCCTCTGTTTCCCCATATCTAAGTCCCCGCCTCTGATTCCCCAACTTTGATTCCCCACCTCTGATTCCCCAGCTCTGATTCCCCGCCTCTGATTCCCCGCATCTGATTCCATGCATCTGATTCCCAGCCTCTGATTCTGATTCCCTGCCTTAAATTCCCGATCTCTGATTCCGCACATCTGATTCCCTGCCTCTGATTCCCCACCTCTGATTCCCCATATCTGATTCCCCGCCTCTGTTTCCCCGCCTCTGATTCCCCGCCTCCGTTTCCCAATATCTGTCCCCGCCTCTGATTCCCCAACTCTGATTCCTCACCTCTGATTCCCCAGCTCTGATTCCCCGCCTCTGATTCCCCGCATCTGATTCCCTGCATCTGATTCCAAGCCTCTGATTCCCAAACTCTGATTCCCAAACTCTGATTCCCCACCTCTGATTCCCCATATCTGATTCCCTGCCTCTGTTTCCCCGCCTCTGATTCCCCGCCACTGTTTCACCATATGTGATTCCTGGCCTCTGATTCCCCACCTCTGATTCCCCGCCTCTGATTCCTTGCCTCTGATTCCCCATCTCCGATTCCGCACATCTGATTCCATGCCTCTGATTCCCCGCCTCAGATTCCCCGAATCTGATTCCCTGCCTCTGATTCCAAACCTCTGATTCCCCACCTCTGATTCCCCGTGTTTTATTCCCCGCCTCTGTTTCCCCGCCTCTGATTCCCGGCCTCTGATTCACTGCTTCTGATTCTGATTCCCTGCCTCTGATTCCCCATCTCTGATTCCGCACATCTGATTCCCTGCCTCTGATTCCCCACCTCTGATTCCCCATATCTGATTCCCCGCCTCTGTTTCCCCTCCTTTGATTCCCCGCCTCTGTTTCCCAATATCTAAGTCCCCGCCTCTGATTCCCCAACTCTGATTCCCCACCTCTGATTCCCCAGCTCTGATTCCCCGCCTCTGATTCCCCGCATCTGATTCCCTGCAACTGATTCCAAGCCTCTGATTCCCTGCCTCTGATTCCCAACCTCTGATTCCCCACCTCTGATTCCCCATATCTGATTCCCCGCCTCTGTTTCCCAGCCTCTGATTCCCCACCTCTGTTTCCCCATATCTGATTCCCGGCCTCTGATTCCCCGCCTCTGATTCCCCTCCTCTGATTCCCCAACTCTAATTCCCCGCCTCTGATTCCCCAGCTCTGATTCCCCGTGTTTGATTCCCTGCCTCTGATTCCCTGCCCTGATTCCCCATCTCTGTTTCACCGCCTTTGATTCGCCACCTCTGATTCCCCATATCTGATTCCCCGCCTCTGTTTCCCCGCCTCTGATTCCCTGCCTCTGATTCCCAACCCCTGATTCCACACCTCTGATTCCCGATATCTGATTCCCCGCCTCTGTTTCCCCGCCTCTGATTCCCTGCCCCTGTTTCCCCATATCTGATTCCCTGCCTCTGATTCCCCAACTCTGATTCCCCGCCTCTGATTCCCCAGCTCTGATTCCCCGCCTCTGATTTCCCGTGTTTGATTCCCTGCCTCTGATTCCCCGCCTCTTATTCCCCATCTCTGATTCACCGCCTTTGATTCGCCACCTCTGATTCCTCATATCTGATTCCCCACCTCTGTTTCCCCGCCTCTGATTCCCCGCCTCTGATTCTCCATATCTCATTCCCCGCCTCTGAATCCCCACCTCTGATTCCAGGCCTCTTATTCCCAGCATCTGATTCCCAGCCTCTGATTCCCGGCCTCTGATTCCCCGCTTCTGATTCTGATTCCCTGCCTCTGATTCCCCATCTCTGATTCCGCACATCTGATTCCCTGCCTCTGATTCCCCACCTCTGATTCCCCATATCTGATTTCCCGCCTCTGTTACCCCGCCTCTGATTCCCCGCCTCTGTTTCCCCATATCTAATTCCCAACCTCTGATGCCCCAACTCTGATTCCCTGCCTCTGATTCCCCGCGTTCTATTCCCTGCCTCTGATTCCCCGCCTGTGATTCCCCATCTCTGATTCACCACCTCTGATTCCCCACCTCTGATTCCCCATATCTAATTCCCCGCCTCTGTTTGCCCGCCTCTGATTCCCCGCCTCTGTTTCCCCATATCTGATTCCCCGCCTCTGAATCCCCAACTCTGATTCCCTGCCTCTGATTCCCCAGCTCTGATTCCCCGCCTTTGATTCCCCCCGTCTGATTCCCAACCTCTGAATCCCCGTGTCTGATTTCCTGCCTCTGATTCCCCGCCTCTGATTCCCCATCTCTGATTCACAGCCTCTGATTCCCCACATCTGATTCCCCATCTCTGATTCCGCACATCTGATTCCCTGCCTCTGATTCCCCGACTCTGATCCCCACCTCTGATTCCCCAGCTCTGATTCCCCGCCTCTGATTCCCCAACTCTGATTCCCCGCCTCTGATTCCCCGTGTTTGATTCCCTGCCTCTGATTCCCCGCCTCTGATTCCCCATCTCTGATTCAACGCCTTTGATTCGCCACCTCTGATTCCCCATATCTGATTCCTCGCCTCTGTTTCCCCGCCTCTGATTCCCCGCCTCTGATTCCCCATATCTCATTCCCCGCCTCTGATTCCCCATCTCTGATTCCCGGACTCTGATTCCCCACCTCTGATTCCCGGCCTCTTATTCCCGGCATCTGATTCCGGCCTCTGATTCCCGGCCTCTGATTCCATGCTTCTGATTCCCCATCTCTGATTCCGCAAATCTAATTCCCTGCCTCTGATTCCCCACCTCTGATTCACCATATCTGATTCCCCGCCTCTGTTTCCCCGCCTCTGATTCCCCGCCTCTGTTTCCCCATATCTAAGTCCCCGCCTCTGATTCCCCAACTTTGATTCCCCACCTCTGATTCCCCAGCTCTGATTCCCCGCCTCTGATTCCCCGCATCTGATTCCATGCATCTGATTCCCAGCCTCTGATTCCCAGCCTCTGATTCCCAACCTCTGATTCCCCACCTCTGATCCCCATATCTGATTCCCCGCCTCTGTTTCCCCGCCTCTGATTCCCCACCTCTGTTTCCCCATATCTGATCCCCGCCTCTATTTGCCCGCCTCTGATTCCCCGCCTCTGTTTCCCCATATCTGATTCCCCGCCTCTGAATGCCCAACTCTGATTCCCTGCCTCTAATTTCCCAGCTCTGATTCCCCGCCTCTGATTCCCCGCGTCTGATTACCGGCCTCTGATTCCCCGCCTCTGATTCCCCATCTCTGATTCAAAACCTCTGATTCCCCACCTCTGATACACCATATCTGATTCCCCGCCTCTGTTTCACCGCCTCTGATTCCCCACCTCTGATTCCCAATATCTGATTCCCCGCCTCTGATTCCCCACCTCTGATTCCCCGCCTCTGATTCGCCAGCTATGATTCCCCGCCTCTTATTCCCCGCGTCTGATTCCCTGCCTCTGATTCCCCGCCTCAGATTCCACATCTCTGATTCACCACCTCTGATTCCCCGCGTCTGATTCCCTGCCTCTGATTCCCGGACTCTGATTCCCCACCTCTGATTCCCGGCCTCTTATTCCCGGCATCTGATTCCGGCCTCTGATTCCCGGCCTCTGATTCCCTGCTTCTGATTCTGATTCCCTGCCTCTGATTCCCCATCTCTGATTCCGCACATCTAATTCCCTGCCTCTGATTCCCCACCTCTGATTCCCCATATCTGATTCCCCGCCTCTGTTTCCCCGCCTCTGATTCACCGCCTCTGTTTCCCCATATCTAAGTCCCCGCCTCTGATTCCCCAACTTTGATTCCCCACCTCTGATTCCCCAGCTCTGATTCCCCGCCTCTGATTCCCCGCATATGATTCCATGCATCTGATTCCCAGCCTCTGATTCCCAGCCTCTGATTCCCAACCTCTGATTCCCCACCTCTGATTCCCTATATCTGATTCCCCGCCTCTGTTTCCCCGCCTCTGATTCCCCGCCTCTGTTTCCCCATATCTGATTCCCCGCCTCTGAATCCCCAACTCTGATTCCCTGCCTCTAATTTCCCATGTCTGATTCCCCGCCTCTGATTCCCCGCGTCTGATTACCGGCCTCTGATTCCCCGCCTCTGATTCCCCATCTCTGATTCACAACCTCTGATTCCCCACCTCTGATTCCCCATATCTGATTCCCCGCCTCTGTTTCCCCGCCTCTGATTCCCCACCTCTGATTCCCAATATCTGATTCCCCGCCTCTGATTCCCCACCTCTGATTCCCCGCCTCTGATTCGCCAGCTATGATTCCCCGCCTCTGATTCCCCGCATCTGATTCCCTGCCTCTGATTCCCCGCCTCTGATTCCACATCTCTGATTCACCACCTCTGATTCCCCGCGTCTGATTCCCTGCCTCTGATTCCCCATCTCTGATTCCCCATCTCTGATTCCTCAATTCTGATTCCCCGCCTCTGATTCCCCAGCTCTGATTCCTCGCCTCTGATTCCCTTCCTCTGATTCCCAACCTCTGATTCCCCACCTATGATTTCCCATATTGATTCCCTGCATCTGATTCCCCGCCTCTGATTCCCCAACTCTGATTCCCCGCCTCTGATTCCCCAGCTCTGATTCCCCGCCTCTGATTCCCCGTGTTTGATTCCCTGCCTCTGATTCCCGGCCTCTGATTCCCCATCTCTGATTCACCGCCTTTGATTCGCCACCTCTGATTCCCCAAATCTGATTCACAACCTCTGATTCCCCACCTCTGATACCCCATATCTGATTCCCCGCCTCTGTTTCACCGCCTCTGATTCCCCACCTCTGATTCCCAATATCTGATTCCCCGCCTCTGATTCCCCACCTCTGATTCCCCGCCTCTGATTCGCCAGCTATGATTCCCCGCCTCTTATTCCCCGCGTATGATTCCCTGCCTCTGATTCCCCGCCTCTGATTCCACATCTCTGATTCACCACCTCTGATTCCCCGCGTCTGATTCCCTGCCTCTGATTCCCGGACTCTGATTCCCCACCTCTGATTCCCGGCCTCTTATTCCCGGCATCTGATTCAGGCCTCTGATTCCCGGCCTCTGATTCCCTGCTTCTGATTCTGATTCCCTGCCTCTGATTCCCCATCTCTGATTCCGCACATCTAATTCCCTGCCTCTGATTCCCCACCTCTGATTCCCCATATCTGATTCCCCGCCTCTGTTTCCCCGCCTCTGATTCACCGCCTCTGTTTCCCCATATCTAAGTCCCCGCCTCTGATTCCCCAACTTTGATTCCCCACCTCTGATTCCCCAGCTCTGATTCCCCGCCTCTGATTCCCCGCATATGATTCCATGCATCTGATTCCCAGCCTCTGATTCCCAGCCTCTGATTCCCAACCTCTGATTCCCCACCTCTGATTCCCTATATCTGATTCCCCGCCTCTGTTTCCCCGCCTCTGATTCCCCGCGTCTGATTACCGGCCTCTGATTCCCCGCCTCTGATTCCCCATCTCTGATTCACAACCTCTGATTCCCCACCTCTGATACCCCATATCTGATTCCCCGCCTCTGTTTCACCGCCTCTGATTCCCCACCTCTGATTCCCAATATCTGATTCCCCGCCTCTGATTCCCCACCTCTGATTCCCCGCCTCTGATTCGCCAGCTATGATTCCCCGCCTCTTATTCCCCGCGTCTGATTCCCTGCCTCTGATTCCCCGCCTCTGATTCCATATCTCTGATTCACCACCTCTGATTCCCCGCGTCTGATTCCCTGCCTCTGATTCCCGGACTCTGATTCCCCACCTCTGATTCCCGGCCTCTTATTCCCGGCATCTGATTCCGGCCTCTGATTCCCGGCCTCTGATTCCTTGCTTCTGATTCTGATTCCCTGCCTCTGATTCCCCATCTCTGATTCCGCACATCTAATTCCCTGCCTCTGATTCCCCACCTCTGATTCCCCATATCTGATTCCCCGCCTCTGTTTCCCCGCCTCTTATTCACCGCCTCTGTTTCCCCATATCTAAGTCCCCGCCTCTGATTCCCCAACTTTGATTCCCCACCTCTGATTCCCCAGCTCTGATTCCCCGCCTCTGATTCCCCGCATATGATTCCATGCATCTGATTCCCAGCCTCTGATTCCCTATATCTGATTCCCCGCCTCTGTTTCCCCGCCTATGATTCCCCGCCTCTGTTTCCCCATATCTGATTCCCCGCCTCTGAATTCCCAACTCTGATTCCCTGCCTCTAATTTCCCATGTCTGATTCCCCGCCTCTGATTCCCTGCGTCTGATTACCGGCCTCTGATTCCCCGCCTCTGATTCCCCATCTCTGATTCACAACCTCTGATTCCCCACCTCTGATTCCCCATATCTGATTCCCCGCCTCTGTTTCCCCGCCTCTGATTCCCCACCTCTGATTCCCAATATCTGATTCCCCGCCTCTGATTCCCCACCTCTGATTCCCCGCCTCTGATTCACCAGCTATGATTCCCCGCCTCTGATTCCCCGCGTCTGATTCCCTGCCTCTGATTCCCCGCCTCTGATTCCACATCTCTGATTCACCACCTCTGATTCCCCGCATCTGATTCCCCGCCTCTGATTCCCCATCTCTGATTCCCCATCTCTGATTCCCCAATTCTGATTCCCCGCCTCTGATTCCCCAGCTCTGATTCCTCGCCTCTGATTCCCTTCCTCTGATTCCCAACCACTGATTCCCCACCTTTGATTTCCCATATTGATTCCCTGCATCTGATTCCCCGCCTCTGATTCCCCAACTCTGATTCCCCGCCTCTGATTCCCCAGCTCTGATTCCCCGCCTCTGATTCCCCGTGTTTGATTCCCTGCCTCTGATTCCCGGCCTCTGATTCCCCATCTCTGATTCACCGCCTTTGATTCTCCACCTCTGATTCCCCAAATCTGATTCCCCGCCTCTGTTTCCCCGCCTCTGATTCCCCGCCTCTGATTCCCCGCGTCTGATTACCGGCCTCTGATTCCCCGCCTCTGATTCCCCATCTCTGATTCACAACCTCTGATTCCCCACCTCTGATTCCCCATATCTGATTCCCCACCTCTGATTCCCGGCCTCTTATTCCCGGCATCTGATTCCGGCCTCTGATTCCCGGCCTCTGATTCCCTGCTTCTGATTCTGATTCCCTGCCTCTGATTCCCCATCTCTGATTCCGCACATCTGATTCCCTGCCTCTGATTACCCCCCTCTGTTTCCCCGCCTCTGATTCCCCGCCTCTGTTTCCCAATATCTAAGTCCCCGCCTCTGATTCCCCAACTCTGATTCCCCACCTCTGATTCCCCAGCTCTGATTCCCCGCCTCTGATTCCCCGCATCTGATTCCCTGCATCTGATTCCAAGCCTCTGATTCCCTGCCTCTGATTCCCAACCTCTGATTCCCCACCTCTGATTCCCCATATCTGATTCCCCGCCTCTGTTTCCCCGCCTCTGATTCCCCACCTCTGTTTCCCCATATCTGATTCCCGGCCTCTGATTCCCCGCCTCTGATTCCCCGCCTCTGATTCCCTGCCTCTGATTCCCCATCTCCGATTCCGCACATCTGATTCCCTGCCTCTGATTCCCCGCCTCTGATTCCCCACCTCTGATTCCCTGCCTCTGATTCCCAACCTCTGATTCCCCACCTCTGATTCCCCATATCTGATTCCCCGCCTCTGTTTCCCCGCCTCTGATTCCCCTCCTCTGATTCCCCAACTCTAATTCCCCGCCTCTGATTCCCCAGCTCTGATTCCCCGTGTTTGATTCCCTGCCTCTGATTCCCTGCCCTGATTCCCCATCTCTGTTTCACCGCCTTTGATTCGCCACCTCTGATTCCCCATATCTGATTCCCCGCCTCTGTTTCCCCGCCTCTGATTCCCTGCCTCTGATTCCCAACCTCTGATTCCACACCTCTGATTCCCCATATCTGATTCCCCGCCTCTGTTTCCCCGCCTCTGATTCCCTGCCCCTGTTTCCCCATATCTGATTCCCTGCCTCTGATTCCCCAACTCTGATTCCCCGCCTCTGATTCCCCAGCTCTGATTCCCCGCCTCTGATTTCCCGTGTTTGATTCCCTGCCTCTGACTCCCCGCCTCTGATTCCCCATCTCTGATTCACCGCCTTTGATTCGCCACCTCTGATTCCACATATCTGAGTCCCCACCTCTGTTTCCCCGCCTCTGATTCCCCGCCTCTGATTCTCCATATCTCATTCCCCGCCTCTGAATCCCCATCTCTGATTCCCGGACTCTGATTCCCCACCTCTGATTCCCGGCCTCTTATTCCCAGCATCTGATTCCCGGCCTCTGATTCCCGGCCTCTGATACCCGCTTCTGATTCTGATTCACTGCCTCTGATTCCCCATCTCTGATTCCGCACATCTGATTCCCTGCCTCTGATTCCCCACCTCTGATTCCCCATATCGGATTTCCCGCCTCTGTTTCCCAATATCTAATTCCCAACCTCTGATGCCCCAACTCTGATTCCCTGCCTCTGATTCCCCATCTCTGATTCACAGCCTCTGATTCCCCACCTCTGATTCCCCATCTCTGATTCCGCACATCTGATTCCCTGCCTCTGATTCCCTGACTCTGATCCCCACCTCTGATTCCCCAGCTCTGATTCCCCGCCTCTGATTCCCCAACTCTGATTCCCCGCCTCTGATTCCCCAGCTCTGATTCCCCGCCTCTGATTCCCCGTGTTTAATTCCCTGCCTCTGATTCCCCGCCTCTGATTCCCCATCTCTGATTCAACGCCTTTGATTCGCCACCTCTGATTCCCCATATCTGATTCCTCGCCTCTCTTTCCCCGCCTCTGATTCCCCGCCTCTGATTCCCCATATCTCATTCCCCGCCTCTGATTCCCCATCTCTGATTCCCGGACTCTGATTCCCCACCTCTGATTCCCGGCCTCTTATTCCCGGCATCTGATTCCGGCCTCTGATTCCCGGCCTCTGATTCCATGCTTCTGATTCCCCATCTCTGATTCCCCATATCTGATTCCCCGCCTCTGTTTCCCCACCTCTGATTCCCCGCCTCTGTTTCCCCATATCTAAGTCCCCGCAACTGATTCCCCAACTTTGATTCCCCACCTCTGATTCCCCAGCTCTGATTCCCCGCCTCTGATTCCCCGCATCTGATTCCATGCATCCGATTCCCAGCCTCTTATTCCCAGCCTCTGATTCCCAACCTCTGATTCCCCACCTCTGATCCCCATATCTGATTCCCCTCCTCTGTTTCCCCGCCTCTGATTCCCCGCCTCTGTTTCCCCATATCTGATCCCCGCCTCTATTTGCCCGCCTCTGATTCCCCGCCTCTGTTCCCCATATCTGATTCCCCGCCTCTGAATCCCCAACTCTGATTCCCTGCCTCTAATTTCCCAGCTCTAATTCCCCGCCTCTGATTCCCCGCGTCTGATTCCCTGCCTCTGATTCCCCACCTCTGATTCCCCATATCTGATTCCCCGCCTCTGTTTCCCCACCTCTGATTCCCCGCCTCTGTTTCCCCATATCTAAGTCCCCGCCTCTGATTCCCCAACTTTGATTCCCCACCTCTGATTCCCCAGCTCTGATTCCCCACCTCTGATTCCCCGCATCTGATTCCATGCATCTGATTCCCAGCCTCTGATTCCCAGCCTCTGATTCCCAACCTCTGATTCCCCACCTCTGATCCCCATATCTGATTCCCCGCCTCTGTTTCCCCGCCTCTGATTCCCCGCCTCTGTTTCACCATATCTGATCCCCGCCTCTATTTGCCCGCCTCTGATTCCCCGCCTCTGTTCCCCATATCTGATTCCCCGCCTCTGAATCCCCAACTCTGATTCCATGCCTCTAATTTCCCAGCTCTGATTCCCCGCCTCTGATTCCCCACGTCTGATTACCGGCCTCTGATTCCCCGCCTCTGATTCCCCATCTCTGATTCACAACCTCTGATTCCCCACCTCTGATACCCCATATCTGATTCCCCGCCTCTGTTTCACCGCCTCTGATTCCCCACCTCTGATTCCCAATATCTGATTCCCCGCCTCTGATTCCCCACCTCTGATTCCCCGCCTCTGATTCGCCAGCTATGATTCCCCGCCTCTTATTCCCCGCGTCTGATTCCCTGCCTCTGATTCCCCGCCTCTGATTCCACATCTCTGATTCACCACCTCTGATTCCCCGCGTCTGATTCCCTGCCTCTGATTCCCCATCTCTGATTCCCCATCTCTGATTCCCCAATTCTGATTCCCCTCCTCTGATTCCCCGTGTTTGATTCCCTGCCTCTGATTCCCGGCCTCTGATTCCCCATCTCTGATTCACCGCCTTTGATTCGCCACCTCTGATTCGCCATATCTGATTCCCCGCCTCTGTTTCCCCCCTCTGATTCCCCGCCTCTTATTCCCCATATCTCATTCCCCGGCTCTGAATCCCCATCTCTGATTCCCGGACTCTGATTCCCCACCTCTGATTTCCGGCCTCTTATACCCGGCATCTGATTCCGGCCTCTGATTCCCGGCATCTGATTCCCTGCTTCTGATTCTGATTCCCTGCCTTTGATTCCCCATCTCTGATTCTGCACATCTGATTCCCTGCCTCTGATTCCCCATCTCTGATTCCCCATATCTGATTCCCCGCCTCTGTTTCCCCGCCTCTGATTCCCCGCCTCTGTTTCCCAATATCTAAGTCCCCGCCTCTGTTTCCCCGCCTCTGATTCCCCGCCTCTGATTCCCCGCATCTGATTACCGGCCTCTGATTCCCCGCCTCTGATTCCCCATCTCTGATTCACAACCTCTGATTCCCCGCCTCTGATTCCCCGCATCTGATTACCGGCCTCTGATTCCCGGCCTCTGATTCCCTGCTTCTGATTCTGATTCCCTGCCTCTGATTCCCCATCTCTGATTCCGCACATCTGATTCCCTGCCTCTGATTACCCCCCTCTGTTTCCCCGCCTCTGATTCCCCGCCTCTGTTTCCCAATATCTCTGATTCCCCAACTCTGATTCCCCACCTCTGATTCCCCAGCTCTGATTCCCCGCCTCTGATTCCCCGCATCTGATTCCCTGCATCTGATTCCAAGCCTCTGATTCCCTGCCTCTGATTCCCAACCTCTGATTCCCCTCCTCTGATTCCCCATATCTGATTCCCCGCCTCTGTTTCCCCGCCTCTGATTCCCCACCTCTGTTTCCCCATATCTGATTCCCGGCCTCTGATTCCCCGCCTCTGATTCCCCGCCTCTGATTCCCTGCCTCTGATTCCCCATCTCCGATTCCGCACATCTGATTCCCTGCCTCTGATTCCCCGCCTCTGATTCCCCACCTCTGATTCCCTGCCTCTGATTCCCAACCTCTGATTCCCCACCTCTGATTCCCCATATCTGATTCCCCGCCTCTGTTTCCCCGCCTCTGATTCCCCTCCTCTGATTCCCCAACTCTAATTCCCCGCCTCTGATTCCCCAGCTCTGATTCCCCGTGTTTGATTCCCTGCCTCTGATTCCCTGCCCTGATTCCCCATCTCTGTTTCACCGCCTTTGATTCGCCACCTCTGATTCCCCATATCTGATTCCCCGCCTCTGTTTCCCCGCCTCTGATTCCCTGCCTCTGATTCCCAACCTCTGATTCCACACCTCTGATTCCCCATATCTGATTCCCCGCCTCTGTTTCCCCGCCTCTGATTCCCTGCCCCTGTTTCCCCATATCTTATTCCCTGCCTCTGATTCCCCAACTCTGATTCCCCGCCTCTGATTCCCCAGCTCTGATTCCCCGCCTCTGATTTCCCGTGTTTGATTCCCTGCCTCTGATTCCCCGCCTCTGATTCCATGCCTCTGATTCCCCGCCTCTGATTCCACATCTCTGATTCACCACCTCTGATTCCCCGCGTCTGATTCCCCGCCTCTGATTCCCCATCTCTGATTCCCCATCTCTGATTCCCCAATTCTGATTCCCCGCCTCTGATTCCCCAGCTCTGATTCCTCGCCTCTGATTCCCTTCCTCTGATTCCCAACCTCTGATTCCCCACCTCTGATTTCCCATATTGATTCCCTGCATCTGATTCCCCGCCTCTGATTCCCCAACTCTGATTCCCCGCCTCTGATTCCCCTGCTCTGATTCCCCGCCTCTGATTCCCCGTGTTTGATTCCCTGCCTCTGATTCCCGGCCTCTGATTCCCCATCTCTGATTCACCGCCTTTGATTCGCCACCTCTGATTCCCCAAATCTGATTCACAACCTCTGATTCCCCACCTCTGATACCCCATATCTGATTCCCCGCCTCTGTTTCACCGCCTCTGATTCCCCACCTCTGATTCCCAATATCTGATTCCCCGCCTCTGATTCCCCACCTCTGATTCCCCGCCTCTGATTCGCCAGCTATGATTCCCCGCCTCTTATTCCCCGCGTATGATTCCCTGCCTCTGATTCCCCGCCTCTGATTCCACATCTCTGATTCACCACCTCTGATTCCCCGCGTCTGATTCCCTGCCTCTGATTCCCGGACTCTGATTCCCCACCTCTGATTCCCGGCCTCTTATTCCCGGCATCTGATTCCGGCCTCTGATTCCTGGCCTCTGATTCCCTGCTTCTGATTCTGATTCCCTGCCTCTGATTCCCCATTTCTGATTCCGCACATCTAATTCCCTGCCTCTGATTCCCCACCTCTGATTCCCCATATCTGATTCCCCGCTTCTGTTTCCCCGCCTCTGATTCACCGCCTCTGTTTCCCCATATCTAAGTCCCCGCCTCTGATTCCCCAACTTTGATTCCCCACCTCTGATTCCCCAGCTCTGATTCCCCGCCTCTGATTCCCCGCATATGATTCCATGCATCTGATTCCCAGCCTCTGATTCCCAGCCTCTGATTCCCAACCTCTGATTCCCCACCTCTGATTCCCTATATCTGATTCCCCGCCTCTGTTTCCCCGCCTCTGATTCCCCGCGTCTGATTACCGGCCTCTGATTCCCCGCCTCTGATTCCCCATCTCTGATTCACAACCTCTGATTCCCCACCTCTGATACCCCATATCTGATTCCCCGCCTCTGTTTCACCGCCTCTGATTCCCTACCTCTGATTCCCAATATCTGATTCCCCGCCTCTGATTCCCCACCTCTGATTCCCCGCCTCTGATTCGCCAGCTATGATTCCCCGCCTCTTATTCCCCGCGTCTGATTCCCTGCCTCTGATTCCCCGCCTCTGATTCCACATCTCTGATTCACCACCTCTGATTCCCCGCGTCTGATTCCCTGCCTCTGATTCCCGGACTCTGATTCCCCACCTCTGATTCCCAGCCTCTTATTCCCGGCATCTGATTCCGGCCTCTGATTCCCGGCCTCTGATTCCCTGCTTCTGATTCTGATTCCCTGCCTCTGATTCCCCATCTCTGATTCCGCACATCTAATTCCCTGCCTCTGATTCCCCACCTCTGATTCCCCATATCTGATTCCCCGCCTCTGTTTCCCCGCCTCTTATTCACCGCCTCTGTTTCCCCATATCTAAGTCCCCGCCTCTGATTCCCCAACTTTGATTCCCCACCTCTGATTCCACAGCTCTGATTCCCCGCCTCTGATACCCCGCATATGATTCCATGCATCTGATTCCCAGCCTCTGATTCCCAGCCTCTGATTCCCAACCTCTGATTCCCCACCTCTGATTCCCTATATCTGATTCCCCGCCTCTGTTTCCCCGCCTATGATTCCCCGCCTCTGATTCCCCATATCTGATTCCCCGCCTCTGTTTCCCCGCCTCTGATTCCCCACCTCTGATTCCCAATATCTGATTCCCCGCCTCTGATTCCCCACCTCTGATTCCCCATATCTGATTCCCCGCCTCTGTTTCCCCGCCTCTGATTCCCCACCTCTGATTCCCAATATCTGATTCCCCGCCTCTGATTCCCCACCTCTGATTCCCCGCCTCTGATTGCCCACCTCTGATTCCCCGCCTCTGATTCCCCGCGTCTGATTCCCTGCCTCTGATTCCCCACCTCTGATTCCACATCTCTGATTCACCACCTCTGATTCCCCGCGTCTGATTCCCCGCCTCTGATTCCCCATCTCTGATTCCCCATCTCTGATTCCCCAATTCTGATTCCCCGCCTCTGATTCCCCAGCTCTGATTCCTCGCCTCTGATTCCCTTCCTCTGATTCCCAACCACTGATTCCCCACCTCTGATTTCCCATATTGATTCCCTGCATCTGATTCCCCGCCTCTGATTCCCCAACTCTGATTCCCCGCCTCTGATTCCCCAGCTCTGATTCCCCGCCTCTGATTCCCCGTATTTGATTCCCTGCCTCTGATTCCCGGCCTCTGATTCCCCATCTCTGATTCACCGCCTTTGATTCTCCACCTCTGATTCCCCAAATCTGATTCCCCGCCTCTGTTTCCCCACCTCTGATTCCCCGCCTCTGATTCCCCGCGTCTGATTACCGGCCTCTGATTCCCCGCCTCTGATTCCCCATCTCTGATTCACAACCTCTGATTCCCCACCTCAGATTCCCCATATCTGATTCCCCACCTCTGATTCCCGGCCTCTTATTCCCGGCATCTGATTCCGGCCTCTGATTCCCGGCCTCTGATTCCCTGCTTCTGATTCTGATTCCCTGCCTCTGATTCCCCATCTCTGATTCCGCACATCTGATTCCCTGCCTCTGATTACCCCCCTCTGTTTCCCCGCCTCTGATTCCCCGCCTCTGTTTCCCAATATCTAAGTCCCCGCCTCTGATTCCCCAACTCTGATTCCCCACCTCTGATTCCCCAGCTCTGATTCCCCGCCTCTGATTCCCCGCATCTGATTCCCTGCATCTGATTCCAAGCCTCTGATTCCCTGCCTCTGATTCCCAACCTCTGATTCCCCACCTCTGATTCCCCATATCTGATTCCCCGCCTCTGTTACCCCGCCTCTGATTCCCCACCTCTGTTTCCCCATATCTGATTCCCGGCCTCTGATTCCCCGCCTCTGATTCCCCGCCTCTGATTCCCTGCCTCTGATTCCCCATCTCCGATTCCGCACATCTGATTCCCTGCCTCTGATTCCCCGCCTCTGATTCCCCACCTCTGATTCCCTGCCTCTGATTCCCAACCTCTGATTCCCCACCTCTGATTCCCCATATCTGATTCCCCGCCTCTGTTTCCCCGCCTCTGATTCCCCTCCTCTGATTCCCCAACTCTAATTCCCCGCCTCTGATTCCCCAGCTCTGATTCCCCGTGTTTGATTCCCTGCCTCTGATTCCCTGCCCTGATTCCCCATCTCTGTTTCACCGCCTTTGATTCGCCACCTCTGATTCCCCATATCTGATTCCCCGCCTCTGTTTCCCCGCCTCTGATTCCCTGCCTCTGATTCCCAACCTCTGATTCCACACCTCTGATTCCCCATATCTGATTCCCCGCCTCTGTTTCCCCGCCTCTGATTCCCTGCCCCTGTTTCCCCATATCTGATTCCCTGCCTCTGATTCCCCAACTCTGATTCCCCGCCTCTGATTCCCCAGCTCTGATTCTCCGCCTCTGATTTCCCGTGTTTGATTCCCTGCCTCTGACTCCCCGCCTCTGATTCCCCATCTCTGATTCACCGCCTTTGATTCGCCACCTCTGATTCCACATATCTGAGTCCCCACCTCTGTTTCCCCGCCTCTGATACCCCGCCTCTGATTCTCCATATCTCATTCCCCGCCTCTGAATCCCCATCTCTGATTCCCGGACTCTGATTCCCCACCTCTGATTCCCGGCCTCTTATTCCCAGCATCTGATTCCCGGCCTCTGATTCCCGGCCTCTGATTCCCCGCTTCTGATTCTGATTCACTGCCTCTGATTCCCCATCTCTGATTCCGCACATCTGATTCCCTGCCTCTGATTCCCCACCTCTGATTCCCCATATCGGATTTCCCGCCTCTGTTTCCCCATATCTAATTCCCCGCCTCTATTTCCCCACCTCTGATGCCCCAACTCTGATTCCCTGCCTCTGATTCCCCGCGTTCTATTCCCTGCCTCTGATTCCCCGCCTGTGATTCCCCATCTCTGATTCACCAACTCTGATTCCCCACCTCTGATTCCCCATATCTAATTCCCCGCCTCTGTTTGCCCGCCTCTGATTCCCCGCCTCTGTTTCCCCATATCTGATTCCCCGCCTCTGAATCCCCAACTCTGATTCCCTGCCTCTGATTCCCCAGCTCTGATTCCCCGCCTTTGATTCCCCCCGTCTGATTCCCAGCCTCTGAATCCCCGTGTCTGATTTCCTGCCTCTGATTCCCCGCCTCTGATTCCCCATCTCTGATTCACAGCCTCTGATTCCCCACCTCTGATTCCCCATCTCTGATTCCGCACATCTGATTCCCTGCCTCTGATTCCCCGACTCTGATCCCCACCTCTGATTCCCCAGCTCTGATTCCCCGCCTCTGATTCCCCAACTCTGATTCCCCGCCTCTGATTCCCCAGCTCTGATTCCCCGCCTCTGATTCCCCGTGTTTGATTCCCTGCCTCTGATTCCCCGCCTCTGATTCCCCATCTCTGATTCAACGCCTTTGATTCGCCACCTCTGATTCCCCATATCTGATTCCTCGCCTCTGTTTCCCCGCCTCTGATTCCCCGCCTCTGATTCCCCATATCTCATTCCCCGCCTCTGATTCCCCATCTCTGATTCCCGGACTCTGAATCCCCACCTCTGATTCCCGGCCTCTTATTCCCGGCATCTGATTCCGGCCTCTGATTCCCGGCCTCTGATTCCATGCTTCTGATTCCCCATCTCTGATTCCGCAAATCTAATTCCCTGCCTCTGATTCCCCACCTCTGATTCCCCATATCTGATTCCCCGCCTCTGTTTCCCCACCTCTGATTCCCCGCCTCTGTTTCCCCATATCTAAGTCCCCGCCTCTGATTCCCCAACTTTGATTCCCCACCTCTGATTCCCCAGCTCTGATTCCCCGCCTCTGATTCCCCGCATCTGATTCCATGCATCTGATTCCCAGCCTCTGATTCCCAGCCTCTGATTCCCAACATCTGATTCCCCACCTCTGATCCCCATATCTGATTCCCTGCCTCTGTTTCCCCGCCTCTGATTCCCCGCCTCTGTTTCCCCATATCTGATCCCCGCCTCTATTTGCCCGCCTCTGATTCCCCGCCTCTGTTTCCCCATATCTGATTCCCCGCCTCTGAATCCCCAACTCTGATTCCCTGCCTCTAATTTCCCAGCTCTGATTCCCCGCCTCTGATTCCCCGCGTCTGATTACCGGCCTCTGATTCCCCGCCTCTGATTCCCCATCTCTGATTCACAACCTCTGATTCCCCACCTCTGATACCCCATATCTGACTCCACGCCTCTGTTTCACCGCCTCTGATTCCCCACCTCTGATTCCCAATATCTGATTCCCCGCCTCTGATTCCCCACCTCTGATTCCCCGCCTCTGATTCGCCAGCTATGATTCCCCGCCTCTTATTCCCCGCGTCTGATTCCCTGCCTCTGATTCCCCGCCTCTGATTCCACATCTCTGATTCACCACCTCTGATTCTCCGCGTCTGATTCCCTGCCTCTGATTCCCCATCTCTGATTCCCCATCTCTGATTCCCCAATTCTGATTCCCCTCCTCTGATTCCCCGTGTTTGATTCCCTGCCTCTGATTCCCCGCCTCTCATTCCCCATCTCTGATTCACCGCCTTTGGTTCGCCACCTCTGATTCCACATATCTGATTCCCCACCTCTGTTTCCCCGCCTCTGATTCCCCGCCTCTGATTCTCCATATCTCACTCCCCGCCTCTGAATCCCCATCTCTGATTCCTGGACTCTGATTCCCCACCTCTGATTCCCGGCCTCTTATTCCCAGCATCTGATTCCCGGCCTCTGATTCCCGGCCTCTGATTCCCCGCTTCTGATTCTGATTCCCTGCCTCTGATTCCCCATCTCTGATTAGGCACATCTGATTCCCTGCCTCTGATTCCCCACCTCTGATACCCCATATCGGATTTCCCGCCTCTGTTTCCCCATATCTAATTCCCAACCTCTGATGCCCCAACTCTGATTCCCTGCCTCTGATTCCCCGCGTTCTATTCCCTGCCTCTGATTCCCCGCCTGTGATTCCCCATCTCTGATTCACCACCTCTGATTCCCCACCTCTGATTCCCCATATCTAATTCCCCGCCTCTGTTTGCCCGCCTCTGATTCCCCGCCTCTGTTTCCCCATATCTGATTCCCCGCCTCTGAATCCCCAACTCTGATTCCCTGCCTCTGATTCCCCAGCTCTGATTCCCCGCCTTTGATTCCCCCCGTCTGATTCCCAGCCTCTGAATCCCCGTGTCTGATTTCCTGCCTCTGATTCCCCGCCTCTGATTCCCCATCTCTGATTCACAGCCTCTGATTCCCCACCTCTGATTCCCCATCTCTGATTCCGCACATCTGATTCCCTGCCTCTGATTCCCCGACTCTGATCCCCACCTCTGATTCCCCAGCTCTGATTCCCCGCCTCTGATTCCCCAACTCTGATTCCCCGCCTCTGATTCCCCAGCTCTGATTCCCCGCCTCTGATTCCCCGTGTTTGATTCCCTGCCTCTGATTCCCCGCCTCTGATTCCCCATCTCTGATTCAACGCCTTTGATTCGCCACCTCTGATTCCCATATCTGATTCCTCGCCTCTGTTTCCCCGCCTCTGATTCCCCGCCTCTGATTCCCCATATCTCATTCCCCGCCTCTGATTCCCCATCTCTGATTCCCGGACTCTGATTCCCCACCTCTGATTCCCGGCCTCTGATTCCATGCTTCTGATTCCCCATCTCTGATTCCGCAAATCTAATTCCCTGCCTCTGATTCCCCACCTATGATTCCCCATATCTGATTCCCCGCCTCTGTTTCCCCACCTCTGATTCCCCGCCTCTGTTTCCCCACCTCTGATTCCCCGCCTCTGTTTCCCCATATCTAAGTCCCCGCCTCTGATTCCCCAACTTTGATTCCCCACCTCTGATTCCCCAGCTCTGATTCCCCGCCTCTGATTCCCCGCATCTGATTCCATGCATCTGATTCCCAGCCTCTGATTCCCAGCCTCTGATTCCCAACCTCTGATTCCCCACCTCTGATCCCCATATCTGATTCCCCGCCTCTGTTTCCCCGCCTCTGATTCCCCGCCTCTGTTTCCCCATATCTGATCCCCGCCTCTATTTGCCCGCCTCTGATTCCCCGCCTCTGTTTCCCCATATCTGATTCCCCGCCTCTGAATCCCCAACTCTGATTCCCTGCCTCTAATTTCCCAGCTCTGATTCCCCGCCTCTGATTCCCCGCGTCTGATTACCGGCCTCTGATTCCCCGCCTCTGATTCCCCATCTCTGATTCACAACCTCTGATTCCCCACCTCTGATACCCCATATCTGATTCCCCGCCTCTGTTTCACCGCCTCTGATTCCCCACCTCTGATTCCCAATATCTGATTCCCCGCCTCTGATTCCCCACCTCTGATTCCCTTCCTCTGATTCGCCAGCTATGATTCCCCGCCTCTTATTCCCCGCATCTGATTCCCTGCCACTGATTCCCCGCCTCTGATTCCACATCTCTGATTCACCACCTCTGATTCCCCGCGTCTGATTCCCTGCCTCTGATTCCCCATCTCTGATTCCCCATCTCCGATTCCCCAATTCTGATTCCCCTCCTCTGATTCCCCGTGTTTGATTCCCTGCCTCTGATTCCCGTCCTCTGATTCCCCATCTCTGATTCACCGCCTTTTATTCGCCACCTCTGATTCGCCATATCTGATTCCCCGCCTCTGTTTCCCCGCCTCTGATTCCCCGCCTCTTATTCCCCATATCTCATTCCCCACCTCTGAATCCCCATCTCTGATTCCCGGACTCTGATTCCCCACCTCTGATTTCCGGCCTCTTATTCCCGGCATCTGATTCCGGCCTCTGATTCCCGGCATCTGATTCCCTGCTTCTGATTCTGATTCCCTGCCTTTGATTCCCCATCTCTGATTCCGCACATCTGATTCCCTGCCTCTGATTCCCCATCTCTGATTCCCCATATCTGATTCCCCGCCTCTGTTTCCCCACCTCTGATTTCCCATATTGATTCCCTGCATCTGATTCCCCGCCTCTGATTCCCCAACTCTGATTCCCCGCCTCTGATTCCCCAGCTCTGATTCCCCTCCTCTGATTCCCCGTGTTTGATTCCCTGCCTCCGATTCCCGACCTCTGATTCCCCATCTCTGATTCACCGCCTTTGATTCGCCACCTCTGATTCCCCAAATCTGATTCCCCGCCTCTGTTTCCCCGCCTCTGATTCCCCGCCTCTCATTCCCCGCGTCTGATTACCGGCCTCTGATTCCCCACATCTGATTCCCCATCTCTGATTCACAACCTCTGATTCCCCACCTCTGATTCCCCATATCTGATTCCCCACCTCTGATTCCCGGCCTCTTATTCCCGGCATCTGATTCCGGCCTCTGATTCCCGGCCTCTGATTCCCTGCTTCTGATTCTGATTCCCTGCCTCTGATTCCCCATCTCTGATTCCGCACATCTGATTCCCTGCCTCTGATTACCCCCCTCTGTTTCCCCGCCTCTGATTCCCCGCCTCTGTTTCCCAATATCTAAGTCCCCGCCTCTGATTCCCCAACTCTGATTCCACACCTCTGATTCCCAAGCTCTGATTCCCCGCCTCTGATTCCCCGCATCTGATTCCCTGCATCTGATTCCAAGCCTCTGATTCCCTTCCTCTGATTCCCAACCTCTGATACCCCACCTCTGATTCCCCATATCTGATTCCCCGCCTCTGTTTCCCCGCCTCTGATTCCCCACCTCTGTTTCCCCATATCTGATTCCCGGCCTCTGATTCCCCGCCTCTGATTCCCCTCCTCTGATTCCCTGCCTCTGATTCCCCATCTCCGATTCCGCACATCTGATTCCCTGCCTCTGATTCCCCGCCTCTGATTCCCCACCTCTGATTCCCTGCCTCTGATTCCCAACCTCTGATTCCCCACCTCTGATTCCCCATATCTGATTCCCCGCCTCTGTTTCCCCGCCTCTGATTCCCCTCCTCTGATTCCCCAACTCTGATTCACCGCCTTTGATTCGCCACCTCTGATTCCACATATCTGATTCCCCACCTCTGTTTCCCCGCCTCTGATTCCCCGCCTCTGATTCTCCATATCTCATTCCCCGCCTCTGAATCCCAATCTCTGATTCCCGGACTCTGATTCCCCACCTCTGATTCCCGGCCTCTTATTCCCAGCATCTGATTCCCGGCCTCTGATTCCCGGCCTCTGGTTCCCCGCTTCTGATTCTGATTCCCTGCCTCTGATTCCCCATCTCTGATTCCGCACATCTGATTCCCTGCCTCTGATTCCCCACCTCTGATTCCCCATCTCTGATTCACAGCCTCTGATTCCCCACCTCTGATTCCCCATCTCTGATTCCGCACATCTGATTCCCTGCCTCTGATTCCCCTCCTCTGATTCCCCAACTCTAATTCCCCGCCTCTGATTCCCCAGCTCTGATTCCCCGTGTTTGATTCCCTGCCTCTGATTCCCTGCTCTGATTCACCATCTCTGTTTCACCGCCTTTGATTCCCCATCTCTGATTCCGCACATCTGATTCCCTGCCTCTGATTCCCCATCTCTGATTCCCCATATCTGATTCCCAACCTCTGATTCCACACCTCTGATTCCCCATATCTGATTCCCCGCCTCTGTTTCCCCGCCTCTGATTCCCTGCCCCTGTTTCCCCATATCTGATTCCCTGCCTCTGATTCCCCAATTCTGATTCCCCGCCTCTGATTCCCCAGCTCTGATTCCCCGCCTCTGATTCCCCATCTCTGATTCACCGCCTTTGATTCGCCACCTCTGATTCCACATATCTGATTCCCCACCTCTGTTTCCCCGCCTCTGATTCCCCGCCTCTGATTCTCCATATCTCATTCCCCGCCTCTGATTCCCCACCTCTGATTCCCGGCCTCTTATTCCCAGCATCTGATTCCCGGCCTCTGATTCCCGGCCTCTGGTTCCCCGCTTCTGATTCTGATTCCCTGCCTCTGATTCCCCATCTCTGATTCCGCACATCTGATTCCCTGCCTCTGATTCCCCACCTCTGATTCCCCATATCGGATTTCCCGCATCTGTTTCCCCATATCTAATTCCCAACCTCTGATGCCCCAACTCTGATTCCCTGCCTCTGATTCCCCGCGTTCTATTCCCTGCCTCTGATTCCCCGCCTGTGATTCCCCATCTCTGATTCACCACCTCTGATTCCCCACCTCTGATTCCCCATATCTAATTCCCCGCCTCTGTTTGCCCGCCTCTGATTCCCCGCCTCTGTTTCCCCATATCTGATTCCCCGCCTCTGAATCCCCAACTCTGATTCCCTGCCTCTGATTCCCCAGCTCTGATTCCCCGCCTTTGATTCCCCCCGTCTGATTCCCAGCCTCTGAATCCCCGTGTCTGATTTCCTGCCTCTGATTCCCCGCCTCTGATTCCCCATCTCTGATTCACAGCCTCTGATTCCCCACCTCTGATTCCCCATCTCTGATTCCGCACATCTGATTCCCTGCCTCTGATTCCCCGACTCTGATCCCCACCTCTGATTCCCCAGCTCTGATTCCCCGCCTCTGATTCCCCAACTCTGATTCCCCGCCTCTGATTCCCCAGCTCTGATTCCCCGCCTCTGATTCCCCGTGTTTGATTCCCTGCCTCTGATTCCCCGCCTCTGATTCCCCATCTCTGATTCAACGCCTTTGATTCGCCACCTCTGATTCCCATATCTGATTCCTCGCCTCTGTTTCCCCGCCTCTGATTCCCCGCCTCTGATTCCCCATATCTCATTCCCCGCCTCTGATTCCCCATCTCTGATTCCCGGACTCTGATTCCCCACCTCTGATTCCCGGCCTCTTATTCCCGGCATCTGATTCCGGCCTCTGATTCCCGGCCTCTGATTCCATGCTTCTGATTCCCCATCTCTGATTCCGCAAATCTAATTCCCTGCCTCTGATTCCCCACCTATGATTCCCCATATCTGATTCCCCGCCTCTGTTTCCCCACCTCTGATTCCCCGCCTCTGTTTCCCCACCTCTGATTCCCCGCCTCTGTTTCCCCATATCTAAGTCCCCGCCTCTGATTCCCCAACTTTGATTCCCCACCTCTGATTCCCCAGCTCTGATTCCCCGCCTCTGATTCCCCGCATCTGATTCCATGCATCTGATTCCCAGCCTCTGATTCCCAGCCTCTGATTCCCAACCTCTGATTCCCCACCTCTGATCCCCATATCTGATTCCCCGCCTCTGTTTCCCCGCCTCTGATTCCCCGCCTCTGTTTCCCCATATCTGATCCCCGCCTCTATTTGCCCGCCTCTGATTCCCCGCCTCTGTTTCCCCATATCTGATTCCCCGCCTCTGAATCCCCAACTCTGATTCCCTGCCTCTAATTTCCCAGCTCTGATTCCCCGCCTCTGATTCCCCGCGTCTGATTACCGGCCTCTGATTCCCCGCCTCTGATTTTCCATCTCTGATTCACAACCTCTGATTCCCCACCTCTGATACCCCATATCTGATTCCCCGCCTCTGTTTCACCGCCTCTGATTCCCCACCTCTGATTCCCAATATCTGATTCCCCGCCTCTGATTCCCCACCTCTGATTCCCTTCCTCTGATTCGCCAGCTATGATTCCCCGCCTCTTATTCCCCGCATCTGATTCCCTGCCACTGATTCCCCGCCTCTGATTCCACATCTCTGATTCACCACCTCTGATTCCCCGCGTCTGATTCCCTGCCTCTGATTCCCCATCTCTGATTCCCCATCTCCGATTCCCCAATTCTGATTCCCCTCCTCTGATTCCCCGTGTTTGATTCCCTGCCTCTGATTCCCGTCCTCTGATTCCCCATCTCTGATTCACCGCCTTTTATTCGCCACCTCTGATTCGCCATATCTGATTCCCCGCCTCTGTTTCCCCGCCTCTGATTCCCCGCCTCTTATTCCCCATATCTCATTCCCCACCTCTGAATCCCCATCTCTGATTCCCGGACTCTGATTCCCCACCTCTGATTTCCGGCCTCTTATTCCCGGCATCTGATTCCGGCCTCTGATTCCCGGCATCTGATTCCCTGCTTCTGATTCTGATTCCCTGCCTTTGATTCCCCATCTCTGATTCCGCACATCTGATTCCCTGCCTCTGATTCCCCATCTCTGATTCCCCATATCTGATTCCCCGCCTCTGTTTCCCCACCTCTGATTTCCCATATTGATTCCCTGCATCTGATTCCCCGCCTCTGATTCCCCAACTCTGATTCCCCGCCTCTGATTCCCCAGCTCTGATTCCCCTCCTCTGATTCCCCGTGTTTGATTCCCTGCCTCCGATTCCCGACCTCTGATTCCCCATCTCTGATTCACCGCCTTTGATTCGCCACCTCTGATTCCCCAAATCTGATTCCCCGCCTCTGTTTCCCCGCCTCTGATTCCCCGCCTCTCATTCCCCGCGTCTGATTACCGGCCTCTGATTCCCCACCTCTGATTCCCCATCTCTGATTCACAACCTCTGATTCCCCACCTCTGATTCCCCATATCTGATTCCCCACCTCTGATTCCCGGCCTCTTATTCCCGGCATCTGATTCCGGCCTCTGATTCCCGGCCTCTGATTCCCTGCTTCTGATTCTGATTCCCTGCCTCTGATTCCCCATCTCTGATTCCGCACATCTGATTCCCTGCCTCTGATTACCCCCCTCTGTTTCCCCGCCTCTGATTCCCCGCCTCTGTTTCCCAATATCTAAGTCCCCGCCTCTGATTCCCCAACTCTGATTCCCCACCTCTGATTCCCAAGCTCTGATTCCCCGCCTCTGATTCCCCGCATCTGATTCCCTGCATCTGATTCCAAGCCTCTGATTCCCTTCCTCTGATTCCCAACCTCTGATACCCCACCTCTGATTCCCCATATCTGATTCCCCGCCTCTGTTTCCCCGCCTCTGATTCCCCACCTCTGTTTCCCCATATCTGATTCCCGGCCTCTGATTCCCCGCCTCTGATTCCCCTCCTCTGATTCCCTGCCTCTGATTCCCCATCTCCGATTCCGCACATCTGATTCCCTGCCTCTGATTCCCCGCCTCTGATTCCCCACCTCTGATTCCCTGCCTCTGATTCCCAACCTCTGATTCCCCACCTCTGATTCCCCATATCTGATTCCCCGCCTCTGTTTCCCCGCCTCTGATTCCCCTCCTCTGATTCCCCAACTCTGATTCACCGCCTTTGATTCGCCACCTCTGATTCCACATATCTGATTCCCCACCTCTGTTTCCCCGCCTCTGATTCCCCGCCTCTGATTCTCCATATCTCATTCCCCGCCTCTGAATCCCCATCTCTGATTCCCGGACTCTGATTCCCCACCTCTGATTCCCGGCCTCTTATTCCCAGCATCTGATTCCCGGCCTCTGATTCCCGGCCTCTGGTTCCCCGCTTCTGATTCTGATTCCCTGCCTCTGATTCCCCATCTCTGATTCCGCACATCTGATTCCCTGCCTCTGATTCCCCACCTCTGATTCCCCATCTCTGATTCACAGCCTCTGATTCCCCACCTCTGATTCCCCATCTCTGATTCCGCACATCTGATTCCCTGCCTCTGATTCCCCTCCTCTGATTCCCCAACTCTAATTCCCCGCCTCTGATTCCCCAGCTCTGATTCCCCGTGTTTGATTCCCTGCCTCTGATTCCCTGCTCTGATTCACCATCTCTGTTTCACCGCCTTTGATTCCCCATCTCTGATTCCGCACATCTGATTCCCTGCCTCTGATTCCCCATCTCTGATTCCCCATATCTGATTCCCAACCTCTGATTCCACACCTCTGATTCCCCATATCTGATTCCCCGCCTCTGTTTCCCCGCCTCTGATTCCCTGCCCCTGTTTCCCCATATCTGATTCCCTGCCTCTGATTTCCCAATTCTGATTCCCCGCCTCTGATTCCCCAGCTCTGATTCCCCGCCTCTGATTCCCCATCTCTGATTCACCGCCTTTGATTCGCCACCTCTGATTCCACATATCTGATTCCCCACCTCTGTTTCCCCGCCTCTGATTCCCCGCCTCTGATTCTCCATATCTCATTCCCCGCCTCTGATTCCCCACCTCTGATTCCCGGCCTCTTATTCCCAGCATCTGATTCCCGGCCTCTGATTCCCGGCCTCTGGTTCCCCGCTTCTGATTCTGATTCCCTGCCTCTGATTCCCCATCTCTGATTCCGCACATCTGATTCCCTGCCTCTGATTCCCCACCTCTGATTCCCCATATCGGATTTCCCGCCTCTGTTTCCCCATATCTAATTCCCAACCTCTGATGCCCCAACTCTGATTCCCTGCCTCTGATTCCCCGCGTTCTATTCCCTGCCTCTGATTCCCCGCCTGTGATTCCCCATCTCTGATTCACCACCTCTGATTCCCCACCTCTGATTCCCCATATCTAATTCCCCGCCTCTGTTTGCCCGCCTCTGATTCCCCGCCTCTGTTTCCCCATATCTGATTCCCCGCCTCTGAATCCCCAACTCTGATTCCCTGCCTCTGATTCCCCAGCTCTGATTCCCCGCCTCTGTTTCCCCATATCTGATTCCCCGCCTCTGAATCCCCAACTCTGATTCCCTGCCTCTGATTCCCCAGCTCTGATTCCCCGCCTTTGATTCCCCCCGTCTGATTCCCAGCCTCTGAATCCCCGTGTCTGATTTCCTGCCTCTGATTCCCCGCCTCTGATTCCCCATCTCTGATTCACAGCCTCTGATTCCCCACCTCTGATTCCCCATCTCTGATTCCGCACATCTGATTCCCTGCCTCTGATTCCCCGACTCTGATCCCCACCTCTGATTCTCCAGCTCTGATTCCCCGCCTCTGATTCCCCAACTCTGATTCCCCGCCTATGATTCCCCAGCTCTGATTCCCCGCCTCTGATTCCCCGTGTTTGATTCCCTGCCTCTGATTCCCCGCCTCTGATTCCCGATCTCTGATTCAACGCCTTTGATTCGCCACCTCTGATTCCCCATATCTGATTCCTCGCCTCTGTTTCCCCGCCTCTGATTCCCCGCCTCTGATTCCCCATATCTCATTCCCCGCCTCTGATTCCCCATCTCTGATTCCCGGACTCTGATTCCCCACCTCTGATTCCCGGCCTCTTATTCCCGGCATCTGATTCCGGCCTCTGATTCCCGGCCTCTGATTCCATGCTTCTGATTCCCCATCTCTGATTCCCCATATCTGATTCCCCGCCTCTGTTTCCCCACCTCTGATTCCCCGCCTCTGTTTCCCCATATCTAAGTCCCCGCAACTGATTCCCCAACTTTGATTCCCCACCTCTGATTCCCCAGCTCTGATTCCCCGCCTCTGATTCCCCGCATCTGATTCCATGCATCCGATTCCCAGCCTCTGATTCCCAGCCTCTGATTCCCAACCTCTGATTCCCCACCTCTGATCCCCATATCTGATTCCCCGCCTCTGTTTCCCCGCCTCTGATTCCCCGCCTCTGTTTCCCCATATCTGATCCCCGCCTCTATTTGCCCGCCTCTGATTCCCAGCCTCTGTTCCCCATATCTGATTCCCCGCCTCTGAATCCCCAACTCTGATTCCCTGCCTCTAATTTCCCAGCTCTGATTCCCCGCCTCTGATTCCCCGCGTCTGATTCCCTGCCTCTGATTCCCCACCTCTGATTCCCCATATCTGATTCCCCGCCTCTGTTTCCCCACCTCTGATTCCCCGCCTCTGTTTCCCCATATCTAAGTCCCCGCCTCTGATTCCCCAACTTTGATTCCCCACCTCTGATTCCCCAGCTCTGATTCCCCGCCTCTGATTCCCCGCATCTGATTCCATGCATCTGATTCCCAGCCTCTGATTCCCAGCCTCTGATTCCCAACCTCTGATTCCCCACCTCTGATCCCCATATCTGATTCCCCGCCTCTGTTTCCCCACCTCTGATTCCCCGCCTCTGTTTCACCATATCTGATCCCCGCCTCTATTTGCCCGCCTCTGATTCCCCGCCTCTGTTCCCCATATCTGATTCCCCGCCTCTGAATCCCCAACTCTGATTCCCTGCCTCTAATTTCCCAGCTCTGATTCCCCGCCTCTGATTCCCCGCGTCTGATTACCGGCCTCTGATTCCCCGCCTCTGATTCCCCATCTCTGATTCACAACCTCTGATTCCCCACCTCTGATACCCCATATCTGATTCCCCGCCTCTGTTTCACCGCCTCTGATTCCCCACCTCTGATTCCCAATATCTGATTCCCCGCCTCTGATTCCCCACCTCTGATTCCCCGCCTCTGATTCGCCAGCTATGATTCCCCGCCTCTTATTCCCCGCGTCTGATTCCCTGCCTCTGAATCCCCGCCTCTGATTCCACATCTCTGATTCACCACCTCTGATTTCCCGCGTCTGATTCCCTGCCTCTGATTCCCCATCTCTGATTCCCCATCTCTGATTCCCCATCTCTGATTCCCCAATTCTGATTCCCCTCCTCTGATTCCCCGTGTTTGATTCCCTGCCTCTGATTCCCGGCCTCTGATTCCCCATCTCTGATTCACCGCCTTTGATTCGCCACCTCTGATTCGCCATATCTGATTCCCCGCCTCTGTTTCCCCGCCTCTGATTCCCCGCCTCTTATTCCCCATATCTCATTCCCCGGCTCTGAATCCCCATCTCTGATTCCGGGACTCTGATTCCCCAACTCTGATTTCCGGCCTCTTATTCCCGGCATCTGATTCCGGCCTCTGATTCCCGGCATCTGATTCCCTGCTTCTGATTCTGATTCCCTGCCTTTGATTCCCCATCTCTGATTCCGCACATCTGATTCCCTGCCTCTGATTCCCCATCTCTGATTCCCCATATCTGATTCCCCGCCTCTGTTTCCCCGCCTCTGATTCCCCGCCTCTGTTTCCCAATATCTAAGTCCCCGCCTCTGTTTCCCCGCCTCTGATTCCCCGCCTCTGATTCCCCGCGTCTGATTACCGGCCTCTGATTCCCCGCCTCTGATTCCCCATCTCTGATTCACAACCTCTGATTCCCCACCTCTGATTCCCCATATCTGATTCCCCACCTCTGATTCCCGGCCTCTTATTCCCGGCATCTGATTCCGGCCTCTGATTCCCGGCCTCTGATTCCCTGCTTCTGATTCTGATTCCCTGCCTCTGATTCCCCATCTCTGATTCCGCACATCTGATTCCCTGCCTCTGATTACCCCCCTCTGTTTCCCCGCCTCTGATTCCCCGCCTCTGTTTCCCAATATCTCTGATTCCCCAACTCTGATTCCCCACCTCTGATTCCCCAGCTCTGATTCCCCGCCTCTGATTCCCCGCATCTGATTCCCTGCATCTGATTCCAAGCCTCTGATTCCCTGCCTCTGATTCCCAACCTCTGATTCCCCACCTCTGATTCCCCATATCTGATTCCCCGCCTCTGTTTCCCCGCCTCTGATTCCCCACCTCTGTTTCCCCATATCTGATTCCCGGCCTCTGATTCCCGGCCTCTGATTCCCCGCCTCTGATTCCCTGCATCTGATTCCCCATCTCCGATTCCGCACATCTGATTCCCTGCCTCTGATTCCCCGCCTCTGATTCCCCACCTCTGATTCCCTGCCTCTGATTCCCAACCTCTGATTCCCCACCTCTGATTCCCCATATCTGATTCCCCGCCTCTGTTTCCCCGCCTCTGATTCCCCTCCTCTGATTCCCCAACTCTAATTCCCCGCCTCTGATTCCCCAGCTCTGATTCCCCGTGTTTGATTCCCTGCCTCTGATTCCCTGCCCTGATTCCCCATCTCTGTTTCACCGCCTTTGATTCGCCACCTCTGATTCCCCATATCTGATTCCCCGCCTCTGTTTCCCCGCCTCTGATTCCCTGCCTCTGATTCCCAACCTCTGATTCCACACCTCTGATTCCCCATATCTGATTCCCCGCCTCTGTTTCCCCGCCTCTGATTCCCTGCCCCTGTTTCCCCATATCTGATTCCCTGCCTCTGATTCCCCAACTCTGATTCCCCGCCTCTGATTCCCCAGCTCTGATTCCCCGCCTCTGATTTCCCGTGTTTGATTCCCTGCCTCTGATTCCCCGCCTCTGATTCCCCATCTCTGATTCACCGCCTTTGATTCGCCACCTCTGATTCCACATATCTGATTCCCCACCTCTGTTTCCCCGCCTCTGATTCCCCGCCTCTGATTCTCCATATCTCATTCCCCGCCTCTGAATCCCCATCTCTGATTCCCGGACTCTGATTCCCCACCTCTGATTCCCGGCCTCTTATTCCCAGCATCTGATTCCCGGCCTCTGATTCCCGGCCTCTGATTCCCCGCTTCTGATTCTGATTCCCTGCCTCTGATTCCCCATCTCTGATTCCGCACATCTGATTCCCTGCCTCTGATTCCCCACCTCTGATTCCCCATATCGGATTTCCCGCCTCTGTTTCCCCATATCTAATTCCCAACCTCTGATGCCCCAACTCTGATTCCCTGCCTCTGATTCCCCGCGTTCTATTCCCTGCCTCTGATTCCCCGCCTGTGATTCCCCATCTCTGATTCACCACCTCTGATTCCCCACCTCTGATTCCCCATATCTAATTCCCCGCCTCTGTTTGCCCGCCTCTGATTCCACTCCTCTGTTTCCCCATATCTGATTCCCCGCCTCTGAATCCCCAACTCTGATTCCCTGCCTCTGATTCCCCAGCTCTGATTCCCCGCCTTTGATTCCCCCCGTCTGATTCCCAACCTCTGAATCCCCGTGTCTGATTTCCTGCCTCTGATTCCCCGCCTCTGATTCCCCATCTCTGATTCACAGCCTCTGATTCCCCACCTCTGATTCCCCATCTCTGATTCCGCACATCTGATTCCCTGCCTCTGATTCCCCGACTCTGATCCCCACCTCTGATTCCCCAGCTCTGATTCCCCGCCTCTGATTCCCCAACTCTGATTCCCCGCCTCTGATTCCCCAGCTCTGATTCCCCGCCTCTGATTCCCCGTGTTTGATTCCCTGCCTCTGATTCCCCGCCTCTGATTCCCCATCTCTGATTCAACGCCTTTGATTCGCCACCTCTGATTCCCCATATCTGATTCCTCGCCTCTGTTTTCCCGCCTCTGATTCCCCGCCTCTGATTCCCCATATCTCATTCCCCGCCTCTGATTCCCCATCTCTGATTCCCGGACTCTGATTCCCCACCTCTGATTCCCGACCTCTTATTCCCAGCATCTGATTCCGGCCTCTGATTCCCGGCCTCTGATTCCATGCTTCTGATTCCCCATCTCTGATTCCGCAAATCTAATTCCCTGCCTCTGATTCCCCACCTCTGATTCCCCATATCTGATTCCCCGCCTCTGTTTCCCCACCTCTGATTCCCCGCCTCTGTTTCCCCATATCTAAGTCCCCGCCTCTGATTCCCCAACTTTGATTCCCCACCTCTGATTCCCCAGCTCTGATTCCCCGCCTCTGATTCCCCGCATCTGATTCCATGCATCTGATTCCCAGCCTCTGATTCCCAGCCTCTGATTCCCAACCTCTGATTCCCCACCTCTGATCCCCATATCTGATTCCCTGCCTCTGTTTCCCCGCCTCTGATTCCCCGCCTCTGTTTCCCCATATCTGATCCCCGCCTCTATTTGCCCGCCTCTGATTCCCCGCCTCTGTTTCCCCATATCTGATTCCCCGCCTCTGAATCCCCAACTCTGATTCCCTGCCTCTAATTTCCCAGCTCTGATTCCCCGCCTCTGATTCCCCGCGTCTGATTACCGGCCTCTGATTCCCCGCCTCTGATTCCCCATCTCTGATTCACAACCTCTGATTCCCCACCTCTGATACCCCATATCTGATTCCACGCCTCTGTTTCACCGCCTCTGATTCCCCACCTCTGATTCCCAATATCTGATTCCCCGCCTCTGATTCCCCACCTCTGATTCCCCGCCTCTGATTCGCCAGCTATGATTCCCCGCCTCTTATTCCCCGCGTCTGATTCCCTGCCTCTGATTCCCCGCCTCTGATTCCACATCTCTGATTCACCACCTCTGATTCCCCGCGTCTGATTCCCTGCCTCTGATTCCCCATCTCTGATTCCCCATCTCTGATTCCCCAATTCTGATTCCCCTCCTCTGATTCCCCGTGTTTGATTCCCTGCCTCTGATTCCCGGCCTCTGATTCCCCATCTCTGATTCACCGCCTTTGATTCGCCACCTCTGATTCGCCATATCTGATTCCCCGCCTCTGTTTCCCCGCCTCTGATTCCCCGCCTCTTATTCCCCATATCTCATTCCCCGCCTCTGAATCCCCATCTCTGATTCCCGGACTCTGATTCCCCACCTCTGATTTCCGGCCTCTTATTCCCGGAATCTGATTCTGGCCTCTGATTCCCGGCATCTGATTCCCTGCTTCTGATTCTGATTCCCTGCCTTTGATTCCCCATCTCTGATTCCGCACATCTGATTCCCTGCCTCTGATTCCCCATCTCTGATTCCCCATATCTGATTCCCCGCCTCTGTATCCCCGCCTCTGATTCCCCGCCTCTGTTTCCCAATATCTAAGTCCCCGCCTCTGATTCCCCAGCTCTGATTCCCCGCCTCTGATTCCCCGCATCTGATTCCCTGCATCTGATTCCAAGCCTCTGATTCCCTGCCTCTGATTCCCAACCTTTGATTCCCCACCTCTGATTCCCCATATCTGATTCCCAGCGACTGTTTCCCCGCCTCTGATTCCCCGCCTCTGTTTCCCCATATCTGATTCCCGGCCTCTGATTCCCCGCCTCTGATTCCCCGCCTCTGATTCCCTGCCTCTGATTCCCCATCTCCGATTCAGCACATCTGATTCCCTGCCTCTGATTCCCCGCCTCTGATTCCCCGCCTCTGATTCCCTGCCTCTGATTCCCAACCTCTGATTCCCCACCTCTGATTCCCCGTGTTTGATTCTCCGCCTCTGTTTCCCCGCCTCTGATTCCCCGCCTCTGATTCCCCAACTCTAATTCCCCGCCTCTGATTCCCCATATATGATTCCCCGCCTCTTTTTCCCCGCCTCTGATTCCCCGCCCCTGTTTCCCCATATCTGATTCCCTGCCTCTGATTCCCCAACTTTGATTCCCAGCCTCTGATTCCCCAGCTCTGATTCCCCGCCTCTGATTCCCCGTGTTTGATTCCCTGCCTCTGATTCCCCGCCTCTGATTCCCCATCTCTGATTCACCGCCTTTGATTCGCCACCTCTGATTCCCCATATCTGATTCCCCACCTCTGTTTCCCCGCCTCTGATTCCCCGCCTCTGATTCTCCATATCTCATTTCCCGCCTCTGATTCCCCACCTCTGATTCCCGGCCTCTTATTCCCAGCATCTGATTCCAGGCCTCTGATTCCCTGCCTCTGATTCCCCATCTCTGATTCCGCACATCTGATTACCTGCCTCTGATTCCCCACCTCTGATTCCCCATATCTGATTCCCCGCCTCTGTTTCCACGCCTCTGATTCCCCACCTCTGATTCCCCATATCTGATTCCCCAGCTCTGATTTCCCGCCTCTGATTCCCCGCATCCGATTCCCCATATCTGATTCCCCGCCTCTGTTTCCCCGCCCCTGCTTCCCCGCCTCTGTTTCCCAATATCTGATTCCCCGCCTCTGATTCCCCACCTCTGATTCCCTTCCTCTGATTCGCCAGCTATGATTCCCCGCCTCTTATTCCCCGCATCTGATTCCCTGCCACTGATTCCCCGCCTCTGATTCCACATCTCTGATTCACCACCTCTGATTCCCCGCGTCTGATTCCCTGCCTCTGATTCCCCATCTCTGATTCCCCATCTCCGATTCCCCAATTCTGATTCCCCTCCTCTGATTCCCCGTGTTTGATTCCCTGCCTCTGATTCCCGTCCTCTGATTCCCCATCTCTGATTCACCGCCTTTTATTCGCCACCTCTGATTCGCCATATCTGATTCCCCGCCTCTGTTTCCCCGCCTCTGATTCCCCGCCTCTTATTCCCCATATCTCATTCCCCACCTCTGAATCCCCATCTCTGATTCCCGGACTCTGATTCCCCACCTCTGATTTCCGGCCTCTTATTCCCGGCATCTGATTCCGGCCTCTGATTCCCGGCATCTGATTCCCTGCTTCTGATTCTGATTCCCTGCCTTTGATTCCCCATCTCTGATTCCGCACATCTGATTCCCTGCCTCTGATTCCCCATCTCTGATTCCCCATATCTGATTCCCCGCCTCTGTTTCCCCACCTCTGATTTCCCATATTGATTCCCTGCATCTGATTCCCCGCCTCTGATTCCCCAACTCTGATTCCCCGCCTCTGATTCCCCAGCTCTGATTCCCCTCCTCTGATTCCCCGTGTTTGATTCCCTGCCTCCGATTCCCGACCTCTGATTCCCCATCTCTGATTCACCGCCTTTGATTCGCCACCTCTGATTCCCCAAATCTGATTCCCCGCCTCTGTTTCCCCGCCTCTGATTCCCCGCCTCTCATTCCCCGCGTCTGATTACCGGCCTCTGATTCCCCACCTCTGATTCCCCATCTCTGATTCACAACCTCTGATTCCCCACCTCTGATTCCCCATATCTGATTCCCCACCTCTGATTCCCGGCCTCTTATTCCCGGCATCTGATTCCGGCCTCTGATTCCCGGCCTCTGATTCCCTGCTTCTGATTCTGATTCCCTGCCTCTGATTCCCCATCTCTGATTCCGCACATCTGATTCCCTGCCTCTGATTACCCCCCTCTGTTTCCCCGCCTCTGATTCCCCGCCTCTGTTTCCCAATATCTAAGTCCCCGCCTCTGATTCCCCAACTCTGATTCCCCACCTCTGATTCCCAAGCTCTGATTCCCCGCCTCTGATTCCCCGCATCTGATTCCCTGCATCTGATTCCAAGCCTCTGATTCCCTTCCTCTGATTCCCAACCTCTGATACCCCACCTCTGATTCCCCATATCTGATTCCCCGCCTCTGTTTCCCCGCCTCTGATTCCCCACCTCTGTTTCCCCATATCTGATTCCCGGCCTCTGATTCCCCGCCTCTGATTCCCCTCCTCTGATTCCCTGCCTCTGATTCCCCATCTCCGATTCCGCACATCTGATTCCCTGCCTCTGATTCCCCGCCTCTGATTCCCCACCTCTGATTCCCTGCCTCTGATTCCCAACCTCTGATTCCCCACCTCTGATTCCCCATATCTGATTCCCCGCCTCTGTTTCCCCGCCTCTGATTCCCCTCCTCTGATTCCCCAACTCTGATTCACCGCCTTTGATTCGCCACCTCTGATTCCACATATCTGATTCCCCACCTCTGTTTCCCCGCCTCTGATTCCCCGCCTCTGATTCTCCATATCTCATTCCCCGCCTCTGAATCCCCATCTCTGATTCCCGGACTCTGATTCCCCACCTCTGATTCCCGGCCTCTTATTCCCAGCATCTGATTCCCGGCCTCTGATTCCCGGCCTCTGGTTCCCCGCTTCTGATTCTGATTCCCTGCCTCTGATTCCCCATCTCTGATTCCGCACATCTGATTCCCTGCCTCTGATTCCCCACCTCTGATTCCCCATCTCTGATTCACAGCCTCTGATTCCCCACCTCTGATTCCCCATCTCTGATTCCGCACATCTGATTCCCTGCCTCTGATTCCCCTCCTCTGATTCCCCAACTCTAATTCCCCGCCTCTGATTCCCCAGCTCTGATTCCCCGTGTTTGATTCCCTGCCTCTGATTCCCTGCTCTGATTCACCATCTCTGTTTCACCGCCTTTGATTCCCCATCTCTGATTCCGCACATCTGATTCCCTGCCTCTGATTCCCCATCTCTGATTCCCCATATCTGATTCCCAACCTCTGATTCCACACCTCTGATTCCCCATATCTGATTCCCCGCCTCTGTTTCCCCGCCTCTGATTCCCTGCCCCTGTTTCCCCATATCTGATTCCCTGCCTCTGATTTCCCAATTCTGATTCCCCGCCTCTGATTCCCCAGCTCTGATTCCCCGCCTCTGATTCCCCATCTCTGATTCACCGCCTTTGATTCGCCACCTCTGATTCCACATATCTGATTCCCCACCTCTGTTTCCCCGCCTCTGATTCCCCGCCTCTGATTCTCCATATCTCATTCCCCGCCTCTGATTCCCCACCTCTGATTCCCGGCCTCTTATTCCCAGCATCTGATTCCCGGCCTCTGATTCCCGGCCTCTGGTTCCCCGCTTCTGATTCTGATTCCCTGCCTCTGATTCCCCATCTCTGATTCCGCACATCTGATTCCCTGCCTCTGATTCCCCACCTCTGATTCCCCATATCGGATTTCCCGCCTCTGTTTCCCCATATCTAATTCCCAACCTCTGATGCCCCAACTCTGATTCCCTGCCTCTGATTCCCCGCGTTCTATTCCCTGCCTCTGATTCCCCGCCTGTGATTCCCCATCTCTGATTCACCACCTCTGATTCCCCACCTCTGATTCCCCATATCTAATTCCCCGCCTCTGTTTGCCCGCCTCTGATTCCCCGCCTCTGTTTCCCCATATCTGATTCCCCGCCTCTGAATCCCCAACTCTGATTCCCTGCCTCTGATTCCCCAGCTCTGATTCCCCGCCTCTGTTTCCCCATATCTGATTCCCCGCCTCTGAATCCCCAACTCTGATTCCCTGCCTCTGATTCCCCAGCTCTGATTCCCCGCCTTTGATTCCCCCCGTCTGATTCCCAGCCTCTGAATCCCCGTGTCTGATTTCCTGCCTCTGATTCCCCGCCTCTGATTCCCCATCTCTGATTCACAGCCTCTGATTCCCCACCTCTGATTCCCCATCTCTGATTCCGCACATCTGATTCCCTGCCTCTGATTCCCCGACTCTGATCCCCACCTCTGATTCTCCAGCTCTGATTCCCCGCCTCTGATTCCCCAACTCTGATTCCCCGCCTATGATTCCCCAGCTCTGATTCCCCGCCTCTGATTCCCCGTGTTTGATTCCCTGCCTCTGATTCCCCGCCTCTGATTCCCGATCTCTGATTCAACGCCTTTGATTCGCCACCTCTGATTCCCCATATCTGATTCCTCGCCTCTGTTTCCCCGCCTCTGATTCCCCGCCTCTGATTCCCCATATCTCATTCCCCGCCTCTGATTCCCCATCTCTGATTCCCGGACTCTGATTCCCCACCTCTGATTCCCGGCCTCTTATTCCCGGCATCTGATTCCGGCCTCTGATTCCCGGCCTCTGATTCCATGCTTCTGATTCCCCATCTCTGATTCCCCATATCTGATTCCCCGCCTCTGTTTCCCCACCTCTGATTCCCCGCCTCTGTTTCCCCATATCTAAGTCCCCGCAACTGATTCCCCAACTTTGATTCCCCACCTCTGATTCCCCAGCTCTGATTCCCCGCCTCTGATTCCCCGCATCTGATTCCATGCATCCGATTCCCAGCCTCTGATTCCCAGCCTCTGATTCCCAACCTCTGATTCCCCACCTCTGATCCCCATATCTGATTCCCCGCCTCTGTTTCCCCGCCTCTGATTCCCCGCCTCTGTTTCCCCATATCTGATCCCCGCCTCTATTTGCCCGCCTCTGATTCCCAGCCTCTGTTCCCCATATCTGATTCCCCGCCTCTGAATCCCCAACTCTGATTCCCTGCCTCTAATTTCCCAGCTCTGATTCCCCGCCTCTGATTCCCCGCGTCTGATTCCCTGCCTCTGATTCCCCACCTCTGATTCCCCATATCTGATTCCCCGCCTCTGTTTCCCCACCTCTGATTCCCCGCCTCTGTTTCCCCATATCTAAGTCCCCGCCTCTGATTCCCCAACTTTGATTCCCCACCTCTGATTCCCCAGCTCTGATTCCCCGCCTCTGATTCCCCGCATCTGATTCCATGCATCTGATTCCCAGCCTCTGATTCCCAGCCTCTGATTCCCAACCTCTGATTCCCCACCTCTGATCCCCATATCTGATTCCCCGCCTCTGTTTCCCCACCTCTGATTCCCCGCCTCTGTTTCACCATATCTGATCCCCGCCTCTATTTGCCCGCCTCTGATTCCCCGCCTCTGTTCCCCATATCTGATTCCCCGCCTCTGAATCCCCAACTCTGATTCCCTGCCTCTAATTTCCCAGCTCTGATTCCCCGCCTCTGATTCCCCGCGTCTGATTACCGGCCTCTGATTCCCCGCCTCTGATTCCCCATCTCTGATTCACAACCTCTGATTCCCCACCTCTGATACCCCATATCTGATTCCCCGCCTCTGTTTCACCGCCTCTGATTCCCCACCTCTGATTCCCAATATCTGATTCCCCGCCTCTGATTCCCCACCTCTGATTCCCCGCCTCTGATTCGCCAGCTATGATTCCCCGCCTCTTATTCCCCGCGTCTGATTCCCTGCCTCTGAATCCCCGCCTCTGATTCCACATCTCTGATTCACCACCTCTGATTTCCCGCGTCTGATTCCCTGCCTCTGATTCCCCATCTCTGATTCCCCATCTCTGATTCCCCATCTCTGATTCCCCAATTCTGATTCCCCTCCTCTGATTCCCCGTGTTTGATTCCCTGCCTCTGATTCCCGGCCTCTGATTCCCCATCTCTGATTCACCGCCTTTGATTCGCCACCTCTGATTCGCCATATCTGATTCCCCGCCTCTGTTTCCCCGCCTCTGATTCCCCGCCTCTTATTCCCCATATCTCATTCCCCGGCTCTGAATCCCCATCTCTGATTCCGGGACTCTGATTCCCCAACTCTGATTTCCGGCCTCTTATTCCCGGCATCTGATTCCGGCCTCTGATTCCCGGCATCTGATTCCCTGCTTCTGATTCTGATTCCCTGCCTTTGATTCCCCATCTCTGATTCCGCACATCTGATTCCCTGCCTCTGATTCCCCATCTCTGATTCCCCATATCTGATTCCCCGCCTCTGTTTCCCCGCCTCTGATTCCCCGCCTCTGTTTCCCAATATCTAAGTCCCCGCCTCTGTTTCCCCGCCTCTGATTCCCCGCCTCTGATTCCCCGCGTCTGATTACCGGCCTCTGATTCCCCGCCTCTGATTCCCCATCTCTGATTCACAACCTCTGATTCCCCACCTCTGATTCCCCATATCTGATTCCCCACCTCTGATTCCCGGCCTCTTATTCCCGGCATCTGATTCCGGCCTCTGATTCCCGGCCTCTGATTCCCTGCTTCTGATTCTGATTCCCTGCCTCTGATTCCCCATCTCTGATTCCGCACATCTGATTCCCTGCCTCTGATTACCCCCCTCTGTTTCCCCGCCTCTGATTCCCCGCCTCTGTTTCCCAATATCTCTGATTCCCCAACTCTGATTCCCCACCTCTGATTCCCCAGCTCTGATTCCCCGCCTCTGATTCCCCGCATCTGATTCCCTGCATCTGATTCCAAGCCTCTGATTCCCTGCCTCTGATTCCCAACCTCTGATTCCCCACCTCTGATTCCCCATATCTGATTCCCCGCCTCTGTTTCCCCGCCTCTGATTCCCCACCTCTGTTTCCCCATATCTGATTCCCGGCCTCTGATTCCCGGCCTCTGATTCCCCGCCTCTGATTCCCTGCATCTGATTCCCCATCTCCGATTCCGCACATCTGATTCCCTGCCTCTGATTCCCCGCCTCTGATTCCCCACCTCTGATTCCCTGCCTCTGATTCCCAACCTCTGATTCCCCACCTCTGATTCCCCATATCTGATTCCCCGCCTCTGTTTCCCCGCCTCTGATTCCCCTCCTCTGATTCCCCAACTCTAATTCCCCGCCTCTGATTCCCCAGCTCTGATTCCCCGTGTTTGATTCCCTGCCTCTGATTCCCTGCCCTGATTCCCCATCTCTGTTTCACCGCCTTTGATTCGCCACCTCTGATTCCCCATATCTGATTCCCCGCCTCTGTTTCCCCGCCTCTGATTCCCTGCCTCTGATTCCCAACCTCTGATTCCACACCTCTGATTCCCCATATCTGATTCCCCGCCTCTGTTTCCCCGCCTCTGATTCCCTGCCCCTGTTTCCCCATATCTGATTCCCTGCCTCTGATTCCCCAACTCTGATTCCCCGCCTCTGATTCCCCAGCTCTGATTCCCCGCCTCTGATTTCCCGTGTTTGATTCCCTGCCTCTGATTCCCCGCCTCTGATTCCCCATCTCTGATTCACCGCCTTTGATTCGCCACCTCTGATTCCACATATCTGATTCCCCACCTCTGTTTCCCCGCCTCTGATTCCCCGCCTCTGATTCTCCATATCTCATTCCCCGCCTCTGAATCCCCATCTCTGATTCCCGGACTCTGATTCCCCACCTCTGATTCCCGGCCTCTTATTCCCAGCATCTGATTCCCGGCCTCTGATTCCCGGCCTCTGATTCCCCGCTTCTGATTCTGATTCCCTGCCTCTGATTCCCCATCTCTGATTCCGCACATCTGATTCCCTGCCTCTGATTCCCCACCTCTGATTCCCCATATCGGATTTCCCGCCTCTGTTTCCCCATATCTAATTCCCAACCTCTGATGCCCCAACTCTGATTCCCTGCCTCTGATTCCCCGCGTTCTATTCCCTGCCTCTGATTCCCCGCCTGTGATTCCCCATCTCTGATTCACCACCTCTGATTCCCCACCTCTGATTCCCCATATCTAATTCCCCGCCTCTGTTTGCCCGCCTCTGATTCCACTCCTCTGTTTCCCCATATCTGATTCCCCGCCTCTGAATCCCCAACTCTGATTCCCTGCCTCTGATTCCCCAGCTCTGATTCCCCGCCTTTGATTCCCCCCGTCTGATTCCCAACCTCTGAATCCCCGTGTCTGATTTCCTGCCTCTGATTCCCCGCCTCTGATTCCCCATCTCTGATTCACAGCCTCTGATTCCCCACCTCTGATTCCCCATCTCTGATTCCGCACATCTGATTCCCTGCCTCTGATTCCCCGACTCTGATCCCCACCTCTGATTCCCCAGCTCTGATTCCCCGCCTCTGATTCCCCAACTCTGATTCCCCGCCTCTGATTCCCCAGCTCTGATTCCCCGCCTCTGATTCCCCGTGTTTGATTCCCTGCCTCTGATTCCCCGCCTCTGATTCCCCATCTCTGATTCAACGCCTTTGATTCGCCACCTCTGATTCCCCATATCTGATTCCTCGCCTCTGTTTTCCCGCCTCTGATTCCCCGCCTCTGATTCCCCATATCTCATTCCCCGCCTCTGATTCCCCATCTCTGATTCCCGGACTCTGATTCCCCACCTCTGATTCCCGACCTCTTATTCCCAGCATCTGATTCCGGCCTCTGATTCCCGGCCTCTGATTCCATGCTTCTGATTCCCCATCTCTGATTCCGCAAATCTAATTCCCTGCCTCTGATTCCCCACCTCTGATTCCCCATATCTGATTCCCCGCCTCTGTTTCCCCACCTCTGATTCCCCGCCTCTGTTTCCCCATATCTAAGTCCCCGCCTCTGATTCCCCAACTTTGATTCCCCACCTCTGATTCCCCAGCTCTGATTCCCCGCCTCTGATTCCCCGCATCTGATTCCATGCATCTGATTCCCAGCCTCTGATTCCCAGCCTCTGATTCCCAACCTCTGATTCCCCACCTCTGATCCCCATATCTGATTCCCTGCCTCTGTTTCCCCGCCTCTGATTCCCCGCCTCTGTTTCCCCATATCTGATCCCCGCCTCTATTTGCCCGCCTCTGATTCCCCGCCTCTGTTTCCCCATATCTGATTCCCCGCCTCTGAATCCCCAACTCTGATTCCCTGCCTCTAATTTCCCAGCTCTGATTCCCCGCCTCTGATTCCCCGCGTCTGATTACCGGCCTCTGATTCCCCGCCTCTGATTCCCCATCTCTGATTCACAACCTCTGATTCCCCACCTCTGATACCCCATATCTGATTCCACGCCTCTGTTTCACCGCCTCTGATTCCCCACCTCTGATTCCCAATATCTGATTCCCCGCCTCTGATTCCCCACCTCTGATTCCCCGCCTCTGATTCGCCAGCTATGATTCCCCGCCTCTTATTCCCCGCGTCTGATTCCCTGCCTCTGATTCCCCGCCTCTGATTCCACATCTCTGATTCACCACCTCTGATTCCCCGCGTCTGATTCCCTGCCTCTGATTCCCCATCTCTGATTCCCCATCTCTGATTCCCCAATTCTGATTCCCCTCCTCTGATTCCCCGTGTTTGATTCCCTGCCTCTGATTCCCGGCCTCTGATTCCCCATCTCTGATTCACCGCCTTTGATTCGCCACCTCTGATTCGCCATATCTGATTCCCCGCCTCTGTTTCCCCGCCTCTGATTCCCCGCCTCTTATTCCCCATATCTCATTCCCCGCCTCTGAATCCCCATCTCTGATTCCCGGACTCTGATTCCCCACCTCTGATTTCCGGCCTCTTATTCCCGGAATCTGATTCTGGCCTCTGATTCCCGGCATCTGATTCCCTGCTTCTGATTCTGATTCCCTGCCTTTGATTCCCCATCTCTGATTCCGCACATCTGATTCCCTGCCTCTGATTCCCCATCTCTGATTCCCCATATCTGATTCCCCGCCTCTGTATCCCCGCCTCTGATTCCCCGCCTCTGTTTCCCAATATCTAAGTCCCCGCCTCTGATTCCCCAGCTCTGATTCCCCGCCTCTGATTCCCCGCATCTGATTCCCTGCATCTGATTCCAAGCCTCTGATTCCCTGCCTCTGATTCCCAACCTTTGATTCCCCACCTCTGATTCCCCATATCTGATTCCCAGCGACTGTTTCCCCGCCTCTGATTCCCCGCCTCTGTTTCCCCATATCTGATTCCCGGCCTCTGATTCCCCGCCTCTGATTCCCCGCCTCTGATTCCCTGCCTCTGATTCCCCATCTCCGATTCAGCACATCTGATTCCCTGCCTCTGATTCCCCGCCTCTGATTCCCCGCCTCTGATTCCCTGCCTCTGATTCCCAACCTCTGATTCCCCACCTCTGATTCCCCGTGTTTGATTCTCCGCCTCTGTTTCCCCGCCTCTGATTCCCCGCCTCTGATTCCCCAACTCTAATTCCCCGCCTCTGATTCCCCATATATGATTCCCCGCCTCTTTTTCCCCGCCTCTGATTCCCCGCCCCTGTTTCCCCATATCTGATTCCCTGCCTCTGATTCCCCAACTTTGATTCCCAGCCTCTGATTCCCCAGCTCTGATTCCCCGCCTCTGATTCCCCGTGTTTGATTCCCTGCCTCTGATTCCCCGCCTCTGATTCCCCATCTCTGATTCACCGCCTTTGATTCGCCACCTCTGATTCCCCATATCTGATTCCCCACCTCTGTTTCCCCGCCTCTGATTCCCCGCCTCTGATTCTCCATATCTCATTTCCCGCCTCTGATTCCCCACCTCTGATTCCCGGCCTCTTATTCCCAGCATCTGATTCCAGGCCTCTGATTCCCTGCCTCTGATTCCCCATCTCTGATTCCGCACATCTGATTACCTGCCTCTGATTCCCCACCTCTGATTCCCCATATCTGATTCCCCGCCTCTGTTTCCACGCCTCTGATTCCCCACCTCTGATTCCCCATATCTGATTCCCCAGCTCTGATTTCCCGCCTCTGATTCCCCGCATCCGATTCCCCATATCTGATTCCCCGCCTCTGTTTCCCCGCCCCTGCTTCCCCGCCTCTGTTTCCCCATATCTGATTCCCCGCCTCTGTTTCCCCGCCCCTGATTCCCCACCTCTGTTTCCCCATATCTGATTGCCCGCCTCTGATTCCCAACTATGATTCCCCGCCTCTGATTCCCCAGCTCTGAATCCCTGCCTCTGATTCCCTGCGTCTGATTCCCTGCCTCTGATTCCCCATCTCTGATTCCCCATCTCTGATTCCCCAATTCTGATTCCCCTCCTCTGATTCCCCGTGTTTGATTCCCTGCCTCTGATTCCCGGCCTCTGATTCCCCATCTCTGATTCACCGCGTTAGATTCGCCACCTCTGATTCGCCATATCTGATTCCCCACCTCTGATTCCCTATATCTGATTCCCCGCCTCTGTTTCCCCGCCTCTGATTCCCTGCCTCTGTTTCCCCATATCTGATTCCCCACCTCTGAATCCCCAACTCTGATTCCCTGCCTCTAATTTCCCATGTCTGATTCCCCGCCTCTGATTCCCCGCGTCTGATTACCGGCCTCTGATTCCCCGCCTCTGATTCCCCATCTCTGATTCACAACCTGTGATTCCCCACCTCTGATTCCCCATATCTGAATCCCCACCTCTGTTTCCCCGCCTCTGATTCCCCACCTCTGATTCCCAATATCTGATTCCCCGCCTCTGATTCCCCACCTCTGATTCCCCGCCTCTGATTCGCCAGCTATGATTCCCCGCCTCTGATTCCCCGCGTCTGATTCCCTGCCTCTGATTCCCCGCCTCTGATTCCACATCTCTGATTCACCACCTCTGATTCCCCGCGTCTGATTCCCCGCCTCTGATTCCCCATCTCTGATTCCCCATCTCTGATTCCCCAATTCTGATTCCCCGCCTCTGATTCCCCAGCTCTGATTCCCCGCCTCTGATTCCCCGTGTTTGATTCCCTGCCTCTGATTCCCGGCCTCTGATTCCCCATCTCTGATTCACCGCCTTTGATTCGCCACCTCTGATTCCCCAAATCGGATTCCCCGCCTCTGTTTCCCCGCCTCTGATTCCCCGCCTCAGATTCCCCGCGTCTGATTACCGGCCTCTGATTCCCCGCCTCTGATTCCCCATCTCTGATTCACAACCTCTGATTCCCCACCTCTGATTCCCCATATCTGATTCCCCACCTCTGATTCCCGGCCTCTTATTCCCGGCATCTGATTCCGGCCTCTGATTCCCGGCCTCTGATTCCCTGCTTCTGATTCTGATTCCCTGCCTCTGATTCCCCATCTCTGATTCCGCACATCTGATTCCCTGCCTCTGATTACCCCCCTCTGTTTCCCCGCCTCTGATTCCCCGCCTCTGTTTCCCAATATCTAAGTCCCCGCCTCTGATTCCCCAACTCTGATTCCCCACCTCTGATTCCGCAGCTCTGATTCCCCGCCTCTGATTCCCCGCATCTGATTCCCTGCATCTGATTCCAAGCCTCTGATTCCCTGCCTCTGATTCCCAACCTCTGATTCCCCACCTCTGATTCCCCATATCTGATTCCCCGCCTCTGTTTCCCCGCCTCTGATTCCCCACCTCTGTTTCCCCATATCTGATTCCCGGCCTCTGATTCCCCACCTCTGATTCCCCGCCTCTGATTCCCTGCCTCTGATTCCCCATCTCTGATTCCGCACATCTGATTCCCTGCCTCTGATTCCCCGCCTCTGATTCCCCACCTCTGATTCCCTGCCTCTGATTCCCAACCTCTGATTCCCCACCTCTGATTCCCCATATCTGATTCCCCGCCTCTGCTTCCCCGCCTCTGATTCCCCTCCTCTGATTCCCCAACTCTAGTTCCCCGCCTCTGATTCCGCAGCTCTGATTCCCCGTGTTTGATTCCCTGCCTCTGATTCCCTGCCCTGATTCCCCATCTGTTTCACCGCCTTTGATTCGCCACCTCTGATTCCCCATATCTGATTCCCCGCCTCTGTTTCCCCGCCTCTGATTACCCTGCCCCTGTTTCCCCATATCTGATTCCCTGCCTCTGATTCCCCAACTCTGATTCCCCGCCTCTGATTTCCCGTGTTTGATTCCCTGCCTCTGATTCCCCGCCCCTCATTCCCCATCTCTGATTCACCGCCTTTGATTCGCCACCTCTGATTCCACATATCTGATTCCCCACCTCTGTTTCCCCGCCTCTGATTCTCCGCCTCTGATTCTCCATATCTCATTCCCCGCCTCTGAATCCCCATCTCTGATTCCCGGACTCTGATTCCCCACCTCTGATTCCCGGCCTCTTATTCCCAGCATCTGATTCCCGGCCTCTGATTCCCGGCCTCTGATTCCCCGCTTCTGATTCTGATTCCCTGCCTCTGATTCCCCATCTCTGATTAGGCACATCTGATTCCCTGCCTCTGATTCCCCACCTCTGATTCCCCATATCGGAATTCCCGCCTCTGTTTCCCCATATCTAATTCCCAACCTCTGATGCCCCAACTCTGATTCCCTGCCTCTGATTCCCCGCGTTCTATTCCCTGCCTCTGATTCCCCGCCTGTGATTCCCCATCTCTGATTCACCACCTCTGATTCCCCACCTCTGATTCCCCATATCTAATTCCCCGCCTCTGTTTGCCCGCCTCTGATTCCCCGCCTCTGTTTCCCCATATCTGATTCCCTGCCTCTGAATACCCAACTCTGATTCCCTGCCTCTGATTCCCCAACTATGATTCCCCGCCTCTGATTCCCCAGCTCTGAATCCCTGCCTCTGATTCCCTGCGTCTGATTCCCTGCCTCTGATTCCCCATCTCTGATTCCCCATCTCTGATTCCCCAATTCTGATTCCCCTCCTCTGATTCCCCGTGTTTGATTCCCTGCCTCTGATTCCCGGCCTCTGATTCCCCATCTCTGATTCACCGCGTTAGATTCGCCACCTCTGATTCGCCATATCTGATTCCCCACCTCTGATTCCCTATATCTGATTCCCCGCCTCTGTTTCCCCGCCTCTGATTCCCTGCCTCTGTTTCCCCATATCTGATTCCCCACCTCTGAATCCCCAACTCTGATTCCCTGCCTCTAATTTCCCATGTCTGATTCCCCGCCTCTGATTCCCCGCGTCTGATTACCGGCCTCTGATTCCCCGCCTCTGATTCCCCATCTCTGATTCACAACCTGTGATTCCCCACCTCTGATTCCCCATATCTGAATCCCCACCTCTGTTTCCCCGCCTCTGATTCCCCACCTCTGATTCCCAATATCTGATTCCCCGCCTCTGATTCCCCACCTCTGATTCCCCGCCTCTGATTCGCCAGCTATGATTCCCCGCCTCTGATTCCCCGCGTCTGATTCCCTGCCTCTGATTCCCCGCCTCTGATTCCACATCTCTGATTCACCACCTCTGATTCCCCGCGTCTGATTCCCCGCCTCTGATTCCCCATCTCTGATTCCCCATCTCTGATTCCCCAATTCTGATTCCCCGCCTCTGATTCCCCAGCTCTGATTCCCCGCCTCTGATTCCCCGTGTTTGATTCCCTGCCTCTGATTCCCGGCCTCTGATTCCCCATCTCTGATTCACCGCCTTTGATTCGCCACCTCTGATTCCCCAAATCGGATTCCCCGCCTCTGTTTCCCCGCCTCTGATTCCCCGCCTCAGATTCCCCGCGTCTGATTACCGGCCTCTGATTCCCCGCCTCTGATTCCCCATCTCTGATTCACAACCTCTGATTCCCCACCTCTGATTCCCCATATCTGATTCCCCACCTCTGATTCCCGGCCTCTTATTCCCGGCATCTGATTCCGGCCTCTGATTCCCGGCCTCTGATTCCCTGCTTCTGATTCTGATTCCCTGCCTCTGATTCCCCATCTCTGATTCCGCACATCTGATTCCCTGCCTCTGATTACCCCCCTCTGTTTCCCCGCCTCTGATTCCCCGCCTCTGTTTCCCAATATCTAAGTCCCCGCCTCTGATTCCCCAACTCTGATTCCCCACCTCTGATTCCGCAGCTCTGATTCCCCGCCTCTGATTCCCCGCATCTGATTCCCTGCATCTGATTCCAAGCCTCTGATTCCCTGCCTCTGATTCCCAACCTCTGATTCCCCACCTCTGATTCCCCATATCTGATTCCCCGCCTCTGTTTCCCCGCCTCTGATTCCCCACCTCTGTTTCCCCATATCTGATTCCCGGCCTCTGATTCCCCACCTCTGATTCCCCGCCTCTGATTCCCTGCCTCTGATTCCCCATCTCTGATTCCGCACATCTGATTCCCTGCCTCTGATTCCCCGCCTCTGATTCCCCACCTCTGATTCCCTGCCTCTGATTCCCAACCTCTGATTCCCCACCTCTGATTCCCCATATCTGATTCCCCGCCTCTGCTTCCCCGCCTCTGATTCCCCTCCTCTGATTCCCCAACTCTAGTTCCCCGCCTCTGATTCCGCAGCTCTGATTCCCCGTGTTTGATTCCCTGCCTCTGATTCCCTGCCCTGATTCCCCATCTGTTTCACCGCCTTTGATTCGCCACCTCTGATTCCCCATATCTGATTCCCCGCCTCTGTTTCCCCGACTCTGATTCCCTGCCTCTGATTCCCAACCTCTGATTCCACACCTCTGATTCCCCATATCTGATTCCCCGCCTCTGTTTCCCCGCCTCTGATTACCCTGCCCCTGTTTCCCCATATCTGATTCCCTGCCTCTGATTCCCCAACTCTGATTCCCCGCCTCTGATTTCCCGTGTTTGATTCCCTGCCTCTGATTCCCCGCCCCTCATTCCCCATCTCTGATTCACCGCCTTTGATTCGCCACCTCTGATTCCACATATCTGATTCCCCACCTCTGTTTCCCCGCCTCTGATTCTCCGCCTCTGATTCTCCATATCTCATTCCCCGCCTCTGAATCCCCATCTCTGATTCCCGGACTCTGATTCCCCACCTCTGATTCCCGGCCTCTTATTCCCAGCATCTGATTCCCGGCCTCTGATTCCCGGCCTCTGATTCCCCGCTTCTGATTCTGATTCCCTGCCTCTGATTCCCCATCTCTGATTAGGCACATCTGATTCCCTGCCTCTGATTCCCCACCTCTGATTCCCCATATCGGAATTCCCGCCTCTGTTTCCCCATATCTAATTCCCAACCTCTGATGCCCCAACTCTGATTCCCTGCCTCTGATTCCCCGCGTTCTATTCCCTGCCTCTGATTCCCCGCCTGTGATTCCCCATCTCTGATTCACCACCTCTGATTCCCCACCTCTGATTCCCCATATCTAATTCCCCGCCTCTGTTTGCCCGCCTCTGATTCCCCGCCTCTGTTTCCCCATATCTGATTCCCTGCCTCTGAATACCCAACTCTGATTCCCTGCCTCTGATTCCCCAGCTCTGATTCCCCGCCTTTGATTCCCCCCGTCTGATTCCCAGCCTCTGAATCCCCGTGTCTGATTTCCTGCCTCTGATTCCCCGCCTCTGATTCCCCATCTCTGATTCACAGCCTCTGATTCCCCACCTCTGATTCCCCATCTCTGATTCCGCACATCTGATTCCCTGCCTCTGATTCCCCGACTCTGATCCCCACCTCTGATTCCCCAGCTCTGATTCCCCGCCTCTGATTCCCCAACTCTGATTCCCCGCCTCTGATTCCCCAGCTCTGATTCCCCGCCTCTGATTCCCCGTGTTTGATTCCCTGCCTCTGATTCCCCGCCTCTGATTCCCCATCTCTGATTCAACGCCTTTGATTCGCCACCTCTGATTCCCATATCTGATTCCTCGCCTCTGTTTCCCCGCCTCTGATTCCCCGCCTCTGATTCCCCATATCTCATTCCCCGCCTCTGATTCCCCATCTCTGATTCCCGGACTCTGATTCCCCACCTCTGATTCCCGGCCTCTTATTCCCGGCATCTGATTCCGGCCTCTGATTCCCGGCCTCTGATTCCATGCTTCTGATTCCCCATCTCTGATTCCGCAAATCTAATTCCCTGCCTCTGACTCCCCACCTATGATTCCCCATATCTGATTCCCCGCCTCTGTTTCCCCACCTCTGATTCCCCGCCTCTGTTTCCCCACCTCTGATTCCCCGCCTCTGTTTCCCCATATCTAAGTCCCCGCCTCTGATTCCCCAACTTTGATTCCCCACCTCTGATTCCCCAGCTCTGATTCCCCGCCTCTGATTCCCCGCATCTGATTCCATGCATTTGATTCCCAGCCTCTGATTCCCAGCCTCTGATTCCCAACCTCTGATTCCCCACCTCTGATCCCCATATCTGATTCCCCGCCTCTGTTTCCCCGCCTCTGATTCCCCGCCTCTGTTTCCCCATATCTGATCCCCGCCTCTATTTGCCCGCCTCTGATTCCCCGCCTCTGTTTCCCCATATCTGATTCCCCGCCTCTGAATCCCCAACTCTGATTCCCTGCCTCTAATTTCCCAGCTCTGATTCCCCGCCTCTGATTCCCCGCGTCTGATTACCGGCCTCTGATTCCCCGCCTCTGATTCCCCATCTCTGATTCACAACCTCTGATTCCCCACCTCTGATACCCCATATCTGATTCCCCGCCTCTGTTTCACCGCCTCTGATTCCCCACCTCTGATTCCCAATATCTGATTCCCCGCCTCTGATTCCCCACCTCTGATTCCCCGCCTCTGATTCGCCAGCTATGATTCCCCGCCTCTTATTCCCCGCGTCTGATTCCCTGCCTCTGATTCCCCTCCTCTGATTCCACATCTCTGATTCACCACCTCTGATTCCCCGCGTCTGATTCCCTGCCTCTGATTCCCCATCTCTGATTCCCCATCTCTGATTCCCCAATTCAGATTCCCCTCCTCTGATTCCCCGTGTTTGATTCCCTGCCTCTGATTCCCGTCCTCTGATTCCCCATCTCTGATTCACCGCCTTTTATTCGCCACCTCTGATTCGCCATATCTGATTCCCCGCCTCTGTTTCCCCGCCTCTGATTCCCCGCCTCTTATTCCCCATATCTCATTCCCCGCCTCTGAATCCCCATCTCTGATTCCCGGACTCTGATTCCCCACCTCTGATTCACCGCCTTTGATTCGCCACCTCTGATTCCCCAAATCTGATTCCCCGCCTCTGTTTCCCCGCCTCTGATTCCCCGCTTCTGATTCCCCGCGTCTGATTACCGGCCTCTGATTCCCCGCCTCTGATTCCCCATCTCTGATTCACAACCTCTGATTCCCCACCTCTGATTCCCCATATCTGATTCCCCACCTCTGATTCCCGGCCTCTTATTCCCGGCATCTGATTCCGGCCTCTGATTCCCGGCCTCTGATTCCCTGCTTCTGATTCTGATTCCCTGCCTCTGATTCCCCATCTCTGATTCCGCACATCTGATTCCCTGCCTCTGATTACCCCCCTCTGTTTCCCCGCCTCTGATTCCCCGCCTCTGTTTCCCAATATCTAAGTCCCCGCCTCTGATTCACCAACTCTGATTCCCCACCTCTGATTCCCCAGCTCTGATTCCCCGCCTCTGATTCCCTGCATCTGATTCCCTGCATCTGATTCCAAGCCTCTGATTCCCTGCTTCTGATTCCCAACCTCTGATACCCCACCTCTGATTCCCCATATCTGATTCCCCGCCTCTGTTTCCCCGCCTCTGATTCCCCACCTCTGTTTCCCCATATCTGATTCCCGGCCTCTGATTCCCCGCCTCTGATTCCCCGCCTCTGATTCCCTGCCTCTGATTCCCCATCTCCGATTCCGCACATCTGATTCCCTGCCTCTGATTCCCCGCCTCTGATTCCCCACCTCTGATTCCCCGCCTCTGATTCGCCAGCTATGATTCCCCGCCTCTTATTCCCCGCGTCTGATTCCCTGCCTCTGATTCCCCTCCTCTGATTCCACATCTCTGATTCACCACCTCTGATTCCCCGCGTCTGATTCCCTGCCTCTGATTCCCCATCTCTGATTCCCCATCTCTGATTCCCCAATTCTGATTCCCCTCCTCTGATTCTCCGTGTTTGATTCCCTGCCTCTGATTCCCGTCCTCTGATTCCCCATCTCTGATTCACCGCCTTTTATTCGCCACCTCTGATTCGCCATATCTGATTCCCCGCCTCTGTTTCCCCGCCTCTGATTCCCCGCCTCTTATTCCCCATATCTCATTCCCCGCCTCTGTTTCCCCGCCTCTGATTCCCCACCTCTGTTTCCCCATATCTGATTCCCGGCCTCTGATTCCCCGCCTCTGATTCCCCGCCTCTGATTCCCTGCCTCTGATTCCCCATCTCCGATTCCGCACATCTGATTCCCTGCCTCTGATTCCCGGACTCTGATTCCCCACCTCTGATTTCCGGCCTCTTATTCCCGGCATCTGATTCCGGCCTCTGATTCCCGGCATCTGATTCCCTGCTTCTGATTCTGATTCCCTGCCTTTGATTCCCCATCTCTGATTCCGCACATCTGATTCCCTGCCTCTGATTCCACATCTCTGATTCCCCATATCTGATTCCCCACCTCTGTTTCCCCGCCTCTGATTTCCCATATTGATTCCCTGCATCTGATTCCCCGCCTCTGATTCCCCAACTCTGATTCCCCGCCTCTGATTCCCCAGCTCTGATTCCCCTCCTCTGATTCCCCGTGTTTGATTCCCTGCCTCCGATTCCCGGCCTCTGATTCCCCATCTCTGATTCACCGCCTTTGATTCGCCACCTCTGATTCCCCAAATCTGATTCCCCGCCTCTGTTTCCCCGCCTCTGATTCCCCGCTTCTGATTCCCCGCGTCTGATTACCGGCCTCTGATTCCCCGCCTCTGATTCCCCATCTCTGATTCACAACCTCTGATTCCACACCTCTGATTCCCCATATCTGATTCCCCACCTCTGATTCCCGGCCTCTTATTCCCGGCATCTGATTCCGGCCTCTGATTCCCGGCCTCTGATTCCCTGCTTCTGATTCTGATTCCCTGCCTCTGATTCCCCATCTCTGATTCCGCACATCTGATTCCCTGCCTCTGATTACCCCCCCTCTGTTTCCCCGCCTCTGATTCCCCGCCTCTGTTTCCCAATATCTAAGTCCCCGCCTCTGATTCCCCAACTCTGATTCCCCACCTCTGATTCCCCAGCTCTGATTCCCCGCCTCTGATTCCCCGCATCTGATTCCCTGCATCTGATTCCAAGCCTCTGATTCCCTGCCTCTGATTCCCAACCTCTGATACCCCACCTCTGATTCCCCATATCTGATTCCCCGCCTCTGTTTCCCCGCCTCTGATTCCCCACCTCTGTTTCCCCATATCTGATTCCCGGCCTCTGATTCCCCGCCTCTGAATTCCCGCCTCTGATTCCCTGCCTCTGATTCCCCATCTCCGATTCCGCACATCTGATTCCCTGCCTCTGATTCCCCGCCTCTGATTCCCAACCTCTGATTCCCTGCCTCTGATTCCCAACCTCTGATTCCCCACCTCTGATTCCCCATATCTGATTCCCCGCCTCTGTTTCCCCGCCTCTGATTCCCCTCCTCTGATTCCCCAACTCTAATTCCCCGCCTCTGATTCCCCAGCTCTGATTCCCCGTGTTTGATTCCCTGCCTCTGATTCCCTGCTCTGATTCACCATCTCTGTTTCACCGCCTTTGATTCGCCACCTCTGATTCCCCATATCTAATTCCCCGCCTCTGTTTCCCCGCCTCTGATTCCCTGCCTCTGATTCCCAACCTCTGATTCCACACCTCTGATTCCCCATGTCTGATTCCCCGCCTCTGTTTCCCCGCCTCTGATTCCCTGCCCCTGTTTCCCCATATCTGATTCCCTGCCTCTGATTCCCAAACTCTGATTCCCCGCCTCTGATTCCACAGCTCTGATTCCCCGCCTCTGATTCCCCATCTCTGATTCACCGCCTTTGATTCGCCACCTCTGATTCCACATATCTGATTCCCCACCTCTGTTTCCCCGCCTCTGATTCCCCGCCTCTGATTCTCCATATCTCATTCCCCGCCTCTGAATCCCCATCTCTGATTCCCGGACTCTGATTCCCCACCTCTGATTCCCGGCCTCTTATTCCCAGCATCTGATTCCCGGCCTCTGATTCCCGGCCTCTGATTCCCCGCTTCTGATTCTGATTCCCTGCCTCTGATTCATCATCTCTGATTCCGCACATCTGATTCCCTGCCTCTGATTCCCCACCTCTGATTCCCCATATCGGATTTCCCGCCTCTGTTTCCCCATATCTAATTCCCAACCTCTGATGCCCCAACTCTGATTCCCTGCCTCTGATTCCCCGCGTTCTATTCCCTGCCTCTGATTCCCCGCCTGTGATTCCCCATCTCTGATTCACCACCTCTGATTCCCCACCTCTGATTCCCCATATCTAATTCCCCGCCTCTGTTTGCCCGCCTCTGATTCCCCGCCTCTGTTTCCCCATATCTGATTCCCCGCCTCTGAATCCCCAACTCTGATTCCCTGCCTCTGATTCCCCAGCTCTGATTCCCCGCCTTTGATTCCCCCCGTCTGATTCCCAGCCTCTGAATCCCCGTGTCTGATTTCCTGCCTCTGATTCCCCGCCTCTGATTCCCCATCTCTGATTCACAGCCTCTGATTCCCCACCTCTGATTCCCCATCTCTGATTCCGCACATCTGATTCCCTGCCTCTGATTCCCCGACTCTGATCCCCACCTCTGATTCCCCAGCTCTGATTCCCCGCCTCTGATTCCCCAACTCTGATTCCCCGCCTCTGATTCCCCAGCTCTGATTCCCCGCCTCTGATTCCCCGTGTTTGATTCCCTGCCTCTGATTCCCCGCCTCTGATTCCCCATCTTTGATTCAACGCCTTTGATTCGCCACCTCTGATTCCCATATCTGATTCCTCGCCTCTGTTTCCCCGCCTCTGATTCCCCGCCTCTGATTCCCCATATCTCATTCCCCGCCTCTGATTCCCCATCTCTGATTCCCGGACTCTGATTCCCCACCTCTGATTCCCGGCCTCCTATTCCCGGCATCTGATTCCGGCCTCTGATTCCCGGCCTCTGATTCCATGCTTCTGATTCCCCATCTCTGATTCCGCAAATCTAATTCCCTGCCTCTGATTCCCCACCTATGATTCCCCATATCTGATTCCCCGCCTCTGTTTCCCCACCTCTGATTCCCCGCCTCTGTTTCCCCATATCTAAGTCCCCGCCTCTGATTCCCCAACTTTGATTCCCCACCTCTGATTCCCCAGCTCTGATTCCCCGCCTCTGATTCCCCGCATCTGATTCCATGCATCTGATTCCCAGCCTCTGATTCCCAGCCTCTGATTCCCAACCTCTGATTCCCCACCTCTGATCCCCATATCTGATTCCCCGCCTCTGTTTCCCCGCCTCTGATTCCCCGCCTCTGTTTCCCCATATCTGATCCCCGCCTCTATATGCCCGCCTCTGATTCCCCGCCTCTGTTTCCCCATATCTGATTCCCCGCCTCTGAATCCCCAACTCTGATTCCCTGCCTCTAATTTCCCAGCTCTGATTCCCCGCCTCTGATTCCCCGCGTCTGATTACCGGCCTCTGATTCCCCGCCTCTGATTCCCCATCTCTGATTCACAACCTCTGATTCCCCACCTCTGATACCCCATATCTGATTCCCCGCCTCTGTTTCACCGCCTCTGATTCCCCACCTCTGATTCCCAATATCTGATTCCCCGCCTCTGATTCCCCACCTCTGATTCCCCGCCTCTGATTCGCCAGCTATGATTCCCCGCCTCTTATTCCCCGCGTCTGATTCCCTGCCTCTGATTCCCCGCCTCTGATTCCACATCTCTGATTCACCACCTCTGATTCCCCGCGTCTGATTCCCTGCCTCTGATTCCCCATCTCTGATTCCCCATCTCTGATTCCCCAATTCTGATTCCCCTCCTCTGATTCCCCGTGTTTGATTCCCTGCCTCTGATTCCCGGCCTCTGCTTCCCCATCTCTGATTCACCGCCTTTGATTCGCCACCTCTGATTCGCCATATCTGATTCCCCGCCTCTGTTTCCCCGCCTCTGATTCCCCGCCTCTTATTCCCCATATCTCATTCCCCGCCTCTGAATCCCCATCTCTGATTCTCGGACTCTGATTCCCCACCTCTGATTTTCGGCCTCTTATTCCCGGCATCTGATTCCGGCCTCTGATTCCCGGCATCTGATTCCCTGCTTCTGATTCTGATTCCCTGCCTTTGATTCCCCATCTCTGATTCCGCACATCTGATTCCCTGCCTCTGATTCCCCATCTCTGATTCCCCATATCTGATTCCCCGCCTCTGTTTCCCCGCCTCTGATTCCCCGCCTCTGTTTCCCAATATCTAAGTCCCCGCCTCTGATTCCCCAGCTCTGATTCCCCACCTCTGATTCCCCGCATCTGATTCCCTGCATCTGATTCCAAGCCTCTGATTCCCTGCCTCTGATTCCCAACCTCTGATTCCCCACCTCTGATTCCCCATATCTGATTCCCAGCCTCTGTTTCCCCGCCTCGTATTCCCCGCCTCTGTTTCCCCATATCTGATTCCTGGCCTCTGATTCCCCGCCTCTGATTCCCCGCCTCTGATTCCCTGCCTCTGATTCCCCATCTCCGATTCCGCACATCTGATTCCCTGCCTCTGATTCCCCGCCTCTGATTCCCCATCTCTGATTCACAACCTCTGATTCCCCACCTCTGATTCCCCATATCTGATTCACAACCTCTGATTCCCCACCTCTGATTCCCCATATCTGATTCCCCACCTCTGATTCCCGGCCTCTTATTCCCGGCATCTGATTCCGGCCTCTGATTCCCGGCCTCTGATTCCCTGCTTCTGATTCTGATTCCCTGCCTCTGATTCCCCATCTCTGATTCCGCACATCTGATTCCCTGCCTCTGATTACCCCCCTCTGTTTCCCCGCCTCTGATTCCCCGCCTCTGTTTCCCAATATCTAAGTCCCCGCCTCTGATTCCCCAACTCTGATTCCCCACCTCTGATTCCGCAGCTCTGATTCCCCGCCTCTGATTCCCCGCCTCTGATTCCCCATCTCTGATTCACAACCTCTGATTCCCCACCTCTGATTCCCCATATCTGATTCCCCACCTCTGTTTCCCCGCCTCTGATTCCCCACCTCTGATTCCCAATATCTGATTCCCCGCCTCTGATTCCCCACCTCTGATTCCCCGCCTCTGATTCGCCAGCTATGATTCCCCGCCTCTGATTCCCCGCGTCTGATTCCCTGCCTCTGATTCCCCGCCTCTGATTCCACATCTCTGATTCACCACCTCTGATTCCCCGCGTCTGATTCCCCGCCTCTGATTCCCCATCTCTGATTCTCCATCTCTGATTCCCCAATTCTGATTCCCCGCCTCTGATTCCCCAGCTCTGATTCCTCGCCTCTGATTCCCTTCCTCTGATTCCCAACCTCTGATTCCCCACCTCTGATTTCCCATATTGATTCCCTGCATCTGATTCCCCGCCTCTGATTCCCCAACTCTGATTCCCCGCCTCTGATTCCCCAGCTCTGATTCCCCGCCTCTGATTCCCCGTGTTTGATTCCCTGCCTCTGATTCCCGGCCTCTGATTCCCCGCCTCTGATTCCCCGCCTCTGATTCCCCGCGTCTGATTACCGCCCCCTGATTCCCCGCCTCTGATTCCCCATCTCTGATTCACAACCTCTGATTCCCCACCTCTGATTCCCCATATCTGATTCCCCACCTCTGATTCCCGGCCTCTTATTCCCGGCATCTGATTCCGGCCTCTGATTCCCGGCCTCTGATTCCCTGCTTCTGATTCTGATTCCCTGCCTCTGATTCCCCATCTCTGATTCCGCACATCTGATTCCCTGCCTCTGATTACCCCCCTCTGTTTCCCCGCCTCTGATTCCCCGCCTCTGTTTCCCAATATCTAAGTCCCCGCCTCTGATTCCCCAACTCTGATTCCCCACCTCTGATTCCGCAGCTCTGATTCCCCGCCTCTGATTCCCCGCATCTGATTCCCTGCATCTGATTCCAAGCCTCTGATTCCCTGCCTCTGATTCCCAACCTCTGATTCCCCACCTCTGATTCCCCATATCTGATTCCCCGCCTCTGTTTCCCCGCCTCTGATTCCCCACCTCTGTTTCCCCATATCTGATTCCCGGCCTCTGATTCCCCACCTCTGATTCCCCGCCTCTGATTCCCTGCCTCTGATTCCCCATCTCCGATTCCGCACATCTGATTCCCTGCCTCTGATTCCCCGCCTCTGATTCCCCACCTCTGATTCCCTGCCTCTGATTCCCAACCTCTGATTCCCCACCTCTGATTCCCCATATCTGATTCCCCGCCTCTGCTTCCCCGCCTCTGATTCCCCTCCTCTGATTCCCTGCCCCTGTTTCCCCATCTGTTTCACCGCCTTTGATTCGCCACCTCTGATTCCCCATATCTGATTCCCCGCCTCTATTTCCCCGACTCTGATTCCCTGCCTCTGATTCCCAACCTCTGATTCCACACCTCTGATTCCCCATATCTGATTCCCCGCCTCTGTTTCCCCGCCTCTGATTCCCTGCCCCTGTTTCCCCATATCTGATTCCCTGCCTCTGATTCCCCAACTCTGATTCCCCGCCTCTGATTTCCCGTGTTTGATTCCCTGCCTCTGATTCCCCACCCCTCATTCCCCATCTCTGATTCACCGCCTTTGATTCGCCACCTCTGATTCCACATATCTGATTCCCCACCTCTGTTTCCCCGCCTCTGATTCTCCGCCTCTGATTCTCCATATCTCATTCCCCGCCTCTGAATCCCCATCTCTGATTCCCAGACTCTGATTCCCCACCTCTGATTCCCGGCCTCTTATTCCCAGCATCTGATTCCCGGCCTCTGATTCCCGGCCTCTGATTCCCCGCTTCTGATTCTGATTCCCTGCCTCTGATTCCCCATCTCTGATTAGGCACATCTGATTCCCTGCCTCTGATTCCCCACCTCTGATTCCCCATATCGGATTTCCCGCCTCTGTTTCCCCATATCTAATTCCCAACCTCTGATGCCCCAACTCTGATTCCCTGCCTCTGATTCCCCGCGTTCTATTCCCTGCCTCTGATTCCCCGCCTGTGATTCCCCATCTCTGATTCACCACCTCTGATTCCCCACCTCTGATTCCCCATATCTAATTCCCCGCCTCTGTTTGCCCACCTCTGATTCCCCGCCTCTGTTTCCCCATATCTGATTCCCCGCCTCTGAATACCCAACTCTGATTCCCTGCCTCTGATTCCCCAGCTCTGATTCCCCGCCTTTGATTCCCCCCGTCTGATTCCCAGCCTCTGAATCCCCGTGTCTGATTTCCTGCCTCTGATTCCCCGCCTCTGATTCCCCATCTCTGATTCACAGCCTCTGATTCCCCACCTCTGATTCCCCATCTCTGATTCCGCACATCTGATTCCCTGCCTCTGATTCCCCGACTCTGATCCCCACCTCTGATTCCCCAGCTCTGATTCCCCGCCTCTGATTCCCCAACTCTGATTCCCCGCCTCTGATTCCCCAGCTCTGATTCCCCGCCTCTGATTCCCCGTGTTTGATTCCCTGCCTCTGATTCCCCGCCTCTGATTCCCCATCTCTGATTCAACGCCTTTGATTCGCCACCTCTGATTCCCATATCTGATTCCTCGCCTCTGTTTCCCCGCCTCTGATTCCCCGCCTCTGATTCCCCATATCTCATTCCCCGCCTCTGATTCCCCATCTCTGATTCCCCGACTCTGATTCCCCACCTCTGATTCCCGGCCTCTTATTCCCGGCATCTGATTCCGGCCTCTGATTCCCGGCCTCTGATTCCATGCTTCTGATTCCCCATCTCTGATTCCGCAAATCTAATTCCCTGCCTCTGACTCCCCACCTATGATTCCCCATATCTGATTCCCCGCCTCTGTTTCCCCACCTCTGATTCCCCGCCTCTGTTTCCCCACCTCTGATTCCCCGCCTCTGTTTCCCCATATCTAAGTCCCCGCCTCTGATTCCCCAACTTTGATTCCCCACCTCTGATTCCCCAGCTCTGATTCCCCGCCTCTGATTCCTCGCATCTGATTCCATGCATCTGATTCCCAGCCTCTGATTCCCAGCCTCTGATTCCCAACCTCTGATTCCCCACCTCTGATCCCCATATCTGATTCCCCGCCTCTGTTTCCCCGCCTCTGATTCCCCGCCTCTGTTTCCCCATATCTGATCCCCGCCTCTATTTGCCCGCCTCTGATTCCCCGCCTCTGTTTCCCCATATCTGATTCCCCGCCTCTGAATCCCCAACTCTGATTCCCTGCCTCTAATTTCCCAGCTCTGATTCCCCGCCTCTGATTCCCCGCGTCTGATTACCGGCCTCTGATTCCCCGCCTCTGATTCCCCATCTCTGATTCACAACCTCTGATTCCCCACCTCTGATACCCCATATCTGATTCCCCGCCTCTGTTTCACCGCCTCTGATTCCCCACCTCTGATTCCCAATATCTGATTCCCCGCCTCTGATTCCCCACCTCTGATTCCCCGCCTCTGATTCGCCAGCTATGATTCCCCGCCTCTTATTCCCCGCGTCTGATTCCCTGCCTCTGATTCCCCTCCTCTGATTCCACATCTCTGATTCACCACCTCTGATTCCCCGCGTCTGATTCCCTGCCTCTGATTCCCCATCTCTGATTCCCCATCTCTGATTCCCCAATTCTGATTCCCCTCCTCTGATTCCCCGTGTTTGATTCCCTGCCTCTGATTCCCGTCCTCTGATTCCCCATCTCTGATTCACCGCCTTTTATTCGCCACCTCTGATTCGCCATATCTGATTCCCCGCCTCTGTTTCCCCGCCTCTGATTCCCCGCCTCTTATTCCCCATATCTCATTCCCCGCCTCTGAATCCCCATCTCTGATTCCCGGACTCTGATTCCCCACCTCTGATTCACCGCCTTTGATTCGCCACCTCTGATTCCCCAAATCTGATTCCCCGCCTCTGTTTCCCCGCCTCTGATTCCCCGCTTCTGATTCCCCGCGTCTGATTACCGGCCTCTGATTCCCCGCCTCTGATTCCCCATCTCTGATTCACAACCTCTGATTCCCCACCTCTGATTCCCCATATCTGATTCCCCACCTCTGATTCCCGGCCTCTTATTCCCGGCATCTGATTCCGGCCTCTGATTCCCGGCCTCTGATTCCCTGCTTCTGATTCTGATTCCCTGCCTCTGATTCCCCATCTCTGATTCCGCACATCTGATTCCCTGCCTCTGATTACCCCCCTCTGTTTCCCCGCCTCTGATTCCCCGCCTCTGATTCCCCACCTCTGATTCCCCAGCTCTGATTCCCCGCCTCTGATTCCCCGCATCTGATTCCCTGCATCTGATTCCAAGCCTCTGATTCCCTGCCTCTGATTCCCAACCTCTGATACCCCACCTCTGATTCCCCATATCTGATTCCCCGCCTCTGTTTCCCCGCCTCTGATTCCCCACCTCTGTTTCCCCATATCTGATTCCCGGCCTCTGATTCCCCGCCTCTGATTCCCCGCCTCTGATTCCCTGCCTCTGATTCCCCATCTCCGATTCCGCACATCTGATTCCCTGCCTCTGATTCCCCGCCTCTGATTCCCCACCTCTGATTCCCCGCCTCTGATTCGCCAGCTATGATTCCCCGCCTCTTATTCCCCGCGTCTGATTCCCTGCCTCTGATTCCCCTCCTCTGATTCCACATCTCTGATTCACCACCTCTGATTCCCCGCGTCTGATTCCCTGCCTCTGATTCCCCATCTCTGATTCCCCATCTCTGATTCCCCAATTCTGATTCCCCTCCTCTGATTCCCCGTGTTTGATTCCCTGCCTCTGATTCCCGTCCTCTGATTCCCCATCTCTGATTCACCGCCTTTTATTCGCCACCTCTGATTCGCCATATCTGATTCCCCGCCTCTGTTTCCCCGCCTCTGATTCCCCGCCTCTTATTCCCCATATCTCATTCCCCGCCTCTGAATCCCCATCTCTGATTCCCGGACTCTGATTCCCCACCTCTGATTTCCGGCCTCTTATTCCCGGCATCTGATTCCGGCCTCTGATTCCCGGCATCTGATTCCCTGCTTCTGATTCTGATTCCCTGCCTTTGATTCCCCATCTCTGATTCCGCACATCTGATTCCCTGCCTCTGATTCCCCATCTCTGATTCCCCATATCTGATTCCCCACCTCTGTTTCCCCGCCTCTGATTTCCCATATTGATTCCCTGCATCTGATTCCCCGCCTCTGATTCCCCAGCTCTGATTCCCCTCCTCTATTTCCCCGTGTTTGATTCCCTGCCTCCGATTCCCGGCCTCTGATTCCCCATCTCTGATTCACCGCCTTTGATTCGCCACCTCTGATTCCCCAAATCTGATTCCCCGCCTCTGTTTCCCCGCCTCTGATTCCCCGCTTCTGATTCCCCGCGTCTGATTACCGGCCTCTGATTCCCCGCCTCTGATTCCCCATCTCTGATTCACAACCTCTGATTCCCCACCTCTGATTCCCCATATCTGATTCCCCACCTCTGATTCCCGGCCTCTTATTCCCGGCATCTGATTCCGGCCTCTGATTCCCGGCCTCTGATTCCCTGCTTCTGATTCTGATTCCCTGCCTCTGATTCCCCATCTCTGATTCCGCACATCTGATTCCCTGCCTCTGATTACCCCCCTCTGTTTCCCCGCCTCTGATTCCCCGCCTCTGTTTCCCAATATCTAAGTCCCCGCCTCTGATTCCCCAACTGATTCCCCACCTCTGATTCCCCAGCTCTGATTCCCCGCCTCTGATTCCCCGCATCTGATTCCCTGCATCTGATTCCAAGCCTCTGATTCCCTGCCTCTGATTCCCAACCTCTGATACCCCACCTCTGATTCCCCATATCTGATTCCCCGCCTCTGTTTCCCCGCCTCTGATTCCCCACCTCTGTTTCCCCATATCTGATTCCCGGCCTCTGATTCCCCGCCTCTGATTCCCCTCCTCTGATTCCCTGCCTCTGATTCCCCATCTCCGATTCCGCACATCTGATTCCCTGCCTCTGATTCCCCGCCTCTGATTCCCCACCTCTGATTCCCTGCCTCTGATTCCCAACCTCTGATTCCCCACCTCTGATTCCCCATATCTGATTCCCCGCCTCTGTTTCCCCGCCTCTGATTCCCCTCCTCTGATTCCCCAACTCTAATTCCCCGCCTCTGATTCCCCAGCTCTGATTCCCCGTGTTTGATTCCCTGCCTCTGATTCCCTGCTCTGATTCACCATCTCTGTTTCACCGCCTTTGATTCGCCACCTCTGATTCCCCATATCTAATTCCCCGCCTCTGTTTCCCCGCCTCTGATTCCCTGCCTCTGATTCCCAACCTCTGATTCCACACCTCTGATTCCCCATGTCTGATTCCCCGCCTCTGTTTCCCCGCCTCTGATTCCCTGCCCCTGTTTCCCCATATCTGATTCCCTGCCTCTGATTCCCCAACTCTGATTCCCCGCCTCTGATTCCCCAGCTCTGATTCCCCGCCTCTGATTCCCCATCTCTGATTCACCGCCTTTGATTCGCCACCTCTGATTCCACATATCTGATTCCCCACCTCTGTTTCCCCGCCTCTGATTCCCCGCCTCTGATTCTCCATATCTCATTCCCCGCCTCTGAATCCCCATCTCTGATTCCCGGACTCTGATTCCCCACCTCTGATTCCCGGACTCTTATTCCCAGCATCTGATTCCCGGCCTCTGATTCCCGGCCTCTGATTCCCCGCTTCTGATTCTGATTCCCTGCCTCTGATTCATCATCTCTGATTCCGCACATCTGATTCCCTGCCTCTGATTCCCCACCTCTGATTCCCCATATCGGATTTCCCGCCTCTGTTTCCCCATATCTAATTCCCAACCTCAAATGCCCCAACTCTGATTCCCTGCCTCTGATTCCCCGCGTTCTATTCCCTGCCTCTGATTCCCCGCCTGTGATTCCCCATCTCTGATTCACCACCTCTGATTCCCCACCTCTGATTCCCCATATCTAATTCCCCGCCTCTGTTTGCCCGCCTCTGATTCCCCGCCTCTGTTTCCCCATATCTGATTCCCCGCCTCTGAATCCCCAACTCTGATTCCCTGCCTCTGATTCCCCAGCTCTGATTCCCCGCCTTTGATTCCCCCCGTCTGATTCCCAGCCTCTGAATCCCCGTGTCTGATTTCCTGCCTCTGATTCCCCGCCTCTGATTCCCCATCTCTGATTCCCTGCCTCTGATTCCCAACCTCTGATTCCACACCTCTGATTCCCCATATCTGATTCCCCGCCTCTGTTTCCCCGCCTCTGATTCCCTGCCCCTGTTTCCCCATATCTGATTCCCTGCCTCTGATTCCCCAACTCTGATTCCCCGCCTCTGATTTCCCGTGTTTGATTCCCTGCCTCTGATTCCCCACCCCTCATTCCCCATCTCTGATTCACCGCCTTTGATTCGCCACCTCTGATTCCACATATCTGATTCCCCACCTCTGTTTCCCCGCCTCTGATTCTCCGCCTCTGATTCTCCATATCTCATTCCCCGCCTCTGAATCCCCATCTCTGATTCCCAGACTCTGATTCCCCACCTCTGATTCCCGGCCTCTTATTCCCAGCATCTGATTCCCGGCCTCTGATTCCCGGCCTCTGATTCCCCGCTTCTGATTCTGATTCCCTGCCTCTGATTCCCCATCTCTGATTAGGCACATCTGATTCCCTGCCTCTGATTCCCCACCTCTGATTCCCCATATCGGATTTCCCGCCTCTGTTTCCCCATATCTAATTCCCAACCTCTGATGCCCCAACTCTGATTCCCTGCCTCTGATTCCCCGCGTTCTATTCCCTGCCTCTGATTCCCCGCCTGTGATTCCCCATCTCTGATTCACCACCTCTGATTCCCCACCTCTGATTCCCCATATCTAATTCCCCGCCTCTGTTTGCCCGCCTCTGATTCCCCGCCTCTGTTTCCCCATATCTGATTCCCCGCCTCTGAATACCCAACTCTGATTCCCTGCCTCTGATTCCCCAGCTCTGATTCCCCGCCTTTGATTCCCCCCGTCTGATTCCCAGCCTCTGAATCCCCGTGTCTGATTTCCTGCCTCTGATTCCCCGCCTCTGATTCCCCATCTCTGATTCACAGCCTCTGATTCCCCACCTCTGATTCCCCATCTCTGATTCCGCACATCTGATTCCCTGCCTCTGATTCCCCGACTCTGATCCCCACCTCTGATTCCCCAGCTCTGATTCCCCGCCTCTGATTCCCCAACTCTGATTCCCCGCCTCTGATTCCCCAGCTCTGATTCCCCGCCTCTGATTCCCCGTGTTTGATTCCCTGCCTCTGATTCCCCGCCTCTGATTCCCCATCTCTGATTCAACGCCTTTGATTCGCCACCTCTGATTCCCATATCTGATTCCTCGCCTCTGTTTCCCCGCCTCTGATTCCCCGCCTCTGAATCCCCATATCTCATTCCCCGCCTCTGATTCCCCATCTCTGATTCCCGGACTCTGATTCCCCACCTCTGATTCCCGGCCTCTTATTCCCGGCATCTGATTCCGGCCTCTGATTCCCGGCCTCTGATTCCATGCTTCTGATTCCCCATCTCTGATTCCGCAAATCTAATTCCCTGCCTCTGACTCCCCACCTATGATTCCCCATATCTGATTCCCCGCCTCTGTTTCCCCACCTCTGATTCCCCGCCTCTGTTTCCCCACCTCTGATTCCCCGCCTCTGTTTCCCCATATCTAAGTCCCCGCCTCTGATTCCCCAACTTTGATTCCCCACCTCTGATTCCCCAGCTCTGATTCCCCGCCTCTGATTCCCCGCATCTGATTCCATGCATCTGATTCCCAGCCTCTGATTCCCAGCCTCTGATTCCCAACCTCTGATTCCCCACCTCTGATCCCCATATCTGATTCCCCGCCTCTGTTTCCCCGCCTCTGATTCCCCGCCTCTGTTTCCCCATATCTGATCCCCGCCTCTATTTGCCCGCCTCTGATTCCCCGCCTCTGTTTCCCCATATCTGATTCCCCGCCTCTGAATCCCCAACTCTGATTCCCTGCCTCTAATTTCCCAGCTCTGATTCCCCGCCTCTGATTCCCCGCGTCTGATTACCGGCCTCTGATTCCCCGCCTCTGATTCCCCATCTCTGATTCACAACCTCTGATTCCCCACCTCTGATACCCCATATCTGATTCCCCGCCTCTGTTTCACCGCCTCTGATTCCCCACCTCTGATTCCCAATATCTGATTCCCCGCCTCTGATTCCCCACCTCTGATTCCCCGCCTCTGATTCGCCAGCTATGATTCCCCGCCTCTTATTCCCCGCGTCTGATTCCCTGCCTCTGATTCCCCTCCTCTGATTCCACATCTCTGATTCACCACCTCTGATTCCACGCGTCTGATTCCCTGCCTCTGATTCCCCATCTCTGATTCCCCATCTCTGATTCCCCAATTCTGATTCCCCTCCTCTGATTCCCCGTGTTTGATTCCCTGCCTCTGATTCCCGTCCTCTGATTCCCCATCTCTGATTCACCGCCTTTTATTCGCCACCTCTGATTCGCCATATCTGATTCCCCGCCTCTGTTTCCCCGCCTCTGATTCCCCGCCTCTTATTCCCCATATCTCATTCCCCGCCTCTGAATCCCCATCTCTGATTCCCGGACTCTGATTCCCCACCTCTGATTCACCGCCTTTGATTCGCCACCTCTGATTCCCCAAATCTGATTCCCCGCCTCTGTTTCCCCGCCTCTGATTCCCCGCTTCTGATTCCCCGCGTCTGATTACCGGCCTCTGATTCCCCGCCTCTGATTCCCCATCTCTGATTCACAACCTCTGATTCCCCACCTCTGATTCCCCATATCTGATTCCCCACCTCTGATTCCCGGCCTCTTATTCCCGGCATCTGATTCCGGCCTCTGATTCCCGGCCTCTGATTCCCTGCTTCTGATTCTGATTCCCTGCCTCTGATTCCCCATCTCTGATTCCGCACATCTGATTCCCTGCCTCTGATTACCCCCCTCTGTTTCCCCGCCTCTGATTCCCCGCCTCTGTTTCCCAATATCTAAGTCCCCGCCTCTGATTCCCCAACTCTGATTCCCCACCTCTGATTCCCCAGCTCTGATTCCCCGCCTCTGATTCCCCGCATCTGATTCCCTGCATCTGATTCCAAGCCTCTGATTCCCTGCCTCTGATTCCCAACCTCTGATACCCCACCTCTGATTCCCCATATCTGATTCCCCGCCTCTGTTTCCCCGCCTCTGATTCCCCACCTCTGTTTCCCCATATCTGATTCCCGGCCTCTGATTCCCCGCCTCTGATTCCCCGCCTCTGATTCCCTGCCTCTGATTCCCCATCTCCGATTCCGCACATCTGATTCCCTGCCTCTGATTCCCCGCCTCTGATTCCCCACCTCTGATTCCCCGCCTCTGATTCGCCAGCTATGATTCCCCGCCTCTTATTCCCCGCGTCTGATTCCCTGCCTCTGATTCCCCTCCTCTGATTCCACATCTCTGATTCACCACCTCTGATTCCCCGCGTCTGATTCCCTGCCTCTGATTCCCCATCTCTGATTCCCCATCTCTGATTCCCCAATTCTGATTCCCCTCCTCTGATTCCCCGTGTTTGATTCCCTGCCTCTGATTCCCGTCCTCTGATTCCCCATCTCTGATTCACCGCCTTTTATTCGCCACCTCTGATTCGCCATATCTGATTCCCCGCCTCTGTTTCCCCGCCTCTTATTCCCCGCCTCTTATTCCCCATATCTCATTCCCCGCCTCTGAATCCCCATCTCTGATTCCCGGACTCTGATTCCCCACCTCTGATTTCCGGCCTCTTATTCCCGGCATCTGATTCCGGCCTCTGATTCCCGGCATCTGATTCCCTGCTTCTGATTCTGATTCCCTGCCTTTGATTCCCCATCTCTGATTCCGCACATCTGATTCCCTGCCTCTGATTCCCCATCTCTGATTCCCCATATCTGATTCCCCACCTCTGTTTCCCCGCCTCTGATTTCCCATATTGATTCCCTGCATCTGATTCCCCGCCTCTGATTCCCCAACTCTGATTCCCCGCCTCTGATTCCCCAGCTCTGATTCCCCTCCTCTGATTCCCCGTGTTTGATTCCCTGCCTCCGATTCCCGGCCTCTGATTCCCCATCTCGGATTCACCGCCTTTGATTCGCCACCTCTGATTCCCCAAATCTGATTCCCCGCCTCTGTTTCCCCGCCTCTGATTCCCCGCTTCTGAGTCCCCGCGTCTGATTACTGGCCTCTGATTCCCCGCCTCTGATTCCCCATCTCTGATTCACAACCTCTGATTCCCCACCTCTGATTCCCCATATCTGATTCCCCACCTCTGATTCCCGGCCTCTTATTCCCGGCATCTGATTCCGGCCTCTGATTCCCGGCCTCTGATTCCCTGCTTCTGATTCTGATTCCCTGCCTCTGATTCCCCATCTCTGATTCCGCACATCTGATTCCCTGCCTCTGATTACCCCCCTCTGTTTCCCCGCCTCTGATTCCCCGCCTCTGTTTCCCAATATCTAAGTCCCCGCCTCTGATTCCCCAACTCTGATTCCCCACCTCTGATTCCCCAGCTCTGATTCCCCGCCTCTGATTCCCCGCATCTGATTCCCTGCATCTGATTCCAAGCTTCTGATTCCCTGCCTCTGATTCCCAACCTCTGATACCCCACCTCTGATTCCCCATATCTGATTCCCCGCCTCTGTTTCCCCGCCTCTGATTCCCCACCTCTGTTTCCCCATATCTGATTCCCGGCCTCTGATTCCCCGCCTCTGATTCCCCTCCTCTGATTCCCTGCCTCTGATTCCCCATCTCCGATTCCGCACATCTGATTCCCTGCCTCTGATTCCCCGCCTCTGATTCCCCACCTCTGATTCCCTGCCTCTGATTCCCAACCTCTGATTCCCCACCTCTGATTCCCCATATCTGATTCCCCGCCTCTGTTTCCCCGCCTCTGATTCCCCTCCTCTGATTCCCCAACTCTAATTCCCCGCCTCTGATTCCCCAGCTCTGATTCCCCGTGTTTGATTCCCTGCCTCTGATTCCCTGCTCTGATTCACCATCTCTGTTTCACCGCCTTTGATTCGCCACCTCTGATTCCCCATATCTAATTCCCCGCCTCTGTTTCCCCGCCTCTGATTCCCTGCCTCTGATTCCCAACCTCTGATTCCACACCTCTGATTCCCCATGTCTGATTCCCCGCCTCTGTTTCCCCGCCTCTGATTCCCTGCCCCTGTTTCCCCATATCTGATTCCCTGCCTCTGATTCCCCAACTCTGATTCCCCGCCTCTGATTCCCCAGCTCTGATTCCCCGCCTCTGATTCCCCATCTCTGATTCACCGCCTTTGATTCGCCACCTCTGATTCCACATATCTGATTCCCCACCTCTGTTTCCCCGCCTCTGATTCCCCGCCTCTGATTCTCCATATCTCATTCCCCGCCTCTGAATCCCCATCTCTGATTCCCGGACTCTGATTCCCCACCTCTGATTCCCGGCCTCTTATTCCCAGCATCTGATTCCCGGCCTCTGATTCCCGGCCTCTGATTCCCCGCTTCTGATTCTGATTCCCTGCCTCTGATTCATCATCTCTGATTCGGCACATCTGATTCCCTGCCTCTGATTCCCCACCTCTGATTCCCCATATCGGATTTCCCGCCTCTGTTTCCCCATATCTAATTCCCAACCTCAAATGCCCCAACTCTGATTCCCTGCCTCTGATTCCCCGCGTTCTATTCCCTGCCTCTGATTCCCCGCCTGTGATTCCCCATCTCTGATTCTCCACCTCTGATTCCCCACCTCTGATTCCCCATATCTAATTCCCCGCCTCTGTTTGCCCGCCTCTGATTCCCCGCCTCTGTTTCCCCATATCTGATTCCCCGCCTCTGAATCCCCAACTCTGATTCCCTGCCTCTGATTCCCCAGCTCTGATTCCCCGCCTTTGATTCCCCCCGTCTGATTCCCAGCCTCTGAATCCCCGTGTCTGATTTCCTGCCTCTGATTCCCCGCCTCTGATTCCCCATCTCTGATTCACAGCCTCTGATTCCCCACCTCTGATTCCCCATCTCTGATTCCGCACATCTGATTCCCCGCCTCTGATTCCCCAGCTCTGATTCCCCGCCTCTGATTCCCCGTGTTTGATTCCCTGCCTCTGATTCCCCGCCTCTGATTCCCCATCTTTGATTCAACGCCTTTGATTCGCCACCTCTGATTCCCATATCTGATTCCTCGCCTCTGTTTCCCCGCCTCTGATTCCCCGCCTCTGATTCCCCATATCTCATTCCCCGCCTCTGATTCCCCATCTCTGATTCCCGGACTCTGATTCCCCACCTCTGATTCCCGGCCTCCCATTCCCGGCATCTGATTCCGGCCTCTGATTCCCGGCCTCTGATTCCATGCTTCTGATTCCCCATCTCTGATTCCGCAAATCTAATTCCCTGCCTCTGATTCCCCACCTATGATTCCCCATATCTGATTCCCCGCCTCTGTTTCCCCACCTCTGATTCCCCGCCTCTGTTTCCCCATATCTAAGTCCCCGCCTCTGATTCCCCAACTTTGATTCCCCACCTCTGATTCCCCAGCTCTGATTCCCCGCCTCTGATTCCCCGCATCTGATTCCATGCATCTGATTCCCAGCCTCTGATTCCCAGCCTCTGATTCCCAACCTCTGATTCCCCACCTCTGATCCCCATATCTGATTCCCCGCCTCTGTTTCCCCGCCTCTGATTCCCCGCCTCTGTTTCCCCATATCTGATCCCCGCCTCTATTTGCCCGCCTCTGATTCCCCGCCTCTGTTTCCCCATATCTGATTCCCCGCCTCTGAATCCCCAACTCTGATTCCCTGCCTCTAATTTCCCAGCTCTGATTCCCCGCCTCTGATTCCCCGCGTCTGATTACCGGCCTCTGATTCCCCGCCTCTGATTCCCCATCTCTGATTCACAACCTCTGATTCCCCACCTCTGATACCCCATATCTGATTCCCCGCCTCTGTTTCACCGCCTCTGATTCCCCACCTCTGATTCCCAATATCTGATTCCCCGCCTCTGATTCCCCACCTCTGATTCCCCGCCTCTGATTCGCCAGCTATGATTCCCCGCCTCTTATTCCCCGAGTCTGATTCCCTGCCTCTGATTCCCCGCCTCTGATTCCACATCTCTGATTCACCACCTCTGATTCCCCGCGTCTGATTCCCTGCCTCTGATTCCCCATCTCTGATTCCCCATCTCTGATTCCCCAATTCTGATTCCCCTCCTCTGATTCCCCGTGTTTGATTCCCTGCCTCTGATTCCCGGCCTCTGCTTCCCCATCTCTGATTCACCGCCTTTGATTCGCCACCTCTGATTCGCCATATCTGATTCCCCGCCTCTGTTTCCCCATCTCTGATTCTCGGACTCTGATTCCCCACCTCTGATTTTCGGCCTCTTATTCCCGGCATCTGATTCCGGCCTCTGATTCCCGGCATCTGATTCCCTGCTTCTGATTCTGATTCCCTGCCTTTGATTCCCCATCTCTGATTCCGCACATCTGATTCCCTGCCTCTGATTCCCCATCTCTGATTCCCCATATCTGATTCCCCGCCTCTGTTTCCCCGCCTCTGATTCCCCGCCTCTGTTTCCCAATATCTAAGTCCCCGCCTCTGATTCCCCAGCTCTGATTCCCCGCCTCTGATTCCCCGCATCTGATTCCCTGCATCTGATTCCAAGCCTCTGATTCCCTGCCTCTGATTCCCAACCTCTGATTCCCCACCTCTGATTCCCCATATCTGATTCCCAGCCTCTGTTTCCCCGCCTCGTATTCCCCGCCTCTGTTTCCCCATATCTGATTCCTGGCCTCTGATTCCCCGCCTCTGATTCCCCGCCTCTGATTCCCTGCCTCTGATTCCCCATCTCCGATTCCGCACATCTGATTCCCTGCCTCTGATTCCCCGCCTCTGATTCCCCATCTCTGATTCACAACCTCTGATTCCCCACCTCTGATTCCCCATATCTGATTCCCCACCTCTGTTTCCCCGCCTCTGATTCCCCACCTCTGATTCCCAATATCTGATTCCCCGCCTCTGATTCCCCACCTCTGATTCCCCGCCTCTGATTCGCCAGCTATGATTCCCCGCCTCTGATTCCCCGCGTCTGATTCCCTGCCTCTGATTCCCCGCCTCTGATTCCACATCTCTGATTCACCACCTCTGATTCCCCGCGTCTGATTCCCCGCCTCTGATTCCCCATCTCTGATTCTCCATCTCTGATTCCCAAATTCTGATTCCCCGCCTCTGATTCCCCAGCTCTGATTCCTCGCCTCTGATTCCCTTCCTCTGATTCCCAACCTCTGATTCCACACCTCTGATTTCCCATATTGATTCCCTGCATCTGATTCCCCGCCTCTGATTCCCCAACTCTGATTCCCCGCCTCTGATTCCCCAGCTCTGATTCCCCGCCTCTGATTCCCCGTGTTTGATTCCCTGCCTCTGATTCCCGGCCTCTGATTCCCCGCCTCTGATTCCCCGCCTCTGATTCCCCGCGTCTGATTACCGGCCTCTGATTCCCCGCCTCTGATTCCCCATCTCTGATTCACAACCTCTGATTCCCCACCTCTGATTCCCCATATCTGATTCCCCACCTCTGATTCCCGGCCTCTTATTCCCGGCATCTGATTCCGGCCTCTGATTCCCGGCCTCTGATTCCCTGCTTCTGATTCTGATTCCCTGCCTCTGATTCCCCATCTCTGATTCCGCACATCTGATTCCCTGCCTCTGATTACCCCCCTCTGTTTCCCCGCCTCTGATTCCCCGCCTCTGTTTCCCAATATCTAAGTCCCCGCCTCTGATTCCCCAACTCTGATTCCCCACCTCTGATTCCGCAGCTCTGATTCCCCGCCTCTGATTCCCCGCATCTGATTCCCTGCATCTGATTCCAAGCCTCTGATTCCCTGCCTCTGATTCCCAACCTCTGATTCCCCACCTCTGATTCCCCATATCTGATTCCCCGCCTCTGTTTCCCCGCCTCTGATTCCCCACCTCTGTTTCCCCATATCTGATTCCCGGCCTCTGATTCCCCACCTCTGATTCCCCGCCTCTGATTCCCTGCCTCTGATTCCCCATCTCCGATTCCGCACATCTGATTCCCTGCCTCTGATTCCCCGCCTCTGATTCCCCACCTCTGATTCCCTGCCTCTGATTCCCAACCTCTGATTCCCCACCTCTGATTCCCCATATCTGATTCCCCGCCTCTGCTTCCCCGCCTCTGATTCCCCTCCTCTGATTCCCTGCCCCTGTTTCCCCATCTGTTTCACCGCCTTTGATTCGCCACCTCTGATTCCCCATATCTGATTCCCCGCCTCTGTTTCCCCGACTCTGATTCCCTGCCTCTGATTCCCAACCTCTGATTCTACACCTCTGATTCCCCATCTCCGATTCCGCACATCTGATTCCCTGCCTCTGATTCCCCGCCTCTGATTCCCCACCTCTGATTCCCCGCCTCTGATTCCCCTCCTCTGATTCCCTGCCCCTGTTTCCCCATCTGTTTCACCGCCTCTGATTCCCTGCCCCTGTTTCCCCATATCTGATTCCCTGCCTCTGATTCCCCAACTCTGATTCCCCGCCTCTGATTTCCCGTGTTTGATTCCCTGCCTCTGATTCCCCACCCCTCATTCCCCATCTCTGATTCACCGCCTTTGATTCGCCACCTCTGATTCCACATATCTGATTCCCCACCTCTGTTTCCCCGCCTCTGATTCTCCGCCTCTGATTCTCCATATCTCATTCCCCGCCTCTGAATCCCCATCTCTGATTCCCAGACTCTGATTCCCCACCTCTGATTCCCGGCCTCTTATTCCCAGCATCTGATTCCCGGCCTCTGATTCCCGGCCTCTGATTCCCCGCTTCTGATTCTGATTCCCTGCCTCTGATTCCCCATCTCTGATTAGGCACATCTGATTCCCTGCCTCTGATTCCCCACCTCTGATTCCCCATATCGGATTTCCCGCCTCTGTTTCCCCATATCTAATTCCCAACCTCTGATGCCCCAACTCTGATTCCCTGCCTCTGATTCCCCGCGTTCTATTCCCTGCCTCTGATTCCCCGCCTGTGATTCCCCATCTCTGATTCACCACCTCTGATTCCCCACCTCTGATTCCCCATATCTAATTCCCCGCCTCTGTTTGCCCGCCTCTGATTCCCCGCCTCTGTTTCCCCATATCTGATTCCCCGCCTCTGAATACCCAACTCTGATTCCCTGCCTCTGATTCCCCAGCTCTGATTCCCCGCCTTTGATTCCCCCCGTCTGATTCCCAGCCTCTGAATCCCCGTGTCTGATTTCCTGCCTCTGATTCCCCGCCTCTGATTCCCCATCTCTGATTCACAGCCTCTGATTCCCCACCTCTGATTCCCCATCTCTGATTCCGCACATCTGATTCCCTGCCTCTGATTCCCCGACTCTGATCCCCACCTCTGATTCCCCAGCTCTGATTCCCCGCCTCTGATTCCCCAACTCTGATTCCCCGCCTCTGATTCCCCAGCTCTGATTCCCCGCCTCTGATTCCCCGTGTTTGATTCCCTGCCTCTGATTCCCCGCCTCTGATTCCCCATCTCTGATTCAACGCCTTTGATTCGCCACCTCTGATTCCCATATCTGATTCCTCGCCTCTGTTTCCCCGCCTCTGATTCCCCGCCTCTGATTCCCCCTATCTCATTCCCCGCCTCTGATTCCCCATCTCTGATTCCCGGACTCTGATTCCCCACCTCTGATTCCCGGCCTCTTATTCCCGGCATCTGATTCCGGCCTCTGATTCCCGGCCTCTGATTCCATGCTTCTGATTCCCCATCTCTGATTCCGCAAATCTAATTCCCTGCCTCTGACTCCCCACCTATGATTCCCCATATCTGATTCCCCGCCTCTGTTTCCCCACCTCTGATTCCCCGCCTCTGTTTCCCCACCTCTGATTCCCCGCCTCTGTTTCCCCATATCTAAGTCCCCGCCTCTGATTCCCCAACTTTGATTCCCCACCTCTGATTCCCCAGCTCTGATTCCCCGCCTCTGATTCCCCGCATCTGATTCCATGCATCTGATTCCCAGCCTATGATTCCCAGCCTCTGATTCCCAACCTCTGATTCCCCACCTCTGATCCCCATATCTGATTCCCCGCCTCTGTTTCCCCGCCTCTGATTCCCCGCCTCTGTTTCCCCATATCTGATCCCCGCCTCTATTTGCCCGCCTCTGATTCCCCGCCTCTGTTTCCCCATATCTGATTCCCCGCCTCTGAATCCCCAACTCTGATTCCCTGCCTCTAATTTCCCAGCTCTGATTCCCCGCCTCTGATTCCCCGCGTCTGATTACCGGCCTCTGTTTCCCCGCCTCTGATTCCCCATCTCTGATTCACAACCTCTGATTCCCCACCTCTGATACCCCATATCTGATTCCCCGCCTCTGTTTCACCGCCTCTGATTCCCCACCTCTGATTCCCAATATCTGATTCCCCGCCTCTGATTCCCCACCTCTGATTCCCCGCCTCTGATTCGCCAGCTATGATTCCCCGCCTCTTATTCCCCGCGTCTGATTCCCTGCCTCTGATTCCCCTCCTCTGATTCCACATCTCTGATTCACCACCTCTGATTCCCCGCGTCTGATTCCCTGCCTCTGATTCCCTGCCTCTGATTCCCAACCTCTGATTCCCCACCTCTGATTCCCCATATCTGATTCCCCGCCTCTGTTTCCCCGCCTCTGATTCCCCACCTCTGTTTCCCCATATCTGATTCCCGGCCTCTGATTCCCCACCTCTGATTCCCCGCCTCTGATTCCCTGCCTCTGATTCCCCATCTCCGATTCCGCACATCTGATTCCCTGCCTCTGATTCCCCGCCTCTGATTCCCCACCTCTGATTCCCTGCCTCTGATTCCCAACCTCTGATTCCCCACCTCTGATTCCCCATATCTGATTCCCCGCCTCTGCTTCCACGCCTCTGATTCCCCTCCTCTGATTCCCTGCCCCTGTTTCCCCATCTGTTTCACCGCCTTTGATTCGCCACCTCTGATTCCCCATATCTGATTCCCCGCCTCTGTTTCCCCGACTCTGATTCCCTGCCTCTGATTCCCAACCTCTGATTCTACACCTCTGATTCCCCATCTCCGATTCCGCACATCTGATTCCCTGCCTCTGATTCCCCGCCTCTGATTCCCCACCTCTGATTCCCCGCCTCTGATTCCCCTCCTCTGATTCCCTGCCCCTGTTTCCCCATCTGTTTCACCGCCTCTGATTCCCTGCCCCCGTTTCCCCATATCTGATTCCCTGCCTCTGATTCCCCAACTCTGATTCCCCGCCTCTGATTTCCCGTGTTTGATTCCCTGCCTCTGATTCCCCACCCCTCATTCCCCATCTCTGATTCACCGCCTTTGATTCGCCACCTCTGATTCCACATATCTGATTCCCCACCTCTGTTTCCCCGCCTCTGATTCTCCGCCTCTGATTCTCCATATCTCATTCCCCGCCTCTGAATCCCCATCTCTGATTCCCAGACTCTGATTCCCCACCTCTGATTCCCGGCCTCTTATTCCCAGCATCTGATTCCCGGCCTCTGATTCCCGGCCTCTGATTCCCCGCTTCTGATTCTGATTCCCTGCCTCTGATTCCCCATCTCTGATTAGGCACATCTGATTCCCTGCCTCTGATTCCCCACCTCTGATTCCCCATATCGGATTTCCCGCCTCTGTTTCCCCATATCTAATTCCCAACCTCTGATGCCCCAACTCTGATTCCCTGCCTCTGATTCCCCGCGTTCTATTCCCTGCCTCTGATTCCCCGCCTGTGATTCCCCATCTCTGATTCACCACCTCTGATTCCCCACCTCTGATTCCCCATATCTAATTCCCCGCCTCTGTTTGCCCGCCTCTGATTCCCCGCCTCTGTTTCCCCATATCTGATTCCCCGCCTCTGAATACCCAACTCTGATTCCCTGCCTCTGATTCCCCAGCTCTGATTCCCCGCCTTTGATTCCCCCCGTCTGATTCCCAGCCTCTGAATCCCCGTGTCTGATTTCCTGCCTCTGATTCCCCGCCTCTGATTCCCCATCTCTGATTCACAGCCTCTGATTCCCCACCTCTGATTCCCCATCTCTGATTCCGCACATCTGATTCCCTGCCTCTGATTCCCCGACTCTGATCCCCACCTCTGATTCCCCAGCTCTGATTCCCCGCCTCTGATTCCCCAACTCTGATTCCCCGCCTCTGATTCCCCAGCTCTGATTCCCCGCCTCTGATTCCCCGTGTTTGATTCCCTGCCTCTGATTCCCCGCCTCTGATTCCCCATCTCTGATTCAACGCCTTTGATTCGCCACCTCTGATTCCCATATCTGATTCCTCGCCTCTGTTTCCCCACCTCTGATTCCCCGCCTCTGTTTCCCCACCTCTGATTCCCCGCCTCTGATTCCCCGTGTTTGATTCCCTGCCTCTGACTCCCCACCTATGATTCCCCATATCTGATTCCCCGCCTCTGTTTCCCCACCTCTGATTCCCCGCCTCTGTTTCCCCACCTCTGATTCCCCGCCTCTGTTTCCCCATATCTAAGTCCCCGCCTCTGATTCCCCAACTTTGATTCCCCACCTCTGATTCCCCAGCTCTGATTCCCCGCCTCTGATTCCCCGCATCTGATTCCATGCATCTGATTCCCAGCCTATGATTCCCAGCCTCTGATTCCCAACCTCTGATTCCCCACCTCTGATCCCCATATCTGATTCCCCGCCTCTGTTTCCCCGCCTCTGATTCCCCGCCTCTGTTTCCCCATATCTGATCCCCGCCTCTATTTGCCCGCCTCTGATTCCCCGCCTCTGTTTCCCCATATCTGATTCCCCGCCTCTGAATCCCCAACTCTGATTCCCTGCCTCTAATTTCCCAGCTCTGATTCCCCGCCTCTGATTCCCCGCGTCTTATTACCGGCCTCTGTTTCCCCGCCTCTGATTCCCCATCTCTGATTCACAACCTCTGATTCCCCACCTCTGATACCCCATATCTGATTCCCCGCCTCTGTTTCACCGCCTCTGATTCCCCACCTCTGATTCCCAATATCTGATTCCCCGCCTCTGATTCCCCACCTCTGATTCCCCGCCTCTGATTCGCCAGCTATGATTCCCCGCCTCTTATTCCCCGCGTCTGATTCCCTGCCTCTGATTCCCCTCCTCTGATTCCACATCTCTGATTCACCACCTCTGATTCCCCGCGTCTGATTCCCTGCCTCTGATTCCCCATCTCTGATTCCCCATCTCTGATTCCCCAATTCTGATTCCCCTCCTCTGATTCCCCGTGTTTGATTCCCTGCCTCTGATTCCCGTCCTCTGATTCCCCATCTCTGATTCACCGCCTTTTATTCGCCACCTCTGATTCGCCATATCTGATTCCCCGCCTCTGTTTCCCCGCCTCTGATTCCCCGCCTCTTATTCCCCATATCTCATTCCCCGCCTCTGAATCCCCATCTCTGTTTCCCCGCCTCTGATTCCCCGCTTCTGATTCCCCGCGTCTGATTACCGGCCTCTGATTCCCCGCCTCTGATTCCCCATCTCTGATTCACAACCTCTGATTCCCCACCTCTGATTCCCCATATCTGATTCCCCACCTCTGATTCCCGGCCTCTTATTCCCGGCATCTGATTCCGGCCTCTGATTCCCGGCCTCTGATTCCCTGCTTCTGATTCTGATTCCCTGCCTCTGATTCCCCATCTCTGATTCCGCACATCTGATTCCCTGCCTCTGATTACCCCCCTCTGTTTCCCCGCCTCTGATTCCCCGCCTCTGTTTCCCAATATCTAAGTCCCCGCCTCTGATTCCCCAACTCTGATTCCCCACCTCTGATTCCCCAGCTCTGATTCCCCGCCTCTGATTCCCCGCATCTGATTCCCTGCATCTGATTCCAAGCCTCTGATTCCCTGCCTCTGATTCCCAACCTCTGATACCCCACCTCTGATTCCCCATATCTGATTCCCCGCCTCTGTTTCCCCGCCTCTGATTCCCCACCTCTGTTTCCCCATATCTGATTCCCGGCCTCTGATTCCCCGCCTCTGATTCCCCGCCTCTGATTCCCTGCCTCTGATTCCCCATCTCCGATTCCGCACATCTGATTCCCTGCCTCTGATTCCCCGCCTCTGATTCCCCACCTCTGATTCCCCGCCTCTGATTCGCCAGCTATGATTCCCCGCCTCTTATTCCCCGCGTCTGATTCCCTGCCTCTGATTCCCCTCCTCTGATTCCACATCACTGATTCACCACCTCTGATTCCCCGCGTCTGATTCCCTGCCTCTGATTCCCCATCTCTGATTCCCCATCTCTGATTCCCCAATTCTGATTCCCCTCCTCTGATTCCCCGTGTTTGATTCCCTGCCTCTGATTCCCGTCCTCTGATTCCCCATCTCTGATTCACCGCCTTTTATTCGCCACCTCTGATTCGCCATATATGATTCCCCGCCTCTGTTTCCCCGCCTCTGATTCCCCGCCTCTTATTCCCCATATCTCATTCCCCGCCTCTGAATCCCCATCTCTGATTCCCGGACTCTGATTCCCCACCTCTGATTTCCGGCCTCTTATTCCCGGCATCTGATTCCGGCCTCTGATTCCCGGCATCTGATTCCCTGCTTCTGATTCTGATTCCCTGCCTTTGATTCCCCATCTCTGATTCCGCATATCTGATTCCCTGCCTCTGATTCCCCATCTCTGATTCCCCATATCTGATTCCCCACCTCTGTTTCCCCGCCTTTGATTTCCCATATTGATTCCCTGCATCTGATACCCCGCCTCTGATTCCCCAACTCTGATTCCCCGCCACTGATTCCCCAGCTCTGATTCCCCTCCTCTGATTCCCCGTGTTTGATTCCCTGCCTCCGATTCCCGGCCTCTGATTCCCCATCTCTGATTCACCGCCTTTGATTCGCCACCTCTGATTCCCCAAATCTGATTCCCCGCCTCTGTTTCCCCGCCTCTGATTCCCCGCTTCTGATTCCCCGCGTCTGATTACCGGCCTCTGATTCCCCGCCTCTGATTCCACATCTCTGATTCACAACCTCTGATTCCCCACCTCTGATTCCCCATATCTGATTCCCCACCTCTGATTCCCGGCCTCTTATTCCCGGCATCTGATTCCGGCCTCTGATTCCCGGCCTCTGATTCCCTGCTTCTGATTCTGATTCCCTGCCTCTGATTCCCCATCTCTGATTCCGCACATCTGATTCCCTGCCTCTGATTACCCCCCTCTGTTTCCCCGCCTCTGATTCCCCGCCTCTGTTTCCCAATATCTAAGTCCCCGCCTCTGATTCCCCAACTCTGATTCCCCACCTCTGATTCCCCAGCTCTGATTCCCCGCCTCTGATTCCCCGCATCTGATTCCCTGCATCTGATTCCAAGCCTCTGATTCCCTGCCTCTGATTCCCAACCTCTGATACCCCACCTCTGATTCCCCATATCTGATTCCCCGCCTCTGTTTCCCCGCCTCTGATTCCCCACCTCTGTTTCCCCATATCTGATTCCCGGCCTCTGATTCCCCGCCTCTGATTCCCCTCCTCTGATTCCCTGCCTCTGATTCCCCATCTCCGATTCCGCACATCTGATTCCCTGCCTCTGATTCCCCGCCTCTGATTCCCCACCTCTGATTCCCTGCCTCTGATTCCCAACTTCTGATTCCCCACCTCTGATTCCCCATATCTGATTCCCCGCCTCTGTTTCCCCGCCTCTGATTCCCCGTGTTTGATTCCCTGCCTCTGATTCCCCGCCTCTGATTCCCCATCTTTGATTCAACGCCTTTGATTCGCCACCTCTGATTCCCATATCTGATTCCTCGCCTCTGTTTCCCCGCCTCTGATTCCCCGCCTCTGATTCCCCATATCTCATTCCCCGCCTCTGATTCCCCATCTCTGATTCCCGGACTCTGATTCCCCACCTCTGATTCCCGGCCTCCTATTCCCGGCATCTGATTCCGGCCTCTGATTCCCGGCCTCTGATTCCATGCTTCTGATTCCCCATCTCTGATTCCGCAAATCTAATTCCCTGCCTCTGATTCCCCACCTATGATTCCCCATATCTGATTCCCCGCCTCTGTTTCCCCACCTCTGATTCCCCGCCTCTGTTTCCCCATATCTAAGTCCCCGCCTCTGATTCCCCAACTTTGATTCCCCACCTCTGATTCCCCAGCTCTGATTCCCCGCCTCTGATTCCCCGCATCTGATTCCATGCATCTGATTCCCAGCCTCTGATTCCCAGCCTCTGATTCCCAACCTCTGATTCCCCACCTCTGATCCCCATATCTGATTCCCCGCCTCTGTTTCCCCGCCTCTGATTCCCCGCCTCTGTTTCCCCATATCTGATCCCCGACTCTATTTGCCCGCCTCTGATTCCCCGCCTCTGTTTCCCCATATCTGATTCCCCGCCTCTGAATCCCCAACTCTGATTCCCTGCCTCTAATTTCCCAGCTCTGATTCCCCGCCTCTGATTCCCCGCGTCTGATTACCGGCCTCTGATTCCCCGCCTCTGATTCCCCATCTCTGATTCACAACCTCTGATTCCCCACCTCTGATACCCCATATCTGATTCCCCGCCTCTGTTTCACCGCCTCTGATTCCCCACCTCTGATTCCCAATATCTGATTCCCCGCCTCTGATTCCCCACCTCTGATTCCCCGCCTCTGATTCGCCAGCTATGATTCCCCGCCTCTTATTCCCCGCGTCTGATTCCCTGCCTCTGATTCCCCGCCTCTGATTCCACATCTCTGATTCACCACCTCTGATTCCCCGCGTCTGATTCCCTGCCTCTGATTCCCCATCTCTGATTCCCCATCTCTGATTCCCCAATTCTGATTCCCCTCCTCTGATTCCCCGTGTTTGATTCCCTGCCTCTGATTCCCGGCCTCTGCTTCCCCATCTCTGATTCACCGCCTTTGATTCGCCACCTCTGATTCGCCATATCTGATTCCCCGCCTCTGTTTCCCCGCCTCTGATTCCCCGCCTCTTATTCCCCATATCTCATTCTCCGCCTCTGAATCCCCATCTCTGATTCTCGGACTCTGATTCCCCACCTCTGATTTTCGGCCTCTTATTCCCGGCATCTGATTCCGGCCTCTGATTCCCGGCATCTGATTCCCTGCTTCTGATTCTGATTCCCTGCCTTTGATTCCCCATCTCTGATTCCGCACATCTGATTCCCTGCCTCTGATTCCCCATCTCTGATTCCCCATATCTGATTCCCCGCCTCTGTTTCCCCGCCTCTGATTCCCCGCCTCTGTTTCCCAATATCTAAGTCCCCGCCTCTGATTCCCCAGCTCTGATTCCCCGCCTCTGATTCCCCGCATCTGATTCCCTGCATCTGATTCCAAGGCTCTGATTCCCTGCCTCTGATTCCCAACCTCTGATTCCCCACCTCTGATTCCCCATATCTGATTCCCAGACTCTGTTTCCCCGCCTCGTATTCTCCGCCTCTGTTTTCCCATATCTGATTCCTGGCCTCTGATTCCCCGCCTCTGATTCCCCGCCTCTGATTCCCTGCCTCTGATTCCCCATCTCCGATTCCGCACATCTGATTCCCTGCCTCTGATTCCCCGCCTCTGATTCCCCGCCTCTGATTCCCTGCCTCTGATTCCCAACCTCTGATTCCCCACCTCTGATTCCCCGTGTTTGATTCCCCTCCTCTGTTTCCCCGCCTCTGATTCCCCGCCTCTGATTCCCCAACTCTAATTCCCCGCCTCTGATTCCCCATATATGATTCCCCGCCTCTGTTTCCCCGCCTCTGATTCCCCGCCCCTGTTTCCCCATATCTGATTTCCTGCCTCTGATTCCCCAACTTTGATTCCCAGCCTCTGATTCCCCAGCTCTGATTCCCAGCCTCTGATTCCCCGTGTTTGATTCCCTGCCTCTGATTCCCCGCCTCTGATTCCCCATCTCTGATTCACCGCCTTTGATTCGCCACCTCTGATTCCCCATATCTGATTCCCCACCTCTGTTTCCCCGCCTCTGATTCCCCGCCTCTGATTCTCCATATCTCATTTCCCGCCTCTGATTCCCCACCTCTGATTCCCGGCCTCTTATTCCCAGCATCTGATTCCAGGCCTCTGATTCCCGGCCTCTGACTCCCAGCTTCTGATTCTGATTCCCTGCCTCTGATTCCCCATCTCTGATTCCGCACATCTGATTACCTGCCTCTGATTCCCCGCCTCTGTTTCCACGCCTCTGATTCCCCACCTCTGATTCCCCATATCTGATTCCCCAGCTCTGATTTCCCGCCTCTGATTCCCCGCATCCGATTCCCCATATCTGATTCCCCGCCTCTGTTTCCCCGCCCCTGATTCCCCGCCTCTGTTTCCCCATATCTGATTCCCCGCCTCTGTTTCCCCGCCCCTGATTCCCCGCCTCTGTTTCCCCATATCTGATTCCCCGCCTCTGATTCCCAACTATGATTCCCCGCCTCTGATTCCCCAGCTCTGATTCCCTGCCTCTGATTCCCCGCGTCTGATTCCCTGCCTCTGATTCCCCATCTCTGATTCCCCATCTCTGATTCCCCAATTCTGATTCCCCTCCTCTGATTCCCCGTGTTTGATTCCCTGCCTCTGATTCCCGGCCTCTGATTCCCCATCTCTGATTCACCGCCTTAGATTCGCCACCTCTGATTCACCATATATGATTCCCCGCCTCTGTTTCCCCGCCTCTGATTCCCCGCCTCTTATTCCCCATATCTCATTCCCCGCCTCTGAATCCCCATCTCTGATTCCCGGACTCTGATTCCCCACCTCTGATTTCCGGCCTCTTATTCCCGGCATATGATTCCGGCCTCTGATTCCCGGCATCTGATTCCCTGCTTCTGATTCTGATTCCCTGCCTTTGATTCCCCATCTCTGATTCCGCACATCTGATTCCCTGCCTCTGATTCCCCATCTCTGATTCCCCATATCTGATTCCCCGCCTCTGTTTCCCCGCCTCTGATTCCCCGCCTCTGTTTCCCAATATCTAAGTCCCGGCCTCTGATTCCCTGCCTCTGATTCCCAACCTCTGATTCCCCACCTCTGATTCCCCATATCTGATTCCCCGCCTCTGTTTCCCCGCCCCTGATTCCCCGCCTCTGTTTCCCCATATCTGATTCCCCGCCTCTGTTTCCCCGCCCCTGATTCCCCGCCTCTGTTTCCCCATATCTGATTCCCCGCCTCTGATTCCCAACTATGATTCCCCGCCTCTGATTCCCCAGCTCTGATTCCCTGCCTCTGATTCCCCGCGTCTGATTCCCTGCCTCTGATTCCCCATCTCTGATTCCCCATCTCTGATTCCCCAATTCTGATTCCCCTCCTCTGATTACCCGCGTTTGATTCCCTGCCTCTGATTCCCGGCCTCTGATTCCCCATCTCTGATTCACCGCCTTAGATTCGCCACCTCTGATTCGCCATATCTGATTCCCCGCCTCTGTTTCCCCGCCTCTGATTCCCCGCCTCTTATTCCCCATATCTCATTCCCCGCCTCTGAATCCCCATCTCTGATTCCCGGACTCTGATTCCCCACCTCTGATTTCCGGCCTCTTATTCCCGGCATCTGATTCCGGCCTCTGATTCCCGGCATCTGATTCCCTGCTTCTGATTCTGATTCCCTGCCTTTGATTCCCCATCTCTGATTCCGCACATCTGATTCCCTGCCTCTGATTCCCCATCTCTGATTCCCCATATCTGATTCCCCGCCTCTGTTTCCCCGCCTCTGATTCCCCGCCTCTGTTTCCCAATATCTAAGTCCCGGCCTCTGATTCCCCAGCTCTGATTCCCCGCCTCTGATTCCCCGCATCTGATTCCCTGCATCTGATTCCAAGCCTCTGATTCCCTGCCTCTGATTCCCAACCTCTGATTCCCCACCTCTGATTCCCCATATCTGATTCCCAGCCTCTGTTTCCCCGCCTCTGATTCCCCGCCTCTGTTTCCCCATATCTGATTCCCGGCCTCTGATTCCCGGCCTCTGATTCCCCGCCTCTGATTCCCTGCCTCTGATTCCCCATCTCCGATTCCGCACATCTGATTCCCTGCCTCTGATTCCCCGCCTCTGATTCCCCGCCTCTGATTCCCTGCCTCTGATTCCCAACCTCTGATTCCCCACCTCTGATTCCCCGTGTTTGATTCCCCACCTCTGTTTCCCCGCCTCTGATTCCCCGCCTCTGAATCCCCAACTCTAATTCCCCGCCTCTGATTCCCCATATATGATTCCAGGCCTCTGTTTCCCCGCCTCTGATTCCCCGCCCCTGTTTCCCCATATCTGATTCCCTGCCTCTGATTCCCCAACTTTGATTCCCAGCCACTGATTCCCCAGCTCTGATTCGCCGCCTCTGATTCCCCGTGTTTGATTCCCTGCCTCTGATTCCCCGCCTCTGATTCCCCGCCTCTGATTCCCTGCCTCTGACTCCCAACCTCTGATTCCCCACCTCTGATTCCCCGTGTTTGATTCCCCGCCTCTGTTTCCCCACCTCTGATTCCCCGCCTCTGATTCCCCAACTCTAATTCCCCGCCTCTGATTCCCCAGCTCTGATTCCCCGCCTCTGATTCCCCGCATCTGATTCCCTGCATCTGATTCCAAGCCTCTGATTCCCTGCCTCTGATTCCCAACCTCTGATTCCCCACCTCTGATTCCCCATATCTGATTCCCAGCCTCTGTTTCCCCGCCTCGTATTCCCCGCCTCTGTTTCCCCATATCTGATTCCTGGCCTCTGATTCCCCGCCTCTGATTCCCCGCCTCTGATTCCCTGCCTCTGATTCCCCATCTCTGATTCCGCACATCTGATTCCCTGCCTCTGATTCCCCGCCTCTGATTCCCCATCTCTGATTCACAACCTCTGATTCCCCACCTCTGATTCCCCATATCTGATTCCCCACCTCTGTTTCCCCGCCTCTGATTCCCCACCTCTGATTCCCAATATCTGATTCCCCGCCTCTGATTCCCCACCTCTGATTCCCCGCCTCTGATTCGCCAGCTATGATTCCCCGCCTCTGATTCCCCGCGTCTGATTCCCTGCCTCTGATTCCCCGCCTCTGATTCCACATCTCTGATTCACCACCTCTGATTCCCCGCGTCTGATTCCCCGCCTCTGATTCCCCATCTCTGATTCTCCATCTCTGATTCCCAAATTCTGATTCCCCGCCTCTGATTCCCCAGCTCTGATTCCTCGCCTCTGATTCCCTTCCTCTGATTCCCAACCTCTGATTCCACACCTCTGATTTCCCATATTGATTCCCTGCATCTGATTCCCCGCCTCTGATTCCCCAACTCTGATTCCCCGCCTCTGATTCCCCAGCTCTGATTCCCCGCCTCTGATTCCCCGTGTTTGATTCCCTGCCTCTGATTCCCGGCCTCTGATTCCCCGCCTCTGATTCCCCGCCTCTGATTCCCCGCGTCTGATTACCGGCCTCTGATTCCCCGCCTCTGATTCCCCATCTCTGATTCACAACCTCTGATTCCCCACCTCTGATTCCCCATATCTGATTCCCCACCTCTGATTCCCGGCCTCTTATTCCCGGCATCTGATTCCGGCCTCTGATTCCCGGCCTCTGATTCCCTGCTTCTGATTCTGATTCCCTGCCTCTGATTCCCCATCTCTGATTCCGCACATCTGATTCCCTGACTCTGATTACCCCCCTCTGTTTCCCCGCCTCTGATTCCCCGCCTCTGTTTCCCAATATCTAAGTCCCCGCCTCTGATTCCCCAACTCTGATTCCCCACCTCTGATTCCGCAGCTCTGATTCCCCGCCTCTGATTCCCCGCATCTGATTCCCTGCATCTGATTCCAAGCCTCTGATTCCCTGCCTCTGATTCCCAACCTCTGATTCCCCACCTCTGATTCCCCATATCTGATTCCCCGCCTCTGTTTCCCCGCCTCTGATTCCCCACCTCTGTTTCCCCATATCTGATTCCCGGCCTCTGATTCCCCACCTCTGATTCCCCGCCTCTGATTCCCTGCCTCTGATTCCCCATCTCCGATTCCGCACATCTGATTCCCTGCCTCTGATTCCCCGCCTCTGATTCCCCACCTCTGATTCCCTGCCTCTGATTCCCAACCTCTGATTCCCCACCTCTGATTCCCCATATCTGATTCCCCGCCTCTGCTTCCCCGCCTCTGATTCCCCTCCTCTGATTCCCTGCCCCTGTTTCCCCATCTGTTTCACCGCCTTTGATTCGCCACCTCTGATTCCCCATATCTGATTCCCCGCCTCTGTTTCCCCGACTCTGATTCCCTGCCTCTGATTCCCAACCTCTGATTCTACACCTCTGATTCCCCATATCTGATTCCCCGCCTCTGTTTCCCCGCCTCTGATTCCCTGCCCCTGTTTCCCCATATCTGATTCCCTGCCTCTGATTCCCCAACTCTGATTCCCCGCCTCTGATTTCCCGTGTTTGATTCCCTGCCTCTGATTCCCCACCCCTCATTCCCCATCTCTGATTCACCGCCTTTGATTCGCCACCTCTGATTCCACATATCTGATTCCCCACCTCTGTTTCCCCGCCTCTGATTCTCCGCCTCTGATTCTCCATATCTCATTCCCCGCCTCTGAATCCCCATCTCTGATTCCCAGACTCTGATTCCCCACCTCTGATTCCCGGCCTCTTATTCCCAGCATCTGATTCCCGGCCTCTGATTCCCGGCCTCTGATTCCCCGCTTCTGATTCTGATTCCCTGCCTCTGATTCCCCATCTCTGATTAGGCACATCTGATTCCCTGCCTCTGATTCCCCACCTCTGATTCCCCATATCGGATTTCCCGCCTCTGTTTCCCCATATCTAATTCCCAACCTCTGATGCCCCAACTCTGATTCCCTGCCTCTGATTCCCCGCGTTCTATTCCCTGCCTCTGATTCCCCGCCTGTGATTCCCCATCTCTGATTCACCACCTCTGATTCCCCACCTCTGATTCCCCATATCTAATTCCCCGCCTCTGTTTGCCCGCCTCTGATTCCCCGCCTCTGTTTCCCCATATCTGATTCCCCGCCTCTGAATACCCAACTCTGATTCCCTGCCTCTGATTCCCAAGCTCTGATTCCCCGCCTTTGATTCCCCCCGTCTGATTCCCAGCCTCTGAATCCCCGTGTCTGATTTCCTGCCTCTGATTCCCCGCCTCTGATTCCCCATCTCTGATTCACAGCCTCTGATTCCCCACCTCTGATTCCCCATCTCTGATTCCGCACATCTGATTCCCTGCCTCTGATTCCCCGACTCTGATCCCCACCTCTGATTCCCCAGCTCTGATTCCCCGCCTCTGATTCCCCAACTCTGATTCCCCGCCTCTGATTCCCCAGCTCTGATTCCCCGCCTCTGATTCCCCGTGTTTGATTCCCTGCCTCTGATTCCCCGCCTCTGATTCCCCATCTCTGATTCAACGCCTTTGATTCGCCACCTCTGATTCCCATATCTGATTCCTCGCCTCTGTTTCCCCGCCTCTGATTCCCCGCCTCTGATTCCCCCTATCTCATTCCCCGCCTCTGATTCCCCATCTCTGATTCCCGGACTCTGATTCCCCACCTCTGATTCCCGGCCTCTTATTCCCGGCATCTGATTCCGGCCTCTGATTCCCGGCCTCTGATTCCATGCTTCTGATTCCCCATCTCTGATTCCGCAAATCTAATTCCCTGCCTCTGACTCCCCACCTATGATTCCCCATATCTGATTCCCCGCCTCTGTTTCCCCACCTCTGATTCCCCGCCTCTGTTTCCCCACCTCTGATTCCCCGCCTCTGTTTCCCCATATCTAAGTCCCCGCCTCTGATTCCCCAACTTTGATTCCCCACCTCTGATTCCCCAGCTCTGATTCCCCGCCTCTGATTCCCCGCATCTGATTCCATGCATCTGATTCCCAGCCTATGATTCCCAGCCTCTGATTCCCAACCTCTGATTCCCCACCTCTGATCCCCATATCAGATTCCCCGCCTCTGTTTCCCCGCCTCTGATTCCCCGCCTCTGTTTCCCCATATCTGATCCCCGCCTCTATTTGCCCGCCTCTGATTCCCCGCCTCTGTTTCCCCATATCTGATTCCCCGCCTCTGAATCCCCAACTCTGATTCCCTGCCTCTAATTTCCCAGCTCTGATTCCCCGCCTCTGATTCCCCGCGTCTGATTACCGGCCTCTGTTTCCCCGCCTCTGATTCCCCATCTCTGATTCACAACCTCTGATTCCCCACCTCTGATACCCCATATCTGAGTCCCCGCCTCTGTTTCACCGCCTCTGATTCCCCACCTCTGATTCCCAATATCTGATTCCCCGCCTCTGATTCCCCACCTCTGATTCCCCGCCTCTGATTCGCCAGCTATGATTCCCCACCTCTTATTCCCCGCGTCTGATTCCCTGCCTCTGATTCCCCTCCTCTGATTCCACATCTCTGATTCACCACCTCTGATTCCCCGCGTCTGATTCCCTGCCTCTGATTCCCCATCTCTGATTCCCCATCTCTGATTCCCCAATTCTGATTCCCCTCCTCTGATTCCCCGTGTTTGATTCCCTGCCTCTGATTCCCGTCCTCTGATTCCCCATCTCTGATTCACCGCCTTTTATTCGCCACCTCTGATTCGCCATATCTGATTCCCCGCCTCTGTTTCCCCGCCTCTGATTCCCCGCCTCTTATTCCCCATATCTCATTCCCCGCCTCTGAATCCCCATCTCTGATTCCCGGACTCTGATTCCCCACCTCTGATTCACCGCCTTTGATTCGCCACCTCTGATTCCCCAAATCTGATTCCCCGCCTCTGTTTCCCCGCCTCTGATTCCCCGCTTCTGATTCCCCGCGTCTGATTACCGGCCTCTGATTCCCCGCCTCTGATTCCCCATCTCTGATTCACAACCTCTGATTCCCCACCTCTGATTCCCCATATCTGATTCCCCACCTCTGATTCCCGGCCTCTTATTCCCGGCATCTGATTCCGGCCTCTGATTGCCGGCCTCTGATTCCCTGCTTCTGATTCTGATTCCCTGCCTCTGATTCCCCATCTCTGATTCCGCACATCTGATTCCCTGCCTCTGATTACCCCCCTCTGTTTCCCCGCCTCTGATTCCCCGCCTCTGTTTCCCAATATCTAAGTCCCCGCCTCTGATTCCCCAACTCTGATTCCCCACCTCTGATTCCCCAGCTCTGATTCCCCGCCTCTGATTCCCCGCATCTGATTCCCTGCATCTGATTCCAAGCCTCTGATTCCCTGCCTCTGATTCCCAACCTCTGATACCCCACCTCTGATTCCCCATATCTGATTCCCCGCCTCTGTTTCCCCGCCTCTGATTCCCCACCTCTGTTTCCCCATATCTGATTCCCGGCCTCTGATTCCCCGCCTCTGATTCCCCGCCTCTGATTCCCTGCCTCTGATTCCCCATCTCCGATTCCGCACATCTGATTCCCTGCCTCTGATTCCCCGCCTCTGATTCCCCACCTCTGATTCCCCGCCTCTGATTCGCCAGCTATGATTCCCCGCCTCTTATTCCCCGCGTCTGAATCCCTGCCTCTGATTCCCCTCCTCTGATTCCACATCTCTGATTCACCACCTCTGATTCCCCGCGTCTGATTCCCTGCCTCTGATTCCCCATCTCTGATTCCCCATCTCTGATTCCCCAATTCTGATTCCCCTCCTCTGATTCCCCGTGTTTGATTCCCTGCCTCTGATTCCCGTCCTCTGATTCCCCATCTCTGATTCACCGCCTTTTATTCGCCACCTCTGATTCGCCATATATGATTCCCCGCCTCTGTTTCCCCGCCTCTGATTCCCCGCCTCTTATTCCCCATATCTCATTCCCCGCCTCTGAATCCCCATCTCTGATTCCCGGACTCTGATTCCCCACCTCTGATTTCCGGCCTCTTATTCCCGGCATCTGATTCCGGCCTCTGATTCCCGGCATCTGATTCCCTGCTTCTGATTCTGATTCCCTGCCTTTGATTCCCCATCTCTGATTCCGCATATCTGATTCCCTGCCTCTGATTCCCCATCTCTGATTCCCCATATCTGATTCCCCACCTCTGTTTCCCCGCCTTTGATTTCCCATATTGATTCCCTGCATCTGATTCCCCGCCTCTGATTCCCCAACTCTGATTCCCCGCCACTGATTCCCCAGCTCTGATTCCCCTCCTCTGATTCCCCGTGTTTGATTCCCTGCCTCCGATTCCCGGCCTCTGATTCCCCATCTCTGATTCACCGCCTTTGATTCGCCACCTCTGATTCCCCAAATCTGATTCCCCGCCTCTGTTTCCCCGCCTCTGATTCCCCGCTTCTGATTCCCCGCGTCTGATTACCGGCCTCTGATTCCCCGCCTCTGATTCCCCATCTCTGATTCACAACCTCTGATTCCCCACCTCTGATTCCCCATATCTGATTCCCCACCTCTGATTCCCGGCCTCTTATTCCCGGCATCTGATTCCGGCCTCTGATTCCCGGCCTCTGATTCCCTGCTTCTGATTCTGATTCCCTGCCTCTGATTCCCCATCTCTGATTCCGCACATCTGATTCCCTGCCTCTGATTACCCCCCTCTGTTTCCCCGCCTCTGATTCCCCGCCTCTGTTTCCCAATATCTAAGTCCCCGCCTCTGATTCCCCAACTCTGATTCCCCACCTCAGATTCCCCAGCTCTGATTCCCCGCCTCTGATTCCCCGCATCTGATTCCCTGCATCTGATTCCAAGCCTCTGATTCCCTGCCTCTGATTCCCAACCTCTGATACCCCACCTCTGATTCCCCATATCTGATTCCCCGCCTCTGTTTCCCCGCCTCTGATTCCCCACCTCTGTTTCCCCATATCTGATTCCCGGCCTCTGATTCCCCGCCTCTGATTCCCCTCCTCTGATTCCCTGCCTCTGATTCCCCATCTCCGATTCCGCACATCTGATTCCCTGCCTCTGATTCCCCGCCTCTGATTCCCCACCTCTGATTCCCTGCCTCTGATTCCCAACCTCTGATTCCCCACCTCTGATTCCCCATATCTGATTCCCCGCCTCTGTTTCCCCGCCTCTGATTCCCCTCCTCTGATTCCCCAACTCTAATTCCCCGCCTCTGATTCCCCAGCTCTGATTCCCCGTGTTTGATTCCCTGCCTCTGATTACCTGCTCTGATTCACCATCTGTTTCACCGCCTTTGATTCGCCACCTCTGATTCCCCATATCTAATTCCCCGCCTCTGTTTCCCCGCCTCTGATTCCCTGCCTCTGATTCCCAACCTCTGATTCCACACCTCTGATTCCCCATGTCTGATTCCCCGCCTCTGTTTCCCCGCCTCTGATTCCCTGCCCCTGTTTCCCCATATCTGATTCCCTGCCTCTGATTCCCCAACTCTGATTCCCCGCCTCTGATTCCCCAGCTCTGATTCCCCGCCTCTGATTCCCCATCTCTGATTCACCGCCTTTGATTCGCCACCTCTGATTCCACATATCTGATTCCCCACCTCTGTTTCCCCGCCTCTGATTCCCCGCCTCTGATTCTCCATATCTCATTCCCCGCCTCTGAATCCCCATCTCTGTTTCCCGGACTCTGATTCCCCACCTCTGATTCCCGGCCTCTTATTCCCAGCATCTGATTCCCGGCCTCTGATTCCCGGCCTCTGATTCCCCGCTTCTGATTCTGATTCCCTGCCTCTGATTCATCATCTCTGATTCCGCACATCTGATTCCCTGCCTCTGATTCCCCACCTCTGATTCCCCATATCGGATTTCCCGCCTCTGTTTCCCCATATCTAATTCCCAACCTCTGATGCCCCAACTCTGATTCCCTGCCTCTGATTCCCCGCGTTCTATTCCCTGCCTCTGATTCCCCGCCTGTGATTCCCCATCTCTGATTCACCACCTCTGATTCCCCACCTCTGATTCCCCATATCTAATTCCCCGCCTCTGTTTGCCCGCCTCTGATTCCCCGCCTCTGTTTACCCATATCTGATTCCCCGCCTCTGAATCCCCAACTCTGATTCCCTGCCTCTGATTCCCCAGCTCTGATTCCCCGCCTTTGATTCCCCCCGTCTGATTCCCAGCCTCTGAATCCCCGTGTCTGATTTCCTGCCTCTGATTCCCCGCCTCTGATTCCCCATCTCTGATTCACAGCCTCTGATTCCCCACCTCTGATTCCCCATCTCTGATTCCGCACATCTGATTCCCTGCCTCTGATTCCCCGACTCTGATCCCCACCTCTGATTCCCCAGCTCTGATTCCCCGCCTCTGATTCCCCAACTCTGATTCCCCGCCTCTGATTCCCCAGCTCTGATTCCCCGCCTCTGATTCCCCGTGTTTGATTCCCTGCCTCTGATTCCCCGCCTCTGATTCCCCATCTTTGATTCAACGCCTTTGATTCGCCACCTCTGATTCCCATATCTGATTCCTCGCCTCTGTTTCCCCATCTCTGATTCCCGGACTCTGATTCCCCACCTCTGATTCCCGGCCTCCTATTCCCGGCATCTGATTCCGGCCTCTGATTCCCGGCCTCTGATTCCATGCTTCTGATTCCCCATCTCTGATTCCGCAAATCTAATTCCCTGCCTCTGATTCCCCACCTATGATTCCCCATATCTGATTCCCCGCCTCTGTTTCCCCACCTCTGATTCCCCGCCTCTGTTTCCCCATATCTAAGTCCCCGCCTCTGATTCCCCAACTTTGATTCCCCACCTCTGATTCCCCAGCTCTGATTCCCCGCCTCTGATTCCCCGCATCTGATTCCATGCATCTGATTCCCAGCCTCTGATTCCCAGCCTCTGATTCCCAACCTCTGATTCCCCACCTCTGATCCCCATATCTGATTCCCCGCCTCTGTTTCCCCGCCTCTGATTCCCCGCCTCTGTTTCCCCATATCTGATCCCCGCCTCTATTTGCCCGCCTCTGATTCCCCGCCTCTGTTTCCCCATATCTGATTCCCCGCCTCTGAATCCCCAACTCTGATTCCCTGCCTCTAATTTCCCAGCTCTGATTCCCCGCCTCTGATTCCCCGCGTCTGATTACCGGCCTCTGATTCCCCGCCTCTGATTCCCCATCTCTGATTCACAACCTCTGATTCCCCACCTCTGATACCCCATATCTGATTCCCCGCCTCTGTTTCACCGCCTCTGATTCCCCACCTCTGATTCCCAATATCTGATTCCCCGCCTCTGATTCCCCACCTCTGATTCCCCGCCTCTGATTCGCCAGCTATGATTCCCCGCCTCTTATTCCCCGCGTCTGATTCCCTGCCTCTGATTCCCCGCCTCTGATTCCACATCTCTGATTCACCACCTCTGATTCCCCGCGTCTGATTCCCTGCCTCTGATTCCCCATCTCTGATTCCCCATCTCTGATTCCCCAATTCTGATTCCCCTCCTCTGATTCCCCGTGTTTGATTCCCTGCCTCTGATTCCCGGCCTCTGCTTCCCCATCTCTGATTCACCGCCTTTGATTCGCCACCTCTGATTCGCCATATCTGATTCCCCGCCTCTGTTTCCCCGCCTCTGATTCCCCGCCTCTTATTCCCCATATCTCATTCTCCGCCTCTGAATCCCCATCTCTGATTCTCGGACTCTGATTCCCCACCTCTGATTTTCGGCCTCTTATTCCCGGCATCTGATTCCGGCCTCTGATTCCCGGCATCTGATTCCCTGCTTCTGATTCTGATTCCCTGCCTTTGATTCCCCATCTCTGATTCCGCACATCTGATTCCCTGCCTCTGATTCCCCATCTCTGATTCCCCATATCTGATTCCCCGCCTCTGTTTCCCCGCCTCTGATTCCCCGCCTCTGTTTCCCAATATCTAAGTCCCCGCCTCTGATTCCCCAGCTCTGATTCCCCGCCTCTGATTCCCCGCATCTGATTCCCTGCATCTGATTCCAAGCCTCTGATTCCCTGCCTCTGATTCCCAACCTCTGATTCCCCACCTCTGATTCCCCATATCTGATTCCCAGACTCTGTTTCCCCGCCTCGTATTCTCCGCCTCTGTTTCCCCATATCTGATTCCTGGCCTCTGATTCCCCGCCTCTGATTCCCCGCCTCTGATTCCCTGCCTCTGATTCCCCATCTCCGATTCCGCACATCTGATTCCCTGCCTCTGATTCCCCGCCTCTGATTCCCCGCCTCTGATTCCCTGCCTCTGATTCCCAACCTCTGATTCCCCACCTCTGATTCCCCGTGTTTGATTCCCCTCCTCTGTTTCCCCGCCTCTGATTCCCCGCCTGATTCCCCAACTCTAATTCCCCGCCTCTGATTCCCCATATATGATTCCCCGCCTCTGTTTCCCCGCCTCTGATTCCCCGCCCCTGTTTCCCCATATCTGATTTCCTGCCTCTGATTCCCCAACTTTGATTCCCAGCCTCTGATTCCCCAGCTCTGATTCCCAGCCTCTGATTCCCCGTGTTTGATTCCCTGCCTCTGATTCCCCGCCTCTGATTCCCCATCTCTGATTCACCGCCTTTGATTCGCCACCTCTGATTCCCCATATCTGATTCCCCACCTCTGTTTCCCCGCCTCTGATTCCCCGCCTCTGATTCTCCATATCTCATTTCCCGCCTCTGATTCCCCACCTCTGATTCCCGGCCTCTTATTCCCAGCATCTGATTCCAGGCCTCTGATTCCCGGCCTCTGACTCCCAGCTTCTGATTCTGATTCCCTGCCTCTGATTCCCCATCTCTGATTCCGCACATCTGATTACCTGCCTCTGATTCCCCGCCTCTGTTTCCACGCCTCTGATTCCCCACCTCTGATTCCCCATATCTGATTCCCCAGCTCTGATTTCCCGCCTCTGATTCCCCGCATCCGATTCCCCATATCTGATTCCCCGCCTCTGTTTCCCCGCCCCTGATTCCCCGCCTCTGTTTCCCCATATCTGATTCCCCGCCTCTGTTTCCCCGCCCCTGATTCCCCGCCTCTGTTTCCCCATATCTGATTCCCCGCCTCTGATTCCCAACTATGATTCCCCGCCTCTGATTCCCCAGCTCTGATTCCCTGCCTCTGATTCCCCGCGTCTGATTCCCTGCCTCTGATTCCCCATCTCTGATTCCCCATCTCTGATTCCCCAATTCTGATTCCCCTCCTCTGATTCCCCGTGTTTGATTCCCTGCCTCTGATTCCCGGCCTCTGATTCCCCATCTCTGATTCACCGCCTTTTATTCGCCACCTCTGATTCGCCATATCTGATTCCCCGCCTCTGTTTCCCCGCCTCTGATTCCCCGCCTCTTATTCCCCATATCTCATTCCCCGCCTCTGAATCCCCATCTCTGATTCCCGGACTCTGATTCCCCACCTCTGATTCACCGCCTTTGATTCGCCACCTCTGATTCCCCAAATCTGATTCCCCGCCTCTGTTTCCCCGCCTCTGATTCCCCGCTTCTGATTCCCCGCGTCTGATTACCGGCCTCTGATTCCCCGCCTCTGATTCCCCATCTCTGATTCACAACCTCTGATTCCCCACCTCTGATTCCCCATATCTGATTCCCCACCTCTGATTCCCGGCCTCTTATTCCCGGCATCTGATTCCGGCCTCTGATTCCCGGCCTCTGATTCCCTGCTTCTGATTCTGATTCCCTGCCTCTGATTCCCCATCTCTGATTCCGCACATCTGATTCCCTGCCTCTGATTACCCCCCTCTGTTTCCCCGCCTCTGATTCCCCGCCTCTGTTTCCCAATATCTAAGTCCCCGCCTCTGATTCCCCAACTCTGATTCCCCACCTCTGATTCCCCAGCTCTGATTCCCCGCCTCTGATTCCCCGCATCTGATTCCCTGCATCTGATTCCAAGCCTCTGATTCCCTGCCTCTGATTCCCAACCTCTGATACCCCACCTCTGATTCCCCATATCTGATTCCCCGCCTCTGTTTCCCCGCCTCTGATTCCCCACCTCTGTTTCCCCATATCTGATTCCCGGCCTCTGATTCCCCGCCTCTGATTCCCCGCCTCTGATTCCCTGCCTCTGATTCCCCATCTCCGATTCCGCACATCTGATTCCCTGCCTCTGATTCCCCGCCTCTGATTCCCCACCTCTGATTCCCCGCCTCTGATTCGCCAGCTATGATTCCCCGCCTCTTATTCCCCGCGTCTGATTCCCTGCCTCTGATTCCCCTCCTCTGATTCCACATCTCTGATTCACCACCTCTGATTCCCCGCGTCTGATTCCCTGCCTCTGATTCCCCATCTCTGATTCCCCATCTCTGATTCCCCAATTCTGATTCCCCTCCTCTGATTCCCCGTGTTTGATTCCCTGCCTCTGATTCCCGTCCTCTGATTCCCCATCTCTGATTCACCGCCTTTTATTCGCCACCTCTGATTCGCCATATATGATTCCCCGCCTCTGTTTCCCCGCCTCTGATTCCCCGCCTCTTATTCCCCATATCTCATTCCCCGCCTCTGAATCCCCATCTCTGATTCCCGGACTCTGATTCCCCACCTCTGATTTCCGGCCTCTTATTCCCGGCATCTGATTCCGGCCTCTGATTCCCGGCATCTGATTCCCTGCTTCTGATTCTGATTCCCTGCCTTTGATTCCCCATCTCTGATTCCGCATATCTGATTCCCTGCCTCTGATTCCCCATCTCTGATTCCCCATATCTGATTCCCCACCTCTGTTTCCCCGCCTTTGATTTCCCATATTGATTCCCTGCATCTGATTCCCCGCCTCTGATTCCCCAACTCTGATTCCCCGCCACTGATTCCCCAGCTCTGATTCCCCTCCTCTGATTCCCCGTGTTTGATTCCCTGCCTCCGATTCCCGGCCTCTGATTCCCCATCTCTGATTCACCGCCTTTGATTCGCCACCTCTGATTCCCCAAATCTGATTCCCCGCCTCTGTTTCCCCGCCTCTGATTCCCCGCTTCTTATTCCCCGCGTCTGATTACCGGCCTCTGATTCCCCGCCTCTGATTCCCCATCTCTGATTCACAACCTCTGATTCCCCACCTCTGATTCCCCATATCTGATTCCCCACCTCTGATTCCCGGCCTCTTATTCCCGGCATCTGATTCCGGCCTCTGATTCCCGGCCTCTGATTCCCTGCTTCTGATTCTGATTCCCTGCCTCTGATTCCCCATCTCTGATTCCGCACATCTGATTCCCTGCCTCTGATTACCCCCCTCTGTTTCCCCGCCTCTGATTCCCCGCCTCTGTTTCCCAATATCTAAGTCCCCGCCTCTGATTCCCCAACTCTGATTCCCCACCTCAGATTCCCCAGCTCTGATTCCCCGCCTCTGATTCCCCGCATCTGATTCCCTGCATCTGATTCCAAGCCTCTGATTCCCTGCCTCTGATTCCCAACCTCTGATACCCCACCTCTGATTCCCCATATCTGATTCCCCGCCTCTGTTTCCCTGCCTCTGATTCCCCACCTCTGTTTCCCCATATCTGATTCCCGGCCTCTGATTCCCCGCCTCTGATTCCCCTCCTCTGATTCCCTGCCTCTGATTCCCCATCTCCGATTCCGCACATCTGATTCCCTGCCTCTGATTCCCCGCCTCTGATTCCCCACCTCTGATTCCCTGCCTCTGATTCCCAACCTCTGATTCCCCACCTCTGATTCCCCATATCTGATTCCCCGCCTCTGTTTCCCCGCCTCTGATTCCCCTCCTCTGATTCCCCAACTCTAATTCCCCGCCTCTGATTCCCCAGCTCTGATTCCCCGTGTTTGATTCCCTGCCTCTGATTACCTGCTCTGATTCACCATCTGTTTCACCGCCTTTGATTCGCCACCTCTGATTCCCCATATCTAATTCCCCGACTCTGTTTCCCCGCCTCTGATTCCCTGCCTCTGATTCCCAACCTCTGATTCCACACCTCTGATTCCCCATGTCTGATTCCCCGCCTCTGTTTCCCCGCCTCTGATTCCCTGCCCCTGTTTCCCCATATCTGATTCCCTGCCTCTGATTCCCCAACTCTGATTCCCCGCCTCTGATTCCCCAGCTCTGATTCCCCGCCTCTGATTCCCCATCTCTGATTCACCGCCTTTGATTCGCCACCTCTGATTCCACATATCTGATTCCCCACCTCTGTTTCCCCGCCTCTGATTCCCCGCCTCTGATTCTCCATATCTCATTCCCCGCCTCTGAATCCCCATCTCTGTTTCCCGGACTCTGATTCCCCACCTCTGATTCCCGGCCTCTTATTCCCAGCATCTGATTCCCGGCCTCTGATTCCCGGCCTCTGATTCCCCGCTTCTGATTCTGATTCCCTGCCTCTGATTCATCATCTCTGATTCCGCACATCTGATTCCCTGCCTCTGATTCCCCACCTCTGATTCCCCATATCGGATTTCCCGCCTCTGTTTCCCCATATCTAATTCCCAACCTCTGATGCCCCAACTCTGATTCCCTGCCTCTGATTCCCCGCGTTCTATTCCCTGCCTCTGATTCCCCGCCTGTGATTCCCCATCTCTGATTCACCACCTCTGATTCCCCACCTCTGATTCCCCATATCTAATTCCCCGCCTCTGTTTGCCCGCCTCTGATTCCCCGCCTCTGTTTACCCATATCTGATTCCCCGCCTCTGAATCCCCAACTCTGATTCCCTGCCTCTGATTCCCCAGCTCTGATTCCCCGCCTTTGATTCCCCCCGTCTGATTCCCAGCCTCTGAATCCCCGTGTCTGATTTCCTGCCTCTGATTCCCCGCCTCTGATTCCCCATCTCTGATTCACAGCCTCTGATTCCCCACCTCTGATTCCCCATCTCTGATTCCGCACATCTGATTCCCTGCCTCTGATTCCCCGACTCTGATCCCCACCTCTGATTCCCCAGCTCTGATTCCCCGCCTCTGATTCCCCAACTCTGATTCCCCGCCTCTGATTCCCCAGCTCTGATTCCCCGCCTCTGATTCCCCGTGTTTGATTCCCTGCCTCTGATTCCCCGCCTCTGATTCCCCATCTTTGATTCAACGCCTTTGATTCGCCACCTCTGATTCCCATATCTGATTCCTCGCCTCTGTTTCCCCGCCTCTGATTCCCCGCCTCTGATTCCCCATATCTCATTCCCCGCCTCTGATTCCCCATCTCTGATTCCCGGACTCTGATTCCCCACCTCTGATTCCCGGCCTCCTATTCCCGGCATCTGATTCCGGCCTCTGATTCCCGGCCTCTGATTCCATGCTTCTGATTCCCCATCTCTGATTCCGCAAATCTAATTCCCTGCCTCTGATTCCCCACCTATGATTCCCCATATCTGATTCCCCGCCTCTGTTTCCCCACCTCTGATTCCCCGCCTCTGTTTCCCCATATCTAAGTCCCCGCCTCTGATTCCCCAACTTTGATTCCCCACCTCTGATTCCCCAGCTCTGATTCCCCGCCTCTGATTCCCCGCATCTGATTCCATGCATCTGATTCCCAGCCTCTGATTCCCAGCCTCTGATTCCCAACCTCTGATTCCCCACCTCTGATCCCCATATCTGATTCCCCGCCTCTGTTTCCCCGCCTCTGATTCCCCGCCTCTGTTTCCCCATATCTGATCCCCGCCTCTATTTGCCCGCCTCTGATTCCCCGCCTCTGTTTCCCCATATCTGATTCCCCGCCTCTGAATCCCCAACTCTGATTCCCTGCCTCTAATTTCCCAGCTCTGATTCCCCGCCTCTGATTCCCCGCGTCTGATTACCGGCCTCTGATTCCCCGCCTCTGATTCCCCATCTCTGATTCACAACCTCTGATTCCCCACCTCTGATACCCCATATCTGATTCCCCGCCTCTGTTTCACCGCCTCTGATTCCCCACCTCTGATTCCCAATATCTGATTCCCCGCCTCTGATTCCCCACCTCTGATTCCCCGCCTCTGATTCGCCAGCTATGATTCCCCGCCTCTTATTCCCCGCGTCTGATTCCCTGCCTCTGATTCCCCGCCTCTGATTCCACATCTCTGATTCACCACCTCTGATTCCCCGCGTCTGATTCCCTGCCTCTGATTCCCCATCTCTGATTCCCCATCTCTGATTCCCCAATTCTGATTCCCCTCCTCTGATTCCCCGTGTTTGATTCCCTGCCTCTGATTCCCGGCCTCTGCTTCCCCATCTCTGATTCACCGCCTTTGATTCGCCACCTCTGATTCGCCATATCTGATTCCCCGCCTCTGTTTCCCCGCCTCTGATTCCCCGCCTCTTATTCCCCATATCTCATTCTCCGCCTCTGAATCCCCATCTCTGATTCTCGGACTCTGATTCCCCACCTCTGATTTTCGGCCTCTTATTCCCGGCATCTGATTCCGGCCTCTGATTCCCGGCATCTGATTCCCTGCTTCTGATTCTGATTCCCTGCCTTTGATTCCCCATCTCTGATTCCGCACATCTGATTCCCTGCCTCTGATTCCCCATCTCTGATTCCCCATATCTGATTCCCCGCCTCTGTTTCCCCGCCTCTGATTCCCCGCCTCTGTTTCCCAATATCTAAGTCCCCGCCTCTGATTCCCCAGCTCTGATTCCCCGCCTCTGATTCCCCGCATCTGATTCCCTGCATCTGATTCCAAGCCTCTGATTCCCTGCCTCTGATTCCCAACCTCTGATTCCCCACCTCTGATTCCCCATATCTGATTCCCAGACTCTGTTTCCCCGCCTCGTATTCTCCGCCTCTGTTTCCCCATATCTGATTCCTGGCCTCTGATTCCCCGCCTCTGATTCCCCGCCTCTGATTCCCTGCCTCTGATTCCCCATCTCCGATTCCGCACATCTGATTCCCTGCCTCTGATTCCCCGCCTCTGATTCCCCGCCTCTGATTCCCTGCCTCTGATTCCCAACCTCTGATTCCCCACCTCTGATTCCCCGTGTTTGATTCCCCTCCTCTGTTTCCCCGCCTCTGATTCCCCGCCTCTGATTCCCCCACTCTAATTCCCCGCCTCTGTTTCCCCGCCTCTGATTCCCCGCCCCTGTTTCCCCATATCTGATTTCCTGCCTCTGATTCCCCAACTTTGATTCCCAGCCTCTGATTCCCCAGCTCTGATTCCCAGCCTCTGATTCCCCGTGTTTGATTCCCTGCCTCTGATTCCCCGCCTCTGATTCCCCATCTCTGATTCACCGCCTTTGATTCGCCACCTCTGATTCCCCATATCTGATTCCCCACCTCTGTTTCCCCGCCTCTGATTCCCCGCCTCTGATTCTCCATATCTCATTTCCCGCCTCTGATTCCCCACCTCTGATTCCCGGCCTCTTATTCCCAGCATCTGATTCCAGGCCTCTGATTCCCGGCCTCTGACTCCCAGCTTCTGATTCTGATTCCCTGCCTCTGATTCCCCATCTCTGATTCCGCACATCTGATTACCTGCCTCTGATTCCCCGCCTCTGTTTCCACGCCTCTGATTCCCCACCTCTGATTCCCCATATCTGATTCCCCAGCTCTGATTTCCCGCCTCTGATTCCCCGCATCCGATTCCCCATATCTGATTCCCCGCCTCTGTTTCCCCGCCCCTGATTCCCCGCCTCTGTTTCCCCATATCTGATTCCCCGCCTCTGTTTCCCCGCCCCTGATTCCCCGCCTCTGTTTCCCCATATCTGATTCCCCGCCTCTGATTCCCAACTATGATTCCCCGCCTCTGATTCCCCAGCTCTGATTCCCTGCCTCTGATTCCCCGCGTCTGATTCCCTGCCTCTGATTCCCCATCTCTGATTCCCCATCTCTGATTCCCCAATTCTGATTCCCCTCCTCTGATTCCCCGTGTTTGATTCCCTGCCTCTGATTCCCGGCCTCTGATTCCCCATCTCTGATTCACCGCCTTAGATTCGCCACCTCTGATTCACCATATATGATTCCCCGCCTCTCTTTCCCCGCCTCTGATTCCCCGCCTCTTATTCCCCATATCTCATTCCCCGCCTCTGAATCCCCATCTCTGATTCCCGGACTCTGATTCCCCACCTCTGATTTCCGGCCTCTTATTCCCGGCATATGATTCCGGCCTCTGATTCCCGGCATCTGATTCCCTGCTTCTGATTCTGATTCCCTGCCTTTGATTCCCCATCTCTGATTCCGCACATCTGATTCCCTGCCTCTGATTCCCCATCTCTGATTCCCCATATCTGATTCCCCGCCTCTGTTTCCCCGCCTCTGATTCCCCGCCTCTGTTTCCCAATATCTAAGTCCCGGCCTCTGATTCCCTGCCTCTGATTCCCAACCTCTGATTCCCCACCTCTGATTCCCCATATCTGATTCCCCGCCTCTGTTTCCCCGCCCCTGATTCCCCGCCTCTGTTTCCCCATATCTGATTCCCCGCCTCTGTTTCCCCGCCCCTGATTCCCCGCCTCTGTTTCCCCATATCTGATTCCCCGCCTCTGATTCCCAACTATGATTCCCCGCCTCTGATTCCCCAGCTCTGATTCCCTGCCTCTGATTCCCCGCGTCTGATTCCCTGCCTCTGATTCCCCATCTCTGATTCCCCATCTCTGATTCCCCAATTCTGATTCCCCTCCTCTGATTACCCGCGTTTGATTCCCTGCCTCTGATTCCCGGCCTCTGATTCCCCATCTCTGATTCACCGCCTTAGATTCGCCACCTCTGATTCGCCATATCTGATTCCCCGCCTCTGTTTCCCCGCCTCTGATTCCCCGCCTCTTATTCCCCATATCTCATTCCCCGCCTCTGAATCCCCATCTCTGATTCCCGGACTCTGATTCCCCACCTCTGATTTCCGGCCTCTTATTCCCGGCATCTGATTCCGGCCTCTGATTCCCGGCATCTGATTCCCTGCTTCTGATTCTGATTCCCGGCCTTTGATTCCCCATCTCTGATTCCGCACATCTGATTCCCTGCCTCTGATTCCCCATCTCTGATTCCCCATATCTGATTCCCCGCCTCTGTTTCCCCGCCTCTGATTCCCCGCCTCTGTTTCCCAATATCTAAGTCCCGGCCTCTGATTCCCCAGCTCTGATTCCCCGCCTCTGATTCCCCGCATCTGATTCCCTGCATCTGATTCCAAGCCTCTGATTCCCTGCCTCTGATTCCCAACCTCTGATTCCCCACCTCTGATTCCCCATATCTGATTCCCAGCCTCTGTTTCCCCGCCTCTGATTCCCCGCCTCTGTTTCCCCATATCTGATTCCCGGCCTCTGATTCCCGGCCTCTGATTCCCCGCCTCTGATTCCCTGCCTCTGATTCCCCATCTCCGATTCCGCACATCTGATTCCCTGCCTCTGATTCCCCGCCTCTGATTCCCCGCCTCTGATTCCCTGCCTCTGATTCCCAACCTCTGATTCCCCACCTCTGATTCCCCGTGTTTGATTCCCCACCTCTGTTTCCCCGCCTCTGATTCCCCGCCTCTGATTCCCCAACTCTAATTCCCCGCCTCTGATTCCCCATATATGATTCCAGGCCTCTGTTTCCCCGCCTCTGATTCCCCGCCCCTGTTTCCCCATATCTGATTCCCTGCCTCTGATTCCCCAACTTTGATTCCCAGCCTCTGATTCCCCAGCTCTGATTCGCCGCCTCTGATTCCCCGTGTTTGATTCCCTGCCTCTGATTCCCCGCCTCTGATTCCCCGCCTCTGATTCCCTGCCTCTGACTCCCAACCTCTGATTCCCCACCTCTGATTCCCCGTGTTTGATTCCCCGCCTCTGTTTCCCCACCTCTGATTCCCCGCCTCTGATTCCCCAACTCTAATTCCCCGCCTCTGATTCCCCATATATGATTCCCCGCCTCTGTTTCCCCGCCTCTGATTCCCCGCCCCTGTTTCCCCATATCTGATTCCCTGCCTCATATTCCCCAACTTTGATTCCCAGCCTCTGATTCCCCAGCTCTTATTCCCCGCCTCTGATTCCCCGTGTTTGATTCCCTGCCTCTGATTCCCCGCCTCTGAATCCCCATCTCTGATTCACCGCCTTTGATTCGCCACCTCTGATTCCCCATATCTGATTCCCCACCTCTGTTTCCCCGCCTCTGATTCCCCGCCTCTGATTCTCCATATCTCATTTCCCGCCTCTGATTCCCCACCTCTGATTCCCGGCTTCTTATTCCCAGCATCTGATTCCAGGCCTCTGATTCCCGGCCTCTGACTCCCCGCTTCTGATTCTGATTCCCTGCCTCTGATTCCCCAACTCTGATTCCGCACATCTGATTACCTGCCTCTGATTCCCCACCTCTGATTCCCCATATCTGATTCCCCGCCTCTGTTTCCACGCCTCTGATTCCCCATCTCTGATTCCCCATATCTGATTCCCCAGCTCTGATTTCCCGCCTCTGATTCCCCGCATCCGATTCCCCATATCTGATTCCCCGCCTCTGTTTCCCCGCCCCTGATTCCCCGCCTCTGTTTCCCCATATCTGATTCCACGCCTCTGTTTCCCCGCCCCTGATTCCCCGCCTCTGTTTCCCCATATCTGATTCCCCGCCTCTGATTCCCAACTATGATTCCCCGCCTCTGATTCCCCAGCTCTGATTCCCTGCCTCTGATTCCCCGCGTCTGACTCCCTGCCTCTGATTCCCCATCTCTGATTCCCCATCTCTGATTCCCCAATTCTGATTCCCCTCCTCTGATTCCCCGTGTTTGATTCCCTGCCTCTGATTCCCGGCCTCTGATTCCCCATCTCTGATTCACCGCCTTAGATTCGCCACCTCTGATTCGCCATATCTGATTCCCCGCCTCTGTTTCCCCGCCTCTGATTCCCCGCCTCTTATTCCCCATATCTCATTCCCCGCCTCTGAATCCCCATCTCTGATTCCCGGACTCTGATTCCCCACCTCTGATTTCCGGCCTCTTATTCCCGGCATCTGATTCCGGCCTCTGATTCCCGGCATCTGATTCCCTGCTTCTGATTCTGATTCCCTGCCTTTGATTCCCCATCTCTGATTCCGCACATCTGATTCCCTGCCTCTGATTCCCCATCTCTGATTCCCCATATCTGATTCCCCGCCTCTGTTTCCCCGCCTCTGATTCCCCGCCTCTGTTTCCCAATATCTAAGTCCCCGCCTCTGATTCCCCAGCTCTGATTCCCCGCCTCTGATTCCCCGCATCTGATTCCCTGCATCTGATTCCAAGCCTCTGATTCCCTGCCTCTGATTCCCAACCTCTGATTCCCCACCTCTGATTCCCCATATCTGATTCCCAGCCTCTGTTTCCCCGCCTCTGATTCCCCGCCTCTGTTTCCCCATATCTGATTCCCGGCCTCTGATTCCCCGCCTCTGATTCCCCGCCTCTGATTCCCTGCCTCTGATTCCCCATCTCCGATTCCGCACATCTGATTCCCTGCCTCTGATTCCCCGCCTCTGATTCCCCGCCTCTGATTCGCCGTGTTTGATTCCCCGCCTCTGTTTCCCCGCCTCTGATTCCCCGCCTCTGATTCCCCAACTCTAATTCCCCGCCTCTGATTCCCCATATATGATTCCCCGCCTCTGTTTCCCCGCCTCTGATTCCCCGCCCCTGTTTCCCCATATCTGATTCCCTGCCTCTGATTCCCCAACTTTGATTCCCAGCCTCTGATTCCCCAGCTCTGATTCCCCGCCTCTGATACCCCGTGTTTGATTCCCTGCCTCTGATTCCCCGCCTCTGATTCCCCATCTCTGATTCACAGCCTTTGATTCGCCACCTCTGATTCCCCATATCTGATTCCCCACCTCTGTTTTCCCGCCTCTGATTCCCCGCCTCTGATTCTCCATATCTCATTTCCCGCCTCTGATTCCCCACCTCTGATTTCCCATATTGATTCCCTGCGTCTGATTCCCCAGCTTCATTCCCCGCCTTTGATTCCCCCCGTCTGATTCCCAGCCTCTGAATCCTCGTGTCTGATAACCTGCCTCTGATTCCTCGCCACTGATTCCCCATCTCAGATTCACCGCCTCTGATTCCCCACCTCTGATTCCCCATCTCTGATTCCGCACATCCGATTCGCTGGCTCTGATTCCCCGACTCTGATTCCCCACCTCTGATTCCCCAGCTCTGATTCCCCGCCTCTGATTCCCCAACTCTGATTCCCCGCCTCTGATTCCCCATATCTCATTCCCCGCCTCTGATTCGCCAGCTATGATTCCCCGCCTCTGATTCCCCGCGTCTGATTCCCTGCCTCTGATTCCCCGCCTCTGTTTCCACATCTCTGATTCACCACCTCTGATTCCCCGCGTCTGATTCCCCGCATCTGATTTCCCATCTCTGATTCGCCATCTCTGATTCCCCAATTCTGATTCCCCGCCTCTGATTCCCCAGCTCCGATTCCTCGCCTCTGATTCCCTTCCTCTGATTCCCAACCTCTGATTCCCCACCTCTGATTTCCCATATTGATTCCCTGCGTCTGATTCCCCGCCTCTGATTCCCCAACTCTGATTCCCCGCCTCTGATTCCCCAGCTCTGATTCCCCACCTCTGATTCCCCGTGTATGATTCCCTGCCTCTGATTCCCGGCCTCTGATTCCACATCTCTGATTCACCACCTGTGATTCGCCACCTCTGATTCCCCATATCTGATTCCCCGCCTCTGTTTCCCCGCCTCTGATTCCCCGCCTCTGATTCCCCATATCTCATTCCCTGCCCCTGAATCCCCATCTCTGATTCCCGGACTCTGATTCCCCACCTCTGATTCCCGACCTCTTATTCCCGGCATCTGATTCCGGCCTCTGATTCCCGGCCTCTGATTCCCTGCTTCTGATTCTGATTCCCTTTCTCTGATTCCCCATCTCTGATTCCGCACATCTGATTCCCTGCCTCTGATTCCCCACCTCTGATTCCCCATATCTGACTCCCCGCCTCTGTTTCCCCGCCTCTGATTCCCCGCCTCTGTTTCCCAATATCTAAGTCCCCGCCTCTGATTCCCCAACTCTGATTCCCCACCTCTGATTCCCCAGCTCTGATTCCCCGCCTCTGATTCCCCGCATCTGATTCCCTGCATCTGATTCCAAGCCTCTGATTCCCTGCCTCTGATTCCCAACCTCTGATTCCCCACCTCTGATTCCCCATATCTGATTCCCCGCCTCTGTTTCCCCGCCTCTGATTCCCCACCTCTGTTTCCCCATATCTGATTCCCGGCCTCTGATTCCCCGCCTCTGATTCCCCGCCCCTGAATCCCTGCCTCTGATTCCCCATCTCCGATTCCGCACATCTGATTCCCTGCCTCTGATTCCCCGCCTCTGATTCCCCGCCTCTGTTTCCCCATATCTGATTCCCGGCCTCTGATTCCCCGCCTCTGATTCCCCGCCTCTGATTCCCTGCCTCTGATTCCCCATCTCCGATTCCGCACATCTGATTCCCTGCCTCTGATTCCCCGCCTCTGATTCCCCGCCTCTGATTCGCCGTGTTTGATTCCCCGCCTCTGTTTCCCAGCCTCTGATTCCCCGCCTCTGATTCCCCAACTCTAATTCCCCGCCTCTGATTCCCCATATATGATTCCCCGCCTCTGTTTCCCCGCCTCTGATTCCCCGCCCCTGTTTCCCCATATCTGATTCCCTGCCTCTGATTCCCCAACTTTGATTCCCAGCCTCTGATTCCCCAGCTCTGATTCCCCGCCTCTGATTCCCCGTGTTTGATTCCCTGCCTCTGATTCCCCGCCTCTGATTCCCCATCTCTGATTCACCGCCTTTGATTCGCCACCTCTGATTCCCCATATCTGATTCCCCACCTCTGTGTCCCCGCCTCTGATTCCCCGCCTCTGATTCTCCATATCTCATTTCCCGCCTCTGATTCCCCACCTCTGATTTCCCATATTGATTCCCTGCGTCTGATTCCCCAGCTTCATTCCCCGCCTTTGATTCCCCCCGTCTGATTCCCAGCCTCTGAATCCTCGTGTCTGATAACCTGCCTCTGATTCCTCGCCACTGATTCCCCATCTCAGATTCACCGCCTCTGATTCCCCACCTCTGATTCCCCATCTCTGATTCCGCACATCCGATTCGCTGGCTCTGATTCCCCGACTCTGATTCCCCACCTCTGATTCCCCAGCTCTGATTCCCCGCCTCTGATTCCCCAACTCTGATTCCCCGCCTCTGATTCCACAGCTCTGATTCCCCGCCTCTGATTCCCCGTGTTTGATCCCCTGCCTCTGATTCCCCGCCTCTGATTCCCCATCTCTGATTCACCGCCTTTGATTCGCCACCTCTGATTCCCCATATCTGATTCCTCGCCACTGTTTCCCCGCCTCTGATTCCCCGCCTCTGATTCCCCATATCTCATTCCCCGCCTCTGATTCGCCAGCTATGATTCCCCGCCTCTGATTCCCCGTGTCTGATTCCCTGCCTCTGATTCCCCGCCTCTGTTTCCACATCTCTGATTCACCACCTCTGATTCCCCGCGTCTGATTCCCCGCATCTGATTTCCCATCTCTGATTCGCCATCTCTGATTCCCCAATTCTGATTCCCCGCCTCTGATTCCCCAGCTCTGATTCCTCGCCTCTGATTCCCTTCCTCTGATTCCCAACCTCTGATTCCCCACCTCTGATTTCCCATATTGATTCCCTGCGTCTGATTCCCCGCCTCTGATTCCCCAACTCTGATTCCCCGCCTCTGATTCCCCAGCTCTGATTCCCCACCTCTGATTCCCCGTGTTTGATTCCCTGCCTCTGATTCCCGGCCTCTGATTCCACATCTCTGATTCACCGCCTTTGATTCGCCACCTCTGATTCCCCATATCTGATTCCCCGCCTCTGTTTCCCCGCCTCTGATTCCCCGCCTCTGATTCCCCATATCTCATTCCCTGCCTCTGAATCCCCATCTCTGATTCCCGGACTCTGATTCCCCACCTCTGATTCCCGACCTCTTATTCCCGGCATCTGATTCCGGCCTCTGATTCCCGGCCTCTGATTCCCTGCTTCTGATTCTGATTCCCTGCCTCTGATTCCCCATCTCTGATTCCGCACATCTGATTCCCTGCCTCTGATTCCCCACCTCTGATTCCCCATATCTGACTCCCCGCCTCTGTTTCCCCGCCTCTGATTCCCCGCCTCTGTTTCCCAATATCTAAGTCCCCGCCTCTGATTCCCCAACTCTGATTCCCCACCTCTGATTCCCCAGCTCTGATTCCCCGCCTCTGATTCCCCGCATCTGATTCCCTGCATCTGATTCCAAGCCTCTGATTCCCTGCCTCTGATTCCCAACCTCTGATTCCCCACCTCTGATTCCCCATATCTGATTCCCCGCCTCTGTTTCCCCGCCTCTGATTCCCCACCTCTGTTTCCCCATATCTGATTCCCGGCCTCTGATTCCCCGCCTCTGATTCCCCGCCCCTGAATCCCTGCCTCTGATTCCCCATCTCCGATTCCGCACATCTGATTCCCTGCCTCTGATTCCCCGCCTCTGATTCCCCGTCTCTGATTCCCTGCCTCTGATTCCCAACCTCTGATTCCCCACCTCTGATTCCCCATATCTGATTCCCCGTGTTTGATTCCCTGCCTCTGATTCCCTGCCCTGATTCCCCATCTCTGTTTCACCGCCTTTGATTCGCCACCTCTGATTCCCCATATCTGATTCCCCGCCTCTGTTTCCCCGCCCCTGATTCCCTGCCTCTGATTCCCAACCTCTGATTCCACACCTCTGATTCCCCATATCTGATTCCCCGCCTCTGTTTCCCCGCCTCTGATTCCCTGCCCCTGTTTCCCCATATCTGATTCCCTGCCTCTGATTCCCCAACTCTGATTCCCCGCCTCTGATTCCCCAGCTCTGATTCCCCGCCTCTGATTTCCCGTGTTTGATTCCCTGCCTCTGATTCCCCGCCTCTGATTCCCCATCTCTGATTCACCGCCTTTGATTCGCCACCTCTGATTCCACATATCTGATTCCCTGCCTCTGATTCCCCATCTCCGATTCCGCACATCTGATTTCCTGCCTCTGATTCCCCGCCTCTGATTCCCCGCCTCTGATTCCCTGCCTCTGATTCCCAACCTCTGATTCCCCACCTCTGATTCCCCGTGTTTGATTCCCCGCCTGTTTCCCCGCCTCTGATTCCCCGCCTCTGATTCCCCAACTCTAATTCCCCGCCTCTGATTCCCCATATCTGATTCCCCGCCTCTGTTTCCCCGCCTCTGATTCCCCGCCCCTGTTTCCCCATATCTGATTCCCTGCCTCTGATTCCCCAAATTTGATTCCCAGCCTCTGATTCCCCAGCTCTGATTCCCCGCCTCTGATTCCCCGTGTTTGATTCCCTGCCTCTGATTCCCCGCCTCTGATTCCCCATCTCTGATTCACCGTCTTTGATTCGCCACCTCTGATTCCCCATATCTGATTCCCCACCTCTGTTTCCCCGCCTCTTATTCCCCGCCTCTGATTCTCCATATCTCATTCCCCGCCTCTGAATGCCCATCTCTGATTCCCGGACTCTGATTCCCAACCTCTGATTCCCGGCCTCTGATTCCCCATCTCTGATTCCGCACATCTGATTACCTGCCTCTGATTCCCCACCTCTGATTCCCCATATCTGATTCCCCGTCTCTGTTTCCACGCCTCTGATTCCCCACCTCTGATTCCCCATATCTGATTCCCCAGCTCTGATTTCCCGCCTCTGATTCCCCGCATCCGATTCCCCATATCTGATTCCCCGCCTCTGTTTCCCCGCCCCTGATTCCCCGCCTCTGTTTCCCCATATCTGAATCCCCTCCTCTGATTCCCAACTATGATTCCCCGCCTCTGATTCCCCAGCTCTGATTCCCTGCCTCTGATTCCCCGCGTTCTATTCCCTGCCTCTGATTCCCCGCCTCTGATTCCCCATCTATGATTCACCACCTCTGATTCCCCACCACTGATTCCCCATATCTAATTCCCCGCCTCTGTTTGCCCGCCTCTGATTCCCCGCCTCTGTTTCCCCATATCTGATTCCCCGCCTCTGAATCCCCAACTCTGATTCCCTGCCTCTGATTCCCCAGCTTCATTCCCCGCCTTTGATTCCCCCCGTCTGATTCCCAGCCTCTGAATCCTCGTGTCTGATAACCTGCCTCTGATTCCTCGCCACTGATTCCCCATCTCAGATTCACAGCCTCTGATTCCCCACCTCTGATTCCCCATCTCTGATTCCGCACATCCGATTCGCTGGCTCTGATTCCCCGACTCTGATTCCCCACCTCTGATTCCCCAGCTCTGATTCCCCGCCTCTGATTCCCCAACTCTGATTCCCCGCCTCTGATTCCACAGCTCTGATTCCCCGCCTCTGATTCCCCGTGTTTGATCCCCTGCCTCTGATTCCCCGCCTCTGATTCCCCATCTCTGATTCACCGCCTTTGATTCGCCACCTCTGATCCCCCATATCTGATTCCTTGCCACTGTTTCCCCGCCTCTGATTCCCCGCCTCTGATTCCCCATATCTCATTCCCCGCCTCTGATTCACCAGCTATGATTCCCCGCCTCTGATTCCCCGCGTCTGATTCCCCGTGTTTGATTCCCTGCCTCTGATTCCCCATCTCTGATTCCCCAATTCTGATTCCCCGCCTCTGATTCCCCAGCTCTGATTCCTCGCCTCTGATTCCCTTCCTCTGATTCCCAACCTCTGATTCCCCACCTCTGATTTCCCATATTGATTCCCTGCGTCTGATTCCCCGCCTCTGATTCCCCAACTCTGATTCCCCGCCTCTGATTCCCCAGCTCTGATTCCCTGCCTCTGATTCCCCGTGTTTGATTCCCTGCCTCTGATTCCCGGCCTCTGATTCCCCATCTCTGATTCACCGCCTTTGATTCGCCACCTCTGATTCCCCATATCTGATTCCCCGCCTCTGTTTCCCCGCCTCTGATTCCCCGCCTCTGATTCCCCATATCTCATTCCCCGCCTCTGAATCCCCATCTCTGATTCCCGGACTCTGATTCCCCACCTCTGATTCCCGGCCTCTTATTCCTGGCATCTGATTCCGGCCTCTGATTCCCGGCCTCTGATTCCCTGCTTCTGATTCTGATTCCCTGCCTCTGATTCCCCATCTCTGATTCCGCACATCTGATTCCCTGCCTCTGATTCCCCACCTCTGATTCCCCATATCTGACTCCCCGCCTCTGTTTCCCCGCCTCTGATTCCCCGCCTCTGTTTCCCAATATCTAAGTCCCCGCCTCTGATTCCCCAACTCTGATTCCCCACCTCTGATTCCCCAGCTCTGATTCCCCGCCTCTGATTCCCCGCATCTGATTCCCTGCATCTGATTCCAAGCCTCTGATTCCCTGCCTCTGATTCCCAACCTCTGATTCCCCACCTCTGATTCCCCATATCTGATTCCCCGCCTCTGTTTCCCCGCCTCTGATTCCCCACCTCTGTTTCCCCATATCTGATCCCCTGCCTCTGATTCCCCGCCTCTGATTCCCCATCTCTGATTCACCGCCTTTGATTCCCCGCCTCTGATTCCCCGCCCCTGAATCCCTGCCTCTGATTCCCCATCTCCGATTCCGCACATCTGATTCCCTGCCTCTGATTCCCCGCCTCTGATTCCCCGTCTCTGATTCCCTGCCTCTGATTCCCAACCTCTGCTTCCCCACCTCTGATTCCCCATATCTGATTCCCCGCCTCTGTTTCCCCGCCTCTGATTCCCCTCCTCTGATTCCCAAACTCTAATTCCCCACCTCTGATTCCCCAGCTCTGATTCCCCGTGTTTGATTCCCTGCCTCTGATTCCCTGCCCTGATTCCCCATCTCTGTTTCACCGCCTTTGATTCGCCACCTCTGATTCCCCATATCTGATTCCCCGCCTCTGTTTCCCCACTCCTGATTCCCTGCCTCTGATTCCCAACCTCTGATTCCACACCTCTGATTCCCCATATCTGATTCCCCGCCTCTGTTTCCCCGCCTCTGATTCCCTGCCCCTGTTTCCCCATATCTGATTCCCTGCCTCTGATTCCCCAACTCTGATTCCCCGCTTCTGATTCCCCAGCTCTGATTCCCCGCCTCTGATTTCCCGTGTTTGATTCCATGCCTCTGATTCCCCGCCTCTGATTCCCCATCTCTGATTCACCGCCTTTGATTCGCCACCTCTTATTCCACATATCTGATTCCCTGCCTCTGATTCCCCATCTCCGATTCCGCACATCTGATTCCCTGCCTCTGATTCCCCGCCTCTGATTCCCCGCCTCTGATTCCCTGCCTCTGATTCCCAACCTCTGATTCCCCACCTCTGATTCCCCGTGTTTGATTCCCCGCCTTTTTCCCCGCCTCTGATTCCCCGCCTCTGATTCCCCAACTCTAATTCCCCGCCTCTGATTCCCCATATCCGATTCCCCGCCTCTGTTTCCCCGCCTCTGATTCCCCGCCCCTGTTTCCCCATATCTGATTCCCTGCCTCTGATTCCCCAAATTTGATTCCCAGCCTCTGATTCCCCAGCTCTGATTCCCCGCCTCTGATTCCCCGTGTTTGATTCCCTGCCTCTGATTCCCCGCCTCTGATTCCCCATCTCTGATTCACCGTCTTTGATTCGCCACCTCTGATTCCCCATATCTGATTCCCCACCTCTGTTTCCCCGCCTCTTAATCCCCGCCTCTGATTCTCCATATCTCATTCCCCGCCTCTGAATGCCCATCTCTGATTCCCGGATTCTGATTCCCAACCTCTGATTCCCGGCCTCTTATTCCCAGCATCTGATTCCAGGCCTCTGATTCCCGGCCTCTGACTCCCCGCTTCTGATTCTGATTCCCTGCCTCTGATTCCCCATCTCTGATTCCGCACATCTGATTACCTGCCTCTGATTCCCCACCTCTGATTCCCCATATCTGATTCCCCGTCTCTGTTTCCACGCCTCTGATTCCCCACCTCTGATTCCCCATATCTGATTCCCCAGCTCTGATTTCCCGCCTCTGATTCCCCGCATCCGATTCCCCATATCTGATTCCCCGCCTCTGTTTCCCCGCCCCTGATTCCCTGCCTCTGTTTCCCCATATCTGAATCCCCTCCTCTGATTCCCAACTATGATTCCCCGCCTCTGATTCCCCAGCTCTGATTCCCTGCCTCTGATTCCCCGCGTTCTATTCCCTGCCTCTGATTCCCCGCCTGTGATTCCCCATCTATGATTCACCACCTCTGATTCCCCACCACTGATTCCCCATATCTAATTCCCCGCCTCTGTTTGCCCGCCTCTGATTCCCCGCCTCTGTTTCCCCATATCTGATTCCCCGCCTCTGAATCCCCAACTCTGATTCCCTGCCTCTGATTCCCCAGCTTCATTCCCCGCCTTTGATTCCCCCCGTCTGATTCCCAGCCTCTGAATCCTCGTGTCTGATACCCTGCCTCTGATTCCTCGCCACTGATTCCCCATCTCAGATTCACCGCCTCTGATTCCCCACCTCTGATTCCCCATCTCTGATTCCGCACATCCGATTCGCTGGCTCTGATTCCCCGACTCTGATTCCCCACCTCTGATTCCCCAGCTCTGATTCCCCGCCTCTGATTCCCCAACTCTGATTCCCCGCCTCTGATTCCACAGCTCTGATTCCCCGCCTCTGATTCCCCGTGTTTGATCCCCTGCCTCTGATTCCCCGCCTCTGATTCCCCATCTCTGATTCACCGCCTTTGATTCGCCACCTCTGATCCCCCATATCTGATTCCTCGCCACTGTTTCCCCGCCTCTGATTCCCCGCTTCTGATTCCCCATATCTCATTCCCCGCCTCTGATTCACCAGCTATGATTCCCCGCCTCTGATTCCCCGCGTCTGATTCCCCGTGTTTGATTCCCTGCCTCTGATTCCCCATCTCTGATTCCCCAATTCTGATTCCCCGCCTCTGATTCCCCAGCTCTGATTCCTCGCCTCTGATTCCCTTCCTCTGATTCCCAACCTCTGATTCCCCACCTCTGATTTCCCATATTGATTCCCTGCGTCTGATTCCCCGCCTCTGATTCCCCAACTCTGATTCCCCGCCTCTGATTCCCCAGCTCTGATTCCCCGCCTCTGATTCCCCGTGTTTGATTCCCTGCCTCTGATTCCCGGCCTCTGATTCCCCATCTCTGATTCACCGCCTTTGATTCGCCACCTCTGATTCCCCATATCTGAATCCCCGCCTCTGTTTCCCCGCCTCTGATTCCCCGCCTCTGATTCCCCATATCTCATTCCCCGCCTCTGAATCCCCATCTCTGATTCCCGGACTCTGATTCCCCACCTCTGATTCCCGGCCTCTTATTCCTGGCATCTGATTCCGGCCTCTGATTCCCGGCCTCTGATTCCCTGCTTCTGATTCTGATTCCCTGCCTCTGATTCCCCACCTCTGATTCCCCATATCTGACTCCCCGCCTCTGTTTCCCCGCCTCTGATTCCCTGCCTCTGTTTCCCAATATCTAAGTCCCCGCCTCTGATTCCCCAACTCTGATTCCCCACCTCTGATTCCCCAGCTCTGATTCCCCGCCTCTGATTCCCCGCATCTGATTCCCTGCATCTGATTCCAAGCCTCTGATTCCCTGCCTCTGATTCCCAACCTCTGATTCCCCACCTCTGATTCCCCATATCTGATTCCCCGCCTCTGTTTCCCCGCCTCTGATTCCCCACCTCTGTTTCCCCATATCTGATCCCCTGCCTCTGATTCCCCGCCTCTGATTCCCCATCTCTGATTCACCGCCTTTGATTCGCCACCTCTGATTCCCCATATCTGATTCCTCGCCACTGTTTCCCCGCCTCTGATTCCCCGCCTCTGATTCCCCATATCTCATTCCCCGCCTCTGATTCGCCAGCTATGATTCCCCGCCTCTGATTCCCCGCGTCTGATTCCCTGCCTCTGATTCCCCGCCTCTGATTCCACATCTCTGATTCACCACCTCTGATTCCCCGCGTCTGATTCCCTGCCTCTGATTCCCCATCTCTGATTCCCCATCTCTGATTCCCCAATTCTGATTCCCCGCCTCTGATTCCCCAGCTCTGATTCCTCGCCTCTGATTCCCTTCCTCTGATTCCCAACCTCTGATTCCCCACCTCTGATTTCCCATATTGATTCCCTGCGTCTGATTCCCCGCCTCTGATTCCCCAACTCTGATTCCCCGCCTCTGATTCCCCAGCTCTGATTCCCCGCCTCTGATTCCCCGTGTTTGATTCCCTGCCTCTGATTCCCGGCCTCTGATTCCCCATCTCTGATTCACCGCCTTTGATTCGCCACCTCTGATTCCCCATATCTGAATCCCCGCCTCTGTTTCCCCGCCTCTGATTCCCCGCCTCTGATTCCCCATATCTCATTCCCCGCCTCTGAATCCCCATCTCTGATTCCCGGACTCTGATTCCCCACATCTGATTCCCGGCCTCTTATTCCTGGCATCTGATTCCGGCCTCTGATTCCCGGCCTCTGATTCCCTGCTTCTGATTCTGATTCCCTGCCTCTGATTCCCCACCTCTGATTCCCCATATCTGACTCCCCGCCTCTGTTTCCCCGCCTCTGATTCCCCGCCTCTGTTTCCCAATATCTAAGTCCCCGCCTCTGATTCCCCAACTCTGATTCCCCACCTCTGATTCCCCAGCTCTGATTCCCCGCCTCTGATTCCCCGCATCTGATTCCCTGCATCTGATTCCAAGCCTCTGATTCCCTGCCTCTGATTCCCAACCTCTGATTCCCCACCTCTGATTCCCCATATCTGATTCCCCGCCTCTGTTTCCCCGCCTCTGATTCCCCACCTCTGTTTCCCCATATCTGATCCCCTGCCTCTGATTCCCCGCCTCTGATTCCCCATCTCTGATTCACCGCCTTTGATTCGCCACCTCTGATTCCCCATATCTGATTCCTCGCCACTGTTTCCCCGCCTCTGATTCCCCGCCTCTGATTCCCCATATCTCATTCCCCGCCTCTGATTCGCCAGCTATGATTCCCCGCCTCTGATTCCCCGCGTCTGATTCCCTGCCTCTGATTCCCCGCCTCTGATTCCACATCTCTGATTCACCACCTCTGATTCCCCGCGTCTGATTCCCTGCCTCTGATTCCCCATCTCTGATTCCCCATCTCTGATTCCCCAATTCTGATTCCCCGCCTCTGATTCCCCAGCTCTGATTCCTCGCCTCTGATTCCCTTCCTCTGATTCCCAACCTCTGATTCCCCACCTCTGATTTCCCATATTGATTCCCTGCGTCTGATTCCCCGCCTCTGATTCCCCAACTCTGATTCCCCGCCTCTGATTCCCCAGCTCTGATTCCCCGCCTCTGATTCCCCGTGTTTGATTCCCTGCCTCTGATTCCCGGCCTCTGATTCCCCATCTCTGATTCACCGCCTTTGATTCGCCACCTCTGATTCCCCATATCTGATTCCCCGCCTCTGTTTCCCCGCCTCTGATTCCCCGCCTCTGATTCCCCATATCTCATTCCCCGCCTCTGAATCCCCATCTCTGATTCCCGGACTCTGATTCCCCACCTCTGATTCCCTGCCTCTGATTCCCCACCTCTGATTCCCCATATCTGACTCCCCGCCTCTGTTTCCCCGCCTCTGATTCCCCGCCTCTGTTTCCCAATATCTAAGTCCCCGCCTCTGATTCCCCAACTCTGATTCCCCACCTCTGATTCCCCAGCTCTGATTCCCCGCCTCTGATTCCCCGCATCTGATTCCCTGCATCTGATTCCAAGCCTCTGATTCCCTGCCTCTGATTCCCAACCTCTGATTCCCCACCTCTGATTCCCCATATCTGATTCCCCGCCTCTGTTTCCCCGCCTCTGATTCCCCACCTCTGTTTCCCCATATCTGATTCCCGGCCTCTGATTCCCCGCCTCTGAATCTCCGCCCCTGAATCCCTGCCTCTGATTCCCCATCTCCGATTCCGCACATCTGATTCCCTGCCTCTGATTCCCCGCCTCTGATTCCCCGTCTCTGATTCCCTGCCTCTGATTCCCCGCCTCTGATTCCCCGTCTCTGATTCCCTGCCTCTGATTCCCAACCTCTGATTCCACACCTCTGATTCCCCATATCTGATTCCCCGCCTCTGTTTCCCCGCCTCTGATTCCCCTCCTCTGATTCCCCAACTCTAATTCCCCACCTCTGATTCCCCAGCTCTGATTCCCCGTGTTTGATTCCCTGCCACTGATTCCCTGCCCTGATTCCCCATCTCTGTTTCACCGCCTTTGATTCGCCACCTCTGATTCCCCATATCTGATTCCCCGCCTCTGTTTCCCCGCCTCTGATTCCCTGCCTCTGATTCCCAACCTCTGATTCCACACCTCTGATTCCCCATATCTGATTCCCCGCCTCTGTTTCCCCGCCTCTGATTTCCTGCCCCTGTTTCCCCATATCTGATTCCCTGCCTCTGATTCCCCAACTCTGATTCCCCGCCTCTGATTACCCAGCTCTGATTCCCCGCCTCTTATTTCCCGTGGTCCACTGATGCTCCTCTGATGCTCCACTGATGCTCCTCTGATGCTCCTCTGATGCTCCTCTGATGCTCCTCTGATGCTCCTCTGATGCTCCTCTGATGATCCTCTGATGCTCCTCTGATGCTCCTCAGTTGCTCCTCTGATGCTCCTCTGATGCTCCTCTGATGCTCCTCTGATGCTCCTCTGATTCTCCTCTGATGCTCCTCTGATGCTCCTATGATGCCCCTGCTCCTGCACCTGCTCCTGCTCCTGCTCCTGCTCCTGCTCCTGCTCCTGCTCCTGCTCCTCTGATGCTCCTCTGATGCTCCTCTGATGCTCCTCTGATGCTCCTCTGATGCTCCTCTGATGCACCTCTGACGCTCCTCTGATGCTCCTCTGATGCTCTTCTGATGCTCCTCAGATGCTCCTCTAATGCTCCTCTGATGCTCCTCTGATGCTCCTCTGATGCTCCTGTGATGCTCCTCTGATGCTCCTCTGATTCTCCTCTGATGCTCCACTGATGCTCCTCTGATGCTCCTCTGACGCTCCACTGATGCTCCTCTGATGCTCCTCTGATGCTCCACTGATGCTCCTCTGTTGCTCCTCTGATGCTCCTCTGATGCTACACTGATGCTCCTCTGATGCTCCTCTGATGCTCCTCTGATGCTCCTCTGATGCTCCTCTGATGCTCCTCTGAGGCTCCTCTGAGGCTCCTCTGGGGCTCCTCTGAGGCTCCTCTGATGCTCCTCTGATGCTCCTCTGATGCTCCTGCTCCTGCTCCTGCTCCTGCTCCTGATCCTGCTCCTGCTCCGCTGATGCTCCTCTGATGCTCCTGCTCCTGCACCTGCTCCTGCACCTGCTCCTGCTCCTGCTCCTGCTCCTGCTCCTGCTCCTGCTCCTCTGATGCTCCTCTGATGCTCCTCTGATGCTCCTCTGATGCTCCTCCGATGCTCCTCTGATGCTCCTCTGATGCTCCACTGATGCTCCTCTGATGCTCCTCTGATGCTCCTCTGATGCTCCTCTGATGCTCCTCTGATGCTCCACTGATGCTCTACTGATGCTCCTCTGGTGCTCCTCTGATGCTCCTCTGATGCTCCTGTGATGGTCCTGTGATGCTCCTCTGATGCTCCTCTGATGCTCCTCTGAGGCTCCTCTGATGCTCCTCTGATGCTCCTCTGATGCTCCTCTGAGGCTCCTCTGTGGCTCCTCTGGGGCTCCTCTGAGGCTCCTCTGATGCTCCTCTGATGCTCCTCTGATGCTCCTCTGATGCTCCTCTGATGCTCCTGCACCTGCTCCTGCTCCTCTGTTGCTCCTCTGATGCTCCTCTGATGCTCCTGCTCCTGCTCCTGCTCCTGCTCATGCTCCCCTGATGCTCCTCTGATGCTCCTGCTCCTGCTCCTGCTCCTGATCCTGCTCCTGCTCCTCTGATGCTCCTCTGATGCTCCTGCTCCTGCACCTGCTCCTGCTCCTGCTCCTGCTCCTGCTCCTGCTCCTGCTCCTGCTCATCTGATGCTCCTCTGATGCTCCTCTGATGCTCCTCTGATGCTCCTCTGATGCTCCTCTGATGCTCCACTGATGCTCCTTTGATGCTCCTCTGATGCTCCTCTGATGCTCCTCTGATGCTCCTCTGAGGCTCCTCTGATGCTCCTCTGTTGCTCCTCTGATGCTCCTCTGATGCTCCTCTGATGCTCCTCTGATGCTCAACTGATGCTCCTCTGATGCTCCTCTGATGCTCCTCTGGTGCTCCTCTGATGCTGCTCTAATGCTCCTCTGATGCTCCTCTGATGCTCCTCTGATGCTCCTCTGATGCTCCTCTGATGCTCCTCTGATGCTCCCCTGATGCTCCTCTGAGGCTCCTCTGAGGCTCCTCTGGGGCTCCTCTGAGGCTCCTCTGATGCTCCTCTGATGCTCCTCTGATGCTCCTGCTCCTGCTCCTGCTCCTCTGATGCTCCTCTGATGCTCCTCTGATGCTCCTGCTCCTGCTCCTGCTCCTGCTCCTGCTCCTGTTCCTGCTCCTGCTCCTGCTCCTGCTCCTCTGATGCTCTTCTGATGCTCCTCTGATGCACCTCTGATGCTCTTCTGATGCTCCTCTGATGCTCCTCTGATGCTCCTCAGATGCTCCTCTAATGCTCCTCTGATGCTCTTCTGATGCTCCTCTGATGCTCCTGTGATGCTCCTCTGATGCTCCTCTGATTCTCCTCTGATGCTCCTCTGATGCTCCTCTGATGCTCCTCTGATGCTCCACTGATGCTCCTCTGATGCTCCTCTGATGCTCCACTGATGCTCCTCTGATGCTCCACTGATGCTCCTCTGATGTTCCTCTGATGCTCCTCTGATGCTCCTCTGATGCTCCTCTGATGCTCCTCTGATGCTCCTCTGATGCTCCTCTGATGCTCCTCTGATGCTCCTCTGATGCTCCTCTGATGCTCCTCTGATGCTCCTCTGATGCTCCTCTGATGCTCCTCTGATGCTCCTCTGATGCTCCTCAGATGCTCCTCTGATGCTCCTCTCATGCTCCTCTGATGCTCCTCTGATGCTCCTCTGATGCTCCTCTGATGCTCCTGCTCCTGCTCCTGCTCCTCTGATGCTCCTCTGATGCTCTTCTGATGCTCCTGCTCCTGCTCCTGCTCCTGCTCCTCTGATGCTCCTCTGATGCTCCTGCTCCTGTTCCTGCTCCTGCTCCTGCTCCTGCTCCTGCTCCTCTGATGCTCCTCTGATGCTCCTGCTCCTGCACCTGCTCCTGCTCCTGCTCCTGCTCCTGCACCTGCTCCTGCTCCTGCTCCTCTGATGCTCCTCTGATGCTCCTCTGATGCTCCTCAGATGCTCCTCTAATGCTCCTCTGATGCTCCTCTGATGCTCCACTGATGCTCCTGTGATGCTCCTCTGATGCTCCTCTGATGCTCCTATGATGCTCCTCTGATGCTCCACTGATGCTCCTCTGATGTTCCTCTGATGCTCCTCTGATGCTCCTCTGATGCTCCTCTGATGCTCCTCTGATGCTACACTGATGCTCCTCTGATGCTCCTCTGATGCTCCTCTGATGCTCCTCTGTTGCTCCTCTGATGCTACTCTGATGCTCCTCTGATGCTCCTCTGATGCTCCTCTGATGCTCCTCTGATGTTCCACTGATGCGCCTCTGATGCTCCACTGATGCTCCTCTGATGCTCCTCTGATGCTCCTCTGATGCTCCTCTGATGCTCCTCTGATGCTCCACTGATGCTCCTCTGATGTTCCTCTGATGCTCCTCTGATGCTCCTCTGATGCTCCTCTGATGCTCCTCTGATGCTCCTCTGATGCTACACTGATGCTCCTCTGATGCTCCTCTGATGCTCCTCTGATGCTCCTCTGATGCTCCTCTGATGCTCCTCTGTTGCTCCTCTGATGCTCCTCTGATGCTCCTCTGATGCTCCTCTGACGTTCCTCTGACGCTTCTCTGATGCTCCTCTGATGCTCCTCTGATGCTCCTCTGATGCTCCTCTGATGCTCCTCTGATGCTCCTCTGAGGCTCCTCTGATGCTCCTCTGATGCTCCTCTGATGCTCCTCTGTTGCTCCTCTGATGCTCCTCTGATGCTCCTCTTATGCTCCTCTGATGCTCCTCTGTTGCTCCTCTGATGCTCCTCTGATGCTCCTCTGATGCTCCTCTGATGCTCCTCTGATGCTCCTCTGATGCTCCTGCTCCTGCTCCTGCTCCTCTGATGCTCCTCTGATGCTCCTCTGATGCTCCTGCTCCTGCTCCTGCTCCTGCTCCTGCTTCTCTGATGCTCCTCTGATGCTCCTCTGATGCTCCTCTGATGCTCCTCTGATGCTCCTCTGATGCTCCTGTGATGCTCCTCTGATGCTCCTCTGATGCTCCTCTGATGCTCCTCTGATGCTCCTCTGATGCTCCTCTGATGCTCCACTGATGCTCCTCTGATGCTCCTCTGATGCTCCTCTGATGCTCCTCTGATGCTCCTCTGATGCTCCTCTGATGCTCCTCTGATGCTCCTCTGATGCTCCTCTGATGCTCCTCTGATGCTCCTCTGTTGCTCCTCTGATGCTCCTCTGATGCTCCTCGATGCTCCTCTGATGCTCCTCTGATGCTCCTCTGATGCTCCACTGATGATCCTCTGATGCTCCTCTGATGCTCCTCTGATGCTCCTCTGATGCTCCACTGATGCTCCACTGATGCTCCTCTGATGCTCCTCTGATGCTCCTCTGTTGCTCCTCTGATGCTCCTCTGATGCTCCTCTGATGCTCCTCTGATGCTCCTGCTCCTGCTCCTGCTCCTGCTCCTGCTCCTCTGATGCTCCTCTGATGCTCCTGCTCCTGTTCCTGCTCCTGCTCCTGCTCCTGCTCCTGCTCCTCTGATGCTCCTCTGATGCTCCTGCTCCTGCACCTGCTCCTGCTCCTGCTCCTGCTCCTGCACCTGCTCCTGCTCCTGATCCTGCTCCTCTGATGCTCCTCTGAAGCTCCTCTGATGCTCCTCAGATGCTCCTCTAATGCTCCTCTGATGCTTCTCTGATGCTCCACTGATGCTCCTGTGATGCTCCTCTGATGCTCCTCTGATGCTCCTCTGATGCTCCTCTGATGCTCCACTGATGCTCCTCTGATGATCCTCTGATGCTCCTCTGATGCTCCTCTGATGCTCTTCTGATGCTCCTCTGATGCTACACTGATGCTCCTGTGATGCTCCTCTGATGCTCCTCTGATGCTCCTCTGATGCTCCTCTGATGCTCCACTGATGCTCCTGCTCCTGTTCCTGCTCCTGCTCCTGCTCCTGCTCCTGCTCCTCTGATGCTCCTCTGATGCTCCTGCTCCTGCACCTGCTCCTGCTCATGCTCCTGCTCCTGCACCTGCTCCTGCTCCTGATCCTGCTCCTCTGATGCTCCTCTGAAGCTCCTCTGATGCTCCTCAGATGCTCCTCTAATGCTCCTCTGATGCTCCTCTGATGCTCCACTGATGCTCCTGTGATGCTCCTCTGATGCTCCTCTGATGCTCCTTGAATGCTCCTCTGATGCTCCACTGATGCTCCTCTGATGATCCTCTGATGCTCCTCTGATGCTCCTCTGATGCTCTTCTGATGCTCCTCTGATGCTACACTGATGCTCCTGTGATGCTCCTCTGATGCTCCTCTGATGCTCCTCTGATGCTCCTCTGATGCTCCTGCTCCTGCTCCTGCTCCTCTGATGCTCCTCTGATGCTCTTCTGATGCTCCTGCTCCTGCTCCTGCTCCTGCTCCTGCTCCTCTGATGCTCCTCTGATGCTCCTGCTCCTGTTCCTGCTCCTGCTCCTGCTCCTGCTCCTGCTCCTCTGATGCTCCTCTGATGCTCCTGCTCCTGCAACTGCTCCTGCTCCTGCTCCTGCTCCTGCACCTGCTCCTGCTCCTGCTCCTGCTCCTCTGATGCTCCTCTGATGCTCCTCAGATGCTCCTCAGATGCTCCTCTAATGCTCCTGTGATGCTCCTCTGATGCTCCACTGATGCTCCTGTGATGCTCCTCTGATGCTCCTCTGATGCTCCTATGATGCTCCTCTGATGCTCCACTGATGCTCCTCTGATGTTCCTCTGATGCTCCTCTGATGCTCCTCTGATGCTCCTCTGATGCTCCTCTGATGCTACACTGATGCTCCTCTGATGCTCCTCTGATGCTCCTCTGATGCTCCTCTGATGCTGCTCTGATGCTCCTCTGATGCTCCTCTGATGCTCCTCTGATGCTCCTCTGATGTTCCACTGATGCTCCTCTGATGCTCCACTGATGCTCCTCTGATGCTCCTCTGATGCTCCTCTGATGCTCCTCTGATGCTCCTCTGATGCTCCACTGATGCTCCTCTGATGTTCCTCTGATGCTCCTCTGATGCTCCTCTGATGCTCCTCTGATGCTCCTCTGATGCTCCTCTGATGCTACACTGATGCTCCTCTGATGCTCCTCTGATGCTCCTCTGATGCTCCTCTGATGCTCCTCTGATGCTCCTCTGATGCTCCTCGGTTGCTCCTCTGATGCTCCTCTGATGCTCCTCTGATGCTCCTCTGACGTTCCTCTGACGCTTCTCTGATGCTCCTCTGATGCTCCTCTGATGCTCCTCTGATACTCCTCTGATGCTCCTCTGATGCTCCTCTAATGCTCCTCTGATGCTCCTCTGATGCTCCTCTGATGCTCCTCTGTTGCTCCTCTGATGCTCCTCTGATGCTCCTCTGATGCTCCTCTGATGCTCCTCTGATGCTCCTCTGATGCTCCTCTGATGCTCCTCTGAGGCTCCTCTGATGCTCCTCTGATGCTCCTCTGATGCTCCTCTGTTGCTCCTCTGATGCTCCTCTGATGCTCCTCTGATGCTCCTCTGATGCTCCTCTGTTGCTCCTCTGATGCTCCTCTGATGCTCCTCTGATGCTCCTCTGATGCTCCTGCTCCTGCTCCTGCTCCTGCTCCTGCTTCTCTGATGCTCCTCTGGTGCTCCTCTGATGCTCCTCTGATGCTCCTCTGATGCTCCTGTGATGCTCCTCTGATGCTCCTCTGATGCTCCTCTGATGCTCCTCTGATGCTCCTCTGATGCTCCTCTGATGCTCCACTGATGCTCCTCTGATGCTCCTCTGATGCTCCTCTGATGCTCCTCTGATGCTCCTCTGATGCTCCTCTGATGCTCCTCTGATGCTCCTCTGATGCTCCTCTGTTGCTCCTCTGATGCTCCTCTGATGCTCCTCGATGCTCCTCTGATGCTCCTCTGATGCTCCTCTGATGCTCCACTGATGATCCTCTGATGCTCCTCTGATGCTCCTCTGATGCTCCTCTGATGCTCCACTGATGCTCCACTGATGCTCCTCTGATGCTCCTCTGATGCTCCTCTGTTGCTCCTCTGATGCTCCTCTGATGCTCCTCTGATGCTCCTCTGATGCTCCTGCTCCTGCTCCTGCTCCTGCTCCTGCTCCTCTGATGCTCCTCTGATGCTCCTGCTCCTGTTCCTGCTCCTGCTCCTGCTCCTGCTCCTGCTCCTCTGATGCTCCTCTGATGCTCCTGCTCCTGCACCTGCTCCTGCTCCTGCTCCTGCTCCTGCACCTGCTCCTGCTCCTGATCCTGCTCCTCTGATGCTCCTCTGAAGCTCCTCTGATGCTCCTCAGATGCTCCTCTAATGCTCATCTGATGCTCCTCTGATGCTCCACTGATGCTCCTGTGATGCTCCTCTGATGCTCCTCTGATGCTCCTCTGATGCTCCTCTGATGCTCCACTGATGCTCCTCTGATGATCCTCTGATGCTCCTCTGATGCTCCTCTGATGCTCTTCTGATGCTCCTCTGATGCTACACTGATGCTCCTGTGATGCTCCTCTGATGCTCCTCTGATGCTCCTCTGATGCTCCTCTGATGCTCCACTGATGCTCCTCTGATGTTCCTCTGATGCTCCTCTGATGCTCCTCTGATGCTCCTCTGTTGCTCCTCTGATGCTCCTGTTGCTCCTCTGATGCTCCTCTGATGCTCCTCTGATGCTCCTCTGATGCTCCTCTGATGCTCCTCTGATGCTCCTCTGATGCTCCTCTGATGCTCCTCTGATGGTCCTCTGATGCTCCTCTGATGCTCCTCTGATGCTCCTCAGATGCTCATCTGATGCTACTCTCATGCTCCACTGTTGCTCCTCTGATGCTCCTCTCATGCTCCTCTGATGCTCCTCTGATGCTCCTCTGATGCTCCTCTGATGCTCCTGCTCCTGCTCCTGCTCCTCTGATGCTCCTCTGATGCTCTTCTGATGCTCCTGCTCCTGTGCCTGCTCCTGCTCCTGCTACTCTGATGCTCCTCTGATGCTCCTGCTCCTGTTCCTGCTCCTGCTCCTGCTCCTGCTCCTGCTCCTCTGATGCTCCTCTGATGCTCCTGCTCCTGCACCTGCTCCTGCTCCTGCTCCTGCTCCTGCACCTGCTCCTGCTCCTGCTCCTGCTCCTCTGATGCTCCTCTGATGCTCCTCTGATGCTCCTCAGATGCTCCTCTAATGCTCCTCTGATGCTCCTCTGATGCTCCACTGATGCTCCTGTGATGCTCCTCTGATGCTCCTCTGATGCTCCTCTGATGCTCCTCTGATGCTCCACTGATGCTCCTCTGATGTTCCTCTGATGCTCCTCTGATGCTCCTCTGATGCTCCTCTGGAGCTCCTCTGATTCTCCTCTTATGCTCCTCTGATGCTCCTCTGATGCTCCTCTGATGCTCCTCTGATGCTCCTCTGATGCCCCACTGATGCTCCTCTGATGCTCCTCTGATGCTCATCTGATGCTCCTCTGACGCCCCACTGATGCTCCTCTGATGCTCAACTGATGCTCCTCTGATGCTCCTCTGATGCTCCTCTGATGCTCCTCTGATGCTCCTCTGATGCTCCTCTGATGCTCCTGACCCTGCTCCTGCTCCTCTGATGCTCCTCTGATGCTCCTGCTCCTGCTCCTGCTCCTGCTTCTCTGGTGCTCCTCTGATGCTCCTCTGATGCTCCTCTGATGCTCCTCTGATACTACACTGATGCTCCTCTGATGCTCCTCTGATGCTCCTCTGATGCTCCTCTGATGCTCCTCTGATGCTCCTCTGATGGTCCTCTGTTGCTCCTCTGATGCTCCTCTAATGCTCCTCTGATGCTCCTCTGACGCTCCTCTGACGCTCCTCTGACGCTCCTCTGATGCTCCTCTGATGCTCCTCTGATTCTCCTCTGATGCTCCTCTGATGCTCCTCTGATGCTCCTCTGTTGCTCCTCTGATGCTCCTGTGATGCTCCTCTGATGCTCCTCTGATGCTCCTCTGATGCTCCTCTGATGCTCCTCTGAGGCTCCTCTGATGCTCCTCTGATGCTCCTCTGATGCTCCTCTGTTGCTCCTCTGATGCTCCTCTGATGCTCCTCTGATGCTCCTCGGATGCTCCTCTGTTGCTCCTCTCATGCTCCTCTGATGCTCCTCTGATGCTCCTCTGATGCTCCTCTGATGCTCCTGACCCTGCTCCTGCTCCTCTGATGCTCCTCTGATGCTCCTGCTCCTGCTCCTGCTCCTGCTTCTCTGGTGCTCCTCTGATGCTCCTCTGATGCTCCTCTGATGCTCCTCTGATGCTCCTGTGATGCTCCTCTGATGCTCCTCTGATGCTCCTCTGATGCTCCTCTGATGCTCCTCTGATGCTCCTCTGATGCTCCTCTGATGCTCCTCTGATGCTCCTCTTATTCTCCTCTGATGCTACACTGATGCTCCTCTGATGCTCCTCTGATGATCCTCTGATGCTCCTCTGATGCTCCTCTGATGCTCCTCTGATGCTCCTCTGTTGCTCCTCTGATGCTCCTCCGATGCTCCTCTGATGCTCCTCTGATGCTCCTCTGATGCTCCTCTGATGCTCCTCTGATGCTCCACTGATGCTCCACTGATGCTCCTCTGATGCTCCTCTGATGCTCCTCTGTTGCTCCTCTAATGCTCCTCTGATGCTCCTCTGATGCTCCACTGATGCTCCTGTGATGCTCCTCTGATGCTCCTCTGATGCTCCTTGAATGCTCCTCTGATGCTCCACTGATGCTCCTCTGATGATCCTCTGATGCTCCTCTGATGCTCCTCTGATGCTCTTCTGATGCTCCTCTGATGCTACACTGATGCTCCTGTGATGCTCCTCTGATGCTCCTCTGATGCTCCTCTGATGCTCCTCTGATGCTCCTGCTCCTGCTCCTGCTCCTCTGATGCTCCTCTGATGCTCTTCTGATGCTCCTGCTCCTGCTCCTGCTCCTGCTCCTGCTCCTCTGATGCTCCTCTGATGCTCCTGCTCCTGTTCCTGCTCCTGCTCCTGCTCCTGCTCCTGCTCCTCTGATGCTCCTCTGATGCTCCTGCTCCTGCAACTGCTCCTGCTCCTGCTCCTGCTCCTGCACCTGCTCCTGCTCCTGCTCCTGCTCCTCTGATGCTCCTCTGATGCTCCTCAGATGCTCCTCAGATGCTCCTCTAATGCTCCTGTGATGCTCCTCTGATGCTCCTCTGATGCTCCTCGGATGCTCCTCTGTTGCTCCTCTCATGCTCCTCTGATGCTCCTCTGATGCTCCTCTGATGCTCCTCTGATGCTCCTGACCCTGCTCCTGCTCCTCTGATGCTCCTCTGATGCTCCTGCTCCTGCTCCTGCTCCTGCTTCTCTGGTGCTCCTCTGATGCTCCTCTGATGCTCCTCTGATGCTCCTCTGATGCTCCTGTGATGCTCCTCTGATGCTCCTCTGATGCTCCTCTGATGCTCCTCTGATGCTCCTCTGATGCTCCTCTGATGCTCCTCTGATGCTCCTCTTATTCTCCTCTGATGCTACACTGATGCTCCTCTGATGCTCCTCTGATGATCCTCTGATGCTCCTCTGATGCTCCTCTGATGCTCCTCTGATGCTCCTCTGTTGCTCCTCTGATGCTCCTCCGATGCTCCTCTGATGCTCCTCTGATGCTCCTCTGATGCTCCTCTGATGCTCCTCTGATGCTCCACTGATGCTCCACTGATGCTCCTCTGATGCTCCTCTGATGCTCCTCTGTTGCTCCTCTAATGCTCCTCTGATGCTCCTCTGATGCTCCACTGATGCTCCTGTGATGCTCCTCTGATGCTCCTCTGATGCTCCTTGAATGCTCCTCTGATGCTCCACTGATGCTCCTCTGATGATCCTCTGATGCTCCTCTGATGCTCCTCTGATGCTCTTCTGATGCTCCTCTGATGCTACACTGATGCTCCTGTGATGCTCCTCTGATGCTCCTCTGATGCTCCTCTGATGCTCCTCTGATGCTCCTGCTCCTGCTCCTGCTCCTCTGATGCTCCTCTGATGCTCTTCTGATGCTCCTGCTCCTGCTCCTGCTCCTGCTCCTGCTCCTCTGATGCTCCTCTGATGCTCCTGCTCCTGTTCCTGCTCCTGCTCCTGCTCCTGCTCCTGCTCCTCTGATGCTCCTCTGATGCTCCACTGATGCTCCTCTGATGTTCCTCTGATGCTCCTCTGATGCTCCTCTGATGCTCCTCTGATGCTCCTCTGATGCTACACTGATGCTCCTCTGATGCTCCTCTGATGCTCCTCTGATGCTCCTCTGATGCTGCTCTGATGCTCCTCTGATGCTCCTCTGATGCTCCTCTGATGCTCCTCTGATGCTCCTCTGATGCTCCTGCTCCTGCTCCTGCTCCTCTGATGCTCCTCTGATGCTCTTCTGATGCTCCTGCTCCTGCTCCTGCTCCTGCTCCTGCTCCTCTGATGCTCCTCTGATGCTCCTGCTCCTGTTCCTGCTCCTGCTCCTGCTCCTGCTCCTGCTCCTCTGATGCTCCTCTGATGCTCCTGCTCCTGCAACTGCTCCTGCTCCTGCTCCTGCTCCTGCACCTGCTCCTGCTCCTGCTCCTGCTCCTCTGATGCTCCTCTGATGCTCCTCAGATGCTCCTCAGATGCTCCTCTAATGCTCCTGTGATGCTCCTCTGATGCTCCACTGATGCTCCTGTGATGCTCCTCTGATGCTCCTCTGATGCTCCTATGATGCTCCACTGATGCTCCACTGATGCTCCTCTGATGCTCCTCTGATGCTCCTCTGATGCTCCTCTGATGCTCCTCAGATGCTCCTCAGATGCTCCTCTAATGCTCCTGTGATGCTCCTCTGATGCTCCACTGATGCTCCTGTGATGCTCCTCTGATGCTCCTCTGATGCTCCTCTGATGCTCCACTGATGCTCCACTGATGCTCCTCTGATGCTCCTCTGATGCTCCTCTGTTGCTCCTCTAATGCTCCTCTGATGCTCCTCTGATGCTCCACTGATGCTCCTGTGATGCTCCTCTGATGCTCCTCTGATGCTCCTTGAATGCTCCTCTGATGCTCCACTGATGCTCCTCTGATGATCCTCTGATGCTCCTCTGATGCTCCTCTGATGCTCTTCTGATGCTCCTCTGATGCTACACTGATGCTCCTGTGATGCTCCTCTGATGCTCCTCTGATGCTCCTCTGATGCTCCTCTGATGCTCCTGCTCCTGCTCCTGCTCCTCTGATGCTCCTCTGATGCTCTTCTGATGCTCCTGCTCCTGCTCCTGCTCCTGCTCCTGCTCCTCTGATGCTCCTCTGATGCTCCTGCTCCTGTTCCTGCTCCTGCTCCTGCTCCTGCTCCTGCTCCTCTGATGCTCCTCTGATGCTCCTGCTCCTGCAACTGCTCCTGCTCCTGCTCCTGCTCCTGCACCTGCTCCTGCTCCTGCTCCTGCTCCTCTGATGCTCCTCTGATGCTCCTCAGATGCTCCTCAGATGCTCCTCTAATGCTCCTCTGATGCTCCTCTGATGCTCCTCTGATGCTGCTCTGATGCTCCTCTGATGCTCCTCTGATGCTCCTCTGATGCTCCTCTGATGTTCCACTGATGCTCCTCTGATGCTCCACTGATGCTCCTCTGATGCTCCTCTGATGCTCCTCTGATGCTCCTCTGATGCTCCTCTGATGCTCCACTGATGCTCCTCTGATGTTCCTCTGATGCTCCTCTGATGCTCCTCTGATGCTCCTCTGATGCTCCTCTGATGCTCCTCTGATGCTACACTGATGCTCCTCTGATGCTCCTCTGATGCTCCTCTGATGCTCCTCTGATGCTCCTCTGATGCTCCTCTGATGCTCCTCTGATGCTCCTCTGATGCTCCTCTTATTCTCCTCTGATGCTACACTGATGCTCCTCTGATGCTCCTCTGATGATCCTCTGATGCTCCTCTGATGCTCCTCTGATGCTCCTCTGATGCTCCTCTGTTGCTCCTCTGATGCTCCTCCGATGCTCCTCTGATGCTCCTCTGATGCTCCTCTGATGCTCCTCTGATGCTCCTCTGATGCTCCACTGATGCTCCACTGATGCTCCTCTGATGCTCCTCTGATGCTCCTCTGTTGCTCCTCTGATGCTCCTCTGATGCTCCTCTGATGCTCCACTGATGCTCCTCTGATGTTCCTCTGATGCTCCTCTGATGCTCCTCTGATGCTCCTGCTCCTGCTCCTGCTCCTGCACCTGCTCCTCTGATGCTCCTCTGATGCTCCTGCTCCTGTCCCTGCTCCTGCTCCTGCTCCTGCTCCTGCTCCTCTGATGCTCCTCTGATGCTCCTGCTCCTGCACCTGCTCCTGCTCCTGCTCCTGCTCCTGCACCTGCTCCTGCTCCTGCTCCTGCTCCTCTGATGCTCCTCTGATGCTCCTCTGATGCTCCTCTGATGCTCCTCTGATGCTCCTCTGATGCTCCTCTGATGCTCCACTGATGCTCCTGTGATGCTCCTCTGATGCTCCTCTGATGCTCCTCTGATGCTCCTCTGATGCTCCTCTGATGCTCCACTGATGCTCCTGTGATGCTCCTCTGATGCTCCTCTGATGCTCCTCCGATGCTCCTCCGATGCTCCACTGATGCTCCTCTGATGCTCCTCTGATGCTCCTCTGATGCTCCTCTGATGCTCCTCTGATGCTCCTCTGATGCTCCTCTGATGCTCCACTGATGCTCCTCTGATGCTCCACTGATGCTCCTCTGATGCTCCTCTGATGCTCCTCTGATGCTCCTCTGATGCTCCACTGATGCTCCTCTGATGTTCCTCTGATGCTCCTCTGATGCTCCTCTGATGCTCCTCTGATGCTCCTCTGATGCTCCTCTGATGCTCCACTGATGCTCCTCTGATGCTCCTCTGATGCTCCTCCGATGCTCCTCTGATGCTCCACTGATGCTCCACTGATGCTCCTCTGATGCTCCTCTGATGCTCCTCTGTTGCTCCTCTGATGCTCCTCTGATGCTCCTCTGATGCTCCTCTGATGCTCTTCTGATGCTCCTCTGATGCTCTTCTGATGCTCCTCTGATGCTCCTCTGATGCTCCTCTGATGCTCCTCTGATGCTCCTCTGATGCTCCTCTGATGCTCCAGCTCCTGCTCCTGCTCCTGCTCCTGCTCCTGCTCCGCTGATGCTCCTCTGATGCTCCTGCTCCTGCACCTGCTCCTGCTCCTGCTCCTGCCCCTGCTCCTGCTCCTGCTCCTGATCCTGCTCCTCTGATGCTCCTCTGATGCTATACTGATGCTCCTCTGTTGCTCCTCTGATGCTCCTCTGATGCTCCTCTGATGCTCCTCTGATGCTCCTCTGATGCTCCTCTGATGCTCCTCTGATGCTCCACTAATGCTACTCTGATGCTCCACTGATGCTCCTCTGATGCTCCTCTGATGCTCCTCTGATGCTCCTCTGATGCTCCTCTGATGCTCCTCTGATGCTCCTCTGATGCTCCTCTGATGCTCCTCTGATGCTCCTCTGATGCTCCTATGATGCTCCTCTGAGGCTCCTCTGATGCTCCTCTGATGCACCTCTGTTGCTCCTCTGATGCTCCTCTGATGCTCCTCTGATGCTCCTCTGATGCTCCTCTGTTGCTCCTCTGATGCTCCTCTCATGCTCCTCTGATGCTCCTCTGATGCTCCTCTGATGCTCCTCTGATGCTCCTCTGATGCTCCTGCTCCTGCTCCTTCTCCTCTGATGCTCCTCTGATGCTCCTCTGATGCTCCTGCTCCTGCTCCTGCTCCTGCTCCTCTGATGCTCCTCTGATGCTCCTGCTCCTGTTCCTGCTCCTGTTCCTGCTCCTGCTCCTGCTCCTGCTCCTGCTCCTCTGATGCTCCTCTGATGCTCCTCTGATGCTCCTCTGATGCTCCTCTGATGCTCCTCTGATGCTCCTCTGATGCTCCTCTGATGCTCCTCTGATGCTCCTCTGATGCTCCTCCGATGCTCCTCCGATGCTCCTCCGATGCTCCTCTGATGTTCCTCTGATGCTCCTCTGATACCTCTCTGATGCTCCTCTGATGCTCCTCTGATGCTACACTGATGCTGCTCTGATGCTCCTCTGATGCTCCTCTGATGCTCCTCTGATGCTCCTCTGATGCTCCTCTGATGCTCCACTGATGCTCCACTGATGCTCCTCTGATGCTCCTCTCTGATGCTCCTCTGATGCTCCTCTGATGCTCCTCTGATGCTCCACTGATGCTCCTCTGATGCTCCTCTGTTGCTCCTCTGATGCTCCTCTGATGCTCCTCTGATGCTCCTCTGATGCTCCTACGATGCTACTCTGATGCTCCTCTGATGCTCCTCTGATGCTCCTCTGATGCTCCTCTGATGCTCCTCTGTTGCTCCTACGATGCTCCTCTGATGCTCCTCTGATGCTCCTCTGATGCTCCTCTGATGCTCCTCTGATGCTCCTCTGAGGCTCCTCTGAGGCTCCTCTGATGCTCCTCTGATGCTCCTCTGTTGCTCCTCTGATGCTCCTCTGATGCTCCTCTGATGCTCCTCTGTTGCTCCTCTGATGCTCCTCTGATGTTCCTCTGATGCTCCACTGATGCTCCTCTGATGTTCCTCTGATGCTCCTCTGATGCTCCTCTGATGCTCCTCTGATGCTCCTCTGATGCTCCTCTGATGCTCCTCTGATGCTACACTGATGCTCCTCTGATGCTCCTCTGATGCTCCTCTGATGCTCCTCTGATGCTCCTCTGATTCTCCTCTGATGCTCCTCTGATGCTCCTCTGATGCTCCTCTGATGCTCCACTGATGCTCCTCTGATGCTCCTCTGATGCTCCTCTGATGCTCCTCTGATGCTCCTCTGATGCTCCTCTGATGCTCCACTGATGCTCCTCTGATGCTCCTCTGATGCTCCTCAGATGCTCCTCTGATGCCCCTCTGATGCTCCACTGATGCTCCTCTGATGCTCCTCTGATGCTCCTCTGATGCTCCTCTGATGCTCCTCAGATGCTCCTCTGATGCTCCTCTGATGCTCCACTGATGCTCCACTGATGCTCCTCTGATCCTCCTCTGATGCTCCTCTGATGCTCCTCTGATGCTCCACTGATGCTCCACTGATGCTCCTCTGATGCTCCTCTAATGCTCCTCTGAGTATCCTCTGATGCTCCTCTGATGCTCCTCTGATGCTCCTCTGATGCTCCTCTGATGCTCCTCTGATGCTCCTCTGATGCTACACTGATGCTCCTCTGATGCTCCTCTGATGCTCCTCTGATGCTCCTCTGATGCTCCTCTGTTGCTCCTCTGATGCTCCTCTGTTGCTCCTCTGATGCTCCTCTCATGCTCCTCTGATGCTCCTCTGATGCTCCTCTGATGCTCCTCTGATGCTCCTCTGATGCACCTGCTCCTGCTCCTGCTCCTTTGATGCTCCTCTGATGCTCCTCTGATGCTCCTGCTCCTGCTCCTGCTCCTGCTCCTGCTCCTCTGATGCTCCTCTGATGCTCCTGCTCCTGTTCCTGCTCCTGCTCCTGCTCCTGCTCCTGCTCCTCTGATGCTCCTCTGATGCTCTTGCTCCTGCACCTGCTCCTGCTCCTGCTCCTGCTCCTGCACCTGCTCCTGCTCCTGCTCCTGCTCCTCTGATGCTCCTCTGATGCTCCTCTGATGCTCCTCTGATGCTCCTCTGATGATCCTCTGATGCTCCTCTGATGCTCCACTGATGCTCCACTGATGCTCCTCTGATGCTCCTCTGATGCTCCTCTGTTGCTCCTCTGATGCTCCTCTGATGCTCCTCTGATGCTCCTCTGATGCTCCTCTGATGCTCCTCTGATGCTCCTCTGATGCTCCTCTGATGCTCCTCTGATGCTCCTCTGATGCCCCTCTGTTGCTCCTCTGATGCTCCTCTGATGCTCCTCTGATGCTGCTCTGATGCTCCTCTGATGCTCCTCTGATGTTCCTCTGATGCTCCTCTGATGCTCCTCTGATGCTCCTCTGATGCTCCACTGATGCTCCTCTGATGCTCCACTGATGCTCCTCTGATGCTCCTCTGATGCTCCTCTGATGCTACACTGATGCTCCTCTGATGCTCCTCTGATGCTCCTCTGATGCTCCTCTGATGCTCCTCTGATGCTCCTCTGTTGCTCCTCTGATGCTCCTCTGATGCTCCTCTGATGCTCCTCTGATGCTCCTCTGATGCTCCTCTGATGCTACACTGATGCTCCTCTGATGCTCCTCTGATGCTCCTCTGATGCTCCTCTGATGCTCCTCTGATTCTCCTCTGATGCTCCTCTGATGCTCCTCTGATGCTCCTCTGATGCTCCTCTGATGCTCCTCTGATGCTCCACTGATGCTCCTCTGATGCTCCACTGATGCTCCTCTGATGCTCCTCTGATGCTCCTCTGATGCTCTTCTGATGCTCCTCTGATGCTCCACTGATGCTCCTCTGATGCTCCTCTGATGCTCCTCTAATGCTCCTCTGATGCTCCTCTGATGCTCCTCTGATGCTCCTCTGATGCTCCTCTGATGCTACACTGATGCTCCTCTGATGCTCCTCTGATGCTCCTCTGATGCTCCTCTGATGCTCCTCTGATGCTCCTCTGTTGCTCCTCTAATGCTCCTCTGATGCTCCTCTGATGCTCATCTGATGCTCCTCTGATGCTCCTCTGATGCTCCTCTGATGCTCCTCTGATGCTCCTCTGATGCTCCTCTGATGCTCCACTGATGCTACTCTGATGCTCCACTGATGCTCCTCTGATGCTCCTCTGATGCTCCTCTGATGCTCCTCTGATGATCCTCTGATGCTCCACTGATGCTCCTCTGATGCTCCTCTGATGCTCCTCTGATGCTCCTCTGATGCTCCTCTGATGCTCCTCTGATGCTCCTCTGATGCTCCTCTGTTGCTCCTCTGATGCTCCTCTGATGCTCCTCTGATGCTCCTCTGATGCTCCTCTGATGCTCCTCTGAGGCTCCTCTGATGCTCCTCTGATGCTCCTCTGATGCTCCTCTGTTGCTCCTCTGATGCTCCTCTGATGCTCCTCTGATGCTCCTCTGATGCTCCTCTGTTGCTCCTCTGATGCTCCTCTCATGCTCCTCTGATGCTCCTCTGATGCTCCTCTGTTGCTCCTACGATGCTCCTCTGATGCTCCTCTGATGCTCCTCTGATGCTCCTCTGTTGCTCCTCTGATGCTCCTCTGATGCTCCTCTGTTGCTCCTCTGATGCTCCTCTGATGTTTTTCTGATGCTCCACTGATGCTCCTCTGATGTGCCTCTGATGCTCCTCAGATGCTCCACTGATGCTCCACTGATGCTCCTCTGATGCTCCTCTGATGCTCCTCTGATGCTCCTCTGATGCTCCTCTGATGCTCCACTGATGCTCCACTGATGCTCCTCTGTTGCTCCTCTAATGCTCCTCTGAGGATCCTCTGATGCTCCTCTGATGCTCCTCTGATGCTCCTCTGTGGCTCCTCTGATGCTCCTCTGATCCTCCTCTGATGCTCCTCTGATGCTCCTCTGATGCTCCTCTGATGCTCCTCTGATGCTCCTCTGATGCTACACTGATGCTCCTCTGATGCTCCTCTGATGCTCCTCTGATGCTCCTCTGATGCTCCTCTGTTTCTCCTCTGATGCTCCTCTGTTGCTCCTCTGATGCTCCTCTCATGCTCCTCTGATGCTCCTCTGATGCTCCTCTGATGCTCCTCTGATGCTCCTCTGATGCTCCTGCTCCTGCTCCTGCTCCTTTGATGCTCCTCTGATTCTCCTCTGATGCTCCTGCTCCTGCTCCTGCTCCTGCTCCTGCTCCTCTGATGCTCCTCTGATGCTCCTGCTCCTGTTCCTGCTCCTGCTCCTGCTCCTCTGATGCTCCTCTGATGCTCTTGCTCCTGCACCTGCTCCTGCTCCTGCTCCTGCTCCTGCACCTGCTCCTGCTCCTGCTGCTGCTCCTCTGATGCTCCTCTGATGCTCCTCTGATGCTCCTCTGATGCTCCACTGATGCTCCACTGATGCTCCTCTGATGCTCCTCTGATCCTCCTCTGATGCTCCTCTGATGCTCCTCTGATGCTCCTCTGATGCTCCTCTGAAGCTCCTCTGATGCTACACTGATGCTCCTCTGATGCTCCTCTGATGCTCCTCTGATGCTCCATGATGCTCCTCTGTTGCTCCTCTGATGCTCCTCTGTTGCTCCTCTGATGCTCCTCTCATGCTCCTCTGATGCTCCTCTGATGCTCCTCTGATGCTCCTCTGATGCTCCTCTGATGCTCCTGCTCCTGCTCCTGCTCCTTTGATGCTCCTCTGATGCTCCTCTGATGCTCCTGCTCCTGCTCCTGCTCCTGCTCCTGCTCCTCTGATGCTCCTCTGATGCTCCTGCTCCTGTTCCTGCTCCTGCTCCTGCTCCTCTGATGCTCCTCTGATGCTCTTGCTCCTGCACCTGCTCCTGCTCCTGCTCCTGCTCCTGCACCTGCTCCTGCTCCTGCTCCTGCTCCTCTGATGCTCCTCTGATGCTCCTCTGATGCTCCTCTGATGCTCCTCTGATGCTCCACTGATTCTCCTCTGATGCTCCACTGATGCTCCTCTGATGCTCCTCTGATGCTCCTCTGATGCTCCTCTGATGCTCCTCTGATGCTCCTCTGATGCTCCTCTGATGCTCCTCTGATGCTCCTCTGATGCTCCTCTGTTGCTCCTCTGATGCTCCTCTGATGCTCCTCTGATGCTCCTCTGATGCTACACTGATGCTCCTCTGATGCTCCTCTGATGCTCCTCTGATGCTCCTCTGATGCTCCTCTGATGCTCCTCTGATGCTCCTCTGATGCTCCTCTGATGCTCCTCTGATGCTCCTCTGATGCTCCTCTGATGCTCCTCTGATGCTCCTCTGATGCTCCTCTGATGCTCCACTGATGCTCCTCTGATGCTCCTCTGATGTTCCTCTGATGCTCCTCTGATGCTCCTCTGATGCTCCTCTGATGCTCCTCTGATGCTCCTCTGATGCTACACTGATGCTCCTCTGATGCTCCTCTGATGCTCCTCTGATGCTCCTCTGATGCTCCTCTGATGCTCCTCTGATGCTCCTCTGTTGCTCCTCTGATGCTCCTCTGATGCTCCTCTGATGCTCCTCTGATGCTCCTCTGATGCTCCTCTGATGCTCCTCTGATGCTCATCTGATGCTCCTCTGATGCTCCTCTGATGCTCCTCTGATGCTCCTCTGATGCTCCTCTGATGCTCCTCTGATGCTCCACTGATGCTACTCTGATGCTCCACTGATGCTCCTCTGATGCTCCTCTGATGCTCCTCTGATGCTCCTCTGATGATCCTCTGATGCTCCACTGATGCTCCTCTGATGCTCCTCTGATGCTCCTCTGATGCTCCTCTGATGCTCCTCTGATGCTCCTCTGATGCTCCTCTGATGCTCCTCTGTTGCTCCTCTGATGCTCCTCTGATGCTCCTCTGATGCTCCTCTGATGCTCCTCTGAGGCTCCTCTGATGCTCCTCTGATGCTCCTCTGATGCTCCTCTGTTGCTCCTCTGATGCTCCTCTGATGCTCCTCTGATGCTCCTCTGATGCTCCTCTGTTGCTCCTCTGATGCTCCTCTCATGCTCCTCTGATGCTCCTCTGATGCTCCTCTGTTGCTCCTACGATGCTCCTCTGATGCTCCTCTGATGCTCCTCTGATGCTCCTCTGTTGCTCCTCTGATGCTCCTCTGATGCTCCTCTGTTGCTCCTCTGATGCTCCTCTGATGTTTTTCTGATGCTCCACTGATGCTCCTCTGATGTGCCTCTGATGCTCCTCAGATGCTCCACTGATGCTCCACTGATGCTCCTCTGATGCTCCTCTGATGCTCCTCTGATGCTCCTCTGATGCTCCTCTGATGCTCCACTGATGCTCCACTGATGCTCCTCTGTTGCTCCTCTAATGCTCCTCTGAGGATCCTCTGATGCTCCTCTGATGCTCCTCTGATGCTCCTCTGTGGCTCCTCTGATGCTCCTCTGATCCTCCTCTGATGCTCCTCTGATGCTCCTCTGATGCTCCTCTGATGCTCCTCTGATGCTCCTCTGATGCTACACTGATGCTCCTCTGATGCTCCTCTGATGCTCCTCTGATGCTCCTCTGATGCTCCTCTGTTTCTCCTCTGATGCTCCTCTGTTGCTCCTCTGATGCTCCTCTCATGCTCCTCTGATGCTCCTCTGATGCTCCTCTGATGCTCCTCTGATGCTCCTCTGATGCTCCTGCTCCTGCTCCTGCTCCTTTGATGCTCCTCTGATGCTCCTCTGATGCTCCTGCTCCTGCTCCTGCTCCTGCTCCTGCTCCTCTGATGCTCCTCTGATGCTCCTGCTCCTGTTCCTGCTCCTGCTCCTGCTCCTCTGATGCTCCTCTGATGCTCTTGCTCCTGCACCTGCTCCTGCTCCTGCTCCTGCTCCTGCACCTGCTCCTGCTCCTGCTGCTGCTCCTCTGATGCTCCTCTGATGCTCCTCTGATGCTCCTCTGATGCTCCACTGATGCTCCACTGATGCTCCTCTGATGCTCCTCTGATCCTCCTCTGATGCTCCTCTGATGCTCCTCTGATGCTCCTCTGATGCTCCTCTGAAGCTCCTCTGATGCTACACTGATGCTCCTCTGATGCTCCTCTGATGCTCCTCTGATGCTCCTCTGATGCTCCTCTGTTGCTCCTCTGATGCTCCTCTGTTGCTCCTCTGATGCTCCTCTCATGCTCCTCTGATGCTCCTCTGATGCTCCTCTGATGCTCCTCTGATGCTCCTCTGATGCTCCTGCTCCTGCTCCTGCTCCTTTGATGCTCCTCTGATGCTCCTCTGATGCTCCTCTGATGCTCCTCTGATGCTCCTCTGAGGCTCCTCTGATGCTCCGCTGATGCTCCTCTGATGCTCCTCTGTTGCTCCTCTGATGCTCCTCTGATGCTCCTCTGATGCTCCTCTGATGCTCCTCTGTTGCTCCTCTGATGCTCCTCTCATGCTCCTCTGATGCTCCTCTGATGCTCCTCTGTTGCTCCTACGATGCTCCTCTGATGCTCCTCTGATGCTCCTCTGTTGCTCCTCTGATGCTCCTCTGATGCTCCTCTGTTGCTCCTCTGATGCTCCTCTGATGTTTTTCTGATGCTCCACTGATGCTCCTCTGATGTTCCTCTGATGCTCCTCAGATGCTCCACTGATTCTCCACTGATGCTCCTCTGATGCTCCTCTGATGCTCCTCTGATGCTCCTCTGATGCTCCTCTGATGCTCCTCTAATGCTCCTCTGAGGATCCTCTGATGCTCCTCTGTTGCTCCTCTGATGCTCCTCTGATCCTCCTCTGATGCTCCTCTGATGCTCCTCTGATGCTCCTCTGATGCTCCTCTGATGCTCCTCTGATGCTACACTGATGCTCCTCTGATGCTCCTCTGATGCTCCTCTGATGCTCCTCTGATGCTCCTCTGTTGCTCCTCTGATGCTCCTCTGTTGCTCCTCTGATGCTCCTCTCATGCTCCTCTGATGCTCCTCTGATGCTTCTCTGATGCTCCTCTGATGCTCCTCTGATGCTCCTGCTCCTGCTCCTGCTCCTTTGATGCTCCTCTGATGCTCCTCTGATGCTCCTGCTCCTGCTCCTGCTCCTGCTCCTGCTCCTCTGATGCTCCTCTGATGCTCCTGCTCCTGTTCCTGCTCCTGCTCCTGCTCCTGCTCCTCTGATGCTCCTCTGATGCTCTTGCTCCTGCACCTGCTCCTGCTCCTGCTCCTGCTCCTGCACCTGCTCCTGCTCCTGCTCCTGCTCCTCTGATGCTCCTCTGATGCTCCTCTGATGCTCCTCTGATGCTCCTCTGATGCTCCTCTGATGCTCCTCTGATGCTCCACTGATGCTCCACTGATGCTCCTCTGATGCTCCTCTGATGCTCCTCTGATGCTCCACTGATGCTCCTCTGATGCTCCACTGATGCTCCTCTGATGCTTCTCTGATGCTCCTCTGATGCTACACTGATGCTCCTCTGATGCTCCTCTGATGCTCCTCTGATGCTCCTCTGATGCTCCTCTGATGCTCCTCTGTTGCTCCTCTGATGCTCCTCTGATGCTCCTCTGATGCTCCTCTGATGCTCCTCTGATGCTCCTCTGATGCTCCTCTGATGCTACACTGATGCTCCTCTGATGCTCCTCTGATGCTCCTCTGATGCTCCTCTGATGCTCCTCTGATTCTCCTCTGATGCTCCTCTGATGCTCCTCTGATGCTCCTCTGATGCTCCTCTGATGCTCCTCTGATGCTCCACTGATGCTCCTCTGATGCTCCACTGATGCTCCTCTGATGCTCCTCTGATGCTCCTCTGATGCTCCTCTGATGCTCCTCTGATGCTGCTCTGATGCTCCACTGATGCTCCTCTGATGCTCCTCTGATGCTCCTCTGTTGCTCCTCTGATGCTCCTGCTCCTGTTCCTGCTCCTGCTCCTGCTCCTGCTCCTGCTCCTCTGATGCTCCTCTGATGCTCTTGCTCCTGCACCTGCTCCTGCTCCTGCTTCTGCTCCTGCACCTGCTCCTGCTCCTGCTCCTGCTCCTCTGATGCTCCTCTGCTGCTCCTCTGATGCTCCTCTGATGCTCCTCTGATGCTCCACTGATGCTCCTCTGATGCTCCTCTGAAGCCCCTCTGATGCTCCTCTGATGCTCCTCTGATGCTCCTCTGATGCTCCTCTGATGCTCCTCTGATGCTCCTCTGATGCTCCTCTGTTGCTCCTCTGATGCTCCTCTGATGCGCCTCTGATGCTGCTCTGATGCTCCACTGATGCTCCTCTGATGCTCCTCTGATGCTCCTCTGATGCTCCTCTGATGCTCCTCTGATGCTCCTCCGATGCTCCTCTGAGGCTCCTCTGATGCTTCTCTGATGCTCCTCTGATGCTCCTCTGTTGCTCCTCTGATGCTCCTCCGTTGCTCCTCTGATGCTCCTCTGATGCTCCTCTGATGCTCCTCTGATGCTCCTCTGATGCTCCTCTGATGCAACACTGATGCTCCTCTGATGCTCCTCTGATGCTCGTCTGATGCTCCTCTGATGCTCCTCTGTTGCTCCTCTGATGCTCCTCTGATGCTCCTCTGATGCTCCTCTGATGCTCCACTGATGCTCCACTGATGCTCCTCTGATGCTCCTCTGATGCTCCTCTGATGCTCCTCTGATGCTCCTCTGATGCTCCTCTGATGCTCCTCTGATGCTCCTCTGATGCTCCTCTGATGCTCCTCTGATGCTCCTCTGATGCTCCTCTGATGCTGCTCTGATGCTCCACTGATGCTCCTCTGATGCTCCTCTGATGCTCCTCTGATGCTCCTCAGATGCTCCTCTGATGCTCCTCTGATGCTCCTCCGATGCTCCTCTGAGGCTCCTCTGATGCTTCTCTGATGCTCCTCTGATGCTCCTCTGTTGCTCCTCTGATGCTCCTCTGTTGCTCCTCTGATGCTCCTCTGATGCTCCTCTGATGCTCCTCTGATTCTCCTCTGATGCTACACTGATGCTCCTCTGATGCTCCTCTGATGCTCCTCTGATCCTCCTCTGATGCTCCTCTGATGCTCCTCTGATGCTCCTCTGATGCTCCTCTGATGCTCCTCTGATGCTCCTCTGATGCTCCTCTGATGCTCCTCTGATGCTCCTGCTCCTGCTCCTGCTCCTGCTCCTGCTCCTCTGATGCTCCTCTGATGCTCCTGCTCCTGTTCCTGCTCCTGCTCCTGCTCCTGCTCCTGCTCCTCTGATGCTCCTCTGATGCTCTTGCTCCTGCACCTGCTCCTGCTCCTGCTTCTGCTCCTGCACCTGCTCCTGCTCCTGCTCCTGCTCCTCTGAGGCTCCTCTGATGCTCCTCTGATGCTCCTCTGATGCTCCTCTGATGCTCCTCTGATGCTCCACTGATGCTCCTCTGATGCTCCTCCGATGCTCCACTGATGCTCCTCTGATGCTCCTCTGATGCTCCTCTGATGCTCCTCTGATGCTCCTCTGATGCTCCTCTGATGCTCCTCTGATGCTCCTCTGATGCTCCTGCTCCTGCTCCTGCTCCTGCTCCTGCTCCTCTGATGCTCCTCTGATGCTCCTGCTCCTGTTCCTGCTCCTGCTCCTGCTCCTGCTCCTGCTCCTCTGATGCTCCTCTGATGCTCTTGCTCCTGCACCTGCTCCTGCTCCTGCTTCTGCTCCTGCACCTGCTCCTGCTCCTGCTCCTGCTCCTCTGATGCTCCTCTGATGCTCCTCTGATGCTCCTCTGATGCTCCTCTGATGCTCCACTGATGCTCCTCTGATGCTCCTCTGATGCTCCTCTGATGCTCCTCTGATGCTCCTCTGATGCTCCTCTGATGCTCCTCTGATGCTCCTCTGTTGCTCCTCTGATGCTCCTCTGATGCTCCTCTGATGCTGCTCTGATGCTCCACTGATGCTCCTCTGATGCTCCTCTGATGCTCCTCTGATGCTCCTCTGATGCTCCTCTGATGCTCCTCTGATGCTCCTCCGATGCTCCTCTGAGGCTCCTCTGATGCTCCTCTGATGCTCCTCTGATGCTCCTCTGTTGCTCCTCTGATGCTCCTCTGTTGCTCCTCTGATGCTCCTCTGATGCTCCTCTGATGCTCCTCTGATGCTCCTCTGATGCTCCTCTGATGCTCCTCTGATGCTACACTGATGCTCCTCTGATGCTCCTCTGATGCTCCTCTGATGCTCCTCTGATGCTCCTCTGATGCTCCTCTGATGTTCCTCTGTTGCTCCTCTGATGCTCCTCTGATGCTCCTCTGATGCTCCACTGATGCTCCACTGATGCTCCTCTGATGTTCCTCTGATGCTCCTCTGATGCTCCTCTGATGCTCCTCTGATGCTCCTCTGATGCTCCTCTGATGCTACACTGATGCTCCTCTGATGCTCCTCTGATGCTCCTCTGATGCTCCTCTGATGCTCCTCTGATGCTCCTCTGATGCTCCTCTGATGCTCCTCTGATGCTCCTCTGATGCTCCACTGATGCTACTCTGATGCTCCACTGATGCTCCTCTGATGCTCCTCTGATGCTCCTCTGATGCTCCTCTGATGCTGCTCTGATGCTCCACTGATGCTCCTCTGATGCTCCTCTGATGCTCCTCTGATGCTCCTCTGATGCTCCTCTGATGCTCCACTGATGCTCCTCTGATGCTCCACTGATGCTCCTCTGATGCTCCTCTGATGCTCCTCTGATGCTACACTGATGCTCCTCTGATGCTCCTCTGATGCTCCTCTGATGCTCCTCTGATGCTCCTCTGATGCTCCTCTGTTGCTCCTCTGATGCTCCTCTGATGCTCCTCTGATGCTCCTCTGATGCTCCTCTGATGCTCCTCTGATGCTACACTGATGCTCCTCTGATGCTCCTCTGATGCTCCTCTGATGCTCCTCTGATGCTCCTCTGATTCTCCTCTGATGCTCCTCTGATGCTCCTCTGATGCTCCTCTGATGCTCCTCTGATGCTCCTCTGATGCTCCACTGATGCTCCTCTGATGCTCCACTGATGCTCCTCTGATGCTCCTCTGATGCTCCTCTGATGCTCTTCTGATGCTCCTCTGATGCTCCACTGATGCTCCTCTGATGATCCTCTGATGCTCCTCTGATGCTCCTCTGATGCTCCTCTGATGCTCCTCTGATGCTCCTCTGATGCTACACTGATGCTCCTCTGATGCTCCTCTGATGCTCCTCTGATGCTCCTCTGATGCTCCTCTGATGCTCCTCTGATGCTCCTCTGTTGCTCCTCTGATGCTCCTCTGATGCTCCTCTGATGCTCCTCTGATGCTCCTCTGATGCTCCTCTGATGCTCCTCTGATGCTCCTCTGATGCTCCTCTGATGCTCCTCTGATGCTCCACTGATGCTACTCTGATGCTCCACTGATGCTCCTCTGATGCTCCTCTGATGCTCCTCTGATGCTCCTCTGATGATCCTCTGATGCTCCACTGATGCTCCTCTGATGCTCCTCTGATGCTCCTCTGATGCTCCTCTGATGCTCCTCTGATGCTCCTCTGATGCTCCTCTGTTGCTCCTCTGATGCTCCTCTGATGCTCCTCTGATGCTCCTCTGATGCTCCTCTGATGCTCCTCTGATGCTCCTCTGATGCTCCTCTGAGGCTCCTCTGATGCTCCTCTGATGCTCCTCTGATGCTCCTCTGTTGCTCCTCTGATGCTCCTCTGATGCTCCTCTGATGCTCCTCTGATGCTCCTCTGTTGCTCCTCTGATGCTCCTCTCATGCTCCTCTGATGCTCCTCTGATGCTCCTCTGTTGCTCCTACGATGCTCCTCTGATGCTCCTCTGATGCTCCTCTGATGCTCCTCTGTTGCTCCTCTGATGCTCCTCTGATGCTCCTCTGTTGCTCCTCTGATGCTCCTCTGATGTTTTTCTGATGCTCCACTGATGCTCCTCTGATGTTCCTCTGATGCTCCTCAGATGCTCCACTGATGCTCCACTGATGCTCCTCTGATGCTCCTCTGATGCTCCTCTGATGCTCCTCTGAAGCTCCTCTGATGCTCCACTGATGCTCCACTGATGCTCCTCTGATGCTCCTCTAATGCTCCTCTGAGGATCCTCTGATGCTCCTCTGATGCTCCTCTGATGCTCCTCTGTTGCTCCTCTGATGCTCCTCTGATCCTCCTCTGATGCTCCTCTGATGCTCCTCTGATGCTCCTCTGATGCTCCTCTGATGCTCCTCTGATGCTACACTGATGCTCCTCTGATGCTCCTCTGATGCTCCTCTGATGCTCCTCTGATGCTCCTCTGTTGCTCCTCTGATGCTCCTCTGTTGCTCCTCTGATGCTCCTCTCATGCTCCTCTGATGCTCCTCTGATGCTCCTCTGATGCTCCTCTGATGCTCCTCTGATGCTCCTCTGATGCTCCTGCTCCTGCTCCTGCTCCTTTGATGCTCCTCTGATGCTCCTCTGATGCTCCTGCTCCTGCTCCTGCTCCTGCTCCTGCTCCTCTGATGCTCCTCTGATGCTCCTGCTCCTGTTCCTGCTCCTGCTCCTGCTCCTGCTCCTGCTCCTCTGATGCTCCTCTGATGCTCTTGCTCCTGCACCTGCTCCTGCTCCTGCTCCTGCTCCTGCACCTGCTCCTGCTCCTGCTCCTGCTCCTCTGATGCTCCTCTGATGCTCCTCTGATGCTCCTCTGATGCTCCTCTGATGCTCCTCTGATGCTCCTCTGATGCTCCACTGATGCTCCACTGATGCTCCTCTGATGCTCCTCTGATGCTCCTCTGTTGCTCCTCTGATGCTCCTCTGATGCTCCTCTGATGCTCCTCTGATGCTCCTCTGATGCTCCTCTGATGCTCCTCTGATGCTCCTCTGTTGCTCCTCTGATGCTCCTCTGATGCTCCTCTGATGCTGCTCTGATGCTCCACTGATGCTCCTCTGATGCTCCTCTGATGCTCCTCTGATGCTCCTCTGATGCTCCACTGATGCTCCTCTGATGCTCCACTGATGCTCCTCTGATGCTTCTCTGATGCTCCTCTGATGCTACACTGATGCTCCTCTGATGCTCCTCTGATGCTCCTCTGATGCTCCTCTGATGCTCCTCTGTTGCTCCTCTGATGCTCCTCTGATGCTCCTCTGATGCTCCTCTGATGCTCCTCTGATGCTCCTCTGATGCTCCTCTGATGCTACACTGATGCTCCTCTGATGCTCCTCTGATGCTCCTCTGATGCTCCTCTGATGCTCCTCTGATTCTCCTCTGATGCTCCTCTGATGCTCCTCTGATGCTCCTCTGATGCTCCTCTGATGCTCCTCTGATGCTCCACTGATGCTCCTCTGATGCTCCACTGATGCTCCTCTGATGCTCCTCTGATGCTCCTCTGATGCTCCTCTGATGCTCCTCTGATGCTGCTCTGATGCTCCACTGATGCTCCTCTGATGCTCCTCTGATTCTCCTCTGTTGCTCCTCTGATGCTCCTGCTCCTGTTCCTGCTCCTGCTCCTGCTCCTGCTCCTGCTCCTCTGATGCTCCTCTGATGCTCTTGCTCCTGCACCTGCTCCTGCTCCTGCTTCTGCTCCTGCACCTGCTCCTGCTCCTGCTCCTGCTCCTGCTCCTCTGATGCTCCTCTGCTGCTCCTCTGATGCTCCTCTGATGCTCCTCTGATGCTCCACTGATGCTCCTCTGATGCTCCTCTGAAGCTCCTCTGATGCTCCTCTGATGCTCCTCTGATGCTCCTCTGATGCTCCTCTGATGCTCCTCTGATGCTCCTCTGATGCTCCTCTGTTGCTCCTCTGATGCTCCTCTGATGCGCCTCTGATGCTGCTCTGATGCTCCACTGATGCTCCTCTGATGCTCCTCTGATGCTCCTCTGATGCTCCTCTGATGCTCCTCCGATGCTCCTCTGAGGCTCCTCTGATGCTTCTCTGATGCTCCTCTGATGCTCCTCTGTTGCTCCTCTGATGCTCCTCCGTTGCTCCTCTGATGCTCCTCTGATGCTCCTCTGATGCTCCTCTGATGCTCCTCTGATGCTCCTCTGATGCAACACTGATGCTCCTCTGATGCTCCTCTGATGCTCCTCTGATGCTCCTCTGATGCTCCTCTGTTGCTCCTCTGATGCTCCTCTGATGCTCCTCTGATGCTCCTCTGATGCTCCACTGATGCTCCACTGATGCTCCTCTGATGCTCCTCTGATGCTCCTCTGATGCTCCTCTGATGCTCCTCTGATGCTCCTCTGATGCTCCTCTGATGCTCCTCTGATGCTCCTCTGATGCTCCTCTGATGCTCCTCTGATGCTCCTCTGATGCTCCACTGATGCTCCTCTGATGCTCCTCTGATGCTCCTCTGATGCTCCTCTGATGCTCCTCTGATGCTCCTCTGATGCTCCTCCGATGCTCCTCTGAGGCTCCTCTGATGCTTCTCTGATGCTCCTCTGATGCTCCTCTGTTGCTCCTCTGATGCTCCTCTGTTGCTCCTCTGATGCTCCTCTGATGCTCCTCTGATGCTCCTCTGATTCTCCTCTGATGCTACACTGATGCTCCTCTGATGCTCCTCTGATGCTCCTCTGATCCTCCTCTGATGCTCCTCTGATGCTCCTCTGATGCTCCTCTGATGCTCCTCTGATGCTCCTCTGATGCTCCTCTGATGCTCCTCTGATGCTCCTCTGATGCTCCTGCTCCTGCTCCTGCTCCTGCTCCTGCTCCTCTGATGCTCCTCTGATGCTCCTGCTCCTGTTCCTGCACCTGCTCCTGCTCCTGCTCCTGCTCCTCTGATGCTCCTCTGATGCTCTTGCTCCTGCACCTGCTCCTGCTCCTGCTTCTGCTCCTGCACCTGCTCCTGCTCCTGCTCCTGCTCCTCTGATGCTCCTCTGATGCTCCTCTGATGCTCCTCTGATGCTCCTCTGATGCTCCTCTGATGCTCCACTGATGCTCCTCTGATGCTCCTCCGATGCTCCACTGATGCTCCTCTGATGCTCCTCTGATGCTCCTCTGATGCTCCTCTGATGCTCCTCTGATGCTCCTCTGATGCTCCTCTGATGCTCCTCTGATGCTCCTGCTCCTGCTCCTGCTCCTGCTCCTGCTCCACTGATGCTCCTCTGATGCTCCTGCTCCTGTTCCTGCTCCTGCTCCTGCTCCTGCTCCTGCTCCTCTGATGCTCCTCTGATGCTCTTGCTCCTGCACCTGCTCCTGCTCCTGCTTCTGCTCCTGCACCTGCTCCTGCTCCTGCTCCTGCTCCTCTGATGCTCCTCTGATGCTCCTCTGATGCTCCTCTGATGCTCCTCTGATGCTCCTCTGATGCTCCTCTGATGCTCCTCTGATGCTCCTCTGTTGCTCCTCTGATGCTCCTCTGATGCTCCTCTGATGCTGCTCTGATGCTCCACTGATGCTCCTCTGATGCTCCTCTGATGCTCCTCTGATGCTCCTCTGATGCTCCTCTGATGCTCCTCTGATGCTCCTCCGATGCTCCTCTGAGGCTCCTCTGATGCTCCTCTGATGCTCCTCTGATGCTCCTCTGTTGCTCCTCTGATGCTCCTCTGTTGCTCCTCTGATGCTCCTCTGATGCTCCTCTGATGCTCCTCTGATGCTCCTCTGATGCTCCTCTGATGCTCCTCTGATGCTACACTGATGCTCCTCTGATGCTCCTCTGATGCTCCTCTGATGCTCCTCTGATGCTCCTCTGATGCTCCTCTGATGCTCCTCTGATGCTCCTCTGTTGCTCCTCTGATGCTCCTCTGATGCTCCTCTGATGCTCCTCTGATGCTCCACTGATGCTCCACTGATGCTCCTCTGATGCTCCTCTGATGCTCCTCTGATGCTCCTCTGATGCTCCTCTGATGCTCCTCTGATGCTCCTCTGATGCTCCACTGATGCTCCACTGATGCTCCTCTGATGCTCCTCTGATGCTCCTCTGATGCTCCTCTGATGCTCCTCCGTTGCTCCTCTGATGCTCCTCTGATGCTCCTCTGATGCTCCTCTGATGCTCCTCTGATGCTCCTCTGATGCAACACTGATGCTCCTCTGATGCTCCTCTGATGCTCCTCTGATGCTGCTCTGATGCTCCTCTGATGCTCCTCTGTTGCTCCTCTGATGCTCCTCTGATGCTCCTCTGATGCTCCTCTGACGCTCCACTGATGCTCCACTGATGCTCCTCTGATGCTCCTCTGATGCTACTCTGATGCTCCTCTGATGCTCCTCTGATGCTCCTCTGATGCTCCTCTGATGCTCCTCTGATGCTCCTCTGATGCTCCTCTGATGCTCCTCTGATGCTCCTCTGATGCTCCTCTGATGCTCCTCTGATGCTGCTCTGATGCTCCACTGATGCTCCTCTGATGCTCCTCTGATGCTCCTCTGATGCTCCTCTGATGCTCCTCTGATGCTCCTCTGATGCTCCCCCGATGCTCCTCTGAGGCTCCTCTGATGCTTCTCTGATGCTCCTCTGATGCTCCTCTGTTGCTGCTCTGATGCTCCTCTGTTGCTCCTCTGATGCTCCTCTGATGCTCCTCTGATGCTCCTCTGATTCTCCTCTGATGCTACACTGATGCTCCTCTGATGCTCCTCTGATGCTCCTCTGATCCTCCTCTGATGCTCCTCTGATGCTCCTCTGATGCTCCTCTGATGCTCCTCTGATGCTCCTCTGATGCTCCTCTGATGCTCCTCTGATGCTCCTCTGATGCTCCTGCTCCTGCTCCTGCTCCTGCTCCTGCTCCTCTGATGCTCCTCTGATGCTCCTGCTCCTGTTCCTGCTCCTGCTCCTGCTCCTGCTCCTGCTCCTCTGATGCTCCTCTGATGCTCTTGCTCCTGCACCTGCTCCTGCTCCTGCTTCTGCTCCTGCACCTGCTCCTGCTCCTGCTCCTGCTCCTCTGATGCTCCTCTGATGCTCCTCTGATGCTCCTCTGATGCTCCTCTGATGCTCCTCTGATGCTCCACTGATGCTCCTCTGATGCTCCTCCGATGCTCCACTGATGCTCCTCTGATGCTCCTCTGATGCTCCTCTGATGCTCCTCTGATGCTCCTCTGATGCTCCTCTGATGCTCCTCTGATGCTCCTCTGATGCTCCTGCTCCTGCTCCTGCTCCTGCTCCTGCTCCTCTGATGCTCCTCTGATGCTCCTGCTCCTGTTCCTGCTCCTGCTCCTGCTCCTGCTCCTGCTCCTCTGATGCTCCTCTGATGCTCTTGCTCCTGCACCTGCTCCTGCTCCTGCTTCTGCTCCTGCACCTGCTCCTGCTCCTGCTCCTGCTCCTCTGATGCTCCTCTGATGCTCCTCTGATGCTCCTCTGATGCTCCTCTGATGCTCCACTGATGCTCCTCTGATGCTCCTCTGATGCTCCTCTGATGCTCCTCTGATGCTCCTCTGATGCTCCTCTGATGCTCCTCTGATGCTCCTCTGTTGCTCCTCTGATGCTCCTCTGATGCTCCTCTGATGCTGCTCTGATGCTCCACTGATGCTCCTCTGATGCTCCTCTGATGCTCCTCTGATGCTCCTCTGATGCTCCTCTGATGCTCCTCTGATGCTCCTCCGATGCTCCTCTGAGGCTCCTCTGATGCTTCTCTGATGCTCCTCTGATGCTCCTCTGTTGCTCATCTGATGCTCCTCTGTTGCTCCTCTGATGCTCCTCTGATGCTCCTCTGATGCTCCTCTGATGCTCCTCTGATGCTACACTGATGCTCCTCTGATGCTCCTCTGATGCTCCACTGATGCTCCTCTGAAGCTCCTCTGATGCTCCTCTGATGCTCCTCTGATGCTCCTCTGATGCTCCTCTGATGCTCCTCTGATGCTCCTCTGATGCTCCTCTGATGCTCCTCTGTTGCTCCTCTGATGCTCCTCTGATGCGCCTCTGATGCTGCTCTGATGCTCCACTGATGCTCCTCTGATGCTCCTCTGATGCTCCTCTGATGCTCCTCTGATGCTCCTCTGATGCTCCTCTGATGCTCCTCCGATGCTCCTCTGAGGCTCCTCTGATGCTTCTCTGATGCTCCTCTGATGCTCCTCTGTTGCTCCTCTGATGCTCCTCCGTTGCTCCTCTGATGCTCCTCTGATGCTCCTCTGATGCTCCTCTGATGCTCCTCTGATGCTCCTCTGATGCAACACTGATGCTCCTCTGATGCTCCTCTGATGCTCCTCTGATGCTCCTCTGATGCTCCTCTGTTGCTACTCTGATGCTCCTCTGATGCTCCTCTGATGCTCCTCTGATGCTCCACTGATGCTCCACTGATGCTCCTCTGATGCTCCTCTGATGCTCCTCTGATGCTCCTCTGATGCTCCTCTGATGCTGCTCTGATGCTCCTCTGATGCTCCTCTGATGCTCCTCTGATGCTCCTCTGATGCTCCTCTGATGCTCCTCTGATGCTCCTCTGATGCTGCTCTGATGCTCCACTGATGCTCCTCTGATGCTCCTCTGATGCTCCTCTGATGCTCCTCTGATGCTCCTCTGATGCTCCTCTGATGCTCCTCCGATGCTCCTCTGAGGCTCCTCTGATGCTTCTCTGATGCTCCTCTGATGCTCCTCTGTTGCTCCTCTGATGCTCCTCTGTTGCTCCTCTGATGCTCCTCTGATGCTCCTCTGATGCTCCTCTGATTCTCCTCTGATGCTACACTGATGCTCCTCTGATGCTCCTCTGATGCTCCTCTGATCCTCCTCTGATGCTCCTCTGATGCTCCTCTGATGCTCCTCTGATGCTCCTCTGATGCTCCTCTGATGCTCCTCTGATGCTCCTCTGATGCTCCTCTGATGCTCCTGCTCCTGCTCCTGCGCCTGCTCCTGCTCCTCTGATGCTCCTCTGATGCTCCTGCTCCTGTTCCTGCTCCTGCTCCTGCTCCTGCTCCTGCTCCTCTGATGCTCCTCTGATGCTCTTGCTCCTGCACCTGCTCCTGCTCCTGCTCCTGCTCCTCTGATGCTCCTCTGATGCTCCTCTGATGCTCCTCTGATGCTCCTCTGATGCTCCTCTGATGCTCCACTGATGCTCCTCTGATGCTCCTCCGATGCTCCACTGATGCTCCTCTGATGCTCCTCTGATGCTCCTCTGATGCTCCTCTGATGCTCCTCTGATGCTCCTCTGATGCTCCTCTGATGCTCCTCTGATGCTGCTCTGATGCTCCTGCTCCTGCTCCTGCTCCTGCTCCTGCTCCTCTGATGCTCCTCTGATGCTCCTGCTCCTGTTCCTGCTCCTGCTCCTGCTCCTGCTCCTGCTCCTCTGATGCTCCTCTGATGCTCTTGCTCCTGCACCTGCTCCTGCTCCTGCTTCTGCTCCTGCACCTGCTCCTGCTCCTGCTCCTGCTCCTCTGATGCTCCTCTGATGCTCCTCTGATGCTCCTCTGATGCTCCTCTGATGCTCCTCTGATGCTCCTCTGATGCTCCACTGATGCTCCTCTGATGCTCCTCTGATGCTCCTCTGATGCTCCTCTGATGCTCCTCTGATGCTCCTCTGTTGCTCCTCTGATGCTCCTCTGATGCTCCTCTGATGCTGCTCTGATGCTGCTCTGATGCTCCTCTGATGCTCCTCTGATGCTCCTCTGATGCTCCTCTGATGCTCCTCTGATGCTCCTCTGATGCTCCTCCGATGCTCCTCTGAGGCTCCTCTGATGCTTCTCTGATGCTCCTCTGATGCTCCTCTGTTGCTCCTCTGATGCTCCTCTGTTGCTCCTCTGATGCTCCTCTGATGCTCCTCTGATGCTCCTCTGATGCTCCTCTGATGCTCCTCTGATGCTCCTCTGATGCTACACTGATGCTCCTCTGATGCTCCTCTGATGCTCCTCTGATGCTCCTCTGATGCTCCTCTGATGCTCCTCTGATGCTCCTCTGATGCTCCTCTGATGCTCCTCTGTTGCTCCTCTGATGCTCCTCTGATGCTCCTCTGAACTCCTCTGATGCTCCACTGATGCTCCACTGATGCTCCTCTGATGCTCCTCTGATGCTCCTCTGATGCTCCTCTGATGCTCCTCTGATGCTCCTCTGATGCTCCTCTGATGCTCCACTGATGCTCCACTGATGCTCCTCTGATGCTCCTCTGATGCTCCTCTGATGCTCCTCTGATGCTCCTCCGTTGCTCCTCTGATGCTCCTCTGATGCTCCTCTGATGCTCCTCTGATGCTCCTCTGATGCTCCTCTGATGCAACACTGATGCTCCTCTGATGCTCCTCTGATGCTCCTCTGATGCTCCTCTGATGCTCCTCTGATTCTCCTCTGATGCTACACTGATGCTCCTCTGATGCTCCTCTGATGCTCCTCTGATCCTCCTCTGATGCTCCTCTGATGCTCCTCTGATGCTCCTCTGATGCTCCTCTGATTCTCCTCTGATGCTCCTCTGATGCTCCTCTGATGCTCCTCTGATGCTCCTGCTCCTGCTCCTGCTCCTGCTCCTGCTCCTCTGATGCTCCTCTGATGCTCCTGCTCCTGTTCCTGCTCCTGCTCCTGCTCCTGCTCCTGCTCCTCTGATGCTCCTCTGATGCTCTTGCTCCTGCACCTGCTCCTGCTCCTGCTTCTGCTCCTGCACCTGCTCCTGCTCCTGCTCCTGCTCCTCTGATGCTCCTCTGATGCTCCTCTGATGCTCCTCTGATGCTCCTCTGATGCTCCTCTGATGCTCCACTGATGCTCCTCTGATGCTCCTCCGATGCTCCACTGATGCTCCTCTGATGCTCCTCTGATGCTCCTCTGATGCTCCTCTGATGCTCCTCTGATGCTCCTCTGATGCTCCTCTGATGCTCCTCTGATGCTCCTGCTCCTGCTCCTGCTCCTGCTCCTGCTCCTCTGATGCTCCTCTGATGCTCCTGCTCCTGTTCCTGCTCCTGCTCCTGCTCCTGCTCCTGCTCCTCTGATGCTCCTCTGATGCTCTTGCTCCTGCACCTGCTCCTGCTCCTGCTTCTGCTCCTGCACCTGCTCCTGCTCCTGCTCCTGCTCCTCTGATGCTCCTCTGATGCTCCTCTGATGCTCCTCTGATGCTCCTCTGATGCTCCACTGATGCTCCTCTGATGCTTCTCTGATGCTCCTCTGATGCTCCTCTGATGCTCCTCTGATGCTCCTCTGATGCTCCTCTGATGCTCCTCTGTTGCTCCTCTGATGCTCCTCTGATGCTCCTCTGATGCTGCTCTGATGCTCCACTGATGCTCCTCTGATGCTCCTCTGATGCTCCTCTGATGCTCCTCTGATGCTCCTCTGATGCTCCTCTGATGCTCCTCCGATGCTCCTCTGAGGCTCCTCTGATGCTTCTCTGATGCTCCTCTGATGCTTCTCTGTTGCTCATCTGATGCTCCTCTGTTGCTCCTCTGATGCTCCTCTGATGCTCCTCTGATGCTCCTCTGATGCTCCTCTGATGCTACACTGATGCTCCTCTGATGCTCCTCTGATGCTCCTCTGATGCTCCTCTGATGCTCCTCTGATGCTCCTCTGATGCTCCTCTGATGCTCCTCTGTTGCTCCTCTGATGCTCCTCTGATGCTCCTCTGATGCTCCTCTGATGCTCCACTGATGCTCCACTGATGCTCCTCTGATGCTCCTCTGATGCTCCTCTGATGCTCCTCTGATGCTCCTCTGATGCTCCTCTGATGCTCCTCTGATGCTCCTCTGATGCTCCTCTGATGCTCCTCTGATGCTCCTCTGATGCTCCTCTGATGCTGCTCTGATGCTCCACTGATGCTCCTCTGATGCTCCTCTGATGCTCCTCTGATGCTCCTCTGATGCTCCTCTGATGCTCCTCTGATGCTCCTCTGATGCTCCTCCGATGCTCCTCTGAGGCTCCTCTGATGCTTCTCTGATGCTCCTCTGATGCTCCTCTGTTGCTCCTCTGATGCTCCTCTGTTGCTCCTCTGATGCTCCTCTGATGCTCCTCTGATGCTCCTCTGATGCTCCTCTGATGCTACACTGATGCTCCTCTGATGCTCCTCTGATGCTCCTCTGATGCTCCTCTGATGCTCCTCTGTTGCTCCTCTGATGCTCCTCTGATGCTCCTCTGATGCTCCTCTGATGCTCCACTGATGCTCCACTGATGCTCCTCTGATGCTCCTCTGATGCTCATCTGATGCTCCTCTGATGCTCCTCTGATGCTCCTCTGATGCTCCTCTGATGCTCCTCTGATGCTCCTCTGATGCTCCTCTGATGCTCCTCTGATGCTCCTCTGATGCTCCGCTGATGCTCCTCTGATGCTCAACTGATGCTCCTCTGATGCTCCACTGATGCTACTCTGATGCTCCTCTGATGGTCCTCTGATGCTCCTCTGATGCTCCTCTGATGCTCCTCTGTTGCTCCTCTGATGCTCCTCAGATGCTCCTCTGATGCTCCTCTGATGCTCCACTGATGCTCCTCTGATGCTCCTCTGATGCTCCTCTGATGCTCCTCTGATGCTCCTCTGATGCTCCTCTGATGCTCCCTTCTGATGCTCCTCTGAGGCTCCTCTGATGCTCCTCTGTTGCTCCTCTGATGCTCCTCTGATGCTCCTCTGATTCTCCTCTGATGCCTCCTCTGATGGTCCTCTGATGCTCCTCTGATCCTCCTCTGATGCTCCTCTGATGCTCCTCTGATGCTCCTCTGATGCTCCTCTGATGCTCCTCTGATGCTCCTCTGACGCTCCTCTGAGGCTCCTCTGATGCTCCTCTGATGCTCCTCTGATGCTCCTCTGATGCTCCTCTGATGCTCCTCTGAGGCTCCTCTGAGGCTCCTCTGATGCTCCTCTGATGCTCCTCTGTTGCTCCTCTGATGCTCCTCTGATGCTCCTCTGATGCTCCTCTGATGCTCCTCTGATGCTCCTCTGATGCTCCTCTGATGCTCCTCTGAGGCTCCTCTGAGGCTCCTCTGATGCTCCTCTGATGCTCCTCTGATGCTCCTCTGATGCTCCTCTGATGCTCCTCTGATGCTCCTCTGATGCTCCTCCGATGCTCCTCTGAGGCTCCTCTGATGCTTCTCTGATGCTCCTCTGATGCTCCTCTGTTGCTCCTCTGATGCTCCTCTGTTGCTCCTCTGATGCTCCTCTGATGCTCCTCTGATGCTACACTGATGCTCCTCTGATGCTCCTCTGATGCTCCTCTGATGCTCCTCTGATGCTCCTCTGATGCTCCTCTGATGCTCCTCTGATGCTCCTCTGATGCTCCTCTGATGCTCCTCTGATGCTCCTCTGATGCTCCTCTGATGCTCCTCTGATGCTCCTCTGATGCTCCTCTGATGCTCCTCTGATGCTCCTCTGATGCTCCTGCTCCTGCTCCTGCTCCTGCTCCTGCTCCTCTGATGCTCCTCTGATGCTCCTCTGATGCTCCTCTGATGCTCCTCTGATGCTACACTGATGCTCCTCTGATGCTCCTCTGATGCTCCTCTGATGCTCCTCTGATGCTCCTCTGATGCTCCTCTGATGCTCCTCTGATGCTCCTCTCATGCTCCTCTCATGCTCCTCTGATGCTCCTCTGATGCTCCTCTGATGCTCATCTGATGCTCCTCTGATGCTCCTCTGATGCTCCTGCTCCTGCTCCTGCTCCTGCTCCTGCTCCTCTGATGCTCCTCTGATGCTCCCTCTGATGCTCCTCTGATGCTCCTCTGATGCTCCTCTGATGCTCCTGCTCCTGCTCCTGCTCCTGCTCCTGCTCCCTCTGATGCTCCTCTGATGCTCCTGCTCCTTTTCCTGCTCCTGCTCCTGCTCCTGCTCCTGCTCCTCTGATGCTCCTCTGATGCTCTTGCTCCTGAACCTGCTCCTGCTCCTGCTTCTGCTCCTGCACCTGCTCCTGCTCCTGCTCCTGCTCCTCTGTTGCTCCTCTGATGCTCCTCTGTTGCTCCTCTGATGCTCCTCTGATGCTCCTCTGATGCTCCTCTGATGCTCCTCTGATGCTACACTGATGCTCCTCTGATGCTCCTCTGATGCTCCTCTGATGCTCCTCTGATGCTCCTCTGATGCTCCTCTGATGCTCCTCTGATGCTCCTCTGATGCTCCTCTGATGCTCCTCTGATGCTCCTCTGATGCTCCTCTGATGCTCCTCTGATGCTCCCCTGTTGCTCCTCTGATGCTCCTCTGATGCTCCTCCGATGCTCCACTGATGCTCCACTGATGCAACTCTGATGCTCCTCTGATGCTCCTCTGATGCTCCTCTGATGCTCCTCTGATGCTCCTCTGATGCTCCTCTGATGCTCCTCTGATGCTCCTCTGATGCTCCTCTGATGCTCCTCTGATGCTCCTCTGATGCTCCTCTGATGCTCCTCTGATGCTCCTCTGATGCTCCACTGATGCTCCTCTGATGCTCCTCTGATGCTCCACTGATGCTCCTCTGATGCTCCTCTGATGCTGCTCTGATGCTCCACTGATGCTCCTCTGATGCTCCTCTGATGCTCCTCTGATGCTCCTGCTCCTGCTCCTGCTCCTGCTCCTGCTCCTCTGATGCTCCTCTGATGCTCCTGCTCCTTTTCCTGCTCCTGCTCCTGCTCCTGCTCCTGCTCCTCTGATGCTCCTCTGATGCTCTTGCTCCTGAACCTGCTCCTGCTCCTGCTTCTGCTCCTGCACCTGCTCCTGCTCCTGCTCCTGCTCCTCTGTTGCTCCTCTGATGCTCCTCTGTTGCTCCTCTGATGCTCCTCTGATGCTCCTCTGATGCTCCTCTGATGCTCCTCTGATGCTACACTGAGCTCTGATGCTCCTCTGATGCTCCTCTGATGCTCCTCTGATGCTCCTCTGATGCTCCTCTGATGCTCCTCTGATGCTCCTCTGATGCTCCTCTGATGCTCCTCTGATGCTCCTCTGATGCTCCTCTGATGCTCCCCTGTTGCTCCTCTGATGCTCCTCTGATGCTCCTCTGATGCTCCACTGATGCTCCACTGATGCACCTCTGATGCTCCTCTGATGCTCCTCTGATGCTCCTCCGATGCTCCTCTGAGGCTCCTCTGATGCTTCTCTGATGCTCCTCTGATGCTCCTCTGTTGCTCCTCTGATGCTCCTCTGTTGCTCCTCTGATGCTCCTCTGATGCTCCTCTGATGCTCCTCTGATGCTCCTCTGATGCTCCTCTGATGCTCCTCTGATGCTACACTGATGCTCCTCTGATGCTCCTCTGATGCTCCTCTGATGCTCCTCTGATGCTCCTCTGATGCTCCTCTGATGCTCCTCTGTTGCTCCTCTGATGCTCCTCTGATGCTCCTCTGATGCTCCTCTGATGCTCCACTGATGCTCCACTGATGCTCCTCTGATGCTCCTCTGATGCTCCTCTGATGCTCCTCTGATGCTCCTCTGATGCTCCTCTGATGCTCCTCTGATGCTCCACTGATGCTCCACTGATGCTCCTCTGATGCTCCTCTGATGCTCCTCTGATGCTCCTCTGATGCTCCTCCGTTGCTCCTCTGATGCTCCTCTGATGCTCCTCTGATGCTCCTCTGATGCTCCTCTGATGCTCCTCTGATGCAACACTGATGCTCCTCTGATGCTCCTCTGATGCTCCTCTGATGCTCCTCTGATGCTCCTCTGATGCTCCTCTGTTGCTCCTCTGATGCTCCTCTGATGCTCCTCTGATGCTCCTCTGATGCTCCACTGATGCTCCACTGATGCTCCTCTGATGCTCCTCTGATGCTACTCTGATGCTCCTCTGATGCTCCTCTGATGCTCCCCTGATGCTCCTCTGATGCTCCTCTGATGCTCCTCTGATGCTCCTCTGATGCTCCTCTGATGCTCCTCTGATGCTCCACTGATGCTCCACTGATGCTCCTCTGATGCTCCTCTGATGCTCCTCTGATGCTCCTCTGATGCTCCTCCGTTGCTCCTCTGATGCTCCTCTGATGCTCCTCTGATGCTCCTCTGATGCTCCTCTGATGCAACACTGATGCTCCTCTGATGCTCCTCTGATGCTCCTCTGATGCTCCTCTGATGCTCCTCTGATGCTCCTCTGTTGCTCCTCTGATGCTCCTCTGATGCTCCTCTGATGCTCCTCTGATGCTCCACTGATGCTCCACTGATGCTCCTCTGATGCTCCTCTGATGCTACTCTGATGCTCCTCTGATGCTCCTCTGATGCTCCTCTGATGCTCCTCTGATGCTCCTCTGATGCTCCTCTGATGCTCCTCTGATGCTCCTCTGATGCTCCTCTGATGCTCCTCTGATGCTGCTCTGATGCTCCACTGATGCTCCTCTGATGCTCCTCTGATGCTCCTCTGATGCTCCTCTGATGCTCCTCTGATGCTCCTCTGATGCTCCTCCGATGCTCCTCCGAGGCTCCTCTGATGCTTCTCTGATGCTCCTCTGATGCTCCTCTGTTGCTGCTCTGATGCTCCTCTGTTGCTCCTCTGATGCTCCTCTGATGCTCCTCTGATGCTCCTCTGATTCTCCTCTGATGCTACACTGATGCTCCTCTGATGCTCCTCTGATGCTCCTCTGATCCTCCTCTGATGCTCCTCTGATGCTCCTCTGATGCTCCTCTGATGCTCCTCTGATGCTCCTCTGATGCTCCTCTGATGCTCCTCTGATGCTCCTGCTCCTGCTCCTGCTCCTGCTCCTCTGATGCTCCTCTGATGCTCCTGCTCCTGTTCCTGCTCCTGCTCCTGCTCCTGCTCCTGCTCCTCTGATGCTCCTCTGATGCTCTTGCTCCTGCACCTGCTCCTGCTCCTGCTTCTGCTCCTGCACCTGCTCCTGCTCCTGCTCCTGCTCCTCTGATGCTCCTCTGATGCTCCTCTGATGCTCCTCTGATGCTCCTCTGATGCTCCTCTGATGCTCCACTGATGCTCCTCTGATGCTCCTCCGATGCTCCACTGATGCTCCTCTGATGCTCCTCTGATGCTCCTCTGATGCTCCTCTGATGCTCCTCTGATGCTCCTCTGATGCTCCTCTGATGCTCCTCTGATGCTCCTCTGATGCTCCTGCTCCTGCTCCTGCTCCTGCTCCTGCTCCTCTGATGCTCCTCTGATGCTCCTGCTCCTGTTCCTGCTCCTGCTCCTGCTCCTGCTCCTGCTCCTCTGATGCTCCTCTGATGCTCTTGCTCCTGCACCTGCTCCTGCTCCTGCTTCTGCTCCTGCACCTGCTCCTGCTCCTGCTCCTGCTCCTCTGATGCTCCTCTGATGCTCCTCTGATGCTCCTCTGATGCTCCTCTGATGCTCCACTGATGCTCCTCTGATGCTCCTCTGATGCTCCTCTGATGCTCCTCTGATGCTCCTCTGATGCTCCTCTGATGCTCCTCTGATGCTCCTCTGTTGCTCCTCTGATGCTCCTCTGATGCTCCTCTGATGCTGCTCTGATGCTCCACTGATGCTCCTCTGATGCTCCTCTGATGCTCCTCTGATGCTCCTCTGATGCTCCTCTGATGCTCCTCTGATGCTCCTCCGATGCTCCTCTGAGGCTCCTCTGATGCTTCTCTGATGCTCCTCTGATGCTCCTCTGTTGCTCATCTGATGCTCCTCTGTTGCTCCTCTGATGCTCCTCTGATGCTCCTCTGATGCTCCTCTGATGCTCCTCTGATGCTACACTGATGCTCCTCTGATGCTCCTCTGATGCTCCTCTGATGCTCCTCTGATGCTCCTCTGATGCTCCTCTGATGCTCCTCTGATGCTCCTCTGTTGCTCCTCTGATGCTCCTCTGATGCTCCTCTGATGCTCCTCTGATGCTCCACTGATGCTCCACTGATGCTCCTCTGATGCTCCTCTGATGCTCCTCTGATGCTCCTCTGATGCTCCTCTGATGCTCCTCTGATGCTCCTCTGATGCTCCTCTGATGCTCCTCTGATGCTCCTCTGATGCTCCTCTGATGCTCCTCTGATGCTCCTCTGATGCTGCTCTGATGCTCCACTGATGCTCCTCTGATGCTCCTCTGATGCTCCTCTGATGCTCCTCTGATGCTCCTCTGATGCTCCTCTGATGCTCCTCTGATGCTCCTCCGATGCTCCTCTGAGGCTCCTCTGATGCTTCTCTGATGCTCCTCTGATGCTCCTCTGTTGCTCCTCTGATGCTCCTCTGTTGCTCCTCTGATGCTCCTCTGATGCTCCTCTGATGCTCCTCTGATGCTCCTCTGATGCTACACTGATGCTCCTCTGATGCTCCTCTGATGCTCCTCTGATGCTCCTCTGATGCTCCTCTGATGCTCCTCTGTTGCTCCTCTGATGCTCATCTGATGCTCCTCTGATGCTCCTCTGATGCTCCACTGATGCTCCACTGATGCTCCTCTGATGCTCCTCTGATGCTCATCTGATGCTCCTCTGATGCTCCTCTGATGCTCCTCTGATGCTCCTCTGATGCTCCTCTGATGCTCCTCTGATGCTCCTCTGATGCTCCTCTGATGCTCCTCTGATGCTCCTCTGATGCTCCTCTGATGCTCAACTGATGCTCCTCTGATGCTCCACTGATGCTACTCTGATGCTCCTCTGATGGTCCTCTGATGCTCCTCTGATGCTCCTCTGATGCTCCTCTGTTGCTCCTCTGATGCTCCTCAGATGCTCCTCTGATGCTCCTCTGATGCTCCACTGATGCTCCTCTGATGCTCCTCTGATGCTCCTCTGATGCTCCTCTGATGCTCCTCTGATGCTCCTCTGATGCTCCTCTGATGCTCCTCTGAGGCTCCTCTGATGCTCCTCTGTTGCTCCTCTGATGCTCCTCTGATGCTCCTCTGATTCTCCTCTGATGCTCCTCTGATGGTCCTCTGATGCTCCTCTGATCCTCCTCTGATGCTCCTCTGATGCTCCTCTGATGCTCCTCTGATGCTCCTCTGATGCTCCTCTGATGCTCCTCTGACGCTCCTCTGAGGCTCCTCTGATGCTCCTCTGATGCTCCTCTGATGCTCCTCTGATGCTCCTCTGAGGCTCCTCTGAGGCTCCTCTGATGCTCCTCTGATGCTCCTCTGTTGCTCCTCTGATGCTCCTCTGATGCTCCTCTGATGCTCCTCTGATGCTCCTCTGATGCTCCTCTGATGCTCCTCTGATGCTCCTCTGATGCTCCTCTGAGGCTCCTCTGAGGCTCCTCTGATGCTGCTCTGATGCTCCTCTGATGCTCCTCTGATGCTCCTCTGATGCTCCTCTGATGCTCCTCTGATGCTCCTCCGATGCTCCTCTGAGGCTCCTCTGATGCTTCTCTGATGCTCCTCTGATGCTCCTCTGTTGCTCCTCTGATGCTCCTCTGTTGCTCCTCTGATGCTCCTCTGACGCTCCTCTGATGCTCCTCTGATGCTCCTCTGATGCTACACTGATGCTCCTCTGATGCTCCTCTGATGCTCCTCTGATGCTCCTCTGATGCTCCTCTGATGCTCCTCTGATGCTCCTCTGATGCTCCTCTGATGCTCCTCTGATGCTCCTCTGATGCTCCTCTGATGCTCCTCTGATGCTCCTCTGATGCTCCTCTGATGCTCCTGCTCCTGCTCCTGCTCCTGCTCCTGCTCCTCTGATGCTCCTCTGTTGCTCCTCTGATGCTCCTCTGATGCTCCTCTGATGCTACACTGATGCTCCTCTGATGCTCCTCTGATGCTCCTCTGATGCTCCTCTGATGCTCCTCTGATGCTCCTCTGATGCTCCTCTGATGCTCCTCTGATGCTCCTCTGATGCTCCTCTGATGCTCCTCTGATGCTCCTCTGATGCTCCTCTGATGCTCCTCTGATGCTCCTGCTCCTGCTCCTGCTCCTGCTCCTGCTCCTCTGATGCTCCTCTGATGCTCCTCTGATGCTCCTCTGATGCTCCTCTGATGCTCCTCTGATGCTCCTCTGATGCTCCTCTGATGCTCCTCTGATGCTCCTGCTCCTGCTCCTGCTCCTCTGATGCTCCTCTGATGCTCCTGCTCCTTTTCCTGCTCCTGCTCCTGCTCCTGCTCCTGCTCCTCTGATGCTCCTCTGATGCTCTTGCTCCTGAACCTGCTCCTGCTCCTGCTTCTGCTCCTGCACCTGCTCCTGCTCCTGCTCCTGCTCCTCTGTTGCTCCTCTGATGCTCCTCTGTTGCTCCTCTGATGCTCCTCTGATGCTCCTCTGATGCTCCTCTGATGCTCCTCTGATGCTACACTGATGCTCCTCTGATGCTCCTCTGATGCTCCTCTGATGCTCCTCTGATGCTCCTCTGATGCTCCTCTGATGCTCCTCTGATGCTCCTCTGATGCTCCTCTGATGCTCCTCTGATGCTCCTCTGATGCTCCTCTGATGCTCCTCTGATGCTCCCCTGTTGCTCCTCTGATGCTCCTCTGATGCTCCTCTGATGCTCCACTGATGCTCCACTGATGCAACTCTGATGCTCCTCTGATGCTCCTCTGATGCTCCTCTGATGCTCCTCTGATGCTCCTCTGATGCTCCTCTGATGCTCCTCTGATGCTCCTCCGATGCTCCTCTGATGCTCCTCTGATGCTCCTCTGATGCTCCTCTGATGCTCCTCTGATGCTCCTCTGATGCTCCACTGATGCTCCTCTGATGCTCCTCTGATGCTCCACTGATGCTCCTCTGATGCTCCTCTGATGCTGCTCTGATGCTCCACTGATGCTCCTCTGATGCTCCTCTGATGCTCCTCTGATGCTCCTGCTCCTGCTCCTGCTCCTGCTCCTGCTCCTCTGATGCTCCTCTGATGCTCCTGCTCCTTTTCCTGCTCCTGCTCCTGCTCCTGCTCCTGCTCCTCTGATGCTCCTCTGATGCTCTTGCTCCTGAACCTGCTCCTGCTCCTGCTTCTGCTCCTGCACCTGCTCCTGCTCCTGCTCCTGCTCCTCTGTTGCTCCTCTGATGCTCCTCTGTTGCTCCTCTGATGCTCCTCTGATGCTCCTCTGATGCTCCTCTGATGCTCCTCTGATGCTACACTGATGCTCCTCTGATGCTCCTCTGATGCTCCTCTGATGCTCCTCTGATGCTCCTCTGATGCTCCTCTGATGCTCCTCTGATGCTCCTCTGATGCTCCTCTGATGCTCCTCTGATGCTCCTCTGATGCTCCTCTGATGCTCCCCTGTTGCTCCTCTGATGCTCCTCTGATGCTCCTCTGATGCTCCACTGATGCTCCACTGATGCACCTCTGATGCTCCTCTGATGCTCCTCTGATGCTCCTCCGATGCTCCTCTGAGGCTCCTCTGATGCTTCTCTGATGCTCCTCTGATGCTCCTCTGTTGCTCCTCTGATGCTCCTCTGTTGCTCCTCTGATGCTCCTCTGATGCTCCTCTGATGCTCCTCTGATGCTCCTCTGATGCTCCTCTGATGCTCCTCTGATGCTACACTGATGCTCCTCTGATGCTCCTCTGATGCTCCTCTGATGCTCCTCTGATGCTCCTCTGATGCTCCTCTGATGCTCCTCTGATGCTCCTCTGTTGCTCCTCTGATGCTCCTCTGATGCTCCTCTGATGCTCCTCTGATGCTCCACTGATGCTCCACTGATGCTCCTCTGATGCTCCTCTGATGCTCCTCTGATGCTCCTCTGATGCTCCTCTGATGCTCCTCTGATGCTCCTCTGATGCTCCACTGATGCTCCACTGATGCTCCTCTGATGCTCCTCTGATGCTCCTCTGATGCTCCTCTGATGCTCCTCCGTTGCTCCTCTGATGCTCCTCTGATGCTCCTCTGATGCTCCTCTGATGCTCCTCTGATGCTCCTCTGATGCAACACTGATGCTCCTCTGATGCTCCTCTGATGCTCCTCTGATGCTCCTCTGATGCTCCTCTGATGCTCCTCTGTTGCTCCTCTGATGCTCCTCTGATGCTCCTCTGATGCTCCTCTGATGCTCCACTGATGCTCCACTGATGCTCCTCTGATGCTCCTCTGATGCTACTCTGATGCTCCTCTGATGCTCCTCTGATGCTCCCCTGATGCTCCTCTGATGCTCCTCTGATGCTCCTCTGATGCTCCTCTGATGCTCCTCTGATGCTCCTCTGATGCTCCTCTGATGCTGCTCTGATGCTCCACTGATGCTCCTCTGATGCTCCTCTGATGCACCTCTGATGCTCCTCTGATGCTCCTCTGATGCTCCTCTGATGCTCCTCCGATGCTCCTCTGAGGCTCCTCTGATGCTTCTCTGATGCTCCTCTGATGCTCCTCTGTTGCTGCTCTGATGCTCCTCTGTTGCTCCTCTGATGCTCCTCTGATGCTCCTCTGATGCTCCTCTGATTCTCCTCTGATGCTACACTGATGCTCCTCTGATGCTCCTCTGATGCTCCTCTGATCCTCCTCTGATGCTCCTCTGATGCTCCTCTGATGCTCCTCTGATGCTCCTCTGATGCTCCTCTGATGCTCCTCTGATGCTCCTCTGATGCTCCTCTGATGCTCCTGCTCCTGCTCCTGCTCCTGCTCCTGCTCCTCTGATGCTCCTCTGATGCTCCTGCTCCTGTTCCTGCTCCTGCTCCTGCTCCTGCTCCTGCTCCTCTGATGCTCCTCTGATGCTCTTGCTCCTGCACCTGCTCCTGCTCCTGCTTCTGCTCCTGCACCTGCTCCTGCTCCTGCTCCTGCTCCTCTGATGCTCCTCTGATGCTCCTCTGATGCTCCTCTGATGCTCCTCTGATGCTCCTCTGATGCTCCACTGATGCTCCTCTGATGCTCCTCCGATGCTCCACTGATGCTCCTCTGATGCTCCTCTGATGCTCCTCTGATGCTCCTCTGATGCTCCTCTGATGCTCCTCTGATGCTCCTCTGATGCTCCTCTGATGCTCCTCTGATGCTCCTGCTCCTGCTCCTGCTCCTGCTCCTGCTCCTCTGATGCTCCTCTGATGCTCCTGCTCCTCTTCCTGCTCCTGCTCCTGCTCCTGCTCCTGCTCCTCTGATGCTCCTCTGATGCTCTTGCTCCTGCACCTGCTCCTGCTCCTGCTTCTGCTCCTGCACCTGCTCCTGCTCCTGCTCCTGCTCCTCTGATGCTCCTCTGATGCTCCTCTGATGCTCCTCTGATGCTCCTCTGATGCTCCACTGATGCTCCTCTGATGCTCCTCTGATGCTCCTCTGATGCTCCTCTGATGCTCCTCTGATGCTCCTCTGATGCTCCTCTGATGCTCCTCTGTTGCTCCTCTGATGCTCCTCTGATGCTCCTCTGATGCTGCTCTGATGCTCCACTGATGCTCCTCTGATGCTCCTCTGATGCTCCTCTGATGCTCCTCTGATGCTCCTCTGATGCTCCTCTGATGCTCCTCCGATGCTCCTCTGAGGCTCCTCTGATGCTTCTCTGATGCTCCTCTGATGCTCCTCTGTTGCTCCTCTGATGCTCCTCTGTTGCTCCTCTGATGCTCCTCTGATGCTCCTCTGATGCTCCTCTGATGCTCCTCTGATGCTACACTGATGCTCCTCTGATGCTCCTCTGATGCTCCTCTGATGCTCCTCTGATGCTCCTCTGATGCTCCTCTGATGCTCCTCTGATGCTCCTCTGTTGCTCCTCTGATGCTCCTCTGATGCTCCTCTGATGCTCCTCTGATGCTCCACTGATGCTCCACTGATGCTCCTCTGATGCTCCTCTGATGCTCCTCTGATGCTCCTCTGATGCTCCTCTGATGCTCCTCTGATGCTCCTCTGATGCTCCTCCGATGCTCCTCTGATGCTCCTCCGATGCTCCTCTGAGGCTCCTCTGATGCTTCACTGATGCTCCTCTGATGCTCCTCTGTTGCTCCTCTGATGCTCCTCTGTTGCTCCTCTGATGGTCCTCTGATGCTCCTCTGATGCTCCTCTGATGCTCCTCTGATGCTACACTGATGCTCCTCTGATGCTCCTCTGATGCTCCTCTGATGCTCCTCTGATGCTCCTCTGATGCTACACTGATGCTCCTCTGATGCTCCTCTGATGCTCCTCTGATGCTCCTCTGTTGCTCCTCTGATGCTCCTCTGTTGCTCCTCTGATGCTCCTCTGATGCTCCTCTGATGCTCCTCTGATGCTCCTCTGATGCTACACTGATGCTCCTCTGATGCTCCTCTGATGCTCCTCTGATGCTCCTCTGATGCTCCTCTGATGCTCCTCTGATGCTCCTCTGATGCTCCTCTGTTGCTCCTCTGATGCTCCTCTGATGCTCCTCTGATGCTCCTCTGATGCTCCACTGATGCTCCACTGATGCTCCTCTGATGCTCCTCTGATGCTCCTCTGATGCTCCTCTGATGCTCCTCTGATGCTCCTCTGATGCTCCTCTGATGCTCCTCTGATGCTCCTCTGATGCTCTTCTGATGCTCCTCTGATGCTCCTCTGATGCTGCTCTGATGCTCCACTGATGCTCCTCTGATGCTCCTCTGATGCTCCTCTGATGCTCCTCTGATGCTCCTCTGATGCTCCTCCGATGCTCCTCTGAGGCTCCTCTGATGCTTCACTGATGCTCCTCTGATGCTCCTCTGTTGCTCCTCTGATGCTCCTCTGTTGCTCCTCTGATGCTCCTCTGATGCTCCTCTGATGCTCCTCTGATGCTCCTCTGATGCTACACTGATGCTCCTCTGATGCTCCTCTGATGCTCCTCTGATGCTCCTCTGATGCTCCTCTGATGCTCCTCTGTTGCTCCTCTGATGCTCCTCTGATGCTCCTCTGATGCTCCTCTGATGCTCCACTGATGCTCCACTGATGCTCCTCTGATGCTCCTCTGATGCTCATCTGATGCTCCTCTGATGCTCCTCTGATGCTCCTCTGATGCTCCTCTGATGCTCCTCTGATGCTCCTCTGATGCTCCTCTGATGCTCCTCTGATGCTCCTCTGATGGTCCTCTGATGCTCCTCTGATGCTCCTCTGATGCTCCTCTGATGCTCCTCTGATGCTCCTCTGATGCTCAACTGATGCTCCTCTGATGCTCCACTGATGCTACTCTGATGCTCCTCTGATGGTCCTCTGATGCTCCTCTGATGCTCCTCTGATGCTCCTCTGTTGCTCCTCTGATGCTCCTCAGATGCTCCTCTGATGCTCCTCTGATGCTCCACTGATGCTCCACTGATGCTCCTCTGATGCTCCTCTGATGCTCCTCTGATGCTCCTCTGATGCTCCTCTGATGCTCCTCTGATGCTCCTCTGAGGCTCCTCTGAGGCTCCTCTGATGCTCCTCTGATGCTCCTCTGATGCTCCTCTGATGCTCCTCTGATGCTCCTCTGATGCTCCTCTGATGCTCCTCCGATGCTCCTCTGAGGCTCCTCTGATGCTTCTCTGATGCTCCTCTGATGCTCCTCTGTTGCTCCTCTGATGCTCCTCTGTTGCTCCTCTGATGCTCCTCTGATGCTCCTCTGATGCTCCTCTGATGCTCCTCTGATGCTACACTGATGCTCCTCTGATGCTCCTCTGATGCTCCTCTGATGCTCCTCTGATGCTCCTCTGATGCTCCTCTGATGCTCCTCTGATGCTCCTCTGATGCTCCTCTGATGCTCCTCTGATGCTCCTCTGATGCTCCTCTGATGCTCCTCTGATGCTCCTCTGATGCTCCTCTGATGCTCCTCTGATGCTCCTGCTCCTGCTCCTGCTCCTGCTCCTGCTCCTCTGATGCTCCTCTGATGCTCCTCTGATGCTCCTCTGATGCTCCTCTGATGCTCCTCTGATGCTACACTGATGCTCCTCTGATGCTCCTCTGATGCTCCTCTGATGCTCCTCTGATGCTCCTCTGATGCTCCTCTGATGCTCCTCTGATGCTCCTCTGATGCTCCTCTGATGCTCCTCTGATGCTCCTCTTATGCTCCTCTGATGCTCCTCTGATGCTCCTCTGATGCTCCTCTGATGCTCCTGCTCCTGCTCCTGCTCCTCTGATGCTCCTCTGATGCTCCTCTGATGCTCCTCTGATGCTCCTCTGATGCTCCTCTGATGCTCCTCTGATGCTCCTCTGATGCTCCTCTGATGCTCCTGCTCCTGCTCCTGCTCCTGCTCCTGCTCCTCTGATGCTCCTCTGATGCTCCTGCTCCTTTTCCTGCTCCTGCTCCTGCTCCTGCTCCTGCTCCTCTGATGCTCCTCTGATGCTCTTGCTCCTGAACCTGCTCCTGCTCCTGCTTCTTCTCCTGCACCTGCTCCTGCTCCTGCTCCTGCTCCTCTGTTGCTCCTCTGATGCTCCTCTGTTGCTCCTCTGATGCTCCTCTGATGCTCCTCTGATGCTCCTCTGATGCTCCTCTGATGCTACACTGATGCTCCTCTGATGCTCCTCTGATGCTCCTCTGATGCTCCTCTGATGCTCCCCTGTTGCTCCTCTGATGCTCCTCTGATGCTCCTCTGATGCTCCACTGATGCTCCACTGATGCAACTCTGATGCTCCTCTGATGCTCCTCTGATGCTCCTCTGATGCTCCTCTGATGCTCCTCTGATGCTCCTCTGATGCTCCTCTGATGCTCCTCTGATGCTCCTCTGATGCTCCTCTGATGCTCCTCTGATGCTCCTCTGATGCTCCTCTGATGCTCCTCTGATGCTCCACTGATGCTCCTATGATGCTCCTCTGATGCTCCACTGATGCTCCTCTGATGCTCCTCTGATGCTCCTCTGATACTCCTCTGATGCTGCTCTGATGCTCCACTGATGCTCCTCTGATGCTCCTCTGATGCTCCTCTGATGCTCCTCTGATGCTCCACTGATGCTCCTCTGATGCTCCTCTGATGCTCCTCTGATGCTCCTCTGATGCTCCTCTGATGCTCCTCTGATGCTCCTCTGATGCTCCTCTGATGCTGCTCTGATGCTCCACTGATGCTCCTCTGATGCTCCTCTGATGCTCCTCTGATGCTCCTGCTCCTGCTCCTGCTCCTGCTCCTGCTCCTCTGATGCTCCTCTGATGCTCCTGCTCCTTTTCCTGCTCCTGCTCCTGCTCCTGCTCCTGCTCCTCTGATGCTCCTCTGATGCTCTTGCTCCTGAACCTGCTCCTTCTCCTGCTTCTGCTCCTGCACCTGCTCCTGCTCCTGCTCCTGCTCCTCTGTTGCTCCTCTGATGCTCCTCTGTTGCTCCTCTGATGCTCCTCTGATGCTCCTCTGATGCTCCTCTGATGCTCCTCTGATGCTACACTGATGCTCCTCTGATGCTCCTCTGATGCTCCTCTGATGCTCCTCTGATGCTCCTCTGATGCTCCTCTGATGCTCCTCTGATGCTCCTCTGATGCTCCTCTGATGCTCCTCTGATGCTCCTCTGATGCTCCCCTGTTGCTCCTCTGATGCTCCTCTGATGCTCCTCTGATGCTCCACTGATGCTCCACTGATGCAACTCTGATGCTCCTCTGATGCTCCTCTGATGCTCCTCTGATGCTCCTCTGATGCTCCTCTGATGCTCCTCCGATGCTCCTCTGAGGCTCCTCTGATGCTTCTCTGATGCTCCTCTGATGCTCCTCTGTTGCTCCTCTGATGCTCCTCTGTTGCTCCTCTGATGCTCCTCTGATGCTCCTCTGATGCTCCTCTGATGCTCCTCTGATGCTACACTGATGCTCCTCTGATGCTCCTCTGATGCTCCTCTGATGCTCCTCTGATGCTCCTCTGATGCTCCTCTGATGCTCCTCTGATGCTCCTCTGATGCTCCTCTGATGCTCCTCTGATGCTCCTCTGATGCTCCTCTGATGCTCCTCTGATGCTCCTCTGATGCTCCTCTGATGCTCCTCTGATGCTCCTGCTCCTGCTCCTGCTCCTGCTCCTGCTCCTCTGATGCTCCTCTGATGCTCCTCTGATGCTCCTCTGATGCTCCTCTGATGCTCCTCTGATGCTACACTGATGCTCCTCTGATGCTCCTCTGATGCTCCTCTGATGCTCCTCTGATGCTCCTCTGATGCTCCTCTGATGCTCCTCTGATGCTCCTCTGATGCTCCTCTGATGCTCCTCTGATGCTCCTCTTATGCTCCTCTGATGCTCCTCTGATGCTCCTCTGATGCTCCTCTGATGCTCCTGCTCCTGCTCCTGCTCCTGCTCCTGCTCCTCTGATGCTCCTCTGATGCTCCTCTGATGCTCCTCTGATGCTCCTCTGATGCTCCTCTGATGCTCCTCTGATGCTCCTCTGATGTTCCTCTGATGCTCCTGCTCCTGCTCCTGCTCCTGCTCCTGCTCCTCTGATGCTCCTCTGATGCTCCTGCTCCTTTTCCTGCTCCTGCTCCTGCTCCTGCTCCTGCTCCTCTGATGCTCCTCTGATGCTCTTGCTCCTGAACCTGCTCCTGCTCCTGCTTCTTCTCCTGCACCTGCTCCTGCTCCTGCTCCTGCTCCTCTGTTGCTCCTCTGATGCTCCTCTGTTGCTCCTCTGATGCTCCTCTGATGCTCCTCTGATGCTCCTCTGATGCTCCTCTGATGCTACACTGATGCTCCTCTGATGCTCCTCTGATGCTCCTCTGATGCTCCTCTGATGCTCCCCTGTTGCTCCTCTGATGCTCCTCTGATGCTCCTCTGATGCTCCACTGATGCTCCACTGATGCAACTCTGATGCTCCTCTGATGCTCCTCTGATGCTCCTCTGATGCTCCTCTGATGCTCCTCTGATGCTCCTCTGATGCTCCTCTGATGCTCCTCTGATGCTCCTCTGATGCTCCTCTGATGCTCCTCTGATGCTCCTCTGATGCTCCTCTGATGCTCCTCTGATGCTCCACTGATGCTCCTATGATGCTCCTCTGATGCTCCACTGATGCTCCTCTGATGCTCCTCTGATGCTCCTCTGATACTCCTCTGATGCTGCTCTGATGCTCCACTGATGCTCCTCTGATGCTCCTCTGATGCTCCTCTGATGCTCCTCTGATGCTCCACTGATGCTCCTCTGATGCTCCTCTGATGCTCCTCTGATGCTCCTCTGATGCTCCTCTGATGCTCCTCTGATGCTCCTCTGATGCTCCTCTGATGCTGCTCTGATGCTCCACTGATGCTCCTCTGATGCTCCTCTGATGCTCCTGCTCCTGCTCCTGCTCCTGCTCCTGCTCCTCTGATGCTCCTCTGATGCTCCTGCTCCTTTTCCTGCTCCTGCTCCTGCTCCTGCTCCTGCTCCTCTGATGCTCCTCTGATGCTCTTGCTCCTGAACCTGCTCCTTCTCCTGCTTCTGCTCCTGCACCTGCTCCTGCTCCTGCTCCTGCTCCTCTGTTGCTCCTCTGATGCTCCTCTGTTGCTCCTCTGATGCTCCTCTGATGCTCCTCTGATGCTCCTCTGATGCTCCTCTGATGCTACACTGATGCTCCTCTGATGCTCCTCTGATGCTCCTCTGATGCTCCTCTGATGCTCCTCTGATGCTCCTCTGATGCTCCTCTGATGCTCCTCTGATGCTCCTCTGATGCTCCTCTGATGCTCCTCTGATGCTCCTCTGATGCTCCTCTGATGCTCCTCTGATGCTCCTGCTCCTGCTCCTGCTCCTGCTCCTGCTCCTCTGATGCTCCTCTGATGCTCCTGCTCCTTTTCCTGCTCCTGCTCCTGCTCCTGCTCCTGCTCCTCTGATGCTCCTCTGATGCTCTTGCTCCTGAACCTGCTCCTGCTCCTGCTTCTGCTCCTGCACCTGCTCCTGCTCCTGCTCCTGCTCCTCTGTTGCTCCTCTGATGCTCCTCTGTTGCTCCTCTGATGCTCCTCTGATGCTCCTCTGATGCTCCTCTGATGCTCCTCTGATGCTACACTGATGCTCCTCTGATGCTCCTCTGATGCTCCTCTGATGCTCCTCTGATGCTCCTCTGATGCTCCTCTGATGCTCCTCTGATGCTCCTCTGATGCTCCTCTGATGCTCCTCTGATGCTCCTCTGATGCTCCTCTGATGCTCCTCTGATGCTCCCCTGTTGCTCCTCTGATGCTCCTCTGATGCTCCTCCGATGCTCCACTGATGCTCCACTGATGCAACTCTGATGCTCCTCTGATGCTCCTCTGATGCTCCTCTGATGCTCCTCTGATGCTCCTCTGATGCTCCTCTGATGCTCCTCTGATGCTCCTCTGATGCTCCTCTGATGCTCCTCTGATGCTCCTCTGATGCTCCTCTGATGCTCCTCTGATGCTCCTCTGATGCTCCACTGATGCTCCTCTGATGCTCCTCTGATGCTCCACTGATGCTCCTCTGATGCTCCTCTGATGCTGCTCTGATGCTCCACTGATGCTCCTCTGATGCTCCTCTGATGCTCCTCTGATGCTCCTGCTCCTGCTCCTGCTCCTGCTCCTGCTCCTCTGATGCTCCTCTGATGCTCCTGCTCCTTTTCCTGCTCCTGCTCCTGCTCCTGCTCCTGCTCCTCTGATGCTCCTCTGATGCTCTTGCTCCTGAACCTGCTCCTGCTCCTGCTTCTGCTCCTGCACCTGCTCCTGCTCCTGCTCCTGCTCCTCTGTTGCTCCTCTGATGCTCCTCTGTTGCTCCTCTGATGCTCCTCTGATGCTCCTCTGATGCTCCTCTGATGCTCCTCTGATGCTACACTGAGCTCTGATGCTCCTCTGATGCTCCTCTGATGCTCCTCTGATGCTCCTCTGATGCTCCTCTGATGCTCCTCTGATGCTCCTCTGATGCTCCTCTGATGCTCCTCTGATGCTCCTCTGATGCTCCTCTGATGCTCCCCTGTTGCTCCTCTGATGCTCCTCTGATGCTCCTCTGATGCTCCACTGATGCTCCACTGATGCACCTCTGATGCTCCTCTGATGCTCCTCTGATGCTCCTCCGATGCTCCTCTGAGGCTCCTCTGATGCTTCTCTGATGCTCCTCTGATGCTCCTCTGTTGCTCCTCTGATGCTCCTCTGTTGCTCCTCTGATGCTCCTCTGATGCTCCTCTGATGCTCCTCTGATGCTCCTCTGATGCTCCTCTGATGCTCCTCTGATGCTACACTGATGCTCCTCTGATGCTCCTCTGATGCTCCTCTGATGCTCCTCTGATGCTCCTCTGATGCTCCTCTGATGCTCCTCTGTTGCTCCTCTGATGCTCCTCTGATGCTCCTCTGATGCTCCTCTGATGCTCCACTGATGCTCCACTGATGCTCCTCTGATGCTCCTCTGATGCTCCTCTGATGCTCCTCTGATGCTCCTCTGATGCTCCTCTGATGCTCCTCTGATGCTCCACTGATGCTCCACTGATGCTCCTCTGATGCTCCTCTGATGCTCCTCTGATGCTCCTCTGATGCTCCTCCGTTGCTCCTCTGATGCTCCTCTGATGCTCCTCTGATGCTCCTCTGATGCTCCTCTGATGCTCCTCTGATGCAACACTGATGCTCCTCTGATGCTCCTCTGATGCTCCTCTGATGCTCCTCTGATGCTCCTCTGATGCTCCTCTGTTGCTCCTCTGATGCTCCTCTGATGCTCCTCTGATGCTCCTCTGATGCTCCACTGATGCTCCACTGATGCTCCTCTGATGCTCCTCTGATGCTACTCTGATGCTCCTCTGATGCTCCTCTGATGCTCCCCTGATGCTCCTCTGATGCTCCTCTGATGCTCCTCTGATGCTCCTCTGATGCTCCTCTGATGCTCCTCTGATGCTCCACTGATGCTCCACTGATGCTCCTCTGATGCTCCTCTGATGCTCCTCTGATGCTCCTCTGATGCTCCTCCGTTGCTCCTCTGATGCTCCTCTGATGCTCCTCTGATGCTCCTCTGATGCTCCTCTGATGCAACACTGATGCTCCTCTGATGCTCCTCTGATGCTCCTCTGATGCTCCTCTGATGCTCCTCTGATGCTCCTCTGTTGCTCCTCTGATGCTCCTCTGATGCTCCTCTGATGCTCCTCTGATGCTCCACTGATGCTCCACTGATGCTCCTCTGATGCTCCTCTGATGCTACTCTGATGCTCCTCTGATGCTCCTCTGATGCTCCTCTGATGCTCCTCTGATGCTCCTCTGATGCTCCTCTGATGCTCCTCTGATGCTCCTCTGATGCTCCTCTGATGCTCCTCTGATGCTGCTCTGATGCTCCACTGATGCTCCTCTGATGCTCCTCTGATGCTCCTCTGATGCTCCTCTGATGCTCCTCTGATGCTCCTCTGATGCTCCTCCGATGCTCCTCCGAGGCTCCTCTGATGCTTCTCTGATGCTCCTCTGATGCTCCTCTGTTGCTGCTCTGATGCTCCTCTGTTGCTCCTCTGATGCTCCTCTGATGCTCCTCTGATGCTCCTCTGATTCTCCTCTGATGCTACACTGATGCTCCTCTGATGCTCCTCTGATGCTCCTCTGATCCTCCTCTGATGCTCCTCTGATGCTCCTCTGATGCTCCTCTGATGCTCCTCTGATGCTCCTCTGATGCTCCTCTGATGCTCCTCTGATGCTCCTGCTCCTGCTCCTGCTCCTGCTCCTCTGATGCTCCTCTGATGCTCCTGCTCCTGTTCCTGCTCCTGCTCCTGCTCCTGCTCCTGCTCCTCTGATGCTCCTCTGATGCTCTTGCTCCTGCACCTGCTCCTGCTCCTGCTTCTGCTCCTGCACCTGCTCCTGCTCCTGCTCCTGCTCCTCTGATGCTCCTCTGATGCTCCTCTGATGCTCCTCTGATGCTCCTCTGATGCTCCTCTGATGCTCCACTGATGCTCCTCTGATGCTCCTCCGATGCTCCACTGATGCTCCTCTGATGCTCCTCTGATGCTCCTCTGATGCTCCTCTGATGCTCCTCTGATGCTCCTCTGATGCTCCTCTGATGCTCCTCTGATGCTCCTCTGATGCTCCTGCTCCTGCTCCTGCTCCTGCTCCTGCTCCTCTGATGCTCCTCTGATGCTCCTGCTCCTGTTCCTGCTCCTGCTCCTGCTCCTGCTCCTGCTCCTCTGATGCTCCTCTGATGCTCTTGCTCCTGCACCTGCTCCTGCTCCTGCTTCTGCTCCTGCACCTGCTCCTGCTCCTGCTCCTGCTCCTCTGATGCTCCTCTGATGCTCCTCTGATGCTCCTCTGATGCTCCTCTGATGCTCCACTGATGCTCCTCTGATGCTCCTCTGATGCTCCTCTGATGCTCCTCTGATGCTCCTCTGATGCTCCTCTGATGCTCCTCTGATGCTCCTCTGTTGCTCCTCTGATGCTCCTCTGATGCTCCTCTGATGCTGCTCTGATGCTCCACTGATGCTCCTCTGATGCTCCTCTGATGCTCCTCTGATGCTCCTCTGATGCTCCTCTGATGCTCCTCTGATGCTCCTCCGATGCTCCTCTGAGGCTCCTCTGATGCTTCTCTGATGCTCCTCTGATGCTCCTCTGTTGCTCATCTGATGCTCCTCTGTTGCTCCTCTGATGCTCCTCTGATGCTCCTCTGATGCTCCTCTGATGCTCCTCTGATGCTACACTGATGCTCCTCTGATGCTCCTCTGATGCTCCTCTGATGCTCCTCTGATGCTCCTCTGATGCTCCTCTGATGCTCCTCTGATGCTCCTCTGTTGCTCCTCTGATGCTCCTCTGATGCTCCTCTGATGCTCCTCTGATGCTCCACTGATGCTCCACTGATGCTCCTCTGATGCTCCTCTGATGCTCCTCTGATGCTCCTCTGATGCTCCTCTGATGCTCCTCTGATGCTCCTCTGATGCTCCTCTGATGCTCCTCTGATGCTCCTCTGATGCTCCTCTGATGCTCCTCTGATGCTCCTCTGATGCTGCTCTGATGCTCCACTGATGCTCCTCTGATGCTCCTCTGATGCTCCTCTGATGCTCCTCTGATGCTCCTCTGATGCTCCTCTGATGCTCCTCTGATGCTCCTCCGATGCTCCTCTGAGGCTCCTCTGATGCTTCTCTGATGCTCCTCTGATGCTCCTCTGTTGCTCCTCTGATGCTCCTCTGTTGCTCCTCTGATGCTCCTCTGATGCTCCTCTGATGCTCCTCTGATGCTCCTCTGATGCTACACTGATGCTCCTCTGATGCTCCTCTGATGCTCCTCTGATGCTCCTCTGATGCTCCTCTGATGCTCCTCTGTTGCTCCTCTGATGCTCATCTGATGCTCCTCTGATGCTCCTCTGATGCTCCACTGATGCTCCACTGATGCTCCTCTGATGCTCCTCTGATGCTCATCTGATGCTCCTCTGATGCTCCTCTGATGCTCCTCTGATGCTCCTCTGATGCTCCTCTGATGCTCCTCTGATGCTCCTCTGATGCTCCTCTGATGCTCCTCTGATGCTCCTCTGATGCTCCTCTGATGCTCAACTGATGCTCCTCTGATGCTCCACTGATGCTACTCTGATGCTCCTCTGATGGTCCTCTGATGCTCCTCTGATGCTCCTCTGATGCTCCTCTGTTGCTCCTCTGATGCTCCTCAGATGCTCCTCTGATGCTCCTCTGATGCTCCACTGATGCTCCTCTGATGCTCCTCTGATGCTCCTCTGATGCTCCTCTGATGCTCCTCTGATGCTCCTCTGATGCTCCTCTGATGCTCCTCTGAGGCTCCTCTGATGCTCCTCTGTTGCTCCTCTGATGCTCCTCTGATGCTCCTCTGATTCTCCTCTGATGCTCCTCTGATGGTCCTCTGATGCTCCTCTGATCCTCCTCTGATGCTCCTCTGATGCTCCTCTGATGCTCCTCTGATGCTCCTCTGATGCTCCTCTGATGCTCCTCTGACGCTCCTCTGAGGCTCCTCTGATGCTCCTCTGATGCTCCTCTGATGCTCCTCTGATGCTCCTCTGAGGCTCCTCTGAGGCTCCTCTGATGCTCCTCTGATGCTCCTCTGTTGCTCCTCTGATGCTCCTCTGATGCTCCTCTGATGCTCCTCTGATGCTCCTCTGATGCTCCTCTGATGCTCCTCTGATGCTCCTCTGATGCTCCTCTGAGGCTCCTCTGAGGCTCCTCTGATGCTGCTCTGATGCTCCTCTGATGCTCCTCTGATGCTCCTCTGATGCTCCTCTGATGCTCCTCTGATGCTCCTCCGATGCTCCTCTGAGGCTCCTCTGATGCTTCTCTGATGCTCCTCTGATGCTCCTCTGTTGCTCCTCTGATGCTCCTCTGTTGCTCCTCTGATGCTCCTCTGACGCTCCTCTGATGCTCCTCTGATGCTCCTCTGATGCTACACTGATGCTCCTCTGATGCTCCTCTGATGCTCCTCTGATGCTCCTCTGATGCTCCTCTGATGCTCCTCTGATGCTCCTCTGATGCTCCTCTGATGCTCCTCTGATGCTCCTCTGATGCTCCTCTGATGCTCCTCTGATGCTCCTCTGATGCTCCTCTGATGCTCCTGCTCCTGCTCCTGCTCCTGCTCCTGCTCCTCTGATGCTCCTCTGTTGCTCCTCTGATGCTCCTCTGATGCTCCTCTGATGCTACACTGATGCTCCTCTGATGCTCCTCTGATGCTCCTCTGATGCTCCTCTGATGCTCCTCTGATGCTCCTCTGATGCTCCTCTGATGCTCCTCTGATGCTCCTCTGATGCTCCTCTGATGCTCCTCTGATGCTCCTCTGATGCTCCTCTGATGCTCCTCTGATGCTCCTGCTCCTGCTCCTGCTCCTGCTCCTGCTCCTCTGATGCTCCTCTGATGCTCCTCTGATGCTCCTCTGATGCTCCTCTGATGCTCCTCTGATGCTCCTCTGATGCTCCTCTGATGCTCCTCTGATGCTCCTGCTCCTGCTCCTGCTCCTCTGATGCTCCTCTGATGCTCCTGCTCCTTTTCCTGCTCCTGCTCCTGCTCCTGCTCCTGCTCCTCTGATGCTCCTCTGATGCTCTTGCTCCTGAACCTGCTCCTGCTCCTGCTTCTGCTCCTGCACCTGCTCCTGCTCCTGCTCCTGCTCCTCTGTTGCTCCTCTGATGCTCCTCTGTTGCTCCTCTGATGCTCCTCTGATGCTCCTCTGATGCTCCTCTGATGCTCCTCTGATGCTACACTGATGCTCCTCTGATGCTCCTCTGATGCTCCTCTGATGCTCCTCTGATGCTCCTCTGATGCTCCTCTGATGCTCCTCTGATGCTCCTCTGATGCTCCTCTGATGCTCCTCTGATGCTCCTCTGATGCTCCTCTGATGCTCCTCTGATGCTCCCCTGTTGCTCCTCTGATGCTCCTCTGATGCTCCTCTGATGCTCCACTGATGCTCCACTGATGCAACTCTGATGCTCCTCTGATGCTCCTCTGATGCTCCTCTGATGCTCCTCTGATGCTCCTCTGATGCTCCTCTGATGCTCCTCTGATGCTCCTCCGATGCTCCTCTGATGCTCCTCTGATGCTCCTCTGATGCTCCTCTGATGCTCCTCTGATGCTCCTCTGATGCTCCACTGATGCTCCTCTGATGCTCCTCTGATGCTCCACTGATGCTCCTCTGATGCTCCTCTGATGCTGCTCTGATGCTCCACTGATGCTCCTCTGATGCTCCTCTGATGCTCCTCTGATGCTCCTGCTCCTGCTCCTGCTCCTGCTCCTGCTCCTCTGATGCTCCTCTGATGCTCCTGCTCCTTTTCCTGCTCCTGCTCCTGCTCCTGCTCCTGCTCCTCTGATGCTCCTCTGATGCTCTTGCTCCTGAACCTGCTCCTGCTCCTGCTTCTGCTCCTGCACCTGCTCCTGCTCCTGCTCCTGCTCCTCTGTTGCTCCTCTGATGCTCCTCTGTTGCTCCTCTGATGCTCCTCTGATGCTCCTCTGATGCTCCTCTGATGCTCCTCTGATGCTACACTGATGCTCCTCTGATGCTCCTCTGATGCTCCTCTGATGCTCCTCTGATGCTCCTCTGATGCTCCTCTGATGCTCCTCTGATGCTCCTCTGATGCTCCTCTGATGCTCCTCTGATGCTCCTCTGATGCTCCTCTGATGCTCCCCTGTTGCTCCTCTGATGCTCCTCTGATGCTCCTCTGATGCTCCACTGATGCTCCACTGATGCACCTCTGATGCTCCTCTGATGCTCCTCTGATGCTCCTCCGATGCTCCTCTGAGGCTCCTCTGATGCTTCTCTGATGCTCCTCTGATGCTCCTCTGTTGCTCCTCTGATGCTCCTCTGTTGCTCCTCTGATGCTCCTCTGATGCTCCTCTGATGCTCCTCTGATGCTCCTCTGATGCTCCTCTGATGCTCCTCTGATGCTACACTGATGCTCCTCTGATGCTCCTCTGATGCTCCTCTGATGCTCCTCTGATGCTCCTCTGATGCTCCTCTGATGCTCCTCTGATGCTCCTCTGTTGCTCCTCTGATGCTCCTCTGATGCTCCTCTGATGCTCCTCTGATGCTCCACTGATGCTCCACTGATGCTCCTCTGATGCTCCTCTGATGCTCCTCTGATGCTCCTCTGATGCTCCTCTGATGCTCCTCTGATGCTCCTCTGATGCTCCACTGATGCTCCACTGATGCTCCTCTGATGCTCCTCTGATGCTCCTCTGATGCTCCTCTGATGCTCCTCCGTTGCTCCTCTGATGCTCCTCTGATGCTCCTCTGATGCTCCTCTGATGCTCCTCTGATGCTCCTCTGATGCAACACTGATGCTCCTCTGATGCTCCTCTGATGCTCCTCTGATGCTCCTCTGATGCTCCTCTGATGCTCCTCTGTTGCTCCTCTGATGCTCCTCTGATGCTCCTCTGATGCTCCTCTGATGCTCCACTGATGCTCCACTGATGCTCCTCTGATGCTCCTCTGATGCTACTCTGATGCTCCTCTGATGCTCCTCTGATGCTCCCCTGATGCTCCTCTGATGCTCCTCTGATGCTCCTCTGATGCTCCTCTGATGCTCCTCTGATGCTCCTCTGATGCTCCTCTGATGCTGCTCTGATGCTCCACTGATGCTCCTCTGATGCTCCTCTGATGCACCTCTGATGCTCCTCTGATGCTCCTCTGATGCTCCTCTGATGCTCCTCCGATGCTCCTCTGAGGCTCCTCTGATGCTTCTCTGATGCTCCTCTGATGCTCCTCTGTTGCTGCTCTGATGCTCCTCTGTTGCTCCTCTGATGCTCCTCTGATGCTCCTCTGATGCTCCTCTGATTCTCCTCTGATGCTACACTGATGCTCCTCTGATGCTCCTCTGATGCTCCTCTGATCCTCCTCTGATGCTCCTCTGATGCTCCTCTGATGCTCCTCTGATGCTCCTCTGATGCTCCTCTGATGCTCCTCTGATGCTCCTCTGATGCTCCTCTGATGCTCCTGCTCCTGCTCCTGCTCCTGCTCCTGCTCCTCTGATGCTCCTCTGATGCTCCTGCTCCTGTTCCTGCTCCTGCTCCTGCTCCTGCTCCTGCTCCTCTGATGCTCCTCTGATGCTCTTGCTCCTGCACCTGCTCCTGCTCCTGCTTCTGCTCCTGCACCTGCTCCTGCTCCTGCTCCTGCTCCTCTGATGCTCCTCTGATGCTCCTCTGATGCTCCTCTGATGCTCCTCTGATGCTCCTCTGATGCTCCACTGATGCTCCTCTGATGCTCCTCCGATGCTCCACTGATGCTCCTCTGATGCTCCTCTGATGCTCCTCTGATGCTCCTCTGATGCTCCTCTGATGCTCCTCTAATGCTCCTCTGATGCTCCTCTGATGCTCCTCTGATGCTCCTGCTCCTGCTCCTGCTCCTGCTCCTGCTCCTCTGATGCTCCTCTGATGCTCCTGCTCCTCTTCCTGCTCCTGCTCCTGCTCCTGCTCCTGCTCCTCTGATGCTCCTCTGATGCTCTTGCTCCTGCACCTGCTCCTGCTCCTGCTTCTGCTCCTGCACCTGCTCCTGCTCCTGCTCCTGCTCCTCTGATGCTCCTCTGATGCTCCTCTGATGCTCCTCTGATGCTCCTCTGATGCTCCACTGATGCTCCTCTGATGCTCCTCTGATGCTCCTCTGATGCTCCTCTGATGCTCCTCTGATGCTCCTCTGATGCTCCTCTGATGCTCCTCTGTTGCTCCTCTGATGCTCCTCTGATGCTCCTCTGATGCTGCTCTGATGCTCCACTGATGCTCCTCTGATGCTCCTCTGATGCTCCTCTGATGCTCCTCTGATGCTCCTCTGATGCTCCTCTGATGCTCCTCCGATGCTCCTCTGAGGCTCCTCTGATGCTTCTCTGATGCTCCTCTGATGCTCCTCTGTTGCTCCTCTGATGCTCCTCTGTTGCTCCTCTGATGCTCCTCTGATGCTCCTCTGATGCTCCTCTGATGCTCCTCTGATGCTACACTGATGCTCCTCTGATGCTCCTCTGATGCTCCTCTGATGCTCCTCTGATGCTCCTCTGATGCTCCTCTGATGCTCCTCTGATGCTCCTCTGTTGCTCCTCTGATGCTCCTCTGATGCTCCTCTGATGCTCCTCTGATGCTCCACTGATGCTCCACTGATGCTCCTCTGATGCTCCTCTGATGCTCCTCTGATGCTCCTCTGATGCTCCTCTGATGCTCCTCTGATGCTCCTCTGATGCTCCTCCGATGCTCCTCTGATGCTCCTCCGATGCTCCTCTGAGGCTCCTCTGATGCTTCACTGATGCTCCTCTGATGCTCCTCTGTTGCTCCTCTGATGCTCCTCTGTTGCTCCTCTGATGGTCCTCTGATGCTCCTCTGATGCTCCTCTGATGCTCCTCTGATGCTACACTGATGCTCCTCTGATGCTCCTCTGATGCTCCTCTGATGCTCCTCTGATGCTCCTCTGATGCTACACTGATGCTCCTCTGATGCTCCTCTGATGCTCCTCTGATGCTCCTCTGTTGCTCCTCTGATGCTCCTCTGTTGCTCCTCTGATGCTCCTCTGATGCTCCTCTGATGCTCCTCTGATGCTCCTCTGATGCTACACTGATGCTCCTCTGATGCTCCTCTGATGCTCCTCTGATGCTCCTCTGATGCTCCTCTGATGCTCCTCTGATGCTCCTCTGATGCTCCTCTGTTGCTCCTCTGATGCTCCTCTGATGCTCCTCTGATGCTCCTCTGATGCTCCACTGATGCTCCACTGATGCTCCTCTGATGCTCATCTGATGCTCCTCTGATGCTCCTCTGATGCTCCTCTGATGCTCCTCTGATGCTCCTCTGATGCTCCTCTGATGCTCCTCTGATGCTCTTCTGATGCTCCTCTGATGCTCCTCTGATGCTGCTCTGATGCTCCACTGATGCTCCTCTGATGCTCCTCTGATGCTCCTCTGATGCTCCTCTGATGCTCCTCTGATGCTCCTCCGATGCTCCTCTGAGGCTCCTCTGATGCTTCACTGATGCTCCTCTGATGCTCCTCTGTTGCTCCTCTGATGCTCCTCTGTTGCTCCTCTGATGCTCCTCTGATGCTCCTCTGATGCTCCTCTGATGCTCCTCTGATGCTACACTGATGCTCCTCTGATGCTCCTCTGATGCTCCTCTGATGCTCCTCTGATGCTCCTCTGATGCTCCTCTGTTGCTCCTCTGATGCTCCTCTGATGCTCCTCTGATGCTCCTCTGATGCTCCACTGATGCTCCACTGATGCTCCTCTGATGCTCCTCTGATGCTCATCTGATGCTCCTCTGATGCTCCTCTGATGCTCCTCTGATGCTCCTCTGATGCTCCTCTGATGCTCCTCTGATGCTCCTCTGATGCTCCTCTGATGCTCCTCTGATGGTCCTCTGATGCTCCTCTGATGCTCCTCTGATGCTCCTCTGATGCTCCTCTGATGCTCCTCTGATGCTCAACTGATGCTCCTCTGATGCTCCACTGATGCTACTCTGATGCTCCTCTGATGGTCCTCTGATGCTCCTCTGATGCTCCTCTGATGCTCCTCTGTTGCTCCTCTGATGCTCCTCAGATGCTCCTCTGATGCTCCTCTGATGCTCCACTGATGCTCCACTGATGCTCCTCTGATGCTCCTCTGATGCTCCTCTGATGCTCCTCTGATGCTCCTCTGATGCTCCTCTGATGCTCCTCTGAGGCTCCTCTGAGGCTCCTCTGATGCTCCTCTGATGCTCCTCTGATGCTCCTCTGATGCTCCTCTGATGCTCCTCTGATGCTCCTCTGATGCTCCTCCGATGCTCCTCTGAGGCTCCTCTGATGCTTCTCTGATGCTCCTCTGATGCTCCTCTGTTGCTCCTCTGATGCTCCTCTGTTGCTCCTCTGATGCTCCTCTGATGCTCCTCTGATGCTCCTCTGATGCTCCTCTGATGCTACACTGATGCTCCTCTGATGCTCCTCTGATGCTCCTCTGATGCTCCTCTGATGCTCCTCTGATGCTCCTCTGATGCTCCTCTGATGCTCCTCTGATGCTCCTCTGATGCTCCTCTGATGCTCCTCTGATGCTCCTCTGATGCTCCTCTGATGCTCCTCTGATGCTCCTCTGATGCTCCTCTGATGCTCCTGCTCCTGCTCCTGCTCCTGCTCCTGCTCCTCTGATGCTCCTCTGATGCTCCTCTGATGCTCCTCTGATGCTCCTCTGATGCTCCTCTGATGCTACACTGATGCTCCTCTGATGCTCCTCTGATGCTCCTCTGATGCTCCTCTGATGCTCCTCTGATGCTCCTCTGATGCTCCTCTGATGCTCCTCTGATGCTCCTCTGATGCTCCTCTGATGCTCCTCTTATGCTCCTCTGATGCTCCTCTGATGCTCCTCTGATGCTCCTCTGATGCTCCTGCTCCTGCTCCTGCTCCTGCTCCTGCTCCTCTGATGCTCCTCTGATGCTCCTCTGATGCTCCTCTGATGCTCCTCTGATGCTCCTCTGATGCTCCTCTGATGCTCCTCTGATGCTCCTCTGATGCTCCTGCTCCTGCTCCTGCTCCTGCTCCTGCTCCTCTGATGCTCCTCTGATGCTCCTGCTCCTTTTCCTGCTCCTGCTCCTGCTCCTGCTCCTGCTCCTCTGATGCTCCTCTGATGCTCTTGCTCCTGAACCTGCTCCTGCTCCTGCTTCTTCTCCTGCACCTGCTCCTGCTCCTGCTCCTGCTCCTCTGTTGCTCCTCTGATGCTCCTCTGTTGCTCCTCTGATGCTCCTCTGATGCTCCTCTGATGCTCCTCTGATGCTCCTCTGATGCTACACTGATGCTCCTCTGATGCTCCTCTGATGCTCCTCTGATGCTCCTCTGATGCTCCCCTGTTGCTCCTCTGATGCTCCTCTGATGCTCCTCTGATGCTCCACTGATGCTCCACTGATGCAACTCTGATGCTCCTCTGATGCTCCTCTGATGCTCCTCTGATGCTCCTCTGATGCTCCTCTGATGCTCCTCTGATGCTCCTCTGATGCTCCTCTGATGCTCCTCTGATGCTCCTCTGATGCTCCTCTGATGCTCCTCTGATGCTCCTCTGATGCTCCTCTGATGCTCCACTGATGCTCCTATGATGCTCCTCTGATGCTCCACTGATGCTCCTCTGATGCTCCTCTGATGCTCCTCTGATACTCCTCTGATGCTGCTCTGATGCTCCACTGATGCTCCTCTGATGCTCCTCTGATGCTCCTCTGATGCTCCTCTGATGCTCCACTGATGCTCCTCTGATGCTCCTCTGATGCTCCTCTGATGCTCCTCTGATGCTCCTCTGATGCTCCTCTGATGCTCCTCTGATGCTCCTCTGATGCTGCTCTGATGCTCCACTGATGCTCCTCTGATGCTCCTCTGATGCTCCTCTGATGCTCCTGCTCCTGCTCCTGCTCCTGCTCCTGCTCCTCTGATGCTCCTCTGATGCTCCTGCTCCTTTTCCTGCTCCTGCTCCTGCTCCTGCTCCTGCTCCTCTGATGCTCCTCTGATGCTCTTGCTCCTGAACCTGCTCCTTCTCCTGCTTCTGCTCCTGCACCTGCTCCTGCTCCTGCTCCTGCTCCTCTGTTGCTCCTCTGATGCTCCTCTGTTGCTCCTCTGATGCTCCTCTGATGCTCCTCTGATGCTCCTCTGATGCTCCTCTGATGCTACACTGATGCTCCTCTGATGCTCCTCTGATGCTCCTCTGATGCTCCTCTGATGCTCCTCTGATGCTCCTCTGATGCTCCTCTGATGCTCCTCTGATGCTCCTCTGATGCTCCTCTGATGCTCCTCTGATGCTCCCCTGTTGCTCCTCTGATGCTCCTCTGATGCTCCTCTGATGCTCCACTGATGCTCCACTGATGCAACTCTGATGCTCCTCTGATGCTCCTCTGATGCTCCTCTGATGCTCCTCTGATGCTCCTCTGATGCTCCTCCGATGCTCCTCTGAGGCTCCTCTGATGCTTCTCTGATGCTCCTCTGATGCTCCTCTGTTGCTCCTCTGATGCTCCTCTGTTGCTCCTCTGATGCTCCTCTGATGCTCCTCTGATGCTCCTCTGATGCTCCTCTGATGCTACACTGATGCTCCTCTGATGCTCCTCTGATGCTCCTCTGATGCTCCTCTGATGCTCCTCTGATGCTCCTCTGATGCTCCTCTGATGCTCCTCTGATGCTCCTCTGATGCTCCTCTGATGCTCCTCTGATGCTCCTCTGATGCTCCTCTGATGCTCCTCTGATGCTCCTCTGATGCTCCTCTGATGCTCCTGCTCCTGCTCCTGCTCCTGCTCCTGCTCCTCTGATGCTCCTCTGATGCTCCTCTGATGCTCCTCTGATGCTCCTCTGATGCTCCTCTGATGCTACACTGATGCTCCTCTGATGCTCCTCTGATGCTCCTCTGATGCTCCTCTGATGCTCCTCTGATGCTCCTCTGATGCTCCTCTGATGCTCCTCTGATGCTCCTCTGATGCTCCTCTGATGCTCCTCTTATGCTCCTCTGATGCTCCTCTGATGCTCCTCTGATGCTCCTCTGATGCTCCTGCTCCTGCTCCTGCTCCTGCTCCTGCTCCTCTGATGCTCCTCTGATGCTCCTCTGATGCTCCTCTGATGCTCCTCTGATGCTCCTCTGATGCTCCTCTGATGCTCCTCTGATGCTCCTCTGATGCTCCTGCTCCTGCTCCTGCTCCTGCTCCTGCTCCTCTGATGCTCCTCTGATGCTCCTGCTCCTTTTCCTGCTCCTGCTCCTGCTCCTGCTCCTGCTCCTCTGATGCTCCTCTGATGCTCTTGCTCCTGAACCTGCTCCTGCTCCTGCTTCTTCTCCTGCACCTGCTCCTGCTCCTGCTCCTGCTCCTCTGTTGCTCCTCTGATGCTCCTCTGTTGCTCCTCTGATGCTCCTCTGATGCTCCTCTGATGCTCCTCTGATGCTCCTCTGATGCTACACTGATGCTCCTCTGATGCTCCTCTGATGCTCCTCTGATGCTCCTCTGATGCTCCCCTGTTGCTCCTCTGATGCTCCTCTGATGCTCCTCTGATGCTCCACTGATGCTCCACTGATGCAACTCTGATGCTCCTCTGATGCTCCTCTGATGCTCCTCTGATGCTCCTCTGATGCTCCTCTGATGCTCCTCTGATGCTCCTCTGATGCTCCTCTGATGCTCCTCTGATGCTCCTCTGATGCTCCTCTGATGCTCCTCTGATGCTCCTCTGATGCTCCACTGATGCTCCTATGATGCTCCTCTGATGCTCCACTGATGCTCCTCTGATGCTCCTCTGATGCTCCTCTGATACTCCTCTGATGCTGCTCTGATGCTCCACTGATGCTCCTCTGATGCTCCTCTGATGCTCCTCTGATGCTCCTCTGATGCTCCACTGATGCTCCTCTGATGCTCCTCTGATGCTCCTCTGATGCTCCTCTGATGCTCCTCTGATGCTCCTCTGATGCTCCTCTGATGCTCCTCTGATGCTGCTCTGATGCTCCACTGATGCTCCTCTGATGCTCCTCTGATGCTCCTCTGATGCTCCTGCTCCTGCTCCTGCTCCTGCTCCTGCTCCTCTGATGCTCCTCTGATGCTCCTGCTCCTTTTCCTGCTCCTGCTCCTGCTCCTGCTCCTGCTCCTCTGATGCTCCTCTGATGCTCTTGCTCCTGAACCTGCTCCTTCTCCTGCTTCTGCTCCTGCACCTGCTCCTGCTCCTGCTCCTGCTCCTCTGTTGCTCCTCTGATGCTCCTCTGTTGCTCCTCTGATGCTCCTCTGATGCTCCTCTGATGCTCCTCTGATGCTCCTCTGATGCTACACTGATGCTCCTCTGATGCTCCTCTGATGCTCCTCTGATGCTCCTCTGATGCTCCTCTGATGCTCCTCTGATGCTCCTCTGATGCTCCTCTGATGCTCCTCTGATGCTCCTCTGATGCTCCTCTGATGCTCCCCTGTTGCTCCTCTGATGCTCCTCTGATGCTCCTCTGATGCTCCACTGATGCTCCACTGATGCAACTCTGATGCTCCTCTGATGCTCCTCTGATGCTCCTCTGATGCTCCTCTGATGCTCCTCTGATGCTCCTCCGATGCTCCTCTGATGCTCCTCTGATGCTCCTCTGATGCTCCTCTGATGCTCCTCTGATGCTCCTCTGATGCTCCTCTGATGCTCCTCTGATGCTCCACTGATGCTCCTCTGATGCTCCTCTGATGCTCCACTGATGCTCCTCTGATGCTCCTCTGATGCTCCTCTGATACTCCTCTGATGCTCCTCTGATGCTCCTCTGATGCTCCTCTGATGCTCCTCTGATGCTCCTCTGATGCTCCTCTGATGCTCCTCTGATGCTCCTCTGATGCTGCTCTGATGCTCCACTGATGCTCCTCTGATGCTCCTCTGATGCTCCTCTGATGCTCCTCTGATGCTCCTCTGATGCTCCACTGATGCTCCTCTGATGCTCCTCTGATGCTCCTCTGATGCTCCTCTGATGCTCCTCTGATGCTCCTCTGATGCTCCTCTGATGCTCCTCTGATGCTCCTCTGATGCTGCTCTGATGCTCCACTGATGCTCCTCTGATGCTCCTCTGATGCTCCTCTGATGCTCCTGCTCCTGCTCCTGCTCCTGCTCCTGCTCCTCTGATGCTCCTCTGATGCTCCTGCTCCTTTTCCTGCTCCTGCTCCTGCTCCTGCTCCTGCTCCTCTGATGCTCCTCTGATGCTCTTGCTCCTGAACCTGCTCCTGCTCCTGCTTCTGCTCCTGCACCTGCTCCTGCTCCTGCTCCTGCTCCTCTGTTGCTCCTCTGATGCTCCTCTGTTGCTCCTCTGATGCTCCTCTGATGCTCCTCTGATGCTCCTCTGATGCTCCTCTGATGCTACACTGAGCTCTGATGCTCCTCTGATGCTCCTCTGATGCTCCTCTGATGCTCCTCTGATGCTCCTCTGATGCTCCTCTGATGCTCCTCTGATGCTCCTCTGATGCTCCTCTGATGCTCCTCTGATGCTCCTCTGATGCTCCCCTGTTGCTCCTCTGATGCTCCTCTGATGCTCCTCTGATGCTCCACTGATGCTCCACTGATGCACCTCTGATGCTCCTCTGATGCTCCTCTGATGCTCCTCCGATGCTCCTCTGAGGCTCCTCTGATGCTTCTCTGATGCTCCTCTGATGCTCCTCTGTTGCTCCTCTGATGCTCCTCTGTTGCTCCTCTGATGCTCCTCTGATGCTCCTCTGATGCTCCTCTGATGCTCCTCTGATGCTCCTCTGATGCTCCTCTGATGCTACACTGATGCTCCTCTGATGCTCCTCTGATGCTCCTCTGATGCTCCTCTGATGCTCCTCTGATGCTCCTCTGATGCTCCTCTGTTGCTCCTCTGATGCTCCTCTGATGCTCCTCTGATGCTCCTCTGATGCTCCACTGATGCTCCACTGATGCTCCTCTGATGCTCCTCTGATGCTCCTCTGATGCTCCTCTGATGCTCCTCTGATGCTCCTCTGATGCTCCTCTGATGCTCCACTGATGCTCCACTGATGCTCCTCTGATGCTCCTCTGATGCTCCTCTGATGCTCCTCTGATGCTCCTCCGTTGCTCCTCTGATGCTCCTCTGATGCTCCTCTGATGCTCCTCTGATGCTCCTCTGATGCTCCTCTGATGCAACACTGATGCTCCTCTGATGCTCCTCTGATGCTCCTCTGATGCTCCTCTGATGCTCCTCTGATGCTCCTCTGTTGCTCCTCTGATGCTCCTCTGATGCTCCTCTGATGCTCCTCTGATGCTCCACTGATGCTCCACTGATGCTCCTCTGATGCTCCTCTGATGCTACTCTGATGCTCCTCTGATGCTCCTCTGATGCTCCCCTGATGCTCCTCTGATGCTCCTCTGATGCTCCTCTGATGCTCCTCTGATGCTCCTCTGATGCTCCTCTGATGCTCCACTGATGCTCCACTGATGCTCCTCTGATGCTCCTCTGATGCTCCTCTGATGCTCCTCTGATGCTCCTCCGTTGCTCCTCTGATGCTCCTCTGATGCTCCTCTGATGCTCCTCTGATGCTCCTCTGATGCAACACTGATGCTCCTCTGATGCTCCTCTGATGCTCCTCTGATGCTCCTCTGATGCTCCTCTGATGCTCCTCTGTTGCTCCTCTGATGCTCCTCTGATGCTCCTCTGATGCTCCTCTGATGCTCCACTGATGCTCCACTGATGCTCCTCTGATGCTCCTCTGATGCTACTCTGATGCTCCTCTGATGCTCCTCTGATGCTCCTCTGATGCTCCTCTGATGCTCCTCTGATGCTCCTCTGATGCTCCTCTGATGCTCCTCTGATGCTCCTCTGATGCTCCTCTGATGCTGCTCTGATGCTCCACTGATGCTCCTCTGATGCTCCTCTGATGCTCCTCTGATGCTCCTCTGATGCTCCTCTGATGCTCCTCTGATGCTCCTCCGATGCTCCTCCGAGGCTCCTCTGATGCTTCTCTGATGCTCCTCTGATGCTCCTCTGTTGCTGCTCTGATGCTCCTCTGTTGCTCCTCTGATGCTCCTCTGATGCTCCTCTGATGCTCCTCTGATTCTCCTCTGATGCTACACTGATGCTCCTCTGATGCTCCTCTGATGCTCCTCTGATCCTCCTCTGATGCTCCTCTGATGCTCCTCTGATGCTCCTCTGATGCTCCTCTGATGCTCCTCTGATGCTCCTCTGATGCTCCTCTGATGCTCCTGCTCCTGCTCCTGCTCCTGCTCCTCTGATGCTCCTCTGATGCTCCTGCTCCTGTTCCTGCTCCTGCTCCTGCTCCTGCTCCTGCTCCTCTGATGCTCCTCTGATGCTCTTGCTCCTGCACCTGCTCCTGCTCCTGCTTCTGCTCCTGCACCTGCTCCTGCTCCTGCTCCTGCTCCTCTGATGCTCCTCTGATGCTCCTCTGATGCTCCTCTGATGCTCCTCTGATGCTCCTCTGATGCTCCACTGATGCTCCTCTGATGCTCCTCCGATGCTCCACTGATGCTCCTCTGATGCTCCTCTGATGCTCCTCTGATGCTCCTCTGATGCTCCTCTGATGCTCCTCTGATGCTCCTCTGATGCTCCTCTGATGCTCCTCTGATGCTCCTGCTCCTGCTCCTGCTCCTGCTCCTGCTCCTCTGATGCTCCTCTGATGCTCCTGCTCCTGTTCCTGCTCCTGCTCCTGCTCCTGCTCCTGCTCCTCTGATGCTCCTCTGATGCTCTTGCTCCTGCACCTGCTCCTGCTCCTGCTTCTGCTCCTGCACCTGCTCCTGCTCCTGCTCCTGCTCCTCTGATGCTCCTCTGATGCTCCTCTGATGCTCCTCTGATGCTCCTCTGATGCTCCACTGATGCTCCTCTGATGCTCCTCTGATGCTCCTCTGATGCTCCTCTGATGCTCCTCTGATGCTCCTCTGATGCTCCTCTGATGCTCCTCTGTTGCTCCTCTGATGCTCCTCTGATGCTCCTCTGATGCTGCTCTGATGCTCCACTGATGCTCCTCTGATGCTCCTCTGATGCTCCTCTGATGCTCCTCTGATGCTCCTCTGATGCTCCTCTGATGCTCCTCCGATGCTCCTCTGAGGCTCCTCTGATGCTTCTCTGATGCTCCTCTGATGCTCCTCTGTTGCTCATCTGATGCTCCTCTGTTGCTCCTCTGATGCTCCTCTGATGCTCCTCTGATGCTCCTCTGATGCTCCTCTGATGCTACACTGATGCTCCTCTGATGCTCCTCTGATGCTCCTCTGATGCTCCTCTGATGCTCCTCTGATGCTCCTCTGATGCTCCTCTGATGCTCCTCTGTTGCTCCTCTGATGCTCCTCTGATGCTCCTCTGATGCTCCTCTGATGCTCCACTGATGCTCCACTGATGCTCCTCTGATGCTCCTCTGATGCTCCTCTGATGCTCCTCTGATGCTCCTCTGATGCTCCTCTGATGCTCCTCTGATGCTCCTCTGATGCTCCTCTGATGCTCCTCTGATGCTCCTCTGATGCTCCTCTGATGCTCCTCTGATGCTGCTCTGATGCTCCACTGATGCTCCTCTGATGCTCCTCTGATGCTCCTCTGATGCTCCTCTGATGCTCCTCTGATGCTCCTCTGATGCTCCTCTGATGCTCCTCCGATGCTCCTCTGAGGCTCCTCTGATGCTCCTCTGAGGCTCCTCTGATGCTTCTCTGATGCTCCTCTGATGCTCCTCTGTTGCTCCTCTGATGCTCCTCTGTTGCTCCTCTGATGCTCCTCTGATGCTCCTCTGATGCTCCTCTGATGCTCCTCTGATGCTACACTGATGCTCCTCTGATGCTCCTCTGATGCTCCTCTGATGCTCCTCTGATGCTCCTCTGATGCTCCTCTGTTGCTCCTCTGATGCTCATCTGATGCTCCTCTGATGCTCCTCTGATGCTCCACTGATGCTCCACTGATGCTCCTCTGATGCTCCTCTGATGCTCATCTGATGCTCCTCTGATGCTCCTCTGATGCTCCTCTGATGCTCCTCTGATGCTCCTCTGATGCTCCTCTGATGCTCCTCTGATGCTCCTCTGATGCTCCTCTGATGCTCCTCTGATGCTCCTCTGATGCTCAACTGATGCTCCTCTGATGCTCCACTGATGCTACTCTGATGCTCCTCTGATGGTCCTCTGATGCTCCTCTGATGCTCCTCTGATGCTCCTCTGTTGCTCCTCTGATGCTCCTCAGATGCTCCTCTGATGCTCCTCTGATGCTCCACTGATGCTCCTCTGATGCTCCTCTGATGCTCCTCTGATGCTCCTCTGATGCTCCTCTGATGCTCCTCTGATGCTCCTCTGATGCTCCTCTGAGGCTCCTCTGATGCTCCTCTGTTGCTCCTCTGATGCTCCTCTGATGCTCCTCTGATTCTCCTCTGATGCTCCTCTGATGGTCCTCTGATGCTCCTCTGATCCTCCTCTGATGCTCCTCTGATGCTCCTCTGATGCTCCTCTGATGCTCCTCTGATGCTCCTCTGATGCTCCTCTGACGCTCCTCTGAGGCTCCTCTGATGCTCCTCTGATGCTCCTCTGATGCTCCTCTGATGCTCCTCTGAGGCTCCTCTGAGGCTCCTCTGATGCTCCTCTGATGCTCCTCTGTTGCTCCTCTGATGCTCCTCTGATGCTCCTCTGATGCTCCTCTGATGCTCCTCTGATGCTCCTCTGATGCTCCTCTGATGCTCCTCTGATGCTCCTCTGAGGCTCCTCTGAGGCTCCTCTGATGCTGCTCTGATGCTCCTCTGATGCTCCTCTGATGCTCCTCTGATGCTCCTCTGATGCTCCTCTGATGCTCCTCCGATGCTCCTCTGAGGCTCCTCTGATGCTTCTCTGATGCTCCTCTGATGCTCCTCTGTTGCTCCTCTGATGCTCCTCTGTTGCTCCTCTGATGCTCCTCTGACGCTCCTCTGATGCTCCTCTGATGCTCCTCTGATGCTACACTGATGCTCCTCTGATGCTCCTCTGATGCTCCTCTGATGCTCCTCTGATGCTCCTCTGATGCTCCTCTGATGCTCCTCTGATGCTCCTCTGATGCTCCTCTGATGCTCCTCTGATGCTCCTCTGATGCTCCTCTGATGCTCCTCTGATGCTCCTCTGATGCTCCTGCTCCTGCTCCTGCTCCTGCTCCTGCTCCTCTGATGCTCCTCTGTTGCTCCTCTGATGCTCCTCTGATGCTCCTCTGATGCTACACTGATGCTCCTCTGATGCTCCTCTGATGCTCCTCTGATGCTCCTCTGATGCTCCTCTGATGCTCCTCTGATGCTCCTCTGATGCTCCTCTGATGCTCCTCTGATGCTCCTCTGATGCTCCTCTGATGCTCCTCTGATGCTCCTCTGATGCTCCTCTGATGCTCCTGCTCCTGCTCCTGCTCCTGCTCCTGCTCCTCTGATGCTCCTCTGATGCTCCTCTGATGCTCCTCTGATGCTCCTCTGATGCTCCTCTGATGCTCCTCTGATGCTCCTCTGATGCTCCTCTGATGCTCCTGCTCCTGCTCCTGCTCCTCTGATGCTCCTCTGATGCTCCTGCTCCTTTTCCTGCTCCTGCTCCTGCTCCTGCTCCTGCTCCTCTGATGCTCCTCTGATGCTCTTGCTCCTGAACCTGCTCCTGCTCCTGCTTCTGCTCCTGCACCTGCTCCTGCTCCTGCTCCTGCTCCTCTGTTGCTCCTCTGATGCTCCTCTGTTGCTCCTCTGATGCTCCTCTGATGCTCCTCTGATGCTCCTCTGATGCTCCTCTGATGCTACACTGATGCTCCTCTGATGCTCCTCTGATGCTCCTCTGATGCTCCTCTGATGCTCCTCTGATGCTCCTCTGATGCTCCTCTGATGCTCCTCTGATGCTCCTCTGATGCTCCTCTGATGCTCCTCTGATGCTCCTCTGATGCTCCTCTGATGCTCCCCTGTTGCTCCTCTGATGCTCCTCTGATGCTCCTCTGATGCTCCACTGATGCTCCACTGATGCAACTCTGATGCTCCTCTGATGCTCCTCTGATGCTCCTCTGATGCTCCTCTGATGCTCCTCTGATGCTCCTCTGATGCTCCTCTGATGCTCCTCCGATGCTCCTCTGATGCTCCTCTGATGCTCCTCTGATGCTCCTCTGATGCTCCTCTGATGCTCCTCTGATGCTCCACTGATGCTCCTCTGATGCTCCTCTGATGCTCCACTGATGCTCCTCTGATGCTCCTCTGATGCTGCTCTGATGCTCCACTGATGCTCCTCTGATGCTCCTCTGATGCTCCTCTGATGCTCCTGCTCCTGCTCCTGCTCCTGCTCCTGCTCCTCTGATGCTCCTCTGATGCTCCTGCTCCTTTTCCTGCTCCTGCTCCTGCTCCTGCTCCTGCTCCTCTGATGCTCCTCTGATGCTCTTGCTCCTGAACCTGCTCCTGCTCCTGCTTCTGCTCCTGCACCTGCTCCTGCTCCTGCTCCTGCTCCTCTGTTGCTCCTCTGATGCTCCTCTGTTGCTCCTCTGATGCTCCTCTGATGCTCCTCTGATGCTCCTCTGATGCTCCTCTGATGCTACACTGATGCTCCTCTGATGCTCCTCTGATGCTCCTCTGATGCTCCTCTGATGCTCCTCTGATGCTCCTCTGATGCTCCTCTGATGCTCCTCTGATGCTCCTCTGATGCTCCTCTGATGCTCCTCTGATGCTCCTCTGATGCTCCCCTGTTGCTCCTCTGATGCTCCTCTGATGCTCCTCTGATGCTCCACTGATGCTCCACTGATGCACCTCTGATGCTCCTCTGATGCTCCTCTGATGCTCCTCCGATGCTCCTCTGAGGCTCCTCTGATGCTTCTCTGATGCTCCTCTGATGCTCCTCTGTTGCTCCTCTGATGCTCCTCTGATGCTCCTCTGATGCTCCTCTGATGCTCCTCTGATGCTCCTCTGATGCTCCTCTGATGCTACACTGATGCTCCTCTGATGCTCCTCTGATGCTCCTCTGATGCTCCTCTGATGCTCCTCTGATGCTCCTCTGATGCTCCTCTGATGCTCCTCTGTTGCTCCTCTGATGCTCCTCTGATGCTCCTCTGATGCTCCTCTGATGCTCCACTGATGCTCCACTGATGCTCCTCTGATGCTCCTCTGATGCTCCTCTGATGCTCCTCTGATGCTCCTCTGATGCTCCTCTGATGCTCCTCTGATGCTCCACTGATGCTCCACTGATGCTCCTCTGATGCTCCTCTGATGCTCCTCTGATGCTCCTCTGATGCTCCTCCGTTGCTCCTCTGATGCTCCTCTGATGCTCCTCTGATGCTCCTCTGATGCTCCTCTGATGCTCCTCTGATGCAACACTGATGCTCCTCTGATGCTCCTCTGATGCTCCTCTGATGCTCCTCTGATGCTCCTCTGATGCTCCTCTGTTGCTCCTCTGATGCTCCTCTGATGCTCCTCTGATGCTCCTCTGATGCTCCACTGATGCTCCACTGATGCTCCTCTGATGCTCCTCTGATGCTACTCTGATGCTCCTCTGATGCTCCTCTGATGCTCCCCTGATGCTCCTCTGATGCTCCTCTGATGCTCCTCTGATGCTCCTCTGATGCTCCTCTGATGCTCCTCTGATGCTCCTCTGATGCTGCTCTGATGCTCCACTGATGCTCCTCTGATGCTCCTCTGATGCACCTCTGATGCTCCTCTGATGCTCCTCTGATGCTCCTCTGATGCTCCTCCGATGCTCCTCTGAGGCTCCTCTGATGCTTCTCTGATGCTCCTCTGATGCTCCTCTGTTGCTGCTCTGATGCTCCTCTGTTGCTCCTCTGATGCTCCTCTGATGCTCCTCTGATGCTCCTCTGATTCTCCTCTGATGCTACACTGATGCTCCTCTGATGCTCCTCTGATGCTCCTCTGATCCTCCTCTGATGCTCCTCTGATGCTCCTCTGATGCTCCTCTGATGCTCCTCTGATGCTCCTCTGATGCTCCTCTGATGCTCCTCTGATGCTCCTCTGATGCTCCTGCTCCTGCTCCTGCTCCTGCTCCTGCTCCTCTGATGCTCCTCTGATGCTCCTGCTCCTGTTCCTGCTCCTGCTCCTGCTCCTGCTCCTGCTCCTCTGATGCTCCTCTGATGCTCTTGCTCCTGCACCTGCTCCTGCTCCTGCTTCTGCTCCTGCACCTGCTCCTGCTCCTGCTCCTGCTCCTCTGATGCTCCTCTGATGCTCCTCTGATGCTCCTCTGATGCTCCTCTGATGCTCCTCTGATGCTCCACTGATGCTCCTCTGATGCTCCTCCGATGCTCCACTGATGCTCCTCTGATGCTCCTCTGATGCTCCTCTGATGCTCCTCTGATGCTCCTCTGATGCTCCTCTAATGCTCCTCTGATGCTCCTCTGATGCTCCTCTGATGCTCCTGCTCCTGCTCCTGCTCCTGCTCCTGCTCCTCTGATGCTCCTCTGATGCTCCTGCTCCTCTTCCTGCTCCTGCTCCTGCTCCTGCTCCTGCTCCTCTGATGCTCCTCTGATGCTCTTGCTCCTGCACCTGCTCCTGCTCCTGCTTCTGCTCCTGCACCTGCTCCTGCTCCTGCTCCTGCTCCTCTGATGCTCCTCTGATGCTCCTCTGATGCTCCTCTGATGCTCCTCTGATGCTCCACTGATGCTCCTCTGATGCTCCTCTGATGCTCCTCTGATGCTCCTCTGATGCTCCTCTGATGCTCCTCTGATGCTCCTCTGATGCTCCTCTGTTGCTCCTCTGATGCTCCTCTGATGCTCCTCTGATGCTGCTCTGATGCTCCACTGATGCTCCTCTGATGCTCCTCTGATGCTCCTCTGATGCTCCTCTGATGCTCCTCTGATGCTCCTCTGATGCTCCTCCGATGCTCCTCTGAGGCTCCTCTGATGCTTCTCTGATGCTCCTCTGATGCTCCTCTGTTGCTCCTCTGATGCTCCTCTGTTGCTCCTCTGATGCTCCTCTGATGCTCCTCTGATGCTCCTCTGATGCTCCTCTGATGCTACACTGATGCTCCTCTGATGCTCCTCTGATGCTCCTCTGATGCTCCTCTGATGCTCCTCTGATGCTCCTCTGATGCTCCTCTGATGCTCCTCTGTTGCTCCTCTGATGCTCCTCTGATGCTCCTCTGATGCTCCTCTGATGCTCCACTGATGCTCCACTGATGCTCCTCTGATGCTCCTCTGATGCTCCTCTGATGCTCCTCTGATGCTCCTCTGATGCTCCTCTGATGCTCCTCTGATGCTCCTCCGATGCTCCTCTGATGCTCCTCCGATGCTCCTCTGAGGCTCCTCTGATGCTTCACTGATGCTCCTCTGATGCTCCTCTGTTGCTCCTCTGATGCTCCTCTGTTGCTCCTCTGATGGTCCTCTGATGCTCCTCTGATGCTCCTCTGATGCTCCTCTGATGCTACACTGATGCTCCTCTGATGCTCCTCTGATGCTCCTCTGATGCTCCTCTGATGCTCCTCTGATGCTACACTGATGCTCCTCTGATGCTCCTCTGATGCTCCTCTGATGCTCCTCTGTTGCTCCTCTGATGCTCCTCTGTTGCTCCTCTGATGCTCCTCTGATGCTCCTCTGATGCTCCTCTGATGCTCCTCTGATGCTACACTGATGCTCCTCTGATGCTCCTCTGATGCTCCTCTGATGCTCCTCTGATGCTCCTCTGATGCTCCTCTGATGCTCCTCTGATGCTCCTCTGTTGCTCCTCTGATGCTCCTCTGATGCTCCTCTGATGCTCCTCTGATGCTCCACTGATGCTCCACTGATGCTCCTCTGATGCTCATCTGATGCTCCTCTGATGCTCCTCTGATGCTCCTCTGATGCTCCTCTGATGCTCCTCTGATGCTCCTCTGATGCTCCTCTGATGCTCTTCTGATGCTCCTCTGATGCTCCTCTGATGCTGCTCTGATGCTCCACTGATGCTCCTCTGATGCTCCTCTGATGCTCCTCTGATGCTCCTCTGATGCTCCTCTGATGCTCCTCCGATGCTCCTCTGAGGCTCCTCTGATGCTTCACTGATGCTCCTCTGATGCTCCTCTGTTGCTCCTCTGATGCTCCTCTGTTGCTCCTCTGATGCTCCTCTGATGCTCCTCTGATGCTCCTCTGATGCTCCTCTGATGCTACACTGATGCTCCTCTGATGCTCCTCTGATGCTCCTCTGATGCTCCTCTGATGCTCCTCTGATGCTCCTCTGTTGCTCCTCTGATGCTCCTCTGATGCTCCTCTGATGCTCCTCTGATGCTCCACTGATGCTCCACTGATGCTCCTCTGATGCTCCTCTGATGCTCATCTGATGCTCCTCTGATGCTCCTCTGATGCTCCTCTGATGCTCCTCTGATGCTCCTCTGATGCTCCTCTGATGCTCCTCTGATGCTCCTCTGATGCTCCTCTGATGGTCCTCTGATGCTCCTCTGATGCTCCTCTGATGCTCCTCTGATGCTCCTCTGATGCTCCTCTGATGCTCAACTGATGCTCCTCTGATGCTCCACTGATGCTACTCTGATGCTCCTCTGATGGTCCTCTGATGCTCCTCTGATGCTCCTCTGATGCTCCTCTGTTGCTCCTCTGATGCTCCTCAGATGCTCCTCTGATGCTCCTCTGATGCTCCACTGATGCTCCACTGATGCTCCTCTGATGCTCCTCTGATGCTCCTCTGATGCTCCTCTGATGCTCCTCTGATGCTCCTCTGATGCTCCTCTGAGGCTCCTCTGAGGCTCCTCTGATGCTCCTCTGATGCTCCTCTGATGCTCCTCTGATGCTCCTCTGATGCTCCTCTGATGCTCCTCTGATGCTCCTCCGATGCTCCTCTGAGGCTCCTCTGATGCTTCTCTGATGCTCCTCTGATGCTCCTCTGTTGCTCCTCTGATGCTCCTCTGTTGCTCCTCTGATGCTCCTCTGATGCTCCTCTGATGCTCCTCTGATGCTCCTCTGATGCTACACTGATGCTCCTCTGATGCTCCTCTGATGCTCCTCTGATGCTCCTCTGATGCTCCTCTGATGCTCCTCTGATGCTCCTCTGATGCTCCTCTGATGCTCCTCTGATGCTCCTCTGATGCTCCTCTGATGCTCCTCTGATGCTCCTCTGATGCTCCTCTGATGCTCCTCTGATGCTCCTCTGATGCTCCTGCTCCTGCTCCTGCTCCTGCTCCTGCTCCTCTGATGCTCCTCTGATGCTCCTCTGATGCTCCTCTGATGCTCCTCTGATGCTCCTCTGATGCTACACTGATGCTCCTCTGATGCTCCTCTGATGCTCCTCTGATGCTCCTCTGATGCTCCTCTGATGCTCCTCTGATGCTCCTCTGATGCTCCTCTGATGCTCCTCTGATGCTCCTCTGATGCTCCTCTTATGCTCCTCTGATGCTCCTCTGATGCTCCTCTGATGCTCCTCTGATGCTCCTGCTCCTGCTCCTGCTCCTGCTCCTGCTCCTCTGATGCTCCTCTGATGCTCCTCTGATGCTCCTCTGATGCTCCTCTGATGCTCCTCTGATGCTCCTCTGATGCTCCTCTGATGCTCCTCTGATGCTCCTGCTCCTGCTCCTGCTCCTGCTCCTGCTCCTCTGATGCTCCTCTGATGCTCCTGCTCCTTTTCCTGCTCCTGCTCCTGCTCCTGCTCCTGCTCCTCTGATGCTCCTCTGATGCTCTTGCTCCTGAACCTGCTCCTGCTCCTGCTTCTTCTCCTGCACCTGCTCCTGCTCCTGCTCCTGCTCCTCTGTTGCTCCTCTGATGCTCCTCTGTTGCTCCTCTGATGCTCCTCTGATGCTCCTCTGATGCTCCTCTGATGCTCCTCTGATGCTACACTGATGCTCCTCTGATGCTCCTCTGATGCTCCTCTGATGCTCCTCTGATGCTCCCCTGTTGCTCCTCTGATGCTCCTCTGATGCTCCTCTGATGCTCCACTGATGCTCCACTGATGCAACTCTGATGCTCCTCTGATGCTCCTCTGATGCTCCTCTGATGCTCCTCTGATGCTCCTCTGATGCTCCTCTGATGCTCCTCTGATGCTCCTCTGATGCTCCTCTGATGCTCCTCTGATGCTCCTCTGATGCTCCTCTGATGCTCCTCTGATGCTCCTCTGATGCTCCACTGATGCTCCTATGATGCTCCTCTGATGCTCCACTGATGCTCCTCTGATGCTCCTCTGATGCTCCTCTGATACTCCTCTGATGCTGCTCTGATGCTCCACTGATGCTCCTCTGATGCTCCTCTGATGCTCCTCTGATGCTCCTCTGATGCTCCACTGATGCTCCTCTGATGCTCCTCTGATGCTCCTCTGATGCTCCTCTGATGCTCCTCTGATGCTCCTCTGATGCTCCTCTGATGCTCCTCTGATGCTGCTCTGATGCTCCACTGATGCTCCTCTGATGCTCCTCTGATGCTCCTCTGATGCTCCTGCTCCTGCTCCTGCTCCTGCTCCTGCTCCTCTGATGCTCCTCTGATGCTCCTGCTCCTTTTCCTGCTCCTGCTCCTGCTCCTGCTCCTGCTCCTCTGATGCTCCTCTGATGCTCTTGCTCCTGAACCTGCTCCTTCTCCTGCTTCTGCTCCTGCACCTGCTCCTGCTCCTGCTCCTGCTCCTCTGTTGCTCCTCTGATGCTCCTCTGTTGCTCCTCTGATGCTCCTCTGATGCTCCTCTGATGCTCCTCTGATGCTCCTCTGATGCTACACTGATGCTCCTCTGATGCTCCTCTGATGCTCCTCTGATGCTCCTCTGATGCTCCTCTGATGCTCCTCTGATGCTCCTCTGATGCTCCTCTGATGCTCCTCTGATGCTCCTCTGATGCTCCTCTGATGCTCCCCTGTTGCTCCTCTGATGCTCCTCTGATGCTCCTCTGATGCTCCACTGATGCTCCACTGATGCAACTCTGATGCTCCTCTGATGCTCCTCTGATGCTCCTCTGATGCTCCTCTGATGCTCCTCTGATGCTCCTCCGATGCTCCTCTGAGGCTCCTCTGATGCTTCTCTGATGCTCCTCTGATGCTCCTCTGTTGCTCCTCTGATGCTCCTCTGTTGCTCCTCTGATGCTCCTCTGATGCTCCTCTGATGCTCCTCTGATGCTCCTCTGATGCTACACTGATGCTCCTCTGATGCTCCTCTGATGCTCCTCTGATGCTCCTCTGATGCTCCTCTGATGCTCCTCTGATGCTCCTCTGATGCTCCTCTGATGCTCCTCTGATGCTCCTCTGATGCTCCTCTGATGCTCCTCTGATGCTCCTCTGATGCTCCTCTGATGCTCCTCTGATGCTCCTCTGATGCTCCTGCTCCTGCTCCTGCTCCTGCTCCTGCTCCTCTGATGCTCCTCTGATGCTCCTCTGATGCTCCTCTGATGCTCCTCTGATGCTCCTCTGATGCTACACTGATGCTCCTCTGATGCTCCTCTGATGCTCCTCTGATGCTCCTCTGATGCTCCTCTGATGCTCCTCTGATGCTCCTCTGATGCTCCTCTGATGCTCCTCTGATGCTCCTCTGATGCTCCTCTTATGCTCCTCTGATGCTCCTCTGATGCTCCTCTGATGCTCCTCTGATGCTCCTGCTCCTGCTCCTGCTCCTGCTCCTGCTCCTCTGATGCTCCTCTGATGCTCCTCTGATGCTCCTCTGATGCTCCTCTGATGCTCCTCTGATGCTCCTCTGATGCTCCTCTGATGCTCCTCTGATGCTCCTGCTCCTGCTCCTGCTCCTGCTCCTGCTCCTCTGATGCTCCTCTGATGCTCCTGCTCCTTTTCCTGCTCCTGCTCCTGCTCCTGCTCCTGCTCCTCTGATGCTCCTCTGATGCTCTTGCTCCTGAACCTGCTCCTGCTCCTGCTTCTTCTCCTGCACCTGCTCCTGCTCCTGCTCCTGCTCCTCTGTTGCTCCTCTGATGCTCCTCTGTTGCTCCTCTGATGCTCCTCTGATGCTCCTCTGATGCTCCTCTGATGCTCCTCTGATGCTACACTGATGCTCCTCTGATGCTCCTCTGATGCTCCTCTGATGCTCCTCTGATGCTCCCCTGTTGCTCCTCTGATGCTCCTCTGATGCTCCTCTGATGCTCCACTGATGCTCCACTGATGCAACTCTGATGCTCCTCTGATGCTCCTCTGATGCTCCTCTGATGCTCCTCTGATGCTCCTCTGATGCTCCTCTGATGCTCCTCTGATGCTCCTCTGATGCTCCTCTGATGCTCCTCTGATGCTCCTCTGATGCTCCTCTGATGCTCCTCTGATGCTCCTCTGATGCTCCACTGATGCTCCTATGATGCTCCTCTGATGCTCCACTGATGCTCCTCTGATGCTCCTCTGATGCTCCTCTGATACTCCTCTGATGCTGCTCTGATGCTCCACTGATGCTCCTCTGATGCTCCTCTGATGCTCCTCTGATGCTCCTCTGATGCTCCACTGATGCTCCTCTGATGCTCCTCTGATGCTCCTCTGATGCTCCTCTGATGCTCCTCTGATGCTCCTCTGATGCTCCTCTGATGCTCCTCTGATGCTGCTCTGATGCTCCACTGATGCTCCTCTGATGCTCCTCTGATGCTCCTCTGATGCTCCTGCTCCTGCTCCTGCTCCTGCTCCTGCTCCTCTGATGCTCCTCTGATGCTCCTGCTCCTTTTCCTGCTCCTGCTCCTGCTCCTGCTCCTGCTCCTCTGATGCTCCTCTGATGCTCTTGCTCCTGAACCTGCTCCTTCTCCTGCTTCTGCTCCTGCACCTGCTCCTGCTCCTGCTCCTGCTCCTCTGTTGCTCCTCTGATGCTCCTCTGTTGCTCCTCTGATGCTCCTCTGATGCTCCTCTGATGCTCCTCTGATGCTCCTCTGATGCTACACTGATGCTCCTCTGATGCTCCTCTGATGCTCCTCTGATGCTCCTCTGATGCTCCTCTGATGCTCCTCTGATGCTCCTCTGATGCTCCTCTGATGCTCCTCTGATGCTCCTCTGATGCTCCTCTGATGCTCCCCTGTTGCTCCTCTGATGCTCCTCTGATGCTCCTCTGATGCTCCACTGATGCTCCACTGATGCAACTCTGATGCTCCTCTGATGCTCCTCTGATGCTCCTCTGATGCTCCTCTGATGCTCCTCTGATGCTCCTCCGATGCTCCTCTGATGCTCCTCTGATGCTCCTCTGATGCTCCTCTGATGCTCCTCTGATGCTCCTCTGATGCTCCTCTGATGCTCCTCTGATGCTCCACTGATGCTCCTCTGATGCTCCTCTGATGCTCCACTGATGCTCCTCTGATGCTCCTCTGATGCTCCTCTGATACTCCTCTGATGCTCCTCTGATGCTCCTCTGATGCTCCTCTGATGCTCCTCTGATGCTCCTCTGATGCTCCTCTGATGCTCCTCTGATGCTCCTCTGATGCTGCTCTGATGCTCCACTGATGCTCCTCTGATGCTCCTCTGATGCTCCTCTGATGCTCCTCTGATGCTCCTCTGATGCTCCACTGATGCTCCTCTGATGCTCCTCTGATGCTCCTCTGATGCTCCTCTGATGCTCCTCTGATGCTCCTCTGATGCTCCTCTGATGCTCCTCTGATGCTCCTCTGATGCTGCTCTGATGCTCCACTGATGCTCCTCTGATGCTCCTCTGATGCTCCTCTGATGCTCCTCCGATGCTCCTCTGAGGCTCCACTGATGCTTCTCTGATGCTCCTCTGATGCTCCTCTGTTGCTCCTCTGATGCTCCTCTGTTGCTCCTCTGATGCTCCTCTGATGCTCCTCTGTTGCTCCTCTGATGCTCCTCTGATGCTCCTCTGATGCTACACTGATGCTCCTCTGATGCTCCTCTCATGCTCCTCTGATGCTCCTCTGATGCTCCTCTGATGCTCCTCTGATGCTCCTCTGATGCTCCTCTGTTGCTCCTCTGATGCTCCTCTGATGCTCCTCTGTTGCTCCTCTGATGCTCCTCTGATGCTCCTCTGATGCTCCTCTGATGCTCCACTGATGCTCCACTGATGCTCCTCTGATGCTCCTCTGATGCTCCTCTGATGCTCCTCTGATGCTCCACTGATGCTCAACTGATGCTCCTCTGATGCTCCACTGATGCTACTCTTATGCTCCTCTGATGCTCCTCTGATGCTCCTCTGATGCTCCTCTGATGCTCCTCTGATGCTCCTCTGATGCTCCTCTGTTGCTCCTCTGATGCTCCTCTGTTGCTCCTCTGATGCTCCTCTGATGCTCCTCTGATGCTCCTCTGATGCTCCTCTGATGCTCCTCTGATGCTACACTGATGGTCCTCTGATGCTCCTCTGATGCTCCTCTGATGCTCCTCTGATGCTCCTCTGTTGCTCCTCTGATGCTCCTCTGATGCTCCTCTGATGCTCCTCTGATGCTCCTCTGATGCTCCTTTGATGCTCCTCTGATGCTACACTGATGTTCCTCTGATGCTGCTCTGATGCTCCTCTGATGCTCATCTGATGCTCCTCTGATGCTCCTCTGATGCTCCTCTGATGCTCCTCTGATGCTCCTCTGATTCTCCTCTGATGCTCCTCTGATGCTCCTCTGATGCTGCTCTGATGCTCCACTGATGTCCTCTGATGCTCCTCTGATGCTCCTCTGATGCTCCTCTGATGCTCCTCTGATGCTCCTCTGATGCTCCTCTGATGCTCCTCCGATGCTCCTCTGAGGCTCCTCTGATGCTTCTCTGATGCTCCTCTGATGCTCCTCTGTTGCTCCTCTGATGCTCCTCTGTTGCTCCTCTGATGCTCCTCTGATGCTCCTCTGATGCTCCTCTGATGCTCCTCTGATGCTACACTGATGCTCCTCTGATGCTCCTCTGATGCTCCTCTGATGCTCCTCTGATGCTCCTCTGATGCTCCTCTGTTGCTCCTCTGATGCTACTCTGATGCTCCTCTGATGCTCCTCTGATGCTCCACTGATGCTCCTCTGATGCTCCTCTGATGCTCTCTGATGCTCCTCTGATGCTCCTCTGATGCTCGTCTGATGCTCCTCTGATGCTCCTCTGATGCTCCTCTGATGCTCCTCTGATGCTCCTCTGATGCTCCTCTGATGCTCCTCTGATGCTCCTCTGATGCTCCTCTGATGCTCCTCTGATGCTCCTCTGATGCTCCTCTGATGCTCCACTGATGCTCCACTGATGCTCCTCTGATGCTCCTCTGATGCTCCACTGATGCTCCTCTGATGGTCCTCTGATGCTCCTCTGATGCTCCTCTGATGCTCCTCTGATGCTCCTCTGATGCTCCTCTGATGCTCCTCTGATGCTCCACTGATGCTCCTCTGATGCTCCTCTGATGCTCCTCTGATGCTCAACTGATGCTCCTCTGATGCTCCACTGATGCTACTCTGATGCTCCTCTGATGTTCCTCTGATGCTCCTCTGATTCTCCTCTGATGCTCCTCTGTTGCTCCTCTGATGCTCCTCTGATGCTCCTCTGATGCTCCTCTGATGCTCCACTGATGCTCCTCAGATGCTCCTCTGATGCTCCTCTGATGCTCCACTGATGCTCCACTGATGCTCCTCTGATGCTCCTCTGATGCTCCTCTGATGCTCCTCTGATGCTCCTCTGATGCTCCTCTAATGCTCCTCTGAGGCTCCTCTGAGGCTCCTCTGATGCTCCTCTGATGCTCCTCTGTTGCTCCTCTGATGCTCCTCTGATGCTCCTCTGATTCTCCTCTGATGCTCCTCTGATGGTCCTCTGATGCTCCCCTGATCCTCCTCTGATGCTGCTCTGATGCTCCTCTGATGCTCCTCTGATGCTCCTCTGATGCTCCTCTGATGCTCCTCTGACGCTCCTCTGAGGCTCCTCTGATGCTCCTCTGATGCTCCTCTGATGCTCCTCTGAGGCTCCTCTGAGGCTCCTCTGATGCTCCTCTGATGCTCCTCTGTTGCTCCTCTGATGCTCCTCTGATGCTCCTCTGATGCTCCTCTGATGCTCCTCTGATGCTCCTCTGATGCTCCTCTGATGCTCCTCTGATGCTCCTCTGATGCTCCTCTGAGGCTCCTCTGAGGCTCCTCTGATGCTCCTCTGATGCTCCTCTGATGCTCCTCTGATGCTCCTCCGATGCTCCTCCGATGCTCCTCCGATGCTCCTCTGATGCTCCTGCTCCTGCTCCTGCTCCTGCTCCTGCTCCTGCTCCTGCTCCTGCTCCTGCTCCTGCTCCTGTTTCTGCTCCTGCTCCTGCTCCTGCACCTCTGATGCTCCCCTGATGCACCTCCGATGCTCCTCTGATGCTCCTCTGATGCTCCTCTGATGCTCCTCAGATGCTCCTCTGATGCTCCTCTGCTGCTCCTCTGATGCTCCTGTGATGCTCATCTGATGCTCCTCTGATTCTCCTCTGATGCTCCTCCGATGCTCCTCTGATGCTCCTCTGATGCTCAACTGATGCTCCTCTGATGCTCCGCCTCTGAATCAGATCCCCACCTATGATTCCCCGTGTTTGATTCACTGCCTCTGATTCCCCGCCTCTGATTCCCCATCTCTGATTCACCACCTTTCATTCGCCACCTCTGATTCCCCATATCAGATTCCCCGCCTCTGTTTCCCCGCCTCTGATTCCCCTCCTCTGTTTCCCCATATCTGATTCCCCGCCTCTGATTCCCCAACTCTGATTCCCCGCCTCTGATTACACAGCTCTGATTCCCCGTCTCTGATTCCCCGTGTCTGATTCCCTGCCTCTGATTCCCAGCCTCTGATTCCCCATCTCTGATTCCCCGCCTCTGAATCCCCGTGTCTGATACCCAGCCTCTGATACCCCGCCCCTGATTCCCCACCTCTGATTTCCCATATCTGATTCCCCGCCTCAATTTCCGCGCCTCTGATTCCCCTCCTCTGATTCCCCATATCTGATTCCCCGACTCTGATTCCCCAACTCAGATTCCCCGCTTCTGATTCCCCAGCTTTGTTTCCCCGCCTCTGATTCCCCGCCTCTGTTTCCCCATATCTAATTCCCCGCCTCTGATTCCCAAACTCTGATTCCCCGCCTCTGATTCCCCAGCTCTCATTCCCCGACTCTGATTTTCCACATCTGATTTCCTGCCTCTGATTCGCTTCTGATTCCCTGCCTCTGATTCCCTGCCTCTGATTCCCCACCTCTGAATCCCCATATCTGATTCCCTGCCTCTGATTCCCTGCCTCTGATTCCCCGCCTCTGATTCCCCGCCTCTGATTCCCAAACTCTGATTCCCCACCTCTGATTCCCCATATCTGATTCCCCGCCTCTGTTTCCCCGCCTCTGATTCCCCGCCTCTGTTTCCCCATATCTGATTCCCCGCCTCTGATTCCCCAACTCTGATTCCCCGCCTCTGTTTCCCCAGCTCTGATTCCCCGCCTCTGATTCCCCGCATCTGATTCCCTGCCTCTGATGCCCCGCCTCTGATTCCCCATCACTGATTCCCCGCCTCTGATTCCCCGTGTCTGATTCCCTGCCACTGATTCCCCGCCTCTGATTCCCCGCCTCTGATTCCCCAACTCTGATTCACCGCATCTGATTCCCCAGCTCTGATTCCCCGCCTCTGAATCCCCGCGTCTGATTCCGTGCCTCTGATTCCCAGCCTCTGATTCCCCATCTCTGATTCCCCACCTCTGATTCACCACCTCTGATTCCCCATATTTGATTCCCCGCCTCAGCTTCCCCGCCTCTGATTCCCCCCTCTGATTCCCATATCTGATACCCCGCCTCTGATTCCCCAACTCTGATTCCCCGCCTCTGATTCCCCAGCTCTGATTCCCCGCCTCTGAATCCCCAACTCTGATTCCCTGCCTCTGATTCCCCAGCTCTGATTCCCCGCCTCTGATTCCCTGCCTCTGTTTCGCAACCTCTGATTCCCCACCTCTGATTCCCCATATATGATTCCCCACCTCTGTTTCCCTGCCTCCGATTCCCAGCCTCTGTTTCCCTATATGAGATTCCCCGCCTCTGATTCCCCAACTCTGATTCCCCGCCTCTGATTCCCCAGCTCTGATTCCCCACCTATGATTCCCCGTGTTTGATTCACTGCCTCTGATTCCCCGCCTCTGATTCCCCATCTCTGATTCACCGCCTTTCATTCGTCACCTCTGATTCCCCATATCAGATTCCCCGCCTCTGTTTCCCCGCCTCTGATTCCCCTCCTCTGTTTCCCCATATCTGATTCCCCGCCTCTGATTCCCCAACTCTGATTCCCCGCCTCTGATTACCCAGCTCTGATTCCCCGCCTCTGATTCCCCGCGTTTGATTCCCTGCCTCTGATTCCCAGCCTATGATTCCCCATCTCTGATTCCCCGCCTCTGAATCCCCGTCTGATTCCCCGCCTCTGACTCCCCGCGTCTGAATCCCTGCCTCTGATTCCCCGCCTTTGATTCCCCGCCTCTGATTCCCCGTGTCTGATTCCCTTCCTCTGATTCCCCGCCTCTGATTCCCCATCTCTGATTCACCACCTCTGATTCCCCACCTCTGATTCCCCATATCTGATTCCCCGCCTCAGTTTCCCCGCCTCTGATTCACCCCTCTGATTCCCCACATCTGAATCCCCGCCTCTGATTCCCCAACTCTGATTCCCCGCCTCTGATTCCCCAGCTCTGATTCCCCGCCTCTGAATCCCCAACTCTGATTCCCTGCCTCTGATTCCCCAGCTCTGATTCACCGCCTCTGATTCCCTAGCTCTTATTCCCTGCATCTGATTTCCCGCCTGTGATTCCCCATCTCTGATTCACAACCTCTTATTCCCCACCTCTGATTCCCCATATCTGATTCCCCGCCTCTGTTTGCCCGCCTCTAATTCCCCGCCTCAGTTTCCGCATATCTGATTCCCCGCCTCTGAATCCCCAACTCTGATTCCCTGCCTCAGATTCCCCAGCTCTGATTCCCCGCCTCAGATTCCCCGCCTCTGATTCACAGCCTCTGATTCCCCGTGTTTGATTTCCTGCCTTTGATTCCCCGCCTCCGATTCCCCACCTCTGATTCCCCATATCTGATTCCCCACCTATTTTCCCCGCCTCTGATTCCCCGCCTCTGATTCCCCATCTCTGATTCCTGGACTCTGATTCCCCACTTCTGATTCCCCATCTCTGATTCCGCACATCCGATTCCCTGCCTCTGATACCCCGCCTCTGATTCCCCGCCTCTGATTCCCTCCTCTGATTCCCAACCTCTGATTCCCCACCTCTGAGTCCCCATATCTGATTCCCCGCCTCTGTTTCCCCGCCTCTGATTCCCCGCCTCTGTTTCCCCATATCTGATTCCCCACTCTGATTCCCCAAGTCTGATTCCCCGCCTCTGATTCCCCAGCTCTGATTCCCCGCCTCTGATTCCCCGCGTCTTATTCCCTGCATCTGATTCCCCGCCTCTGATTCCCCATCTCTGATTCCCAGCCTCTGAATCCCCGTGTCTGATACCCAGCCTCTGATACCCCGCCCCTGATTCCCCACCTCTGATTCCCCATATCTGATACCCCGCCTCTGTTTCTGCGCCTCTGATTCCCCGCCTCTGATTCCCCATATCTGATTCCCCGCCTCTGACTCCCCAACTCTGATTCCACGCTTCTGATTCCCCAGCTCTGATTCCCCGCCTCTGATTCCCCGCCTCTGTTTCCCCATATCTGATTCCCCGCCTCTGAATCCCCAACTCTGATTCCCCGCCTCTGATTCCCCAGCTCTGATTCCCCGTGTTTGATTCCCCGCCTCTGATTCCCCATCTTTGATTCCCGGCCTCTGATTGCCGGCCTCTGATTCCCGGCGTCTCATCCCCGGCCTCTGATTCCCGGCCTCTGATTCCCCGCCTCTGATTCCCCATCTCTGATTCCGCACATCTGAATCTCTGCCTCTGATTCCCCACCCCTGACTCCCCGCCTCTGATTCCCTGCCTCTTTTTCCCAACCTCTGATTCCCCATATCTCATTCCCAACCTCTGATTCCCCATCTCTGATTCCAGGACTCTGATTCCTGGCCTCTTATTCCCGGCATCTGAATCCCGGACTCTGATCCCGGCCTCTGATTCCCCACTTCTGATTCTGATCCCAGCCTCTGATTCCCCATCTCTGATTCCGCACATCTGATTCCCTGCCTCTGATTCCACACCTCTGATTCCCCATATCTGATTCCCCGCCTCTGTTTCCCCGCCTCTGATTCCCCGCCTCTGTTTCCCCATATCTAATTCCCCGCCTCTGATTCCCCAAATCTGATTCCCTGCCTCTGATTACCCAGCTCTGATTCCCCGCGTCTGATTCCCTGCCTCTGATTCCCCGCCTCTGAATCCCCGTGTCTGATAGCCAGCCTCTGATACCCCACCCCTGATTCCCCACCTCTGATTCCCCATATCTGATTCCCCGCCTCTCTTTCCGTGCCTCTAATTCCCCGCCTCTGATTCCCCATATCTGATTCCCCGCCTCCGATTCCCCAACTCTGATTTCCCCGCCTCTGATTCCCCAGCTCTGTTTCCCCGCCTCTGATTCCCCGCCTCTGTTTCCCCATATCTAATTCAACGCCTCTGATTCCCAAACTCTGATTCCCCGCCTCTGATTCCCCACATCTGATTCCCTTCCTCTGATTCCCCGCCTCTGATTCCCTGCCTCTGATTCCCCAGCTCTGATTCCCCGTGTTTGATTCCCCGCCTCTGAATCCCCATCTCTGATTCCCGGCCTCTGATTGCCGGCCTCCGATTCCCCGCCTCTGATTCCCCAGCTCTGATTCCCCGCCTCTGATTCCCCGTGTTTGATTCCCTGCCTCTGATTCCCCGCCTCTGATTCACCATCTCTGGTTCACCGCCTTTCATTCGCCACCCTGATTCCCCATATCAGATTCCTCGCCTCTGTTTCCCCGCCTCTGATACCCCGCCTCTGATTCCCCATATTTCATTCCCCGCCTCTGATTCCCCATCTCTGATTCCCGGACTCTGATTCCTGGCCTCTTATTCCCGGCATCTGATTCCCGGCCTCTGATCCCAGCCTCTGATTCCCCGCTTCTGATTCTGATCCCTGCCTCTGATTCCCCATCTCTGATTCCGCACATCTGATTCCCTGCATCTGATTCCCCACCTCTGATTCCCCATATCTGATTCCCCGCCTCTGTTTCCCCGCCTCTAATTCCCCGCCTCTGTTTCCCCATATCTATTCCCCGCCTCTGATTCCCCGCCTCTGATTCCCCAGCTCTGATTCCCCGCCTCTGAATCCCCAACTCTGATTCCCTGCCTCTGATTCCCCAGCTCTGATTCCCCGCCTCTGATTCCCCAGCTCTGATTCCCTGCCTCTGTTTCGCAACCTCTGATTCCCCACCTCTGATTCCCCATATATGATTCCCCACCTCTGTTTCCCTGCCTCTGATTCCCAGCCTCTGTTTCCCCATATCTGATTCCCCGCCTCTGATTCCCCAACTCTGATTCCCCGCCTCTGATTCCCCAGCTCTGATTCCCCACCTATGATTCCCCGTTTTTGATTCACTGCCTCTGATTCCCCGCCTCTGATTCCCCATCTCTGATTCACCACCTTTCATTCGCCACCTCTGATTCCCCATATCAGATTCCCCGCCTCTGATTCCCTCCCTCTGATTCCCCATCTCCGATTCCGCACATCTGATTCCCCGCCTCAGATTCCCTGCCTCTGATTCCCAACCTCTGATAACCCACCTCTGATTCCCCATATCTGATTCCCCGCCTCTGTTTCCCCGCCTCTGATTCCCCTCCTCTGATTCCCCAACTCAAATTCCCCGCCTCTGATTCCCCAGCTCTGATTCCCCGTGTTTGATTCCCTGCCTCTGATTCCCTGCCCTGATTCCCCATCTCTGTTTCACCGCCTTTGATTCGCCACCCCTGATTCCCCATATCTGATTCCCCGCCTCTGTTTCCCCGCCTCTGATTCCCTGCCTCTGATTCCCAACCTCTGATTCCACACCTCTGATTCCCCATATCTGATTCCCCGCCTCTGTTTCCCCGCCTCTGATTCCCTGCCCCTGTTTCCCCATATCTGATTCCCTGCCTCTGATTCCCCAACTCTGATTCCCCGCCTCTGATTCCTCAGCTCTGATTCCCCACCTCTGATTTCCCGTGTTTGAATCCCTGCCTCTGATTCCCCGCCTCTGATTCCCCATCTCTGATTCACCGCCTTTGATTCGCCACCTCTGATTCCACATATCTGATTCCCCACCTCTGTTTCCCCGCCTCTGATTCCCCGCCTCTGATTCTCCATATCTCATTCCCCGCCTCTGAATCCCCATCTCTGATTCCCGGACTCTGATTCCCCACCTCTGATTCCCGGCCTCTTATTCCCAGCATCTGATTCCCGGCCTCTGATTCCCGGCCTCTGATTCCCCGCTTCTGATTCTGATTCCCTGCCTCTGATTCCCGATCTCTGATTCCGCACATCTGATTCCCTGCCTCTGATTCCCCACCTCTGATTCCCCATATCTGATTTCCCGCCTCTGTTTCCCCGCCTCTGATTCCCCGCCTCTGTTTCCCCATATCTAATTCTCAACCTCTGATGCCCCAACTCTGATTCCCTGCCTCTGATTCCCCGCGTTCTATTCCCTGCCTCTGATTCCCCGCCTCTGATTCCCCACCTCTGATTCCCCATATCTGATTTCCCGCCTCTGTTTCCCCGCCTCTGATTCCCCGCCTCTGTTTCCCCATATCTAATTCCCCGCCTCTGATTCCCCGCCTCTGATTCCCCAAATCTGATTCCCCGCCTCTGATTACCCAGCTCTGATTCCCCGCGTCTGATTCCCTGCCTCTGATTCCCCGCCTCTGAATCCCCGTGTCTGATACCCAGCCTCTGATACCCCACCCCTGATTCCCCACCTCTGATTCCCCATATCTGATTCCCCGCCTCTCTTTCCGTGCCTCTAATTCCCCGCCTCTGATTCCCCATATCTGATTCCCCGCCTCCGATTCCCCAACTCTGATTTCCCCGCCTCTGATTCCCCAGCTCTGTTTCCCCGCCTCTGATTCCCCGCCTCTGTTTCCCCATATCTAATTCCACGCCTCTGATTCCCAAACTCTGATTCCCCGCCTCTGATTCCCCAGCTCTGATTCCCCGCCTCTGATTCCCCACATCTGATTCCCTTCCTCTGATTCCCCGCCACTGATTCCCTGCCTCTGATTCCCCAGCTCTGATTCCCCGTGTTTGATTCCCCGCCTCTGAATCCCCATCTCTGATTCCCGGCCTCTGATTGCCGGCCTCCGATTCCCGGCCTCTGATTCCCGGCCTCTGATTCCCGGCCTCTGATTCCCCGCCTCTGATTCCCCGCCTCTGATTCGCTGCCTCTGATTCCCCATCTCTGATTCTGCACATCTGATTCCCTGCCTCTGATTCCCCGCCTCTGACTCCCCGCCTCTGATTCCCTGCCTCTGTTTCCCATCCTCTGATTCCCCACCTCTGATTCCCCATATCTGATTCCCCGCCTCTGTTTCCCCATATCTGATTCCCCGCCTCTGATTCACCAACTCTGATTCCCCGCCTCTGATTCCCCAGCTCTGATTCCCCGCCTCTGATTCACCATCTCTGATTCACCGCCTTTCATTCGCCACCCTGATTCCCCATATCAGATTCCCCGCCTCTGTTTCCCCGCCTCTGATACCCCGCCTCTGATTCCCCATATTTCATTCCCCGCCTCTGATTCCCCATCTCTGATTCCCGGACTCTGATTCCTGGCCTCTTATTCCCGGCATCTGATTCCCGGCCTCTGATCCCGGCCTCTGATTCCCCGCTTCTGATTCTGATCCCTGCCTCTGATTCCCCATCTCTGATTCCGCACATCTGATTCCCTGCCTCTGATTCCCCACCTCTGATTCCCCATATCTGATTCCCCGCCTCTGTATCCCCGCCTCTAATTCCCCGCCTCTGTTTCCCCATATCTATTTCCCCGCCTCTGATTCCCCGCCTCTGATTCCCCAGCTCTGATTCCCCGCCTCTGAATCCCCAACTCTGATTCCCTGCCTCTGATTCTCCAGCTCTGATTCCCCGCCTCTGATTCCCCAGCTCTGATTCCCTGCCTCTGTTTCGCAACCTCTGATTCCCCACCTCTGATTCCCCATATATGATTCCCCACCTCTGTTTCCCTGCCTCTGATTCCCAGCCTCTGTTTCCCCATATCTGATTCCCCGCCTCTGATTCCCCAACTCTGATTCCCCGCCTCTGATTCCCCAGCTCTGATTCCCCACCTATGATTCCCCGTGTTTGATTCACTGCCTCCGATTCCCCGCCTCTGATTCCCCATCTCTGATTCACCGCCTTTCATTCGCCACCTCTGATTCCCCATATCAGATTCCCCGCCTCTGATTCCCTGCCTCTGATTCCCCATCTCCGATTCCGCACATCTGATTCCCCGCCTCAGATTCCCTGCCTCTGATTCCCAACCTCTGATAACCCACCTCTGATTCCCCATATCTGATTTCCCGCCTCTGTTTCCCCGCCTCTGATTCCCCTCCTCTGATTCCCCAACTCTAATTCCCCGCCTCTGATTCCCCAGCTCTGATTCCCCGTGTTTGATTCCCTGCCTCTGATTCCCTGCCCTGATTCCCCATCTCTGTTTCACCGCCTTTGATTCGCCACCTCTGATTCCCCATATCTGATTCCCCGCCTCTGTTTCCCCGCCTCTGATTCCCTGCCTCTGATTCCCAACCTCTGATTCCACACCTCTGATTCCCCATATCTGATTCCCCGCCTCTGTTTCCCCGCCTCTGATTCCCTGCCCCTGTTTCCCCATATCTGATTCCCCGCCTCTGATTCCCCAGCTCTGATTCCCAACCTCTGATTTCCCGTGTTTGATTCCCTGCCTCTGATTACCCGCCTCTGATTCCCCATCTCTGATTCACCGCCTTTGATTCGCCACCTCTGATTCCACATATCTGATTCCCCACCTCTGTTTCCCCGCCTCTGATTCCCCGCCTCTGATTCTCCATATCTCATTCCCCGCCTCTGAATCCCCATCTCTGATTCCCGGACTCTGATTCCCCACCTCTGATTCCCGGCCTCTTATTCCCAGCATCTGATTCCCGGCCTCTGATTCCCGGCCTCTGATTCCCCGCTTCTGATTCTGATTCCCTGCCTCTGATTCCCCATCTCTGATTCCGCACATCTGATTCCCTGCCTCTGATTCCCCACCTCTGATTCCCCATATCTGATTTCCCGCCTCTGTTTCCCGGCCTCTGATTCCCTGCTTCTGATTCCCCATCTCTGATTCCGCAAATCTAATTCCCTGCCTCTGATTCCCCACCTCTGATTCCCCATATCTGATTCCCCGCCTCTGTTTCCCCGCCTCTGATTCCCCACCTCTGTTTCCCCATATCTAAGTCCCCGCCTCTGATTCGCCAACTTTGATTCCCCACCTCTGATTCCCCAGCTCTGATTACCCGCCTCTGATTCCCCGCATCTGATTCCATGCATCTGATTCCCAGCCTCTGATTCCCAGCCTCTGATTCCCAACCTCTGATTCCCCACCTCTGATCCCCATATCTGATTCCCCGCCTCTGTTTCCCCGCCTCTGATTCCCCAAATCTGATTCCCCGCCTCTGATTACCCAGCTCTGATTCCCCGCGTCTGATTCCCTGCCTCTGATTCCCCGCCTCTGAATCCCCGTGTCTGATACCCAGCCTCTGATACCCCACCCCTGATTCCCCACCTCTGATTCCCCATATCTGATTCCCCGCCTCTCTTTCCGTGCCTCTAATTCCCCGCCTCTGATTCCCCATATCTGATTCCCCGCCTCCGATTCCCCAGCTCTGATATCCCCGCCTCTGATTCCCCAGCTCTGTTTCCCCGCCTCTGATTCCCCGCCTCTGTTTCCCCATATCTAATTCCACGCCTCTGATTCCCAAACTCTGATTCCCCGCCTCTGATTCCCCAGCTCTGATTCCCCGCCTCTGATTCCCCACATCTGATTCCCTTCCTCTGATTCCCCGCCTCTGATTCCCTGCCTCTGATTCCCCAGCTCTGATTCCCCGTGTTTGATTCCCCGCCTCTGAATCCCCATCTCTGATTCCCGGCCTCTGATTGCCGGCCTCCGATTCCCGGCCTCTGATTCCCGGCCTCTGATTCCCGGCCTCTGATTCCCCGCCTCTGATTCCCCGCCTCTGATTCGCTGCCTCTGATTCCCCATCTCTGATTCTGCACATCTGATTCCCTGCCTCTGATTCCCCGCCTCTGACTCCCTGCCTCTGATTCCCTGCCTCTGTTTCCCATCCTCTGATTCCCCACCTCTGATTCCCCATATCTGATTCCCCGCCTCTGTTTCCCCATATCTGATTCCCCGCCTCTGATTCACCAACTCTGATTCCCCGCCTCTGATTCCCCAGCTCTGATTCCCCGCCTCTGATTCACCATCTCTGATTCACCGCCTTTCATTCGCCACCCTGATTCCCCATATCAGATTCCCCGCCTCTGTTTCCCCGCCTCTGATACCCCGCCTCTGATTCCCCATATTTCATTCCCCGCCTCTGATTCCCCATCTCTGATTCCCGGACTCTGATTCCTGGCCTCTTATTCCCGGCATCTGATTCCCGGCCTCTGATCCCGGCCTCTGATTCCCCGCTTCTGATTCTGATCCCTGCCTCTGATTCCCCATCTCTGATTCCGCACATCTGATTCCCTGCCTCTGATTCCCCACCTCTGATTCCCCATATCTGATTCCCCGCCTCTGTTTCCCCGCCTCTAATTCCCCGCCTCTGTTTCCCCATATCTATTTCCCCGCCTCTGATTCCCCGCCTCTGATTCCCCAGCTCTGATTCCCCGCCTCTGAATCCCCAACTCTGATTCCCTGCCTCTGATTCTCCAGCTCTGATTCCCCGCCTCTGATTCCCCAGCTCTGATTCCCTGCCTCTGTTTCGCAACCTCTGATTCCCCACCTCTGATTCCCCATATATGATTCCCCACCTCTGTTTCCCTGCCTCTGATTCCCAGCCTCTGTTTCCCCATATCTGATTCCCCGCCTCTGATTCCCCAACTCTGATTCCCCGCCTCTGATTCCCCAGCTCTGATTCCCCACCTATGATTCCCCGTGTTTGATTCACTGCCTCCGATTCCCCGCCTCTGATTCCCCATCTCTGATTCACCGCCTTTCATTCGCCACCTCTGATTCCCCATATCAGATTCCCCGCCTCTGATTCCCTGCCTCTGATTCCCCATCTCCGATTCCGCACATCTGATTCCCCGCCTCAGATTCCCTGCCTCTGATTCCCAACCTCTGATAACCCACCTCTGATTCCCCATATCTGATTCCCCGCCTCTGTTTCCCCGCCTCTGATAACCCTCCTCTGATTCCCCAACTCTAATTCCCCGCCTCTGATTCCCCAGCTCTGATTCCCCGTGTTTGATTCCCTGCCTCTGATTCCCTGCCCTGATTCCCCATCTCTGTTTCACCGCCTTTGATTCGCCACCTCTGATTCCCCATATCTGATTCCCCGCCTCTGTTTCCCCGCCTCTGATTCCCTGCCTCTGATTCCCAACCTCTGATTCCACACCTCTGATTCCCCATATCTGATTCCCCGCCTCTGTTTCCCCGCCTCTGATTCCCTGCCCCTGTTTCCCCATATCTGATTCCCTGCCTCTGATTCCCCAACTCTGATTCCCCGCCTCTGATTCCCCAGCTCTGATTCCCAACCTCTGATTTCCCGTGTTTGATTCCCTGCCTCTGATTCCCCGCCTCTGATTCCCCATCTCTGATTCACCGCCTTTGATTCGCCACCTCTGATTCCACATATCTGATTCCCCACCTCTGTTTCCCCGCCTCTGATTCCCCGCCTCTGATTCTCCATATCTCATTCCCCGCCTCTGAATCCCCATCTCTGATTCCCGGACTCTGATTCCCCACCTCTGATTCCCGGCCTCTTATTCCCAGCATCTGATTCCCGGCCTCTGATTCCCGGCCTCTGATTCCCCGCTTCTGATTCTGATTCCCTGCCTCTGATTCCCCATCTCTGATTCCGCACATCTGATTCCCTGCCTCTGATTCCCCACCTCTGATTCCCCATATCTGATTTCCCGCCTCTGTTTCCCCGCCTCTGATTCCCCGCCTCTGGTTCCCCATATCTAATTCTCAACCTCTGATGCCCCAACTCTGATTCCCTGCCTCTGATTCCCCGCGTTCTATTCCCTGCCTCTGATTCCCCGCCTGTGATTCCCCATCTCTGATTCACCACCTCTGATTCCCCACCTCTGATTCCCCATATCTAATTTCCCGCCTCTGTTTGCCCGCCTCTGATTCCCCGCCTCTGTTTCCCCATATCTGATTCCCCGCCTCTGAATCCCCAACTCTGATTCCCTGCCTCTGATTCCCCAGCTCTGATTCCCCGCCTTTGATTCCCCCCGTCTGATTCCCAGCCTCTGAATCCCCGTGTCTGATTTCCTGCCTCTGATTCCCCGCCTCTGATTCCCCATCTCTGATTCACAGCCTCTGATTCCCCACCTCTGATTCCCCATCTCTGATTCCGCACATCTGATTCCCTGCCTCTGATTCCCCAGCTCTGATTCCCCGCCTCTGATTCCCCGTGTTTGATTCCCTGCCTCTGATTCCCCGCCTCTGATTCACCATCTCTGATTCAACGCCTTTGATTCGCCACCTCTGATTCCCCATATCTGATTCCTCGCCTCTGTTTCCCCGCCTCTGATTCCCCTCCTCTGATTCCCCATATCTCATTCCCCGCCTCTGATTCCCCATCTCTGATTCCCGGACTCTGATTCCCCACCTCTGATTCCCGGCCTCTTATTCCCAGCATCTGATTCCGGCCTCTGATTCCCGGCCTCTGATTCCCTGCTTCTGATTCCCCATCTCTGATTCCGCAAATCTAATTCCCTGCCTCTGATTCCCCACCTCTGATTCCCCATATCTGATTCCCCGCCTCTGTTTCCCCGCCTCTGATTCCCCACCTCTGTTTCCCCATATCTAAGTCCCCGCCTCTGATTCGCCAACTTTGATTCCCCACCTCTGATTCCCCAGCTCTGATTACCCGCCTCTGATTCCCCGCATCTGATTCCATGCATCTGATTCCCAGCCTCTGATTCCCAGCCTCTGATTCCCAACCTCTGATTCCCCACCTCTGATCCCCATATCTGATTCCCCGCCTCTGTTTCCCCGCCTCTGATTCCCCGCCTCTGTTTCCCCATATCTGATCCCCACCTCTATTTGCCCGCCTCTGATTCCCCGCCTCTGTTTCCCCATATCTGATTCCCCGCCTCTGAATCCCCAACTCTGATTCCCTGCCTCTAATTTCCCAGCTCTGATTCCCCACCTCTGATTCCCCGCGTCTGATTACCGGCCTCTGATTCCCCACCTCTGATTCCCCATCTCTGATTCACAACCTCTGATTCCCCACCTCTGATACCCCATATCTGATTCCCCGCCTCTGTTTCCCCGCCTCTGATTCCCCACCTCTGATTCCCAATATCTGATTCCCCGCCTCTGATTCCCCACCTCTGATTCCCTGCCTCTGATTCCCTGCCCTGATTCCCCATCTCTGTTTCACCGCCTTTGATTCGCCACCTCTGATTCCCCATATCTGATTCCCCACCTCTGTTTCCCCGCCTCTGATTCCCTGCCTCTGATTCCCAACCTCTGATTCCACACCTCTGATTCCCCATATCTGATACCCCGCCTCTGTTTCCCCGCCTCTGATTCCCTGCCCCTGTTTCCCCATATCTGATTCCCTGCCTCTGATTCCCCAACTCTGATTCCCCGCCTCCGATTCCACAGCTCTGATTCCCCGCCTCTGATTTCCCGTGTTTGATTCCCTGCCTCTGATTCCCCGCCTCTGATTCCCCATCTCTGATTCACCGCCTTTGATTCGCCACCTCTGATTCCACATATCTGATTCCCCACCTCTGTTTCCCCGCCTCTGATTCCCCGCCTCTGATTCTCCATATCTCATTCCCCGCCTCTGAATCCCCATCTCTGATTCCCGGACTCTGATTCCCCACCTCTGATTCCCGGCCTCTTATTCCCAGCATCTGATTCCCGGCCTCTGATTCCCGGCCTCTGATTCCCCGCTTCTGATTCTGATTCCCTGCCTCTGATTCCCCATCTCTGATTCCGCACATCTGATTCACTGCCTCTGATTCCCCACCTCTGATTCCCCATATCTGATATCCCGCCTCTGTTTCCCCGCCTCTGATTCCCCGCCTCTGTTTCACCATATCTAATTCCCAACCTCTGATGCCCCAACTCTGATTCCCTGCCTCTGATTTCCCGCGTTCTATTCCCTGCCTCTGATTCCCCGCCTGTGATTCCCCATCTCTGATTCACCACCTCTGATTCCCCACCTCTGATTCCCCATCTCTGATTCCGCACATCTGATTCCCTGCCTCTGATTCCCCGACTCTGATCCCCAACTCTGATTCCCTGCCTCTGATTCCCCAGCTCTGATTCCCCGCCTTTGATTCCCCCCGTCTGATTCCCAGCCTCTGAATCCCCGTGTCTGATTTCCTGCCTCTGATTCCCCGCCTCTGATTCCCCATCTCTGATTCACAGCCTCTGATTCCCCACCTCTGATTCCCCATCTCTGATTCCGCACATCTGATTCCCTGCCTCTGATTCCCCGACTCTGATCCCCACCTCTGATTCCCCAGCTCTGATTCCCCGCCTCTGATTCCCCAACTCTGATTCCCCGCCTCTGATTCCCCAGCTCTGATTCCCCGCCTCTGATTCCCCGTGTTTGATTCCCTGCCTCTGATTCCCCGCCTCTGATTCCCCATCTCTGATTCAACGCCTTTGATTCGCCACCTCTGATTCCCCATATCTGATTCCTCGCCTCTGTTTCCCAGCCTCTGATTCCCCTCCTCTGATTCCCCATATCTCATTCCCCGCCTCTGATTCCCTATCTCTGATTCCCGGACTCTGATTCCCCACCTCTGATTCCCGGCCTCTTATTCCCGGCATCTGATTCCGGCCTCTGATTCCCGGCCTCTGATTCCCTGCTTCTGATTCCCCATTTCTGATTCCGCAAATCTAATTCCCTGCCTCTGATTCCCCACCTCTGATTCCCCATATCTGATTCCCCGCCTCTGTTACCCCGCCTCTGATTCCCCGCCTCTGTTTCCCCATATCTAAGTCCCCGCCTCTGATTCCCCAACTTTGATTCCCCACCTCTGATTCCCCAGCTCTGATTCCCCGCCTCTGATTCCCCGCATCTGATTCCATGCATCTGATTCCCAGCCTCTGATTCCCAGCCTCTGATTCCCAACCTCTGATTCCCCACCTCTGATCCCCATATCTGATTCCCCGCCTCTGATTCCCCGCCTCTGATTCCCCGCCTCTGTTTCCCCATATCTGATCCCCGCCTCTATTTGCTCACCTCTGATTCCCCGCCTCTGTTTCCCCATATCTGATTCCCCGCCTCTGAATCCCCAACTCTGATTCCCTGCCTCTAATTTCCCAGCTCTGATTCCCCGCCTCTGATTCCCCGCGTCTGATTACCGGCCTCTGATTCCCCGCCTCTGATTCCCCATCTCTGATTCACAACCTCTGATTCCCCACCTCTGATACCCCATATCTGATTCCCCGCCTCTGTTTCCCCGCCTCTGATTCCCCACCTCTGATTCCCAATATCTGATTCCCCACCTCTGATTCCCCACCTCTGATTCCCCGCCTCTGATTCGCCAGCTATGATTCCCCGCCTCTTATTCCCCGCGTCTGATTCCCTGCCTCTGATTCCCCGCCTCTGATTCCACATCTCTGATTCACCACCTCTGATTCCCCGCGTCTGATTCCCTGCCTCTGATTCCCCATCTCTGATTCCCCATCTCTGATTGCCTAATTCTGATTCCCCTCCTCTGATTCCCCGTGTTTGATTCCCTGCCTCTGATTCCCGGCCTCTGATTCCCCATCTCTGATTCACCGCCTTTGATTCGCCACCTCTGATTCGCCATATCTGATTCCCCGCCTCTGTTTCCCCGCCTCTGATTCCCCGCCTCTGATTCCCCATATCTCATTCCCCGCCTCTGAATCCCCATCTCTGATTCCCGGACTCTGATTCCCCACCTCTGATTCCCGGCCTCTTATTCCCGGCATCTGATTCCGGCCTCTGATTCCCGGCCTCTGATTCCCTGCTTCTGATTCTGATTCCCTGCCTTTGATTCCCCATCTCTGATTCCGCACATCTGATTCCCTGCCTCTGATTCCCCATCTCTGATTCCGCACATCTGATTCCCTGCCTCTGATTCCCCGCCTCTGAATCCCCGTGTCTGATACCCAGCCTCTGATACCCCACCCCTGATTCCCCACCTCTGATTCCCCATATCTGATTCCCCGCCTCTCTTTCCGTGCCTCTAATTCCCCGCCTCTGATTTCCCATATCTGATTCCCCGCCTCCGATTCCCCAACTCTGATTTCCCCGCCTCTGATTCCCCAGCTCTGTTTCCCCGCCTCTGATTCCCCGCCTCTGTTTCCCCATATCTAATTCCACGCCTCTGATTCCCAAACTCTGATTCCCCGCCTCTGATTCCCCAGCTCTGATTCCCCGCCTCTGATTCCCCACATCTGATTCCCTTCCTCTGATTCCCCGCCTCTGATTCCCTGCCTCTGATTCCCCAGCTCTGATTCCCCGTGTTTGATTTCCCGCCTCTGAATCCCCATCTCTGATTCCCGGCCTCTGATTGCCGCCCTCTGATTCCCGGCCTCTGATTCCCGGCCTCTGATTCCCGGCCTCTGATTCCCCGCCTCTGATTCCCCGCCTCTGATTCGCTGCCTCTGATTCCCCATCTCTGATTCTGCACATCTGATTCCCTGCCTCTGATTCCCCGCCTCTGACTCCCCGCCTCTGATTCCCTGCCTCTGTTTCCCATCCTCTGATTCCCCACCTCTGATTCCCCATATCTGATTCCCCGCATCTGTTTCCCCATATCTGATTCCCCGCCTCTGATTCCCCAACTCTGATTCCCCGCCTCTGATTCCCCAGCTCTGATTCCCCGCCTCTGATTCCCCGTGTTTGATTCCCTGCCTCTGATTCCCCGCCTCTGATTCACCATCTCTGATTCACCGCCTTTCATTCGCCACCCTGATTCCCCATATCAGATTCCCCGCCTCTGTTTCCCCGCCTCTGATACCCCGCCTCTGATTCCCCATATTTCATTCCCCGCCTCTGATTCCCCATCTCTGATTCCCGGACTCTGATTCCTGGCCTCTTATTCCCGGCATCTGATTCCCGGCCTCTGATCCCGGCCTCTGATTCCCCGCTTCTGATTCTGATCCCTGCCTCTGATTCCCCATCTCTGATTCCGCACATCTGATTCCCTGCCTCTGATTCCCCACCTCTGATTCCCCATATCTGATTCCCCGCCTCTGTTTCCCCGCCTCTAATTCCCCGCCTCTGTTTCCCCATATCTATTTCCCCGCCTCTGATTCCCCGCCTCTGATTCCCCAGCTCTGATTCCACGCCTCTGAATCCCCAACTCTGATTCCCTGCCTCATATTCCGCAGCTCTGATTCCCCGCCTCTGATTCCCCAGCTCTGATTCCCTGCCTCTGTTTCGCAACCTCTGATTCCCCACCTCTGATTCCCCATATATGATTCCCCACCTATGTTTCCCTGCCTCTGATTCCCAGCCTCTGTTTCCCCATATCTGATTCCCCGCCTCTGATTCCCCAACTCTGATTCCCCGCCTCTGATTCCCCAGCTCTGATTCCCCACCTATGATTCCCCGTGTTTGATTCACTGCCTCTGATTCCCCGCCTCTGATTCCCCATCTCTGATTCACCGCCTTTCATTCGCCACCTCTGATTCCCCATATCAGATTCCCCGCCTCTGTTTCCCCGCCTCTGATTCCCCTCCTCTGTTTCCCCATATCTGATTCCCCGCTTCTGATTCCCCAACTCTGATTCCCCGCCTCTGATTCCCCAGCTCTGATTCCCCGCCTTTGATTCCCCCCGTCTGATTCCCAGCCTCTGAGTCCCCGTGTCTGATTTCCTGCCTCTGATTCCCCGCCTCTGATTCCCCATCTCTGATTCACAGCCGCTGATTCCCCACCTCTGATTCCCCATCTCTGATTCCGCACATCTGATTCCCTGCCTCTGATTCCCCGACTCTGATCCCCACCTCTGATTCCCCAGCTCTGATTCCCCGCCTCTGATTCCCCAACTCTGATTCCCCGCCTCTGATTCCCCAGCTCTGATTCCCCGCCTCTGATTCCCCGTGTTTGATTCCCTGCCTCTGATTCCCCGCCTCTGATTCCCCATCTCTGATTCAACGCCTTTGATTCGCCACCTCTGATTCCCCATATCTGATTCCTCGCCTCTGTTTCCCCGCCTCTGATTCCCCTCCTCTGATTCCCCATATCTCATTCCCCGCCTCTGATTCCCAATCTCTGATTCCCGGTCTCTTATTCCCGGCATCTGATTCCGGCCTCTGATTCCCGGCCTCTGATTCCCTGCTTCTGATTCCCCATCTCTGATTCCGCAAATCTAATTCCCTGCCTCTGATTCCCCACCTCTGATTCCCCATATCTGATTCCCCGCCTCTGTTTCCCCGCCTCTGATTCCCCGCCTCTGTTTCCCCATATCTAAGTCCCCGCCTCTGATTCCCCAACTTTGATTCCCCACCTCTGATTCCCCAGCTCTGATTCCCCGCCTCTGATTCCCCGCATCTGATTCCATGCATCTGATTCCCAGCCTCTGATTCCCAGCCTCTGATTCCCAACCTCTGATTCCCCACCTCTGATCCCCATATCTGATTCCCCGCCTCTGTTTCCCCGCCTCTGATTCCCCGCCTCTGTTTCCCCATATCTGAACCCCGCCTCTATTTGCCCGCCTCTGATTCATCGCCTCTGTTTCCCCATATCTGATTCCCCGCCTCTGAATCCCCAACTCTGATTCCCTGCCTCTAATTTCCCAGCTCTGATTCCCCGCCTCTGATTCCCCGCGTCTGATTACCGGACTCTGATTCCCCGCCTCTGATTCCCCATCTCTGATTCACAACCTCTGATTCCCCACCTCTGATACCCCATATCTGATTCCCCGCCTCTGTTTCCCCGCCTCTGATTCCCCATATCTGATTCCCCACCTATTTTCCCCGCCTCTGATTCCCCGCCTCTGATTCCCCATCTCTGATTCCTGGACTCTGATTCCCCACTTCTGATTCCCCATCTCTGATTCCGCACATCCGATTCCCTGCCTCTGATACCCCGCCTCTGATTCCCCGCCTCTGATTCCCTCCTCTGATTCCCAACCTCTGATTCCCCACCTCTGAGTCCCCATATCTGATTCCCCGCCTCTGTTTCCCCGCCTCTGATTCCCCGCCTCTGTTTCCCCATATCTGATTCCCCACTCTGATTCCCCAAGTCTGATTCCCCGCCTCTGATTCCCCAGCTCTGATTCCCCGCCTCTGATTCCCCGCGTCTTATTCCATGCATCTGATTCCCCGCCTCTGATTCCCCATCTCTGATTCCCAGCCTCTGAATCCCCGTGTCTGATACCCAGCCTCTGATACCCCGCCCCTGATTCCCCACCTCTGATTCCCCATATCTGATACCCCGCCTCTGTTTCTGCGCCTCTGATTCCCCGCCTCTGATTCCCCATATCTGATTCCCCGCCTCTGACTCCCCAACTCTGATTCCATGCTTCTGATTCCCCAGCTCTGATTCCCCGCCTCTGATTCCCCGCCTCTGTTTCCCCATATCTGATTCCCCGCCTCTGATTCCCCAACTCTGATTCCCCGCCTCTGATTCCCCAGCTCTGATTCCCCGTGTTTGATTCCCCGCCTCTGATTCCCCATCTTTGATTCCCGGCCTCTGATTGCCGGCCTCTGATTCCCGGCGTCTCATCCCCGGCCTCTGATTCCCGGCCTCTGATTCCCCGCCTCTGATTCCCCATCTCTGATTCCGCACATCTGAATCTCTGCCTCTGATTCCCCACCTCTGACTCCCCGCCTCTGATTCCCTGCCTCTGTTTCCCAACCTCTGATTCCCCATATCTCATTCCCAACCTCTGATTCCCCATCTCTGATTCCAGGACTCTGATTCCTGGCATCTTATTCCCGGCATCTGAATCCCGGACTCTGATCCCGGCCTCTGATTCCCCACTTCTGATTCTGATCCCAGCCTCTGATTCCCCATCTCTGATTCCGCACATCTGATTCCCTGCCTCTGATTCCACACCTCTGATTCCCCATATCTGATTCCCCGCCTCTGTTTCCCCGCCTCTGATTCCCCGCCTCTGTTTCCCCATATCTAATTCCCCGCCTCTGATTCCCCAAATCTGATTCCCCGCCTCTGATTACCCAGCTCTGATTCCCCGCGTCTGATTCCCTGCCTCTGATTCCCCGCCTCTGAATCCCCGTGTCTGATAGCCAGCCTCTGATACCCCACCCCTGATTCCCCACCTCTGATTCCCCATATCTGATTCCCCGCCTCTCTTTCCGTGCCTCTAATTCCCCGCCTCTGATTCCCCATATCTGATTCCCCGCCTCCGATTCCCCAACTCTGATTTCCCCGCCTCTGATTCCCCAGCTCTGTTTCCCCGCCTCTGATTCCCCGCCTCTGTTTCCCCATATCTAATTCCACGCCTCTGATTCCCAAACTCTGATTCCCCGCCTCTGATTCCCCACATCTGATTCCCTTCCTCTGATTCCCCGCCTCTGATTCCCTGCCTCTGATTCCCCAGCTCTGATTCCCCGTGTTTGATTCCCCGCCTCTGAATCCCCATCTCTGATTCCCGGCCTCTGATTGCCGGCCTCCGATTCCCCGCCTCTGATTCCCCAGCTCTGATTCCCCGCCTCTGATTCCCCGTGTTTGATTCCCTGCCTCTGATTCCCCGCCTCTGATTCACCATCTCTGGTTCACCGCCTTTCATTCGCCACCCTGATTCCCCATATCAGATTCCTCGCCTCTGTTTCCCCGCCTCTGATACCCCGCCTCTGATTCCCCATATTTCATTCCCCGCCTCTGATTCCCCATCTCTGATTCCCGGACTCTGATTCCTGGCCTCTTATTCCCGGCATCTGATTCCCGGCCTCTGATCCCAGCCTCTGATTCCCCGCTTCTGATTCTGATCCCTGCCTCTGATTCCCCATCTCTGATTCCGCACATCTGATTCCCTGCCTCTGATTCCCCACCTCTGATTCCCCATATCTGATTCCCCGCCTCTGTTTCCCCGCCTCTAATTCCCCGCCTCTGTTTCCCCATATCTATTCCCCGCCTCTGATTCCCCGCCTCTGATTCCCCAGCTCTGATTCCCCGCCTCTGAATCCCCAACTCTGATTCCCTGCCTCTGATTCCCCAGCTCTGATTCCCCGCCTCTGATTCCCCAGCTCTGATTCCCTGCCTCTGTTTCGCAACCTCTGATTCCCCACCTCTGATTCCCCATATATGATTCCCCACCTCTGTTTCCCTGCCTCTGATTCCCAGCCTCTGTTTCCCCATATCTGATTCCCCGCCTCTGATTCCCCGTGTTTGATTCCCTGCCTCTGATTCCCCGCGTCTGATTCACCATCTCTGATTCAACGCCTTTGATTCGCCACCTCTGATTCCCCATATCTGATTCCTCGCCTCTGTTTCCCCGCCTCTGATTCCCCTCCTCTGATTCCCCATATCTCATTCCCCGCCTCTGATTCCCCATCTCTGATTCCCGGACTCTGATTCCCCACCTCTGATTCCCGGCCTCTTATTCCCAGCATCTGATTCCGGCCTCTGATTCCCGGCCTCTGATTCCCTGCTTCTGATTCCCCATCTCTGATTCCGCAAATCTAATTCCCTGCCTCTGATTCCCCACCTCTGATTCCCCATATCTGATTCCCCGCCTCTGTTTCCCCGCCTCTGATTCCCCACCTCTGTTTCCCCATATCTAAGTCCCCTCCTCTGATTCGCCAACTTTGATTCCCCACCTCTGATTCCCCAGCTCTGATTACCCGCCTCTGATTCCCCGCATCTGATTCCATGCATTTGATTCCCAGCCTCTGATTCCCAGCCTCTGATTCCCAACCTCTGATTCCCCACCTCTGATCCCCATATCTGATTCCCCGCCTCTGTTTCCCCGCCTCTGATTCCCCAAATCTGATTCCCCGCCTCTGATTACCCAGCTCTGATTCCCCGCGTCTGATTCCCTGCCTCTGATTCCCCGCCTCTGAATCCCCGTGTTTGATACCCAGCCTCTGATACCCCACCCCTGATTTCTCACCTCTGATTCCCCATATCTGATTCCCCACCTCTCTTTCCGTGCCTCTAATTCCCCGCCTCTGATTCCCCATATCTGATTCCCCGCCTCCGATTCCCCAGCTCTGATTTCCCCGCCTCTGATTCCCCAGCTCTGTTTCCCCGCCTCTGATTCCCCGCCTCTGTTTCCCCATATCTAATTCCACGCCTCTGATTCCCAAACTCTGATTCCCCGCCTCTGATTCCCCAGCTCTGATTCCCCGCCTCTGATTCCCCACATCTGATTCCCTTCCTCTGATTCCCCGCCTCTGATTCCCTGCCTCTGATTCCCCAGCTCTGATTCCCCGTGTTTGATTCCCCGCCTCTGAATCCCCATCTCTGATTCCCGGCCTCTGATTGCCGGCCTCCGATTCCCGGCCTATGATTCCCGGCCACTGATTCCCGGCCTCTGATTCCCCGCCTCTGATTCCCCGCCTCTGATTCGCTGCCTCTGATTCCCCATCTCTGATTCTGCACATCTGATTCCCTGCCTCTGATTCCCCGCCTCTGACTCCCTGCCTCTGATTCCCTGCCTCTGTTTCCCATCCTCTGATTCCCCACCTCTGATTCCCCATATCTGATTCCCCGCCTCTGTTTCCCCATATCTGATTCCCCGCCTCTGATTCACCAACTCTGATTCCCCGCCTCTGATTCCCCAGCTCTGATTCCCCGCCTCTGATTCACCATCTCTGATTCACCGCCTTTCATTCGCCACCCTGATTCCCCATATCAGATTCCCCGCCTCTGTTTCCCCGCCTCTGATACCCCGCCTCTGATTCCCCATATTTCATTCCCCGCCTCTGATTCCCCATCTCTGATTCCCGGACTCTGATTCCTGGCCTCTTATTCCCGGCATCTGATTCCCGGCCTCTGATCCCGGCTTCTGATTCCCCGCTTCTGATTCTGATCCCTGCCTCTGATTCCCCATCTCTGATTCCGCACATCTGATTCCCTGCCTCTGATTCCCCACCTCTGATTCCCCATATCTGATTCCCCGCCTCTGTTTCCCCGCCTCTAATTCCCCGCCTCTGTTTCCCCATATCTATTTCCCCGCCTCTGATTCCCCGCCTCTGATTCCCCAGCTCTGATTCCCCGCCTCTGAATCCCCAACTCTGATTCCCTGCCTCTGATTCTCCAGCTCTGATTCCCCGCCTCTGATTCCCCAGCTCTGATTCCCTGCCTCTGTTTCACAACCTCTGATTCCCCACCTCTGATTCCCCATATATGATTCCCCACCTCTGTTTCCCTGCCTCTGATTCCCAGCCTCTGTTTCCCCATATCTGATTCCCCGCCTCTGATTCCCCAACTCTGATTCCCCGCCTCTGATTCCCCAGCTCTGATTCCCCACCTATGATTCCCCGTGTTTGATTCACTGCCTCCGATTCCCCGCCTCTGATTCCCCATCTCTGATTCACCGCCTTTCATTCGCCACCTCTGATTCCCCATATCAGATTCCCCGCCTCTGATTCCCTGCCTCTGATTCCCCATCTCCGATTCCGCACATCTGATTCCCCGCCTCAGATTCCCTGCCTCTGATTCCCAACCTCTGATAACCCACCTCTGATTCCCCATATCTGATTCCCCGCCTCTGTTTCCCCGCCTCTGATAACCCTCCTCTGATTCCCCAACTCTAATTCCCCGCCTCTGATTCCCCAGCTCTGATTCCCCGTGTTTGATTCCCTGCCTCTGATTCCCTGCCCTGATTCCCCATCTCTGTTTCACCGCCTTTGATTCGCCACCTCTGATTCCCCATATCTGATTCCCCGCCTCTCTTTCCCCGCCTCTGATTCCCTGCCTCTGATTCCCAACCTCTGATTCCACACCTCTGATTCCCCATATCTGATTCCCCGCCTCTGTTTCCCCGCCTCTGATTCCCTGCCCCTGTTTCCCCATATCTGATTCCCTGCCTCTGATTCCCCAACTCTGATTCCCCGCCTCTGATTCCCCAGCTCTGATTCCCAACCTCTGATTTCCCGTGTTTGATTCCCTGCCTCTGATTCCCCGCCTCTGATTCCCCATCTCTGATTCACCGCCTTTGATTCGCCACCTCTGATTCCACATATCTGATTCCCCACCTCTGTTTCCCCGCCTCTGATTCCCCGCCTCTGATTCTCCATAACTCATTCCCCGCCTCTGAATCCCCATCTCTGATTCCCGGACTCTGATTCCCCACCTCTGATCCCGGCCTCTTATTCCCAGCATCTGATTCCCGGCCTCTGATTCCCGGCCTCTGATTCCCCGCTTCTGATTCTGATTCCCTGCCTCTGATTCCCCATCTCTGATTCCGCACATCTGATTCCCTGCCTCTGATTCCCCACCTCTGATTCCCCATATCTGATTTCCCGCCTCTGTTTCCCCGCCTCTGATTCCCCGCCTCTGGTTCCCCATATCTAATTCTCAACCTCTGATGCCCCAACTCTGATTCCCTGCCTCTGATTCCCCGCGTTCTATTCCCTGCCTCTGATTCCCCGCCTGTGATTCCCCATCTCTGATTCACCACCTCTGATTCCCCACCTCTGATTCCCCATATCTAATTTCCCGCCTCTGTTTGCCCGCCTCTGATTCCCCGCCTCTGTTTCCCCATATCTGATTCCCCGCCTCTGAATCCCCAACTCTGATTCCCTGCCTCTGATTCCCCAGCTCTGATTCCCCGCCTTTGATTCCCCCCGTCTGATTCCCAGCCTCTGAATCCCCGTGTCTGATTTCCTGCCTCTGATTCCCCGCCTCTGATTCCCCATCTCTGATTCACAGCCTCTGATTCCCCACCTCTGATTCCCCATCTCTGATTCCGCACATCTGATTCCCTGCCTCTGATTCCCCAGCTCTGATTCCCCGCCTCTGATTCCCCGTGTTTGATTCCCTGCCTCTGATTCCCCGCCTCTGATTCACCATCTCTGATTCAACGCCTTTGATTCGCCACCTCTGATTCCCCATATCTGATTCCTCGCCTCTGTTTCCCCGCCTCTGATTCCCCTCCTCTGATTCCCCATATCTCATTCCCCGCCTCTGATTCCCCATCTCTGATTCCCGGACTCTGATTCCCCACCTCTGATTCCCGGCCTCTTATTCCCAGCATCTGATTCCGGCCTCTGATTCCCGGCCTCTGATTCCCTGCTTCTGATTCCCCATCTCTGATTCCGCAAATCTAATTCCCTGCCTCTGATTCCCCACCTCTGATTCCCCATATCTGATTCCCCGCCTCTGTTTCCCCGCCTCTGATTCCCCACCTCTGTTTCCCCATATCTAAGTCCCCGCCTCTGATTCGCCAACTTTGATTCCCCACCTCTGATTCCCCAGCTCTGATTACCCGCCTCTGATTCCCCGCATCTGATTCCATGCATCTGATTCCCAGCCTCTGATTCCCAGCCTCTGATTCCCAACCTCTGATTCCCCACCTCTGATCCCCATATCTGATTCCCCGCCTCTGTTTCCCCGCCTCTGATTCCCCGCCTCTGTTTCCCCATATCTGATCCCCACCTCTATTTGCCCGCCTCTGATTCCCCGCCTCTGTTTCCCCATATCTGATTCCCCGCCTCTGAATCCCCAACTCTGATTCCCTGCCTCTAATTTCCCAGCTCTGATTCCCCACCTCTGATTCCCCGCGTCTGATTACCGGCCTCTGATTCCCCACCTCTGATTCCCCATCTCTGATTCACAACCTCTGATTCCCCACCTCTGATACCCCATATCTGATTCCCCGCCTCTGTTTCCCCGCCTCTGATTCCCCACCTCTGATTCCCAATATCTGATTCCCCGCCTCTGATTCCCCACCTCTGATTCCCTGCCTCTGATTCCCTGCCCTGATTCCCCATCTCTGTTTCACCGCCTTTGATTCGCCACCTCTGATTCCCCATATCTGATTCCCCACCTCTGTTTCCCCGCCTCTGATTCCCTGCCTCTGATTCCCAACCTCTGATTCCACACCTCTGATTCCCCATATCTGATACCCCGCCTCTGTTTCCCCGCCTCTGATTCCCTGCCCCTGTTTCCCCATATCTGATTCCCTGCCTCTGATTCCCCAACTCTGATTCCCCGCCTCCGATTCCCCAGCTCTGATTCCCCGCCTCTGATTTCCCGTGTTTGATTCCCTGCCTCTGATTCCCCGCCTCTGATTCCCCATCTCTGATTCACCGCCTTTGATTCGCCACCTCTGATTCCACATATCTGATTCCCCACCTCTGTTTCCCCGCCTCTGATTCCCCGCCTCTGATTCTCCATATCTCATTCCCCGCCTCTGAATCCCCATCTCTGATTCCCGGACTCTGATTCCCCACCTCTGATTCCCGGCCTCTTATTCCCAGCATCTGATTCCCGGCCTCTGATTCCCGGCCTCTGATTCCCCGCTTCTGATTCTGATTCCCTGCCTCTGATTCCCCATCTCTGATTCCGCACATCTGATTCACTGCCTCTGATTCCCCACCTCTGATTCCCCATATCTGATATCCCGCCTCTGTTTCCCCGCCTCTGATTCCCCGCCTCTGTTTCCCCATATCTAATTCCCAACCTCTGATGCCCCAACTCTGATTCCCTGCCTCTGATTTCCCGCGTTCTATTCCCTGCCTCTGATTCCCCGCCTGTGATTCCCCATCTCTGATTCACCACCTCTGATTCCCCACCTCTGATTCCCCATATCTAATTCCCCGCCTCTGAATCCCCGCCTCTGATTCCCCGCCTCTGTTTCCCCATATCTGATTCCCCGCCTCTGAATCCCCAACTCTGATTCCCTGCCTCTGATTCCCCAGCTCTGATTCCCCGCCTTTGATTCCCCCCGTCTGATTCCCAGCCTCTGAATCCCCGTGTCTGATTTCCTGCCTCTGATTCCCCGCCTCTGATTCCCCATCTCTGATTCACAGCCTCTGATTCCCCACCTCTGATTCCCCATCTCTGATTCCGCACATCTGATTCCCTGCCTCTGATTCCCCGACTCTGATCCCCACCTCTGATTCCCCAGCTCTGATTCCCCGCCTCTGATTCCCCAACTCTGATTCCCCGCCTCTGATTCCCCAGCTCTGATTCCCCGCCTCTGATTCCCCGTATTTGATTCCCTGCCTCTGATTCCCCGCCTCTGATTCCCCATCTCTGATTCAACGCCTTTGATTCGCCACCTCTGATTCCCCATATCTGATTCCTCGCCTCTGTTTCCCAGCCTCTGATTCCCCTCCTCTGATTCCCCATATCTCATTCCCCGCCTCTGATTCCCTATCTCTGATTCCCGGACTCTGATTCCCCACCTCTGATTCCCGGCCTCTTATTCCCGGCATCTGATTCCGGCCTCTGATTCCCGGCCTCTGATTCCCTGCTTCTGATTCCCCATTTCTGATTCCGCAAATCTAATTCCCTGCCTCTGATTCCCCACCTCTGATTCCCCATATCTGATTCCCCGCCTCTGTTACCCCGCCTCTGATTCCCCGCCTCTGTTTCCCCATATCTAAGTCCCCGCCTCTGATTCCCCAACTTTGATTCCCCACCTCTGATTCCCCAGCTCTGATTCCCCGCCTCTGATTCCCCGCATCTGATTCCATGCATCTGATTCCCAGCCTCTGATTCCCAGCCTCTGATTCCCAACCTCTGATTCCCCACCTCTGATCCCCATATCTGATTCCCCGCCTCTGATTCCCCGCCTCTGATTCCACGCCTCTGTTTCCCCATATCTGATCCCCGCCTCTATTTGCCCACCTCTGATTCCCCGCCTCTGTTTCCCCATATCTGATTCCCCGCCTCTGAATCCCCAACTCTGATTCCCTGCCTCTAATTTCCCAGCTCTGATTCCCCGCCTCTGATTCCCCGCGTCTGATTACCGGCCTCTGATTCCCCGCCTCTGATTCCCCATCTCTGATTCACAACCTCTGATTCCCCACCTCTGATACCCCATATCTGATTCCCCGCCTCTGTTTCCCCGCCTCTGATTCCCCACCTCTGATTCCCAATATCTGATTCCCCACCTCTGATTCCCCACCTCTGATTCCCCGCCTCTGATTCGCCAGCTATGATTCCCCGCCTCTTATTCCCCGCGTCTGATTCCCTGCCTCTGATTCCCCGCCTCTGATTCCACATCTCTGATTCACCACCTCTGATTCCCCGCGTCTGATTCCCTGCCTCTGATTCCCCATCTCTGATTCCCCATCTCTGATTGCCTAATTCTGATTCCCCTCCTCTGATTCCCCGTGTTTGATTCCCTGCCTCTGATTCCCGGCCTCTGATTCCCCATCTCTGATTCACCGCCTTTGATTCGCCACCTCTGATTCGCCATATCTGATTCCCCGCCTCTGTTTCCCCGCCTCTGATTCCCCGCCTCTGATTCCCCATATCTCATTCCCCGCCTCTGAATCCCCATCTCTGATTCCCGGACTCTGATTCCCCACCTCTGATTCCCGGCCTCTTATTCCCGGCATCTGATTCCGGCCTCTGATTCCCGGCCTCTGATTCCCTGCTTCTGATTCTGATTCCCTGCCTTTGATTCCCCATCTCTGATTCCACACATCTGATTCCCTGCCTCTGATTCCCCATCTCTGATTCCGCACATCTGATTCCCTGCCTCTGATTCCCCGCCTCTGAATCCCCGTGTCTGATACCCAGCCTCTGATACCCCACCCCTGATTCCCCACCTCTGATTCCCCATATCTGATTCCCCGCCTCTCTTTCCGTGCCTCTAATTCCCCGCCTCTGATTTCCCATATCTGATTCCCCGCCTCTGATTCCCCAACTCTGATTTCCCCGCCTCTGATTCCCCAGCTCTGTTTCCCCGCCTCTGATTCCCCGCCTCTGTTTCCCCATATCTAATTCCACGCCTCTGATTCCCAAACTCTGATTCCCCGCCTCTGATTCCCCAGCTCTGATTCCCCGCCTCTGATTCCCCACATCTGATTCCCTTCCTCTGATTCCCCGCCTCTGATTCCCTGCCTCTGATTCCCCAGCTCTGATTCCCCGTGTTTGATTTCCCGCCTCTGAATCCCCATCTCTGATTCCCGGCCTCTGATTGCCGCCCTCTGATTCCCGGCCTCTGATTCCCGGCCTCTGATTCCCGGCCTCTGATTCCCCGCCTCTGATTCCCCGCCTCTGATTCGCTGCCTCTGATTCCCCATCTCTGATTCTGCACATCTGATTCCCTGCCTCTGATTCCCCGCCTCTGACTCCCCGCCTCTGATTCCCTGCCTCTGTTTCCCATCCTCTGATTCCCCACCTCTGATTCCCCATATCTGATTCCCCGCATCTGTTTCCCCATATCTGATTCCCCGCCTCTGATTCCCCAACTCTGATTCCCCGCCTCTGATTCCCCAGCTCTGATTCCCCGCCTCTGATTCCCCGTGTTTGATTCCCTGCCTCTGATTCCCCGCCTCTGATTCACCATCTCTGATTCACCGCCTTTCATTCGCCACCCTGATTCCCCATATCAGATTCCCCGCCTCTGTTTCCCTGCCTCTGATACCCCGCCTCTGATTCCCCATATTTCATTCCCCGCCTCTGATTCCCCATCTCTGATTCCCGGACTCTGATTCCTGGCCTCTTATTCCCGGCATCTGATTCCCGGCCTCTGATCCCGGCCTCTGATTCCCCGCTTCTGATTCTGATCCCTGCCTCTGATTCCCCATCTCTGATTCCGCACATCTGATTCCCTGCCTCTGATTCCCCACCTCTGATTCCCCATATCTGATTCCCCTCCTCTGTTTCCCCGCCTCTAATTCCCCGCCTCTGTTTCCCCATATCTATTTCCCCGCCTCTGATTCCCCGCCTCTGATTCCCCAGCTCTGATTCCACGCCTCTGAATCCCCAACTCTGATTCCCTGCCTCATATTCCGCAGCTCTGATTCCCCGCCTCTGATTCCCCAGCTCTGATTCCCTGCCTCTGTTTCGCAACCTCTGATTCCCCACCTCTGATTCCCCATATATGATTCCCCACCTATGTTTCCCTGCCTCTGATTCCCAGCCTCTGTTTCCCCATATCTGATTCCCCGCCTCTGATTCCCCAACTCTGATTCCCCGCCTCTGATTCCCCAGCTCTGATTCCCCACCTATGATTCCCCGTGTTTGATTCACTGCCTCTGATTCCCCGCCTCTGATTCCCCATCTCTGATTCACCGCCTTTCATTCGCCACCTCTGATTCCCCATATCAGATTCCCCGCCTCTGTTTCCCCGCCTCTGATTCCCCTCCTCTGTTTCCCCATATCTGATTCCCCGCTTCTGATTCCCCAACTCTGATTCCCCGCCTCTGATTCCCCAGCTCTGATTCCCCGCCTTTGATTCCCCCCGTCTGATTCCCAGCCTCTGAGTCCCCGTGTCTGATTTCCTGCCTCTGATTCCCCGCCTCTGATTCCCCATCTCTGATTCACAGCCGCTGATTCCCCACCTCTGATTCCCCATCTCTGATTCCGCACATCTGATTCCCTGCCTCTGATTCCCCGACTCTGATCCCCACCTCTGATTCCCCAGCTCTGATTCCCCGCCTCTGATTCCCCAACTCTGATTCCCCGCCTCTGATTCCCCAGCTCTGATTCCCCGCCTCTGATTCCCCGTGTTTGATTCCCTGCCTCTGATTCCCCGCCTCTGATTCCCCATCTCTGATTCAACGCCTTTGATTCGCCACCTCTGATTCCCCATATCTGATTCCTCGCCTCTGTTTCCCCGCCTCTGATTCCCCTCCTCTGATTCCCCATATCTCATTCCCCGCCTCTGATTCCCAATCTCTGATTCCCGGTCTCTTATTCCCGGCATCTGATTCCGGCCTCTGATTCCCGGCCTCTGATTCCCTGCTTCTGATTCCCCATCTCTGATTCCGCAAATCTAATTCCCTGCCTCTGATTCCCCACCTCTGATTCCCCATATCTGATTCCCCGCCTCTGTTTCCCCGCCTCTGATTCCCCGCCTCTGTTTCCCCATATCTAAGTCCCCGCCTCTGATTCCCCAACTTTGATTCCCCACCTCTGATTCCCCAGCTCTGATTCCCCGCCTCTGATTCCCCGCATCTGATTCCATGCATCTGATTCCCAGCCTCTGATTCCCAGCCTCTGATTCCCAACCTCTGATTCCCCACCTCTGATCCCCATATCTGATTCCCCGCCTCTGTTTCCCCGCCTCTGATTCCCCGCCTCTGTTTCCCCATATCTGAACCCCGCCTCTATTTGCCCGCCTCTGATTCATCACCTCTGTTTCCCCATATCTGATTCCCCGCCTCTGAATCCCCAACTCTGATTCCCTGCCTCTAATTTCCCAGCTCTGATTCCCCGCCTCTGATTCCCCGCGTCTGATTACCGGCCTCTGATTCCCCGCCTCTGATTCCCCATCTCTGATTCACAACCTCTGATTCCCCACCTCTGATACCCCATATCTGATTCCCCACCTCTGTTTCCCCGCCTCTGATTCCCCATATCTGATTCCCCACCTATTTTCCCCGCCTCTGATTCCCCGCCTCTGATTCCCCATCTCTGATTCCTGGACTCTGATTCCCCACTTCTGATTCCCCATCTCTGATTCCGCACATCCGATTCCCTGCCTCTGATACCCCGCCTCTGATTCCCCGCCTCTGATTCCCTCCTCTGATTCCCAACCTCTGATTCCCCACCTCTGAGTCCCCATATCTGATTCCCCGCCTCTGTTTCCCCGCCTCTGATTCCCCGCCTCTGTTTCCCCATATCTGATTCCCCACTCTGATTCCCCAAGTCTGATTCCCCGCCTCTGATTCCCCAGCTCTGATTCCCCGCCTCTGATTCCCCGCGTCTTATTCCCTGCATCTGATTCCCCGCCTCTGATTCCCCATCTCTGATTCCCAGCCTCTGAATCCCCGTGTCTGATACCCAGCCTCTGATACCCCGCCCCTGATTCCCCACCTCTGATTCCCCATATCTGATACCCCGCCTCTGTTTCTGCGCCTCTGATTCCCCGCCTCTGATTCCCCATATCTGATTCCCCGCCTCTGACTCCCCAACTCTGATTCCACGCTTCTGATTCCCCAGCTCTGATTCCCCGCCTCTGATTCCCCGCCTCTGTTTCCCCATATCTGATTCCCCGCCTCTGATTCCCCAACTCTGATTCCCCGCCTCTGATTCCCCAGCTCTGATTCCCCGTGTTTGATTCCCCGCCTCTGATTCCCCATCTTTGATTCCCGGCCTCTGATTGCCGGCCTCTGATTCCCGGCGTCTCATCCCCGGCCTCTGATTCCCGGCCTCTGATTCCCCGCCTCTGATTCCCCATCTCTGATTCCGCACATCTGAATCTCTGCCTCTGATTCCCCACCTCTGACTCCCCGCCTCTGATTCCCTGCCTCTGTTTCCCAACCTCTGATTCCCCATATCTCATTCCCAACCTCTGATTCCCCATCTCTGATTCCAGGACTCTGATTCCTGGCCTCTTATTCCCGGCATCTGAATCCCGGACTCTGATCCCGGCCTCTGATTCCCCACTTCTGATTCTGATCCCAGCCTCTGATTCCCCATCTCTGATTCCGCACATCTGATTCCCTGCCTCTGATTCCACACCTCTGATTCCCCATATCTGATTCCCCGCCTCTGTTTCCCCGCCTCTGATTCCCCGCCTCTGTTTCCCCATATCTAATTCCCCGCCTCTGATTCCCCAAATCTGATTCCCCGCCTCTGATTACCCAGCTCTGATTCCCCGCGTCTGATTCCCTGCCTCTGATTCCCCGCCTCTGAATCCCCGTGTCTGATAGCCAGCCTCTGATACCCCACCCCTGATTCCCCACCTCTGATTCCCCATATCTGATTCCCCGCCTCTCTTTCCGTGCCTCTAATTCCCCGCCTCTGATTCCCCATATCTGATTCCCCGCCTCCGATTCCCCAACTCTGATTTCCCCGCCTCTGATTCCCCAGCTCTGTTTCCCCGCCTCTGATTCCCCGCCTCTGTTTCCCCATATCTAATTCCACGCCTCTGATTCCCAAACTCTGATTCCCCGCCTCTGATTCCCCACATCTGATTCCCTTCCTCTGATTCCCCGCCTCTGATTCCCTGCCTCTGATTCCCCAGCTCTGATTCCCCGTGTTTGATTCCCCGCCTCTGAATCCCCATCTCTGATTCCCGGCCTCTGATTGCCGGCCTCCGATTCCCCGCCTCTGATTCCCCAGCTCTGATTCCCCGCCTCTGATTCCCCGTGTTTGATTCCCTGCCTCTGATTCCCCGCCTCTGATTCACCATCTCTGGTTCACCGCCTTTCATTCGCCACCCTGATTCCCCATATCAGATTCCTCGCCTCTGTTTCCCCGCCTCTGATACCCCGCCTCTGATTCCCCATATTTCATTCCCCGCCTCTGATTCCCCATCTCTGATTCCCGGACTCTGATTCCTGGCCTCTTATTCCCGGCATCTGATTCCCGGCCTCTGATCCCAGCCTCTGATTCCCCGCTTCTGATTCTGATCCCTGCCTCTGATTCCCCATCTCTGATTCCGCACATCTGATTCCCTGCCTCTGATTCCCCACCTCTGATTCCCCATATCTGATTCCCCGCCTCTGTTTCCCCGCCTCTAATTCCCCGCCTCTGTTTCCCCATATCTATTCCCCGCCTCTGATTCCCCGCCTCTGATTCCCCAGCTCTGATTCCCCGCCTCTGAATCCCCAACTCTGATTCCCTGCCTCTGATTCCCCAGCTCTGATTCCCCGCCTCTGATTCCCCAGCTCTGATTCCCTGCCTCTGTTTCGCAACCTCTGATTCCCCACCTCTGATTCCCCATATATGATTCCCCACCTCTGTTTCCCTGCCTCTGATTCCCAGCCTCTGTTTCCCCGCCTCTGATTCCCCAACTCTGATTCCCCGCCTCTGATTCCCCAGCTCTGATTCCCCACCTATGATTCCCCGTGTTTGATTCACTGCCTCTGATTCCCCGCCTCTGATTCCCCATCTCTGATTCACCACCTTTCATTCGCCACCTCTGATTCCCCATATCAGATTCCCCGCCTCTGATTCCCTCCCTCTGATTCCCCATCTCCGATTCCGCACATCTGATTCCCCGCCTCAGATTCCCTGCCTCTGATTCCCAACCTCTGATAACCCACCTCTGATTCCCCATATCTGATTCCCCGCCTCTGTTTCCCCGCCTCTGATTCCCCTCCTCTGATTCCCCAACTCAAATTCCCCGCCTCTGATTCCCCAGCTCTGATTCCCCGTGTTTGATTCCCTGCCTCTGATTCCCTGCCCTGATTCCCCATCTCTGTTTCACCGCCTTTGATTCGCCACCCCTGATTCCCCATATCTGATTCCCCGCCTCTGTTTCCCCGCCTCTGATTCCCTGCCTCTGATTCCCAACCTCTGATTCCACACCTCTGATTCCCCATATCTGATTCCCCGCCTCTGTTTCCCCGCCTCTGATTCCCTGCCCCTGTTTCCCCATATCTGATTCCCTGCCTCTGATTCCCCAACTCTGATTCCCCGCCTCTGATTCCTCAGCTCTGATTCCCCACCTCTGATTTCCCGTGTTTGAATCCCTGCCTCTGATTCCCCGCCTCTGATTCCCCATCTCTGATTCACCGCCTTTGATTCGCCACCTCTGATTCCACATATCTGATTCCCCACCTCTGTTTCCCCGCCTCTGATTCCCCGCCTCTGATTCTCCATATCTCATTCCCCGCCTCTGAATCCCCATCTCTGATTCCCGGACTCTGATTCCCCACCTCTGATTCCCGGCCTCTTATTCCCAGCATCTGATTCCCGGCCTCTGATTCCCGGCCTCTGATTCCCCGCTTCTGATTCTGATTCCCTGCCTCTGATTCCCCATCTCTGATTCCGCACATCTGATTCCCTGCCTCTGATTCCCCACCTCTGATTCCCCATATCTGATTTCCCGCCTCTGTTTCCCCGCCTCTGATTCCCCGCCTCTGTTTCCCCATATCTAATTCTCAACCTCTGATGCCCCAACTCTAATTCCCTGCCTCTGATTCCCCGCGTTCTATTCCCTGCCTCTGATTCCCCGCCTCTGATTCCCCACCTCTGATTCCCCATATCTGATTTCCCGCCTCTGTTTCCCCGCCTCTGATTCCCCGCCTCTGTTTCCCCATATCTAATTCCCCGCCTCTGATTCCCCGCCTCTGATTCCCCAAATCTGATTCCCCGCCTCTGATTACCCAGCTCTGATTCCCCGCGTCTGATTCCCTGCCTCTGATTCCCCGCCTCTGAATCCCCGTGTCTGATACCCAGCCTCTGATACCCCACCCCTGATTCCCCACCTCTGATTCCCCATATCTGATTCCCCGCCTCTCTTTCCGTGCCTCTAATTCCCCGCCTCTGATTCCCCATATCTGATTCCCCGCCTCCGATTCCCCAACTCTGATTTCCCCGCCTCTGATTCCCCAGCTCTGTTTCCCCGCCTCTGATTCCCCGCCTCTGTTTCCCCATATCTAATTCCACGCCTCTGATTCCCAAACTCTGATTCCCCGCCTCTGATTCCCCAGCTCTGATTCCCCGCCTCTGATTCCCCATCTCTGATTCCGCACATCTGAATCTCTGCCTCTGATTCCCCACCTCTGACTCCCCGCCTCTGATTCCCTGCCTCTGTTTCCCAACCTCTGATTCCCCATATCTCATTCCCAACCTCTGATTCCCCATCTCTGATTCCAGGACTCTGATTCCTGGCCTCTTATTCCCGGCATCTGAATCCCGGACTCTGATCCCGGCCTCTGATTCCCCACTTCTGATTCTGATCCCAGCCTCTGATTCCCCATCTCTGATTCCGCACATCTGATTCCCTGCCTCTGATTCCACACCTCTGATTCCCCATATCTGATTCCCCGCCTCTGTTTCCCCGCCTCTGATTCCCCGCCTCTGTTTCCCCATATCTAATTCCCCGCCTCTGATTCCCCAAATCTGATTCCCCGCCTCTGATTACCCAGCTCTGATTCCCCGCGTCTGATTCCCTGCCTCTGATTCCCCGCCTCTGAATCCCCGTGTCTGATAGCCAGCCTCTGATACCCCACCCCTGATTCCCCACCTCTGATTCCCCATATCTGATTCCCCGCCTCTCTTTCCGTGCCTCTAATTCCACGCCTCTGATTCCCCATATCTGATTCCCCGCCTCCGATTCCCCAACTCTGATTTCCCCGCCTCTGATTCCCCAGCTCTGTTTCCCCGCCTCTGATTCCCCGCCTCTGTTTCCCCATATCTAATTCCACGCCTCTGATTCCCAAACTCTGATTCCCCGCCTCTGATTCCCCACATCTGATTCCCTTCCTCTGATTCCCCGCCTCTGATTCCCTGCCTCTGATTCCCCAGCTCTGATTCCCCGTGTTTGATTCCCCGCCTCTGAATCCCCATCTCTGATTCCCGGCCTCTGATTGCCGGCCTCCGATTCCCCGCCTCTGATTCCCCAGCTCTGATTCCCCGCCTCTGATTCCCCGTGTTTGATTCCCTGCCTCTGATTCCCCGCCTCTGATTCACCATCTCTGGTTCACCGCCTTTCATTCGCCACCCTGATTCCCCATATCAGATTCCTCGCCTCTGTTTCCCCGCCTCTGATACCCCGCCTCTGATTCCCCATATTTCATTCCCCGCCTCTGATTCCCCATCTCTGATTCCCGGACTCTGATTCCTGGCCTCTTATTCCCGGCATCTGATTCCCGGCCTCTGATCCCAGCCTCTGATTCCCCGCTTCTGATTCTGATCCCTGCCTCTGATTCCCCATCTCTGATTCCGCACATCTGATTCCCTGCCTCTGATTCCCCACCTCTGATTCCCCATATCTGATTCCCCGCCTCTGTTTCCCCGCCTCTAATTCCCCGCCTCTGTTTCCCCATATCTATTCCCCGCCTCTGATTCCCCGCCTCTGATTCCCCAGCTCTGATTCCCCGCCTCTGAATCCCCAACTCTGATTCCCTGCCTCTGATTCCCCAGCTCTGATTCCCCGCCTCTGATTCCCCAGCTCTGATTCCCTGCCTCTGTTTCGCAACCTCTGATTCCCCACCTCTGATTCCCCATATATGATTCCCCACCTCTGTATCCCTGCCTCTGATTCCCAGCCTCTGTTTCCCCATATCTGATTCCCCGCCTCTGATTCCCCAACTCTGATTCCCCGCCTCTGATTCCCCAGCTCTGATTCCCCACCTATGATTCCCCGTGTTTGATTCACTGCCTCTGATTCCCCGCCTCTGATTCCCCATCTCTGATTCACCACCTTTCATTCGCCACCTCTGATTCCCCATATCAGATTCCCCGCCTCTGATTCCCTCCCTCTGATTCCCCATCTCCGATTCCGCACATCTGATTCCCCGCCTCAGATTCCCTGCCTCTGATTCCCAACCTCTGATAACCCACCTCTGATAACCCACCTCTGATTCCCCATATCTGATTCCCCGCCTCTGTTTCCCCGCCTCTGATTCCCCTCCTCTGATTCCCCAACTCAAATTCCCCGCCTCTGATTCCCCAGCTCTGATTCCCCGTGTTTGATTCCCTGCCTCTGATTCCCTGCCCTGATTCCCCATCTCTGTTTCACCGCCTTTGATTCGCCACCCCTGATTCCCCATATCTGATTCCCCGCCTCTGTTTCCCCGCCTCTGATTCCCTGCCTCTGATTCCCAACCTCTGATTCCACACCTCTGATTCCCCATATCTGATTCCCCGCCTCTGTTTCCCCGCCTCTGATTCCCTGCCCCTGTTTCCCCATATCTGATTCCCTGCCTCTGATTCCCCAACTCTGATTCCCCGCCTCTGATTCCTCAGCTCTGATTCCCCACCTCTGATTTCCCGTGTTTGAATCCCTGCCTCTGATTCCCCGCCTCTGATTCCCCATCTCTGATTCACCGCCTTTGATTCGCCACCTCTGATTCCACATATCTGATTCCCCACCTCTGTTTCCCCGCCTCTGATTCCCCGCCTCTGATTCTCCATATCTCATTCCCCGCCTCTGAATCCCCATCTCTGATTCCCGGACTCTGATTCCCCACCTCTGATTCCCGGCCTCTTATTCCCAGCATCTGATTCCCGGCCTCTGATTCCCGGCCTCTGATTCCCCGCTTCTGATTCTGATTCCCTGCCTCTGATTCCCCATCTCTGATTCCGCACATCTGATTCCCTGCCTCTGATTCCCCACCTCTGATTCCCCATATCTGATTTCCCGCCTCTGTTTCCCCGCCTCTGATTCCCCGCCTCTGTTTCCCCATATCTAATTCTCAACCTCTGATGCCCCAACTCTGATTCCCTGCCTCTGATTCCCCGCGTTCTATTCCCTGCCTCTGATTCCCCGCCTCTGATTCCCCACCTCTGATTCCCCATATCTGATTTCCCGCCTCTGTTTCCCCGCCTCTGATTCCCCGCCTCTGTTTCCCCATATCTAATTCCCCGCCTCTGATTCCCCGCCTCTGATTCCCCAAATCTGATTCCCCGCCTCTGATTACCCAGCTCTGATTCCCCGCGTCTGATTCCCTGCCTCTGATTCCCCGCCTCTGAATCCCCGTGTCTGATACCCAGCCTCTGATACCCCACCCCTGATTCCCCACCTCTGATTCCCCATATCTGATTCCCCGCCTCTCTTTCCGTGCCTCTAATTCCCCGCCTCTGATTCCCCATATCTGATTCCCCGCCTCCGATTCCCCAACTCTGATTTCCCCGCCTCTGATTCCCCAGCTCTGTTTCCCCGCCTCTGATTCCCCGCCTCTGTTTCCCCATATCTAATTCCACGCCTCTGATTCCCAAACTCTGATTCCCCGCCTCTGATTCCCCAGCTCTGATTCCCCGCCTCTGATTCCCCACATCTGATTCCCTTCCTCTGATTCCCCGCCTCTGATTCCCTGCCTCTGATTCCCCAGCTCTGATTCCCCGTGTTTGATTCCCCGCCTCTGAATCCCCATCTCTGATTCCCGGCCTCTGATTGCCGGCCTCCGATTCCCGGCCTCTGATTCCCGGCCTCTGATTCCCGGCCTCTGATTCCCCGCCTCTGATTCCCCGCCTCTGATTCGCTGCCTCTGATTCCCCATCTCTGATTCTGCACATCTGATTCCCTGCCTCTGATTCCCCGCCTCTGACTCCCCGCCTCTGATTCCCTGCCTCTGTTTCCCATCCTCTGATTCCCCACCTCTGATTCCCCATATCTGATTCCCCGCCTCTGTTTCCCCATATCTGATTCCCCGCCTCTGATTCACCAACTCTGATTCCCCGCCTCTGATTCCCCAGCTCTGATTCCCCGCCTCTGATTCACCATCTCTGATTCACCGCCTTTCATTCGCCACCCTGATTCCCCATATCAGATTCCCCGCCTCTGTTTCCCCGCCTCTGATACCCCGCCTCTGATTCCCCATATTTCATTCCCCGCCTCTGATTCCCCATCTCTGATTCCCGGACTCTGATTCCTGGCCTCTTATTCCCGGCATCTGATTCCCGGCCTCTGATCCCGGCCTCTGATTCCCCGCTTCTGATTCTGATCCCTGCCTCTGATTCCCCATCTCTGATTCCGCACATCTGATTCCCTGCCTCTGATTCCCCACCTCTGATTCCCCATATCTGATTCCCCGCCTCTGTTTCCCCGCCTCTAATTCCCCGCCTCTGTTTCCCCATATCTATTTCCCCGCCTCTGATTCCCCGCCTCTGATTCCCCAGCTCTGATTCCCCGCCTCTGAATCCCCAACTCTGATTCCCTGCCTCTGATTCTCCAGCTCTGATTCCCCGCCTCTGATTCCCCAGCTCTGATTCCCTGCCTCTGTTTCGCAACCTCTGATTCCCCACCTCTGATTCCCCATATATGATTCCCCACCTCTGTTTCCCTGCCTCTGATTCCCAGCCTCTGTTTCCCCATATCTGATTCCCCGCCTCTGATTCCCCAACTCTGATTCCCCGCCTCTGATTCCCCAGCTCTGATTCCCCACCTATGATTCCCCGTGTTTGATTCACTGCCTCCGATTCCCCGCCTCTGATTCCCCATCTCTGATTCACCGCCTTTCATTCGCCACCTCTGATTCCCCATATCAGATTCCCCGCCTCTGATTCCCTGCCTCTGATTCCCCATCTCTGATTCCGCACATCTGATTCCCCGCCTCAGATTCCCTGCCTCTGATTCCCAACCTCTGATAACCCACCTCTGATTCCCCATATCTGATTCCCCGCCTCTGTTTCCCCGCCTCTGATTCCCCTCCTCTGATTCCCCAACTCTAATTCCCCGCCTCTGATTCCCCAGCTCTGATTCCCCGTGTTTGATTCCCTGCCTCTGATTCCCTGCCCTGATTCCCCATCTCTGTTTCACCGCCTTTGATTCGCCACCTCTGATTCCCCATATCTGATTCCCCGCCTCTGTTTCCCCGCCTCTGATTCCCTGCCTCTGATTCCCAACCTCTGATTCCACACCTCTGATTCCCCATATCTGATTCCCCGCCTCTGTTTCCCCGCCTCTGATTCCCTGCCCCTGTTTCCCCATATCTGATTCCCTGCCTCTGATTCCCCAACTCTGATTCCCCGCCTCTGATTCCCCAGCTCTGATTCCCAACCTCTGATTTCCCGTGTTTGATTCCCTGCCTCTGATTCCCCGCCTCTGATTCCCCATCTCTGATTCACCGCCTTTGATTCGCCACCTCTGATTCCACATATCTGATTCCCCACCTCTGTTTCCCCGCCTCTGATTCCCCGCCTCTGATTCTCCATATCTCATTCCCCGCCTCTGAATCCCCATCTCTGATTCCCGGACTCTGATTCCCCACCTCTGATTCCCGGCCTCTTATTCCCAGCATCTGATTCCCGGCCTCTGATTCCCGGCCTCTGATTCCCCGCTTCTGATTCTGATTCCCTGCCTCTGATTCCCCATCTCTGATTCCGCACATCTGATTCCCTGCCTCTGATTCCCCACCTCTGATTCCCCATATCTGATTTCCCGCCTCTGTTTCCCCGCCTCTGATTCCCCGCCTCTGTTTCCCCATATCTAATTCTCAACCTCTGATGCCCCAACTCTGATACCCTGCCTCTGATTCCCCGCGTTCTATTCCCTGCCTCTGATTCCCCGCCTGTGATTCCCCATCTCTGATTCACCACCTCTGATTCCCCACCTCTGATTCCCCATATCTAATTTCCCGCCTCTGTTTGCCCGCCTCTGATTCCCCGCCTCTGTTTCCCCATATCTGATTCCCCGCCTCTGAATCCCCAACTCTGATTCCCTGCCTCTGATTCCCCAGCTCTGATTCCCCGCCTTTGATTCCCCCCGTCTGATTCCCAGCCTCTGAATCCCCGTGTCTGATTTACTGCCTCTGATTCCCCGCCTCTGATTCCCCATCTCTGATTCACAGCCTCTGATTCCCCACCTCTGATTCCCCATCTCTGATTCCGCACATCTGATTCCCTGCCTCTGATTCCCCAGCTCTGATTCCCCGCCTCTGATTCCCCGTGTTTGATTCCCTGCCTCTGATTCCCCGCCTCTGATTCACCATCTCTGATTCAACGCCTTTGATTCGCCACCTCTGATTCCCCATATCTGATTCCTCGCCTCTGTTTCCCCGCCTCTGATTCCCCTCCTCTGATTCCCCATATCTCATTCCCCGCCTCTGATTCCCCATCTCTGATTCCCGGACTCTGATTCCCCACCTCTGATTCCCGGCCTCTTATTCCCAGCATCTGATTCCGGCCTCTGATTCCCGGCCTCTGATTCCCTGCTTCTGATTCCCCATCTCTGATTCCGCAAATCTAATTCCCTGCCTCTGATTCCCCACCTCTGATTCCCCATATCTGATTCCCCGCCTCTGTTTCCCCGCCTCTGATTCCCCACCTCTGATTCACCAACTCTGATTCCCCGCCTCTGATTCCCCAGCTCTGATTCCCCGCCTCTGATTCACCATCTCTGATTCACCTCCTTTCATTCGCCACCCTGATTCCCCATATCAGATTCCCCGCCTCTGTTTCCCCGCCTCTGATACCCCGCCTCTGATTCCCCATATTTCATTCCCCGCCTCTGATTCCCCATCTCTGATTCCCGGACTCTGATTCCTGGCCTCTTATTCCCGGCATCTGATTCCCGGCCTCTGATCCCGGCCTCTGATTCCCCGCTTCTGATTCTGATCCCTGCCTCTGATTCCCCATCTCTGATTCCGCACATCTGATTCCCTGCCTCTGATTCCCCACCTCTGATTCCCCATATCTGATTCCCCGCCTCTGTTTCCCCGCCTCTAATTCCCCGCCTCTGTTTCCCCATATCTATTTCCCCGCCTCTGATTCCCCGCCTCTGATTCCCCAGCTCTGATTCCCCGCCTCTGAATCCCCAACTCTGATTCCCTGCCTCTGATTCTCCAGCTCTGATTCCCCGCCTCTGATTCCCCAGCTCTGATTCCCTGCCTCTGTTTCGCAACCTCTGATTCCCCACCTCTGATTCCCCATATATGATTCCCCACCTCTGTTTCCCTGCCTCTGATTCCCAGCCTCTGTTTCCCCATATCTGATTCCCCGCCTCTGATTCCCCAACTCTGATTCCCCGCCTCTGATTCCCCAGCTCTGATTCCCCACCTATGATTCCCCGTGTTTGATTCACTGCCTCCGATTCCCCGCCTCTGATTCCCCATCTCTGATTCACCGCCTTTCATTCGCCACCTCTGATTCCCCATATCAGATTCCCCGCCTCTGATTCCCTGCCTCTGATTCCCCATCTCCGATTCCGCACATCTGATTCCCCGCCTCAGATTCCCTGCCTCTGATTCCCAACCTCTGATAACCCACCTCTGATTCCCCATATCTGATTCCCCGCCTCTGTTTCCCCGCCTCTGATTCCCCTCCTCTGATTCCCCAACTCTAATTCCCCGCCTCTGATTCCCCAGCTCTGATTCCCCGTGTTTGATTCCCTGCCTCTGATTCCCTGCCCTGATTCCCCATCTCTGTTTCACCGCCTTTGATTCGCCACCTCTGATTCCCCATATCTGATTCCCCGCCTCTGTTTCCCCGCCTCTGATTCCCTGCCTCTGATTCCCAACCTCTGATTCCACACCTCTGATTCCCCATATCTGATTCCCCGCCTCTGTTTCCCCGCCTCTGATTCCCTGCCCCTGTTTCCCCATATCTGATTCCCTGCCTCTGATTCCCCAACTCTGATTCCCCGCCTCTGATTCCCCAGCTCTGATTCCCAACCTCTGATTTCCCGTGTTTGATTCCCTGCCTCTGATTCCCCGCCTCTGATTCCCCATCTCTGATTCACCGCCTTTGATTCGCCACCTCTGATTCCACATATCTGATTCCCCACCTCTGTTTCCCCGCCTCTGATTCCCCGCCTCTGATTCTCCATATCTCATTCCCCGCCTCTGAATCCCCATCTCTGATTCCCGGACTCTGATTCCCCACCTCTGATTCCCGGCCTCTTATTCCCAGCATCTGATTCCCGGCCTCTGATTCCCGGCCTCTGATTCCCCGCTTCTGATTCTGATTCCCTGCCTCTGATTCCCCATCTCTGATTCCGCACATCTGATTCCCTGCCTCTGATTCCCCACCTCTGATTCCCCATATCTGATTTCCCGCCTCTGTTTCCCCGCCTCTGATTCCCCGCCTCTGTTTCCCCATATCTAATTCTCAACCTCTGATGCCCCAACTCTGATACCCTGCCTCTGATTCCCCGCGTTCTATTCCCTGCCTCTGATTCCCCGCCTGTGATTCCCCATCTCTGATTCACCACCTCTGATTCCCCACCTCTGATTCCCCATATCTAATTTCCCGCCTCTGTTTGCCCGCCTCTGATTCCCCGCCTCTGTTTCCCCATATCTGATTCCCCGCCTCTGAATCCCCAACTCTGATTCCCTGCCTCTGATTCCCCAGCTCTGATTCCCCGCCTTTGATTCCCCCCGTCTGATTCCCAGCCTCTGAATCCCCGTGTCTGATTTACTGCCTCTGATTCCCCGCCTCTGATTCCCCATCTCTGATTCACAGCCTCTCATTCCCCACCTCTGATTCCCCATCTCTGATTCCGCACATCTGATTCCCTGCCTCTGATTCCCCAGCTCTGATTCCCCGCCTCTGATTCCCCGTGTTTGATTCCCTGCCTCTGATTCCCCGCCTCTGATTCACCATCTCTGATTCAACGCCTTTGATTCGCCACCTCTGATTCCCCATATCTGATTCCTCGCCTCTGTTTCCCCGCCTCTGATTCCCCTCCTCTGATTCCCCATATCTCATTCCCCGCCTCTGATTCCCCATCTCTGATTCCCGGACTCTGATTCCCCACCTCTGATTCCCGGCCTCTTATTCCCAGCATCTGATTCCGGCCTCTGATTCCCGGCCTCTGATTCCCTGCTTCTGATTCCCCATCTCTGATTCCGCAAATCTAATTCCCTGCCTCTGATTCCCCACCTCTGATTCCCCATATCTGATTCCCCGCCTCTGTTTCCCCGCCTCTGATTCCCCACCTCTGTTTCCCCATATCTAAGTCCCCGCCTCTGATTCGCCAACTTTGATTCCCCACCTCTGATTCCCCAGCTCTGATTACCCGCCTCTGATTCCCCGCATCTGATTCCATGCATCTGATTCCCAGCCTCTGATTCCCAGCCTCTGATTCCCAACCTCTGATTCCCCACCTCTGATCCCCATATCTGATTCCCCGCCTCTGTTTCCCCGCCTCTGATTCCCCAAATCTGATTCCCCGCCTCTGATTACCCAGCTCTGATTCCCCGCGTCTGATTCCCTGCCTCTGATTCCCCGCCTCTGAATCCCTGTGTCTGATACCCAGCCTCTGATACCCCACCCCTGATTCCCCACCTCTGATTCCCCATATCTGATTCCCCGCCTCTCTTTCCGTGCCTCTAATTCCCCGCCTCTGATTCCCCATATCTGATTCCCCGCCTCCGATTCCCCAGCTCTGATTTCCCCGCCTCTGATTCCCCAGCTCTGTTTCCCCGCCTCTGATTCCCCGCCTCTGTTTCCCCATATCTAATTCCACGCCTCTGATTCCCAAACTCTGATTCCCCGCCTCTGATTCCCCAGCTCTGATTCCCCGCCTCTGATTCCCCACATCTGATTCCCTTCCTCTGATTCCCCGCCTCTGATTCCCTGCCTCTGATTCCCCAGCTCTGATTCCCCGTGTTTGATTCCCCGCCTCTGAATCCCCATCTCTGATTCCCGGCCTCTGATTGCCGGCCTCCGATTCCTGGCCTCTGATTCCCGGCCTCTGATTCCCGGCCTCTGATTCCCCGCCTCTGATTCCCCGCCTCTGATTCGCTGCCTCTGATTCCCCATCTCTGATTCGGCACATCTGATTCCCTGCCTCTGATTCCCCGCCTCTGACTCCCTGCCTCTGATTCCCTGCCTCTGTTTCCCATCCTCTGATTCCCCACCTCTGATTCCCCATATCTGATTCCCCGCCTCTGTTTCCCCATATCTGATTCCCCGCCTCTGATTCACCAACTCTGATTCCCCGCCTCTGATTCCCCAGCTCTGATTCCCCGCCTCTGATTCACCATCTCTGATTCACCGCCTTTCATTCGCCACCCTGATTCCCCATATCAGATTCCCCGCCTCTGTTTCCCCGCCTCTGATACCCCGCCTCTGATTCCCCATATTTCATTCCCCGCCTCTGATTCCCCATCTCTGATTCCCGGACTCTGATTCCTGGCCTCTTATTCCCGGCATCTGATTCCCGGCCTCTGATCCCGGCCTCTGATTCCCCGCTTCTGATTCTGATCCCTGCCTCTGATTCCCCATCTCTGATTCCGCACATCTGATTCCCTGCCTCTGATTCCCCACCTCTGATTCCCCATATCTGATTCCCCGCCTCTGTTTCCCCGCCTCTAATTCCCCGCCTCTGTTTCCCCATATCTATTTCCCCGCCTCTGATTCCCCGCCTCTGATTCCCCAGCTCTGATTCCCCGCCTCTGAATCCCCAACTCTGATTCCCTGCCTCTGATTCTCCAGCTCTGATTCCCCGCCTCTGATTCCCCAGCTCTGATTCCCTGCCTCTGTTTCGCAACCTCTGATTCCCCACCTCTGATTCCCCATATATGATTCCCCACCTCTGTTTCCCTGCCTCTGATTCCCAGCCTCTGTTTCCCCATATCTGATTCCCCGCCTCTGATTCCCCAACTCTGATTCCCCGCCTCTGATTCCCCAGCTCGGATTCCCCACCTATGATTCCCCGTGTTTGATTCACTGCCTCCGATTCCCCGCCTCTGATTCCCCATCTCTGATTCACCGCCTTTCATTCGCCACCTCTGATTCCCCATATCAGATTCCCCGCCTCTGATTCCCTGCCTCTGATTCCCCACCTCTGATTCCCCACATCTGATTCCCCGCCTCTGTTACCCCGCCTCTGATTCCCCGCCTCTGTTTCCCCATATCTAAGTCCCCGCCTCTGATTCCCCAACTTTGATTCCCCACCTCTGATTCCCCAGCTCTGATTCCCCGCCTCTGATTCCCCGCATCTGATTCCATGCATCTGATTCCCAGCCTCTGATTCCCAGCCTCTGATTCCCAACCTCTGATTCCCCACCTCTGATCCCCATATCTGATTCCCCGCCTCTGATTCCCCGCCTCTGATTCCCCGCCTCTGTTTCCCCATATCTGATCCCCGCCTCTATTTGCCCACCTCTGATTCCCCGCCTCTGTTTCCCCATATCTGATTCCCCGCCTCTGAATCCCCAACTCTGATTCCCTGCCTCTAATTTCCCAGCTCTGATTCCCCGCCTCTGATTCCCCGCGTCTGATTACCGGCCTCTGATTCCCCGCCTCTGATTCCCCATCTCTGATTCACAACCTCTGATTCCCCACCTCTGATACCCCATATCTGATTCCCCGCCTCTGTTTCCCCGCCTCTGATTCCCCACCTCTGATTCCCAATATCTGATTCCCCACCTCTGATTCCCCACCTCTGATTCCCCGCCTCTGATTCGCCAGCTATGATTCCCCGCCTCTTATTCCCCGCGTCTGATTCCCTGCCTCTGATTCCCCGCCTCTGATTCCACATCTCTGATTCACCACCTCTGATTCCCCGCGTCTGATTCCCTGCCTCTGATTCCCCATCTCTGATTCCCCATCTCTGATTGCCTAATTCTGATTCCCCTCCTCTGATTCCCCGTGTTTGATTCCCTGCCTCTGATTCCCGGCCTCTGATTCCCCATCTCTGATTCACCGCCTTTGATTCGCCACCTCTGATTCGCCATATCTGATTCCCCGCCTCTGTTTCCCCGCCTCTGATTCCCCGCCTCTGATTCCCCATATCTCATTCCCCGCCTCTGAATCCCCATCTCTGATTCCCGGACTCTGATTCCCCACCTCTGATTCCCGGCCTCTTATTCCCGGCATCTGATTCCGGCCTCTGATTCCCGGCCTCTGATTCCCTGCTTCTGATTCTGATTCCCTGCCTTTGATTCCCCATCTCTGATTCCGCACATCTGATTCCCTGCCTCTGATTCCCCATCTCTGATTCCGCACATCTGATTCCCTGCCTCTGATTCCCCGCCTCTGAATCCCCGTGTCTGATACCCAGCCTCTGATACCCCACCCCTGATTCCCCACCTCTGATTCCCCATATCTGATTCCCCGCCTCTCTTTCCGTGCCTCTAATTCCCCGCCTCTGATTTCCCATATCTGATTCCCCGCCTCCGATTCCCCAACTCTGATTTCCCCGCCTCTGATTCCCCAGCTCTGTTTCCCCGCCTCTGATTCCCCGCCTCTGTTTCCCCATATCTAATTCCACGCCTCTGATTCCCAAACTCTGATTCCCCGCCTCTGATTCCCCAGCTCTGATTCCCCGCCTCTGATTCCCCACATCTGATTCCCTTCCTCTGATTCACCGCCTCTGATTCCCTGCCTCTGATTCCCCAGCTCTGATTCCCAGTGTTTGATTTCCCGCCTCTGAATCCCCATCTCTGATTCCCGGCCTCTGATTGCCGCCCTCTGATTCCCGGCCTCTGATTCCCCGCCTCTGTTTCCCCATATCTGATTCCCCACTCTGATTCCCCAAGTCTGATTCCCCGCCTCTGATTCCCCAGCTCTGATTCCCCGCCTCTGATTCCCCGCCTCTGATTCCCCGCCTCTGATTCCCCAAATCTGATTCCCCGCCTCTGATTACCCAGCTCTGATTCCCCGCGTCTGATTCCCTGCCTCTGATTCCCCGCCTCTGAATCCCCGTGTCTGATACCCAGCCTCTGATACCCCACCCCTGATTCCCCACCTCTGATTCCCCATATCTGATTCCCCGCCTCTCTTTCCGTGCCTCTAATTCCCCGCCTCTGATTCCCCATATCTGATTCCCCGCCTCCGATTCCCCAACTCTGATTTCCCCGCCTCTGATTCCCCAGCTCTGTTTCCCCGCCTCTGATTCCCCGCCTCTGTTTCCCCATATCTAATTCCACGCCTCTGATTCCCAAACTCTGATTCCCCGCCTCTGATTCCCCAGCTCTGATTCCCCGCCTCTGATTCCCCACATCTGATTCCCTTCCTCTGATTCCCCGCCTCTGATTCCCTGCCTCTGATTCCCCAGCTCTGATTCCCCGTGTTTGATTCCCCGCCTCTGAATCCCCATCTCTGATTCCCGGCCTCTGATTGCCGGCCTCCGATTCCCGGCCTCTGATTCCCGGCCTCTGATTCCCGGCCTCTGATTCCCCGCCTCTGATTCCCCGCCTCTGATTCGCTGCCTCTGATTCCCCATCTCTGATTCTGCACATCTGATTCCCTGCCTCTGATTCCCCGCCTCTGACTCCCCGCCTCTGATTCCCTGCCTCTTTTTCCCATCCTCTGATTCCCCACCTCTGATTCCCCATATCTGATTCCCCGCCTCTGTTTCCCCATATCTGATTCCCCGCCTCTGATTCACCAACTCTGATTCCCCGCCTCTGATTCCCCAGCTCTGATTCCCCGCCTCTGATTCACCATCTCTGATTCACCGCCTTTCATTCGCCACCCTGATTCCCCATATCAGATTCCCCGCCTCTGTTTCCCCGCCTCTGATACCCCGCCTCTGATTCCCCATATTTCATTCCCCGCCTCTGATTCCCCATCTCTGATTCCCGGACTCTGATTCCTGGCCTCTTATTCCCGGCATCTGATTCCCGGCCTCTGATCCCGGCCTCTGATTCCCCGCTTCTGATTCTGATCCCTGCCTCTGATTCCCCATCTCTGATTCCGCACATCTGATTCCCTGCCTCTGATTCCCCACCTCTGATTCCCCATATCTGATTCCCCGCCTCTGTTTCCCCGCCTCTAATTCCCCGCCTCTGTTTCCCCATATCTATTTCCCCGCCTCTGATTCCCCGCCTCTGATTCCCCAGCTCTGATTCCCCGCCTCTGAATCCCCAACTCTGATTCCCTGCCTCTGATTCTCCAGCTCTGATTCCCCGCCTCTGATTCCCCAGCTCTGATTCCCTGCCTCTGTTTCGCAACCTCTGATTCCCCACCTCTGATTCCCCATATATGATTCCCCACCTCTGTTTCCCTGCCTCTGATTCCCAGCCTCTGTTTCCCCATATCTGATTCCCCGCCTCTGATTCCCCAACTCTGATTCCCCGCCTCTGATTCCCCAGCTCTGATTCCCCACCTATGATTCCCCGTGTTTGATTCACTGCCTCCGATTCCCCGCCTCTGATTCCCCATCTCTGATTCACCGCCTTTCATTCGCCACCTCTGATTCCCCATATCAGATTCCCCGCCTCTGATTCCCTGCCTCTGATTCCCCATCTCCGATTCCGCACATCTGATTCCCCGCCTCAGATTCCATGCCTCTGATTCCCAACCTCTGATAACCCACCTCTGATTCCCCATATCTGATTCCCCGCCTCTGTTTCCCCGCCTCTGATTCCCCTCCTCTGATTCCCCAACTCTAATTCCCCGCCTCTGATTCCCCAGCTCTGATTCCCCGTGTTTGATTCCCTGCCTCTGATTCCCTGCCCTGATTCCCCATCTCTGTTTCACCGCCTTTGATTCGCCACCTCTGATTCCCCATATCTGATTCCCCGCCTCTGTTTCCCCGCCTCTGATTCCCTGCCTCTGATTCCCAACCTCTGATTCCACACCTCTGATTCCCCATATCTGATTCCCCGCCTCTGTTTCCCCGCCTCTGATTCCCTGCCCCTGTTTCCCCATATCTGATTCCCTGCCTCTGATTCCCCAACTCTGATTCCCCGCCTCTGATTCCCCAGCTCTGATTCCCAACCTCTGATTTCCCGTGTTTGATTCCCTGCCTCTGATTCCCCGCCTCTGATTCCCCATCTCTGATTCACCGCCTTTGATTCGCCACCTCTGATTCCACATATCTGATTCCCCACCTCTGTTTCCCCGCCTCTGATTCCCCGCCTCTGATTCTCCATATCTCATTCCCCGCCTCTGAATCCCCATCTCTGATTCCCGGACTCTGATTCCCCACCTCTGATTCCCGGCCTCTTATTCCCAGCATCTGATTCCCGGCCTCTGATTCCCGGCCTCTGATTCCCCGCTTCTGATTCTGATTCCCTGCCTCTGATTCCCCATCTCTGATTCCGCACATCTGATTCCCTGCCTCTGATTCCCCACCTCTGATTCCCCATATCTGATTTCCCGCCTCTGTTTCCCCGCCTCTGATTCCCCGCCTCTGTTTCCCCATATCTAATTCTCAACCTCTGATGCCCCAACTCTGATACCCTGCCTCTGATTCCCCGCGTTCTATTCCCTGCCTCTGATTCCCCGCCTGTGATTCCCCATCTCTGATTCACCACCTCTGATTCCCCACCTCTGATTCCCCATATCTAATTTCCCGCCTCTGTTTGCCCGCCTCTGATTCCCCGCCTCTGTTTCCCCATATCTGATTCCCCGCCTCTGAATCCCCAACTCTGATTCCCTGCCTCTGATTCCCCAGCTCTGATTCCCCGCCTTTGATTCCCCCCGTCTGATTCCCAGCCTCTGAATCCCCGTGTCTGATTTACTGCCTCTGATTCCCCGCCTCTGATTCCCCATCTCTGATTCACAGCCTCTGATTCCCCACCTCTGATTCCCCATCTCTGATTCCGCACATCTGATTCCCTGCCTCTGATTCCCCAGCTCTGATTCCCCGCCTCTGATTCCCCGTGTTTGATTCCCTGCCTCTGATTCCCCGCCTCTGATTCACCATCTCTGATTCAACGCCTTTGATTCGCCACCTCTGATTCCCCATATCTGATTCCTCGCCTCTGTTTCCCCGCCTCTGATTCCCCTCCTCTGATTCCCCATATCTCATTCCCCGCCTCTGATTCCCCATCTCTGATTCCCGGACTCTGATTCCCCACCTCTGATTCCCGGCCTCTTATTCCCAGCATCTGATTCCGGCCTCTGATTCCCGGCCTCTGATTCCCTGCTTCTGATTCCCCATCTCTGATTCCGCAAATCTAATTCCCTGCCTCTGATTCCCCACCTCTGATTCCCCATATCTGATTCCCCGCCTCTGTTTCCCCGCCTCTGATTCCCCACCTCTGTTTCCCCATATCTAAGTCCCCGCCTCTGATTCGCCAACTTTGATTCCCCACCTCTGATTCCCCAGCTCTGATTACCCGCCTCTGATTCCCCGCATCTGATTCCATGCATCTGATTCCCAGCCTCTGATTCCCAGCCTCTGATTCCCAACCTCTGATTCCCCACCTCTGATCCCCATATCTGATTCCCCGCCTCTGTTTCCCCGCCTCTGATTCCCCAAATCTGATTCCCCGCCTCTGATTACCCAGCTCTGATTCCCCGCGTCTGATTCCCTGCCTCTGATTCCCCGCCTCTGAATCCCCGTGTCTGATACCCAGCCTCTGATACCCCACCCCTGATTCCCCACCTCTGATTCCCCATATCTGATTCCCCGCCTCTCTTTCCGTGCCTCTAATTCCCCGCCTCTGATTCCCCATATCTGATTCCCCGCCTCCGATTCCCCAGCTCTGATTTCCCCGCCTCTGATTCCCCAGCTCTGTTTCCCCGCCTCTGATTCCCCGCCTCTGTTTCCCCATATCTAATTCCACGCCTCTGATTCCCAAACTCTGATTCCCCGCCTCTGATTCCCCAGCTCTGATTCCCCGCCTCTGATTCCCCACATCTGATTCCCTTCCTCTGATTCCCCGCCTCTGATTCCCTGCCTCTGATTCCCCAGCTCTGATTCCCCGTGTTTGATTCCCCGCCTCTGAATCCCCATCTCTGATTTCCGGCCTCTGATTGCCGGCCTCCGATTCCCGGCCTCTGATTCCCGGCCTCTGATTCCCGGCCTCTGATTCCCCGCCTCTGATTCCCCGCCTCTGATTCGCTGCCTCTGATTCCCCATCTGTGATTCTGCACATCTGATTCCCTGCCTCTGATTCCCCGCCTCTGACTCCCTGCCTCTGATTCCCTGCCTCTGTTTCCCATCCTCTGATTCCCCACCTCTGATTCCCCATATCTGATTCCCCGCCTCTGTTTCCCCATATCTGATTCCCCGCCTCTGATTCACCAACTCTGATTCCCCGCCTCTGATTCCCCAGCTCTGATTCCCCGCCTCTGATTCACCATCTCTGATTCACCGCCTTTCATTCGCCACCCTGATTCCCCATATCAGATTCCCCGCCTCTGTTTCCCCGCCTCTGATACCCCGCCTCTGATTCCCCATATTTCATTCCCCGCCTCTGATTCCCCATCTCTGATTCCCGGACTCTGATTCCTGGCCTCTTATTCCCGGCATCTGATTCCCGGCCTCTGATCCCGGCCTCTGATTCCCCGCTTCTGATTCTGATCCCTGCCTCTGATTCCCCATCTCTGATTCCGCACATCTGATTCCCTGCCTCTGATTCCCCACCTCTGATTCCCCATATCTGATTCCCCGCCTCTGTTTCCCCGCCTCTAATTCCCCGCCTCTGTTTCCCCATATCTATTTCCCCGCCTCTGATTCCCCGCCTCTGATTCCCCAGCTCTGATTCCCCGCCTCTGAATCCCCAACTCTGATTCCCTGCCTCTGATTCTCCAGCTCTGATTCCCCGCCTCTGATTCCCCAGCTCTGATTCCCTGCCTCTGTTTCGCAACCTCTGATTCCCCACCTCTGATTCCCCATATATGATTCCCCACCTCTGTTTCCCTGCCTCTGATTCCCAGCCTCTGTTTCCCCATATCTGATTCCCCGCCTCTGATTCCCCAACTCTGATTCCCCGCCTCTGATTCCCCAGCTCTGATTCCCCACCTATGATTCCCCGTGTTTGATTCACTGCCTCCGATTCCCCGCCTCTGATTCCCCATCTCTGATTCACCGCCTTTCATTCGCCACCTCTGATTCCCCATATCAGATTCCCCGCCTCTGATTCCCTGCCTCTGATTCCCCATCTCCGATTCCGCACATCTGATTCCCCGCCTCAGATTCCCTGCCTCTGATTCCCAACCTCTGATAACCCACCTCTGATTCCCCATATCTGATTCCCCGCCTCTGTTTCCCCGCCTCTGATTCCCCTCCTCTGATTCCCCAACTCTAATTCCCCGCCTCTGATTCCCCAGCTCTGATTCCCCGTGTTTGATTCCCTGCCTCTGATTCCCTGCCCTGATTCCCCATCTCTGTTTCACCGCCTTTGATTCGCCACCTCTGATTCCCCATATCTGATTCCCCGCCTCTGTTTCCCCGCCTCTGATTCCCTGCCTCTGATTCCCAACCTCTGATTCCACACCTCTGATTCCCCATATCTGATTCCCCGCCTCTGTTTCCCCGCCTCTGATTCCCTGCCCCTGTTTCCCCATATCTGATTCCCTGCCTCTGATTCCCCAACTCTGATTCCCCGCCTCTGATTCCCCAGCTCTGATTCCCAACCTCTGATTTCCCGTGTTTGATTCCCTGCCTCTGATTCCCCGCCTCTGATTCCCCATCTCTGATTCACCGCCTTTGATTCGCCACCTCTGATTCCACATATCTGATTCCCCACCTCTGTTTCCCCGCCTCTGATTCCCCGCCTCTGATTCTCCATATCTCATTCCCCGCCTCTGAATCCCCATCTCTGATTCCCGGACTCTGATTCCCCACCTCTGATTCCCGGCCTCTTATTCCCAGCATCTGATTCCCGGCCTCTGATTCCCGGCCTCTGATTCCCCGCTTCTGATTCTGATTCCCTGCCTCTGATTCCCCATCTCTGATTCCGCACATCTGATTCCCTGCCTCTGATTCCCCACCTCTGATTCCCCATATCTGATTTCCCGCCTCTGTTTCCCCGCCTCTGATTCCCCGCCTCTGGTTCCCCATATCTAATTCTCAACCTCTGATGCCCCAACTCTGATTCCCTGCCTCTGATTCCCCGCGTTCTATTCCCTGCCTCTGATTCCCCGCCTGTGATTCCCCATCTCTGATTCACCACCTCTGATTCCCCACCTCTGATTCCCCATATCTAATTTCCCGCCTCTGTTTGCCCGCCTCTGATTCCCCGCCTCTGTTTCCCCATATCTGATTCCCCGCCTCTGAATCCCCAACTCTGATTCCCTGCCTCTGATTCCCCAGCTCTGATTCCCCGCCTTTGATTCCCCCCGTCTGATTCCCAGCCTCTGAATCCCCGTGTCTGATTTCCTGCCTCTGATTCCCCGCCTCTGATTCCCCATCTCTGATTCACAGCCTCTGATTCCCCACCTCTGATTCCCCATCTCTGATTCCGCACATCTGATTCCCTGCCTCTGATTCCCCAGCTCTGATTCCCCGCCTCTGATTCCCCGTGTTTGATTCCCTGCCTCTGATTCCCCGCCTCTGATTCACCATCTCTGATTCAACGCCTTTGATTCGCCACCTCTGATTCCCCATATCTGATTCCTCGCCTCTGTTTCCCCGCCTCTGATTCCCCTCCTCTGATTCCCCATATCTCATTCCCCGCCTCTGATTCCCCATCTCTGATTCCCGGACTCTGATTCCCCACCTCTGATTCCCGGCCTCTTATTCCCAGCATCTGATTCCGGCCTCTGATTCCCGGCCTCTGATTCCCTGCTTCTGATTCCCCATCTCTGATTCCGCAAATCTAATTCCCTGCCTCTGATTCCCCACCTCTGATTCCCCATATCTGATTCCCCGCCTCTGTTTCCCCGCCTCTGATTCCCCACCTCTGTTTCCCCATATCTAAGTCCCCGCCTCTGATTCGCCAACTTTGATTCCCCACCTCTGATTCCCCAGCTCTGATTACCCGCCTCTGATTCCCCGCATCTGATTCCATGCATCTGATTCCCAGCCTCTGATTCCCAGCCTCTGATTCCCAACCTCTGATTCCCCACCTCTGATCCCCATATCTGATTCCCCGCCTCTGTTTCCCCGCCTCTGATTCCCCGCCTCTGTTTCCCCATATCTGATCCCCACCTCTATTTGCCCGCCTCTGATTCCCCGCCTCTGTTTCCCCATATCTGATTCCCCGCCTCTGAATCCCCAACTCTGATTCCCTGCCTCTAATTTCCCAGCTCTGATTCCCCACCTCTGATTCCCCGCGTCTGATTACCGGCCTCTGATTCCCCACCTCTGATTCCCCATCTCTGATTCACAACCTCTGATTCCCCACCTCTGATACCCCATATCTGATTCCCCGCCTCTGTTTCCCCGCCTCTGATTCCCCACCTCTGATTCCCAATATCTGATTCCCCGCCTCTGATTCCCCACCTCTGATTCCCTGCCTCTGATTCCCTGCCCTGATTCCCCATCTCTGTTTCACCGCCTCTGATTCCCCAACTCTGATTCCCCGCCTCTGATTCCCCAGCTCTGATTCCCCGCCTCTGATTTCCCGTGTTTGATTCCCTGCCTCTGATTCCCCGCCTCTGATTCCCCATCTCTGATTCACCGCCTTTGATTCGCCACCTCTGATTCCACATATCTGATTCCCCACCTCTGTTTCCCCGCCTCTGATTCCCCGCCTCTGATTCTCCATATCTCATTCCCCGCCTCTGAATCCCCATCTCTGATTCCCGGACTCTGATTCCCCACCTCTGATTCCCGGCCTCTTATTCCCAGCATCTGATTCCCGGCCTCTGATTCCCGGCCTCTGATTCCCCGCTTCTGATTCTGATTCCCTGCCTCTGATTCCCCATCTCTGATTCCGCACATCTGATTCACTGCCTCTGATTCCCCACCTCTGATTCCCCATATCTGATATCCCGCCTCTGTTTCCCCGCCTCTGATTCCCCGCCTCTGTTTCCCCATATCTAATTCCCAACCTCTGATGCCCCAACTCTGATTCCCTGCCTCTGATTTCCCGCGTTCTATTCCCTGCCTCTGATTCCCCGCCTGTGATTCCCCATCTCTGATTCACCACCTCTGATTCCCCACCTCTGATTCCCCATATCTAATTCCCCGCCTCTGAATCCCCGCCTCTGATTCCCCGCCTCTGTTTCCCCATATCTGATTCCCCGCCTCTGAATCCCCAACTCTGATTCCCTGCCTCTGATTCCCCAGCTCTGATTCCCCGCCTTTGATTCCCCCCGTCTGATTCCCAGCCTCTGAATCCCCGTGTCTGATTTCCTGCCTCTGATTCCCCGCCTCTGATTCCCCATCTCTGATTCACAGCCTCTGATTCCCCACCTCTGATTCCCCATCTCTGATTCCGCACATCTGATTCCCTGCCTCTGATTCCCCGACTCTGATCCCCACCTCTGATTCCCCAGCTCTGATTCCCCGCCTCTGATTCCCCAACTCTGATTCCCCGCCTCTGATTCCCCAGCTCTGATTCCCCGCCTCTGATTCCCCGTGTTTGATTCCCTGCCTCTGATTCCCCGCCTCTGATTCCCCATCTCTGATTCAACGCCTTTGATTCGCCACCTCTGATTCCCCATATCTGATTCCTCGCCTCTGTTTCCCAGCCTCTGATTCCCCTCCTCTGATTCCCCATATCTCATTCCCCGCCTCTGATTCCCTATCTCTGATTCCCGGACTCTGATTCCCCACCTCTGATTCCCGGCCTCTTATTCCCGGCATCTGATTCCGGCCTCTGATTCCCGGCCTCTGATTCCCTGCTTCTGATTCCCCATTTCTGATTCCGCAAATCTCATTCCCTGCCTCTGATTCCCCACCTCTGATTCCCCATATCTGATTCCCCGCCTCTGTTACCCCGCCTCTGATTCCCCGCCTCTGTTTCCCCATATCTAAGTCCCCGCCTCTGATTCCCCAACTTTGATTCCCCACCTCTGATTCCCCAGCTCTGATTCCCCGCCTCTGATTCCCCGCATCTGATTCCATGCATCTGATTCCCAGCCTCTGATTCCCAGCCTCTGATTCCCAACCTCTGATTCCCCACCTCTGATCCCCATATCTGATTCCCCGCCTCTGATTCCCCGCCTCTGATTCCCCGCCTCTGTTTCCCCATATCTGATCCCCGCCTCTATTTGCCCACCTCTGATTCCCCGCCTCTGTTTCCCCATATCTGATTCCCCGCCTCTGAATCCCCAACTCTGATTCCCTGCCTCTAATTTCCCAGCTCTGATTCCCCGCCTCTGATTCCCCGCGTCTGATTACCGGCCTCTGATTCCCCGCCTCTGATTCCCCATCTCTGATTCACAACCTCTGATTCCCCACCTCTGATACCCCATATCTGATTCCCCGCCTCTGTTTCCCCGCCTCTGATTCCCCACCTCTGATTCCCAATATCTGATTCCCCACCTCTGATTCCCCACCTCTGATTCCCCGCCTCTGATTCGCCAGCTATGATTCCCCGCCTCTTATTCCCCGCGTCTGATTCCCTGCCTCTGATTCCCCGCCTCTGATTCCACATCTCTGATTCACCACCTCTGATTCCCCGCGTCTGATTCCCTGCCTCTGATTCCCCATCTCTGATTCCCCATCTCTGATTGCCTAATTCTGATTCCCCTCCTCTGATTCCCCGTGTTTGATTCCCTGCCTCTGATTCCCGGCCTCTGATTCCCCATCTCTGATTCACCGCCTTTGATTCGCCACCTCTGATTCGCCATATCTGATTCCCCGCCTCTGTTTCCCCGCCTCTGATTCCCCGCCTCTGATTCCCCATATCTCATTCCCCGCCTCTGAATCCCCATCTCTGATTCCCGGACTCTGATTCCCCACCTCTGATTCCCGGCCTCTTATTCCCGGCATCTGATTCCGGCCTCTGATTCCCGGCCTCTGATTCCCTGCTTCTGATTCTGATTCCCTGCCTTTGATTCCCCATCTCTGATTCCGCACATCTGATTCCCTGCCTCTGATTCCCCATCTCTGATTCCGCACATCTGATTCCCTGCCTCTGATTCCCCGCCTCTGAATCCCCGTGTCTGATACCCAGCCTCTGATACCCCACCCCTGATTCCCCACCTCTGATTCCCCATATCTGATTCCCCGCCTCTCTTTCCGTGCCTCTAATTCCCCGCCTCTGATTTCCCATATCTGATTCCCCGCCTCCGATTCCCCAACTCTGATTTCCCCGCCTCTGATTCCCCAGCTCTGTTTCCCCGCCTCTGATTCCCCGCCTCTGTTTCCCCATATCTAATTCCACGCCTCTGATTCCCAAACTCTGATTCCCCGCCTCTGATTCCCCAGCTCTGATTCCCCGCCTCTGATTCCCCACATCTGATTCCCTTCCTCTGATTCCCCGCCTCTGATTCCCTGCCTCTGATTCCCCAGCTCTGATTCCCCGTGTTTGATTTCCCGCCTCTGAATCCCCATCTCTGATTCCCGGCCTCTGATTGCCGCCCTCTGATTCCCGGCCTCTGATTCCCGGCCTCTGATTCCCGGCCTCTGATTCCCCGCCTCTGATTCCCCGCCTCTGATTCGCTGCCTCTGATTCCCCATCTCTGATTCTGCACATCTGATTCCCTGCCTCTGATTCCCCGCCTCTGACTCCCCGCCTCTGATTCCCTGCCTCTGTTTCCCATCCTCTGATTCCCCACCTCTGATTCCCCATATCTGATTCCCCGCATCTGTTTCCCCATATCTGATTCCCCGCCTCTGATTCCCCAACTCTGATTCCCCGCCTCTGATTCCCCAGCTCTGATTCCCCGCCTCTGATTCCCCGTGTTTGATTCCCTGCCTCTGATTCCCCGCCTCTGATTCACCATCTCTGATTCACCGCCTTTCATTCGCCACCCTGATTCCCCATATCAGATTCCCCGCCTCTGTTTCCCCGCCTCTGATACCCCGCCTCTGATTCCCCATATTTCATTCCCCGCCTCTGATTCCCCATCTCTGATTCCCGGACTCTGATTCCTGGCCTCTTATTCCCGGCATCTGATTCCCGGCCTCTGATCCCGGCCTCTGATTCCCCGCTTCTGATTCTGATCCCTGCCTCTGATTCCCCATCTCTGATTCCGCACATCTGATTCCCTGCCTCTGATTCCCCACCTCTGATTCCCCATATCTGATTCCCCGCCTCTGTTTCCCCGCCTCTAATTCCCCGCCTCTGTTTCCCCATATCTATTTCCCCGCCTCTGATTCCCCGCCTCTGATTCCCCAGCTCTGATTCCACGCCTCTGAATCCCCAACTCTGATTCCCTGCCTCATATTCCGCAGCTCTGATTCCCCGCCTCTGATTCCCCAGCTCTGATTCCCTGCCTCTGTTTCGCAACCTCTGATTCCCCACCTCTGATTCCCCATATATGATTCCCCACCTATGTTTCCCTGTCTCTGATTTCCAGCCTCTGTTTCCCCATATCTGATTCCCCGCCTCTGATTCCCCAACTCTGATTCCCCGCCTCTGATTCCCCAGCTCTGATTCCCCACCTATGATTCCCCGTGTTTGATTCACTGCCTCTGATTCCCCGCCTCTGATTCCCCATCTCTGATTCACCGCCTTTCATTCGCCACCTCTGATTCCCCATATCAGATTCCCCGCCTCTGTTTCCCCGCCTCTGATTCCCCTCCTCTGTTTCCCCATATCTGATTCCCCGCTTCTGATTCCCCAACTCTGATTCCCCGCCTCTGATTCCCCAGCTCTGATTCCCCACCTTTGATTCCCCCCGTCTGATTCCCAGCCTCTGAGTCCCCGTGTCTGATTTCCTGCCTCTGATTCCCCGCCTCTGATTCCCCATCTCTGATTCACAGCCGCTGATTCCCCACCTCTGATTCCCCATCTCTGATTCCGCACATCTGATTCCCTGCCTCTGATTCCCCGACTCTGATCCCCACCTCTGATTCCCCAGCTCTGATTCCCCGCCTCTGATTCCCCAACTCTGATTCCCCGCCTCTGATTCCCCAGCTCTGATTCCCCGCCTCTGATTCCCCGTGTTTGATTCCCTGCCTCTGATTCCCCGCCTCTGATTCCCCATCTCTGATTCAACGCCTTTGATTCGCCACCTCTGATTCCCCATATCTGATTCCTCGCCTCTGTTTCCCCGCCTCTGATTCCCCTCCTCTGATTCCCCATATCTCATTCCCCGCCTCTGATTCCCAATCTCTGATTCCCGGTCTCTTATTCCCGGCATCTGATTCCGGCCTCTGATTCCCGGCCTCTGATTCCCTGCTTCTGATTCCCCATCTCTGATTCCGCAAATCTAATTCCCTGCCTCTGATTCCCCACCTCTGATTCCCCATATCTGATTCCCCGCCTCTGTTTCCCCGCCTCTGATTCCCCGCCTCTGTTTCCCCATATCTAAGTCCCCGCCTCTGATTCCCCAACTTTGATTCCCCACCTCTGATTCCCCAGCTCTGATTCCCCGCCTCTGATTCCCCGCATCTGATTCCATGCATCTGATTCCCAGCCTCTGATTCCCAGCCTCTGATTCCCAACCTCTGATTCCCCACCTCTGATCCCCATATCTGATTCCCCGCCTCTGTTTCCCCGCCTCTGATTCCCCGCCTCTGTTTCCCCATATCTGAACCCCGCCTCTATTTGCCCGCCTCTGATTCATCGCCTCTGTTTCCCCATATCTGATTCCCCGCCTCTGAATCCCCAACTCTGATTCCCTGACTCTAATTTCCCAGCTCTGATTCCCCGCCTCTGATTCCCCGCGTCTGATTACCGGACTCTGATTCCCCGCCTCTGATTCCCCATCTCTGATTCACAACCTCTGATTCCCCACCTCTGATACCCCATATCTGATTCCCCGCCTCTGTTTCCCCGCCTCTGATTCCCCATATCTGATTCCCCACCTATTTTCCCCGCCTCTGATTCCCCGCCTCTGATTCCCCATCTCTGATTCCTGGACTCTGATTCCCCACTTCTGATTCCCCATCTCTGATTCCGCACATCCGATTCCCTGCCTCTGATACCCCGCCTCTGATTCCCCGCCTCTGATTCCCTCCTCTGATTCCCAACCTCTGATTCCCCACCTCTGAGTCCCCATATCTGATTCCCCGCCTCTGTTTCCCCGCCTCTGATTCCCCGCCTCTGTTTCCCCATATCTGATTCCCCACTCTGATTCCCCAAGTCTGATTCCCCGCCTCTGATTCCCCAGCTCTGATTCCCCGCCTCTGATTCCCCGCGTCTTATTCCCTGCATCTGATTCCCCGCCTCTGATTCCCCATCTCTGATTCCCAGCCTCTGAATCCCCGTGTCTGATACCCAGCCTCTGATACCCCGCCCCTGATTCCCCACCTCTGATTCCCCATATCTGATACCCCGCCTCTGTTTCTGCGCCTCTGATTCCCCGCCTCTGATTCCCCATATCTGATTCCCCGCCTCTGACTCCCCAACTCTGATTCCACGCTTCTGATTCCCCAGCTCTGATTCCCCGCCTCTGATTCCCCGCCTCTGTTTCCCCATATCTGATTCCCCGCCTCTGATTCCCCAACTCTGATTCCCCGCCTCTGATTCCCCAGCTCTGATTCCCCGTGTTTGATTCCCCGCCTCTGATTCCCCATCTTTGATTCCCGGCCTCTGATTGCCGGCCTCTGATTCCCGGCGTCTCATCCCCGGCCTCTGATTCCCGGCCTCTGATTCCCCGCCTCTGATTCCCCATCTCTGATTCCGCACATCTGAATCTCTGCCTCTGATTCCCCACCTCTGACTCCCCGCCTCTGATTCCCTGCCTCTGTTTCCCAACCTCTGATTCCCCATATCTCATTCCCAACCTCTGATTCCCCATCTCTGATTCCAGGACTCTGATTCCTGGCCTCTTATTCCCGGCATCTGAATCCCGGACTCTGATCCCGGCCTCTGATTCCCCACTTCTGATTCTGATCCCAGCCTCTGATTCCCCATCTCTGATTCCGCACATCTGATTCCCTGCCTCTGATTCCACACCTCTGATTCCCCATATCTGATTCCCCGCCTCTGTTTCCCCGCCTCTGATTCCCCGCCTCTGTTTCCCCATATCTAATTCCCCGCCTCTGATTCCCCAAATCTGATTCCCCGCCTCTGATTACCCAGCTCTGATTCCCCGCGTCTGATTCCCTGCCTCTGATTCCCCGCCTCTGAATCCCCGTGTCTGATAGCCAGCCTCTGATACCCCACCCCTGATTCCCCACCTCTGATTCCCCATATCTGATTCCCCGCCTCTCTTTCCGTGCCTCTAATTCCCCGCCTCAGATTCCCCATATCTGATTCCCCGCCTCCGATTCCCCAACTCTGATTTCCCCGCCTCTGATTCCCCAGCTCTGTTTCCCCGCCTCTGATTCCCCGCCTCTGTTTCCCCATATCTAATTCCACGCCTCTGATTCCCAAACTCTGATTCCCCGCCTCTGATTCCCCGCCTCTGTTTCCCCATATCTAATTCCACGCCTCTGATTCCCAAACTCTGATTCCCCGCCTCTGATTCCCCAGCTCTGATTCCCCGTGTTTGATTCCCCGCCTCTGAATCCCCATCTCTGATTCCCGGCCTCTGATTGCCGGCCTCCGATTCCCCGCCTCTGATTCCCCAGCTCTGATTCCCCGCCTCTGATTCCCCGTGTTTGATTCCCTGCCTCTGATTCCCCGCCTCTGATTCACCATCTCTGATTCACCGCCTTTCATTCGCCACCCTGATTCCCCATATCAGATTCCTCGCCTCTGTTTCCCCGCCTCTGATACCCCGCCTCTGATTCCCCATATTTCATTCCCCGCCTCTGATTCCCCATCTCTGATTCCCGGACTCTGATTCCTGGCCTCTTATTCCCGGCATCTGATTCCCGGCCTCTGATCCCAGCCTCTGATTCCCCGCTTCTGATTCTGATCCCTGCCTCTGATTCCCCATCTCTGATTCCGCACATCTGATTCCCTGCCTCTGATTCCCCACCTCTGATTCCCCATATCTGATTCCCCGCCTCTGTTTCCCCGCCTCTAATTCCCCGCCTCTGTTTCCCCATATCTATTCCCCGCCTCTGATTCCCCGCCTCTGATTCCCCAGCTCTGATTCCCCGCCTCTGAATCCCCAACTCTGATTCCCTGCCTCTGATTCCCCAGCTCTGATTCCCCGCCTCTGATTCCCCAGCTCTGATTCCCTGCCTCTGTTTCGCAACCTCTGATTCCCCACCTCTGATTCCCCATATATGATTCCCCACCTCTGTTTCCCTGCCTCTGATTCCCAGCCTCTGTTTCCCCATATCTGATTCCCCGCCTCTGATTCCCCAACTCTGATTCCCCACCTCTGATTCCCCAGCTCTGATTCCCCACCTATGATTCCCCGTGTTTGATTCACTGCCTCTGATTCCCCGCCTCTGATTCCCCATCTCTGATTCACCACCTTTCATTCGCCACCTCCGATTCCCCATATCAGATTCCCCGCCTCTGATTCCCCATCTCTGATTCACCACCTTTCATTCGCCACCTCTGTTTCCCCATATCTATTCCCCGCCTCTGATTCCCCGCCTCTGATTCCCCAGCTCTGATTCCCCGCCTCTGAATCCCCAACTCTGATTCCCTGCCTCTGATTCCCCAGCTCTGATTCCCCGCCTCTGATTCCCCAGCTCTGATTCCCCGCCTTTGATTCCCCCCGTCTGATTCCCAGCCTCTGAATCCCCGTGTCTGATTTCCTGCCTCTGATTCCCCGCCTCTGATTCCCCATCTCTGATTCACAGCCTCTGATTCCCCACCTCTGATTCCCCATCTCTGATTCCGCACATCTGATTCCCTGCCTCTGATTCCCCAGCTCTGATTCCCCGCCTCTGATTCCCCGTGTTTGATTCCCTGCCTCTGATTCCCCGCCTCTGATTCACCATCTCTGATTCAACGCCTTTGATTCGCCACCTCTGATTCCCCATATCTGATTCCTCGCCTCTGTTTCCCCGCCTCTGATTCCCCTCCTCTGATTCCCCATATCTCATTCCCCGCCTCTGATTCCCCATCTCTGATTCCCGGACTCTGATTCCCCACCTCTGATTCCCGGCCTCTTATTCCCAGCATCTGATTCCGGCCTCTGATTCCCGGCCTCTGATTCCCTGCTTCTGATTCCCCATCTCTGATTCCGCAAATCTAATTCCCTGCCTCTGATTCCCCACCTCTGATTCCCCATATCTGATTCCCCGCCTCTGTTTCCCCGCCTCTGATTCCCCACCTCTGTTTCCCCATATCTAAGTCCCCGCCTCTGATTCGCCAACTTTGATTCCCCACCTCTGATTCCCCAGCTCTGATTACCCGCCTCTGATTCCCCGCATCTGATTCCATGCATCTGATTCCCAGCCTCTGATTCCCAGCCTCTGATTCCCAACCTCTGATTCCCCACCTCTGATCCCCATATCTGATTCCCCGCCTCTGTTTCCCCGCCTCTGATTCCCCGCCTCTGTTTCCCCATATCTGATCCCCACCTCTATTTGCCCGCCTCTGATTCCCCGCCTCTGTTTCCCCATATCTGATTCCCCGCCTCTGAATCCCCAACTCTGATTCCCTGCCTCTAATTTCCCAGCTCTGATTCCCCACCTCTGATTCCCCGCGTCTGATTACCGGCCTCTGATTCCCCACCTCTGATTCCCCATCTCTGATTCACAACCTCTGATTCCCCACCTCTGATACCCCATATCTGATTCCCCGCCTCTGTTTCCCCGCCTCTGATTCCCCACCTCTGATTCCCAATATCTGATTCCCCGCCTCTGATTCCCCACCTCTGATTCCCTGCCTCTGATTCCCTGCCCTGATTCCCCATCTCTGTTTCACCGCCTCTGATTCCCCAACTCTGATTCCCCGCCTCTGATTCCCCAGCTCTGATTCCCCGCCTCTGATTTCCCGTGTTTGATTCCCTGCCTCTGATTCCCCGCCTCTGATTCCCCATCTCTGATTCACCGCCTTTGATTCGCCACCTCTGATTCCACATATCTGATTCCCCACCTCTGTTTCCCCGCCTCTGATTCCCCGCCTCTGATTCTCCATATCTCATTCCCCGCCTCTGAATCCCCATCTCTGATTCCCGGACTCTGATTCCCCACCTCTGATTCCCGGCCTCTTATTCCCAGCATCTGATTCCCGGCCTCTGATTCCCGGCCTCTGATTCCCCGCTTCTGATTCTGATTCCCTGCCTCTGATTCCCCATCTCTGATTCCGCACATCTGATTCACTGCCTCTGATTCCCCACCTCTGATTCCCCATATCTGATATCCCGCCTCTGTTTCCCCGCCTCTGATTCCCCGCCTCTGTTTCCCCATATCTAATTCCCAACCTCTGATGCCCCAACTCTGATTCCCTGCCTCTGATTTCCCGCGTTCTATTCCCTGCCTCTGATTCCCCGCCTGTGATTCCCCATCTCTGATTCACCACCTCTGATTCCCCACCTCTGATTCCCCATATCTAATTCCCCGCCTCTGAATCCCCGCCTCTGATTCCCCGCCTCTGTTTCCCCATATCTGATTCCCCGCCTCTGAATCCCCAACTCTGATTCCCTGCCTCTGATTCCCCAGCTCTGATTCCCCGCCTTTGATTCCCCCCGTCTGATTCCCAGCCTCTGAATCCCCGTGTCTGATTTCCTGCCTCTGATTCCCCGCCTCTGATTCCCCATCTCTGATTCACAGCCTCTGATTCCCCACCTCTGATTCCCCATCTCTGATTCCGCACATCTGATTCCCTGCCTCTGATTCCCCGACTCTGATCCCCACCTCTGATTCCCCAGCTCTGATTCCCCGCCTCTGATTCCCCAACTCTGATTCCCCGCCTCTGATTCCCCAGCTCTGATTCCCCGCCTCTGATTCCCCGTGTTTGATTCCCTGCCTCTGATTCCCCGCCTCTGATTCCCCATCTCTGATTCAACGCCTTTGATTCGCCACCTCTGATTCCCCATATCTGATTCCTCGCCTCTGTTTCCCAGCCTCTGATTCCCCTCCTCTGATTCCCCATATCTCATTCCCCGCCTCTGATTCCCTATCTCTGATTCCCGGACTCTGATTTCCCCACCTCTGATTCCCGGCCTCTTATTCCCGGCATCTGATTCCGGCCTCTGATTCCCGGCCTCTGATTCCCTGCTTCTGATTCCCCATTTCTGATTCCGCAAATCTAATTCCCTGCCTCTGATTCCCCACCTCTGATTCCCCATATCTGATTCCCCGCCTCTGTTACCCCGCCTCTGATTCCCCGCCTCTGTTTCCCCATATCTAAGTCCCCGCCTCTGATTCCCCAACTTTGATTCCCCACCTCTGATTCCCCAGCTCTGATTCCCCGCCTCTGATTCCCCGCATCTGATTCCATGCATCTGATTCCCAGCCTCTGATTCCCAGCCTCTGATTCCCAACCTCTGATTCCCCACCTCTGATCCCCATATCTGATTCCCCGCCTCTGATTCCCCGCCTCTGATTCCCCGCCTCTGTTTCCCCATATCTGATCCCCGCCTCTATTTGCCCACCTCTGATTCCCCGCCTCTGTTTCCCCATATCTGATTCCCCGCCTCTGAATCCCCAACTCTGATTCCCTGCCTCTAATTTCCCAGCTCTGATTCCCCGCCTCTGATTCCCCGCGTCTGATTACCGGCCTCTGATTCCCCGCCTCTGATTCCCCATCTCTGATTCACAACCTCTGATTCCCCACCTCTGATACCCCATATCTGATTCCCCGCCTCTGTTTCCCCGCCTCTGATTCCCCACCTCTGATTCCCAATATCTGATTCCCCACCTCTGATTCCCCACCTCTGATTCCCCGCCTCTGATTCGCCAGCTATGATTCCCCGCCTCTTATTCCCCGCGTCTGATTCCCTGCCTCTGATTCCCCGCCTCTGATTCCACATCTCTGATTCACCACCTCTGATTCCCCGCGTCTGATTCCCTGCCTCTGATTCCCCATCTCTGATTCCCCATCTCTGATTGCCTAATTCTGATTCCCCTCCTCTGATTCCCCGTGTTTGATTCCCTGCCTCTGATTCCCGGCCTCTGATTCCCCATCTCTGATTCACCGCCTTTGATTCGCCACCTCTGATTCGCCATATCTGATTCCCCGCCTCTGTTTCCCCGCCTCTGATTCCCCGCCTCTGATTCCCCATATCTCATTCCCCGCCTCTGAATCCCCATCTCTGATTCCCGGACTCTGATTCCCCACCTCTGATTCCCGGCCTCTTATTCCCGGCATCTGATTCCGGCCTCTGATTCCCGGCCTCTGATTCCCTGCTTCTGATTCTGATTCCCTGCCTTTGATTCCCCATCTCTGATTCCGCACATCTGATTCCCTGCCTCTGATTCCCCATCTCTGATTCCGCACATCTGATTCCCTGCCTCTGATTCCCCGCCTCTGAATCCCCGTGTCTGATACCCAGCCTCTGATACCCCACCCCTGATTCCCCACCTCTGATTCCCCATTTCTGATTCCCCGCCTCTCTTTCCGTGCCTCTAATTCCCCGCCTCTGATTTCCCATATCTGATTCCCCGCCTCCGATTCCCCAACTCTGATTTCCCCGCCTCTGATTCCCCAGCTCTGTTTCCCCGCCTCTGATTCCCCGCCTCTGTTTCCCCATATCTAATTCCACGCCTCTGATTCCCAAACTCTGATTCCCCGCCTCTGATTCCCCAGCTCTGATTCCCCGCCTCTGATTCCCCACATCTGATTCCCTTCCTCTGATTCCCCGCCTCTGATTCCCTGCCTCTGATTCCCCAGCTCTGATTCCCCGTGTTTGATTTCCCGCCTCTGAATCCCCATCTCTGATTCCCGGCCTCTGATTGCCGCCCTCTGATTCCCGGCCTCTGATTCCCGGCCTCTGATTCCCGGCCTCTGATTCCCCGCCTCTGATTCCCCGCCTCTGATTCGCTGCCTCTGATTCCCCATCTCTGATTCTGCACATCTGATTCCCTGCCTCTGATTCCCCGCCTCTGACTCCCCGCCTCTGATTCCCTGCCTCTGTTTCCCATCCTCTGATTCCCCACCTCTGATTCCCCATATCTGATTCCCCGCATCTGTTTCCCCATATCTGATTCCCCGCCTCTGATTCCCCAACTCTGATTCCCCGCATCTGATTCCCCAGCTCTGATTCCCCGCCTCTGATTCCCCGTGTTTGATTCCCTGCCTCTGATTCCCCGCCTCTGATTTACCATCTCTGATTCACCGCCTTTCATTCGCCACCCTGATTCCCCATATCAGATTCCCCGCCTCTGTTTCCCCGCCTCTGATACCCCGCCTCTGATTCCCCATATTTCATTCCCCGCCTCTGATTCCCCATCTCTGATTCCCGGACTCTGATTCCTGGCCTCTTATTCCCGGCATCTGATTCCCGGCCTCTGATCCCGGCCTCTGATTCCCCGCTTCTGATTCTGATCCCTGCCTCTGATTCCCCATCTCTGATTCCGCACATCTGATTCCCTGCCTCTGATTCCCCACCTCTGATTCCCCATATCTGATTGCCCGCCTCTGTTTCCCCGCCTCTAATTCCCCGCCTCTGTTTCCCCATATCTATTTCCCCGCCTCTGATTCCCCGCCTCTGATTCCCCAGCTCTGATTCCACGCCTCTGAATCCCCAACTCTGATTCCCTGCCTCATATTCCGCAGCTCTGATTCCCCGCCTCTGATTCCCCAGCTCTGATTCCCTGCCTCTGTTTCGCAACCTCTGATTCCCCACCTCTGATTCCCCATATATGATTCCCCACCTATGTTTCCCTGCCTCTGATTTCCAGCCTCTGTTTCCCCATATCTGATTCCCCGCCTCTGATTCCCCAACTCTGATTCCCCGCCTCTGATTCCCCAGCTCTGATTCCCCACCTATGATTCCCCGTGTTTGATTCACTGCCTCTGATTCCCCGCCTCTGATTCCCCATCTCTGATTCACCGCCTTTCATTCGCCACCTCTGATTCCCCATATCAGATTCCCCGCCTCTGTTTCCCCGCCTCTGATTCCCCTCCTCTGTTTCCCCATATCTGATTCCCCGCTTCTGATTCCCCAACTCTGATTCCCCGCCTCTGATTCCCCAGCTCTGATTCCCCACCTTTGATTCCCCCCGTCTGATTCCCAGCCTCTGAGTCCCCGTGTCTGATTTCCTGCCTCTGATTCCCCGCCTCTGATTCCCCATCTCTGATTCACAGCCGCTGATTCCCCACCTCTGATTCCCCATCTCTGATTCCGCACATCTGATTCCCTGCCTCTGATTCCCCGACTCTGATCCCCACCTCTGATTCCCCAGCTCTGATTCCCCGCCTCTGATTCCCCAACTCTGATTCCCCGCCTCTGATTCCCCAGCTCTGATTCCCCGCCTCTGATTCCCCGTGTTTGATTCACTGCCTCTGATTCCCCGCCTCTGATTCCCCATCTCTGATTCAACGCCTTTGATTCGCCACCTCTGATTCCCCATATCTGATTCCTCGCCTCTGTTTCCCCGCCTCTGATTCCCCTCCTCTGATTCCCCATATCTCATTCCCCGCCTCTGATTCCCAATCTCTGATTCCCGGTCTCTTATTCCCGGCATCTGATTCCGGCCTCTGATTCCCGGCCTCTGATTCCCTGCTTCTGATTCCCCATCTCTGATTCCGCAAATCTAATTCCCTGCCTCTGATTCCCCACCTCTGATTCCCCATATCTGATTCCCCGCCTCTGTTTCCCCGCCTCTGATTCCCCGCCTCTGTTTCCCCATATCTAAGTCCCCGCCTCTGATTCCCCAACTTTGATTCCCCACCTCTGATTCCCCAGCTCTGATTCCCCGCCTCTGATTCCCCGCATCTGATTCCATGCATCTGATTCCCAGCCTCTGATTCCCAGCCTCTGATTCCCAACCTCTGATTCCCCACCTCTGATCCCCATATCTGATTCCCCGCCTCTGTTTCCCCGCCTCTGATTCCCCGCCTCTGTTTCCCCATATCTGAACCCCGCCTCTATTTGCCCGCCTCTGATTCATCGCCTCTGTTTCCCCATATCTGATTCCCCGCCTCTGAATCCCCAACTCTGATTCCCTGCCTCTAATTTCCCAGCTCTGATTCCCCGCCTCTGATTCCCCGCGTCTGATTACCGGACTCTGATTCCCCGCCTCTGATTCCCCATCTCTGATTCACAACCTCTGATTCCCCACCCATGATACCCCATATCTGATTCCCCGCCTCTGTTTCCCCGCCTCTGATTCCCCATATCTGATTCCCCACCTATTTTCCCCGCCTCTGATTCCCCGCCTCTGATTCCCCATCTCTGATTCCTGGACTCTGATTCCCCACTTCTGATTCCCCATCTCTGATTCCGCACATCCGATTCCCTGCCTCTGATACCCCGCCTCTGATTCCCCGCCTCTGATTCCCTCCTCTGATTCCCAACCTCTGATTCCCCACCTCTGAGTCCCCATATCTGATTCCCCGCCTCTGTTTCCCCGCCTCTGATTCCCCGCCTCTGTTTCCCCATATCTGATTCCCCACTCTGATTCCCCAAGTCTGATTCCCCGCCTCTGATTCCCCAGCTCTGATTCCCCGCCTCTGATTCCCCGCGTCTTATTCCCTGCATCTGATTCCCCGCCTCTGATTCCCCATCTCTGATTCCCAGCCTCTGAATCCCCGTGTCTGATACCCAGCCTCTGATACCCCGCCCCTGATTCCCCACCTCTGATTCCCCATATCTGATACCCCGCCTCTGTTTCTGCGCCTCTGATTCCCCGCCTCTGATTCCCCATATCTGATTCCCCGCCTCTGACTCCCCAACTCTGATTCCACGCTTCTGATTCCCCAGCTCTGATTCCCCGCCTCTGATTCCCCGCCTCTGTTTCCCCATATCTGATTCCCCGCCTCTGATTCCCCAACTCTGATTCCCCGCCTCTGATTCCCCAGCTCTGATTCCCCGTGTTTGATTCCCCGCCTCTGATTCCCCATCTTTGATTCCCGGCCTCTGATTGCCGGCCTCTGATTCCCGGCGTCTCATCCCCGGCCTCTGATTCCCGGCCTCTGATTCCCCGCCTCTGATTCCCCATCTCTGATTCCGCACATCTGAATCTCTGCCTCTGATTCCCCACCTCTGACTCCCCGCCTCTGATTCCCTGCCTCTGTTTCCCAACCTCTGATTCCCCATATCTCATTCCCAACCTCTGATTCCCCATCTCTGATTCCAGGACTCTGATTCCTGGCCTCTTATTCCCGGCATCTGAATCCCGGACTCTGATCCCGGCCTCTGATTCCCCACTTCTGATTCTGATCCCAGCCTCTGATTCCCCATCTCTGATTCCGCACATCTGATTCCCTGCCTCTGATTCCACACCTCTGATTCCCCATATCTGATTCCCCGCCTCTGTTTCCCCGCCTCTGATTCCCCGCCTCTGTTTCCCCATATCTAATTCCCCGCCTCTGATTCCCCAAATCTGATTCCCCGCCTCTGATTACCCAGCTCTGATTCCCCGCGTCTGATTCCCTGCCTCTGATTCCCCGCCTCTGAATCCCCGTGTCTGATAGCCAGCCTCTGATACCCCACCCCTGATTCCCCACCTCTGATTCCCCATATCTGATTCCCCGCCTCTCTTTCCGTGCCTCTAATTCCCCGCCTCAGATTCCCCATATCTGATTCCCCGCCTCCGATTCCCCAACTCTGATTTCCCCGCCTCTGATTCCCCAGCTCTGTTTCCCCGCCTCTGTTTCCCCATATCTAATTCCACGCCTCTGATTCCCAAACTCTGATTCCCCGCCTCTGATTCCCCAGCTCTGATTCCCCGCCTCTGATTCCCCACATCTGATTCCCTTCCTCTGATTCCCCGCCTCTGATTCCCTGCCTCTGATTCCCCAGCTCTGATTCCCCGTGTTTGATTCCCCGCCTCTGAATCCCCATCTCTGATTCCCGGCCTCTGATTGCCGGCCTCCGATTCCCCGCCTCTGATTCCCCAGCTCTGATTCCCCGCCTCTGATTCCCCGTGTTTGATTCCCTGCCTCTGATTCCCCGCCTCTGATTCACCATCTCTGATTCACCGCCTTTCATTCGCCACCCTGATTCCCCATATCAGATTCCTCGCCTCTGTTTCCCCGCCTCTGATACCCCGCCTCTGATTCCCCATATTTCATTCCCCGCCTCTGATTCCCCATCTCTGATTCCCGGACTCTGATTCCTGGCCTCTTATTCCCGGCATCTGATTCCCGGCCTCTGATCCCAGCCTCTGATTCCCCGCTTCTGATTCTGATCCCTGCCTCTGATTCCCCATCTCTGATTCCGCACATCTGATTCCCTGCCTCTGATTCCCCACCTCTGATTCCCCATATCTGATTCCCCGCCTCTGTTTCCCCGCCTCTAATTCCCCGCCTCTGTTTCCCCATATCTATTCCCCGCCTCTGATTCCCCGCCTCTGATTCCCCAGCTCTGATTCCCCGCCTCTGAATCCCCAACTCTGATTCCCTGCCTCTGATTCCCCAGCTCTGATTCCCCGCCTCTGATTCCCCAGCTCTGATTCCCTGCCTCTGTTTCGCAACCTCTGATTCCCCACCTCTGATTCCCCATATATGATTCCCCACCTCTGTTTCCCTGCCTCTGATTCCCAGCCTCTGTTTCCCCATATCTGATTCCCCGCCTCTGATTCCCCAACTCTGATTCCCCACCTCTGATTCCCCAGCTCTGATTCCCCACCTATGATTCCCCGTGTTTGATTCACTGCCTCTGATTCCCCGCCTCTGATTCCCCATCTCTGATTCACCACCTTTCATTCGCCACCTCCGATTCCCCATATCAGATTCCCCGCCTCTGATTCCCTCCCTCTGATTCCCCATCTCCGATTCCGCACATCTGATTCCCCGCCTCAGATTCCCTGCCTCTGATTCCCAACCTCTGATAACCCACCTCTGATTCCCCATATCTGATTCCCCGCCTCTGTTTCCCCGCCTCTGATTCCCCTCCTCTGATTCCCCAACTCTAATTCCCCGCCTCTGATTCCCCAGCTCTGATTCCCCGTGTTTGATTCCCTGCCTCTGATTCCCTGCCCTGATTCCCCATCTCTGTTTCACCGCCTTTGATTCGCCACCTCTGATTCCCCATATCTGATTCCCCGCCTCTGTTTCCCCGCCTCTGATTCCCTGCCTCTGATTCCCAACCTCTGATTCCACACCTCTGATTCCCCATATCTGATTCCCCGCCTCTGTTTCCCCGCCTCTGATTCCCTGCCCCTGTTTCCCCATATCTGATTCCCTGCCTCTGATTCCCCAACTCTGATTCCCCGCCTCTGATTCCTCAGCTCTGATTCCCCACCTCTGATTTCCCGTGTTTGAATCCCTGCCTCTGATTCCCCGCCTCTGATTCCCCATCTCTGATTCACCGCCTTTGATTCGCCACCTCTGATTCCACATATCTGATTCCCCACCTCTGTTTCCCCGCCTCTGATTCCCCGCCTCTGATTCTCCATATCTCATTCCCCGCCTCTGAATCCCCATCTCTGATTCCCGGACTCTGATTCCCGGCCTCTTATTCCCAGCATCTGATTCCCGGCCTCTGATTCCCGGCCTCTGATTCCCCGCTTCTGATTCTGATTCCCTGCCTCTGATTCCCCATCTCTGATTCCGCACATCTGATTCCCTGCCTCTGATTCCCCACCTCTGATTCCCCATATCTGATTTCCCGCCTCTGTTTCCCCGCCTCTGATTCCCCGCCTCTGTTTCCCCATATCTAATTCTCAACCTCTGATGCCCCAACTCTGATTCCCTGCCTCTGATTCCCCGCGTTCTATTCCCTGCCTCTGATTCCCCGCCTGTGATTCCCCATCTCTGATTCACCACCACTGATTCCCCACCTCTGATTCCCCATATCTAATTCCCCGCCTCCGAATCCCCATCTCTGATTCCCGGACTCTGATTCCCCACCTCTGATTCCCGGCCTCTTATTCCCAGCATCTGATTCCCGGCCTCTGATTCCCGGCCTCTGATTCCCCGCTTCTGATTCTGATTCCCTGCCTCTGATTCCCCATCTCTGATTCCGCACATCTGATTCCCTGCCTCTGATTCCCCACCTCTGATTCCCCATATCTGATTTCCCGCCTCTGTTTCCCCGCCTCTGATTCCCCGCCTCTGTTTCCCCATATCTAATTCCCCGCCTCTGATTCCCCGCCTCTGATTCCCCAAATCTGATTCCCCGCCTCTGATTACCCAGCTCTGATTCCCCGCGTCTGATTCCCTGCCTCTGATTCCCCGCCTCTGAATCCCCGTGTCTGATACCCAGCCTCTGATACCCCACCCCTGATTCCCCACCTCTGATTCCCCATATCTGATTCCCCGCCTCTCTTTCCGTGCCTCTAATTCCTCGCCTCTGATTCCCCATATCTGATTCCCCGCCTCCGATTCCCCAACTCTGATTTCCCCGCCTCTGATTCCCCAGCTCTGTTTCCCCGCCTCTGATTCCCCGCCTCTGTTTCCCCATATCTAATTCCACGCCTCTGATTCCCAAACTCTGATTCCCCGCCTCTGATTCCCCAGCTCTGATTCCCCGCCTCTGATTCCCCACATCTGATTCCCTTCCTCTGATTCCCCGCCTCTGATTCCCTGCCTCTGATTCCCCAGCTCTGATTCCCCGTGTTTGATTCCCCGCCTCTGAATCCCCATCTCTGATTCCCGGCCTCTGATTGCCGGCCTCCGATTCCCGGCCTCTGATTCCCGGCCTCTGATTCCCGGCCTCTGATTCCCCGCCTCTGATTCCCCGCCTCTGATTCGCTGCCTCTGATTCCCCATCTCTGATTCTGCACATCTGATTCCCTGCCTCTGATTCCCCGCCTCTGACTCCCCGCCTCTGATTCCCTGCCTCTGTTTCCCATCCTCTGATTCCCCACCTCTGATTCCCCATATCTGATTCCCCGCCTCTGTTTCCCCATATCTGATTCCCCGCCTCTGATTCACCAACTCTGATTCCCCGCCTCTGATTCCCCAGCTCTGATTCCCCGCCTCTGATTCACCATCTCTGATTCACCGCCTTTCATTCGCCACCCTGATTCCCCATATCAGATTCCCCGCCTCTGTTTCCCCGCCTCTGATACCCCGCCTCTGATTCCCCATATTTCATTCCCCGCCTCTGATTCCCCATCTCTGATTCACCACCTTTCATTCGCCACCTCCGATTCCCCATATCAGATTCCCCGCCTCTGATTCCCTCCCTCTGATTCCCCATCTCCGATTCCGCACATCTGATTCCCCGCCTCAGATTCCCTGCCTCTGATTCCCAACCTCTGATAACCCACCTCTGATTCCCCATATCTGATTCCCCGCCTCTGTTTCCCCGCCTCTGATTCCCCTCCTCTGATTCCCCAACTCTAATTCCCCGCCTCTGATTCCCCAGCTCTGATTCCCCGTGTTTGATTCCCTGCCTCTGATTCCCTGCCCTGATTCCCCATCTCTGTTTCACCGCCTTTGATTCGCCACCTCTGATTCCCCATATCTGATTCCCCGCCTCTGTTTCCCCGCCTCTGATTCCCTGCCTCTGATTCCCAACCTCTGATTCCACACCTCTGATTCCCCATATCTGATTCCCCGCCTCTGTTTCCCCGCCTCTGATTCCCTGCCCCTGTTTCCCCATATCTGATTCCCTGCCTCTGATTCCCCAACTCTGATTCCCCGCCTCTGATTCCTCAGCACTGATTCCCCACCTCTGATTTCCCGTGTTTGAATCCCTGCCTCTGATTTCCCGCCTCTGATTCCCCATCTCTTATTCACCGCCTTTGATTCGCCACCTCTGATTCCACATATCTGATTCCCCACCTCTGTTTCCCCGCCTCTGATTCCCCGCCTCTGATTCTCCATATCTCATTCCCCGCCTCTGAATCCCCATCTCTGATTCCCGGACTCTGATTCCCCACCTCTGATTCCCGGCCTCTTATTCCCAGCATCTGATTCCCGGCCTCTGATTCCCGGCCTCTGATTCCCCGCTTCTGATTCTGATTCCCTGCCTCTGATTCCCCATCTCTGATTCCGCACATCTGATTCCCTGCCTCTGATTCCCCACCTCTGATTCCCCATATCTGATTTCCCGCCTCTGTTTCCCCGCCTCTGATTCCCCGCCTCTGTTTCCCCATATCTAATTCTCAACCTCTGATGCCCCAACTCTGATTCCCTGCCTCTGATTCCCCGCGTTCTATTCCCTGCCTCTGATTCCCCGCCTGTGATTCCCCATCTCTGATTCACCACCACTGATTCCCCACCTCTGATTCCCCATATCTAATTCCCCGCCTCTGAATCCCCATCTCTGATTCCCGGACTCTGATTCCCCACCTCTGATTCCCGGCCTCTTATTCCCAGCATCTGATTCCCGGCCTCTGATTCCCGGCCTCTGATTCCCCGCTTCTGATTCTGATTCCCTGCCTCTGATTCCCCATCTCTGATTCCGCACATCTGATTCCCTGCCTCTGATTCCCCACCTCTGATTCCCCATATCTGATTTCCCGCCTCTGTTTCCCCGCCTCTGATTCCCCGCCTCTGTTTCCCCATATCTAATTCCCCGCCTCTGATTCCCCGCCTCTGATTCCCCAAATCTGATTCCCCGCCTCTGATTACCCAGCTCTGATTCCCCGCGTCTGATTCCCTGCCTCTGATTCCCCGCCTCTGAATCCCCGTGTCTGATACCCAGCCTCTGATACCCCACCCCTGATTCCCCACCTCTGATTCCCCATATCTGATTCCCCGCCTCTCTTTCCGTGCCTCTAATTCCTCGCCTCTGATTCCCCATATCTGATTCCCCGCCTCCGATTCCCCAACTCTGATTTCCCCGCCTCTGATTCCCCAGCTCTGTTTCCCCGCCTCTGATTCCCCGCCTCTGTTTCCCCATATCTAATTCCACGCCTCTGATTCCCAAACTCTGATTCCCCGCCTCTGATTCCCCAGCTCTGATTCCCCGCCTCTGATTCCCCACATCTGATTCCCTTCCTCTGATTCCCCGCCTCTGATTCCCTGCCTCTGATTCCCCAGCTCTGATTCCCCATGTTTGATTCCCCGCCTCTGAATCCCCATCTCTGATTCCCGGCCTCTGATTGCCGGCCTCCGATTCCCGGCCTCTGATTCCCGGCCTCTGATTCCCGGCCTCTGATTCCCCGCCTCTGATTCCCCGCCTCTGATTCGCTGCCTCTGATTCCCCATCTCTGATTCTGCACATCTGATTCCCTGCCTCTGATTCCCCGCCTCTGACTCCCCGCCTCTGATTCCCTGCCTCTGTTTCCCATCCTCTGATTCCCCACCTCTGATTCCCCATATCTGATTCCCCGCCTCTGTTTCCCCATATCTGATTCCCCGCCTCTGATTCACCAACTCTGATTCCCCGCCTCTGATTCCCCAGCTCTGATTCCCCGCCTCTGATTCACCATCTCTGATTCACCGCCTTTCATTCGCCACCCTGATTCCCCATATCAGATTCCCCGCCTCTGTTTCCCCGCCTCTGATACCCCGCCTCTGATTCCCCATATTTCATTCCCCGCCTCTGATTCCCCATCTCTGATTCCCGGACTCTGATTCCTGGCCTCTTATTCCCGGCATCTGATTCCCGGCCTCTGATCCCGGCCTCTGATTCCCCGCTTCTGATTCTGATCCCTGCCTCTGATTCCCCATCTCTGATTCCGCACATCTGATTCCCTGCCTCTGATTCCCCACCTCTGATTCCCCATATCTGATTCCCCGCCTCTGTTTCCCCGCCTCTAATTCCCCGCCTCTGTTTCCCCATATCTATTTCCCCGCCTCTGATTCCCCGCCTCTGATTCCCCAGCTCTGATTCCCCGCCTCTGAATCCCCAACTCTGATTCCCTGCCTCTGATTCCCCAGCTCTGATTCCCCGCCTCTGATTCCCCAGCTCTGATTCCCTGCCTCTGTTTCGCAACCTCTGATTCCCCACCTCTGATTCCCCATATATGATTCCCCACCTCTGTTTCCCTGCCTCTGATTCCCAGCCTCTGTTTCCCCATATCTGATTCCCCGCCTCTGATTCCCCAACTCTGATTCCCCGCCTCTGATTCCCCAGCTCTGATTCCCCACCTATGATTCCCCGTGTTTGATTCACTGCCTCTGATTCCCCGCCTCTGATTCCCCATCTCTGATTCACCGCCTTTCATTCGCCACCTCTGATTCCCCATATCAGATTCCCCGCCTCTGATTCCCTGCCTCTGATTCCCCATCTCCGATTCCGCACATCTGATTCCCCGCCTCAGATTCCCTGCCTCTGATTCCCAACCTCTGATAACCCACCTCTGATTCCCCATATCTGATTCCCCGCCTCTGTTTCCCCGCCTCTGATTCCCCTCCTCTGATTACCCAACTCTAATTCCCCGCCTCTGATTCCCCAGCTCTGATTCCCCGTGTTTGATTCCCTGCCTCTGATTCCCTGCCCTGATTCCCCATCTCTGTTTCACCGCCTTTGATTCGCCACCTCTGATTCCCCATATCTGATTCCCCGCCTCTGTTTCCCCGCCTCTGATTCCCTGCCTCTGATTCCCAACCTCTGATTCCACACCTCTGATTCCCCATATCTGATTCCCCGCCTCTGTTTCCCCGCCTCTGATTCCCTGCCCCTGTTTCCCCATATCTGATTCCCTGCCTCTGATTCCCCAACTCTGATTCCCCGCCTCTGATTCCCCAGCTCTGATTCCCAACCTCTGATTTCCCGTGTTTGATTCCCTGCCTCTGATTCCCCGCCTCTGATTCCCCATCTCTGATTCACCGCCTTTGATTCGCCACCTCTGATTCCACATATCTGATTCCCCACCTCTGTTTCCCCGCCTCTGATTCCCCGCCTCTGATTCTCCATATCTCATTCCCCGCCTCTGAATCCCCATCTCTGATTCCCGGACTCTGATTCCCCACCTCTGATTCCCGGCCTCTTATTCCCAGCATCTGATTCCCGGCCTCTGATTCCCGGCCTCTGATTCCCCGCTTCTGATTCTGATTCCCTGCCTCTGATTCCCCATCTCTGATTCCGCACATCTGATTCCCTGCCTCTGATTCCCCACCTCTGATTCCCCATATCTGATTTCCCGCCTCTGTTTCCCCGCCTCTGATTCCCCGCCTCTGTTTCCCCATATCTAATTCTCAACCTCTGATGCCCCAACTCTGATTCCCTGCCTCTGATTCCCCGCGTTCTATTCCCTGCCTCTGATTCCCCGCCTGTGATTCCCCATCTCTGATTCACCACCTCTGATTCCCCACCTCTGATTCCCCATATCTAATTTCCCGCCTCTGTTTGCCCGCCTCTGATTCCCCGCCTCTGTTTCCCCATATCTGATTCCCCGCCTCTGAATCCCCAACTCTGATTCCCTGCCTCTGATTCCCCAGCTCTGATTCCCCGCCTTTGATTCCCCCCGTCTGATTCCCAGCCTCTGAATCCCCGTGTCTGATTTCCTGCCTCTGATTCCCCGCCTCTGATTCCCCATCTCTGATTCACAGCCTCTGATTCCCCACCTCTGATTCCCCATCTCTGATTCCGCACATCTGATTCCCTGCCTCTGATTCCCCAGCTCTGATTCCCCGCCTCTGATTCCCCGTGTTTGATTCCCTGCCTCTGATTCCCCGCCTCTGATTCACCATCTCTGATTCAACGCCTTTGATTCGCCACCTCTGATTCCCCATATCTGATTCCTCGCCTCTGTTTCCCCGCCTCTGATTCCCCTCCTCTGATTCCCCATATCTCATTCCCCGCCTCTGATTCCCCATCTCTGATTCCCGGACTCTGATTCCCCACCTCTGATTCCCGGCCTCTTATTCCCAGCATCTGATTCCGGCCTCTGATTCCCGGCCTCTGATTCCCTGCTTCTGATTCCCCATCTCTGATTCCGCAAATCTAATTCCCTGCCTCTGATTCCCCACCTCTGATTCCCCATATCTGATTCCCCGCCTCTGTTTCCCCGCCTCTGATTCCCCACCTCTGTTTCCCCATATCTAAGTCCCCGCCTCTGATTCGCCAACTTTGATTCCCCACCTCTGATTCCCCAGCTCTGATTACCCGCCTCTGATTCCCCGCATCTGATTCCATGCATCTGATTCCCAGCCTCTGATTCCCAGCCTCTGATTCCCAACCTCTGATTCCCCACCTCTGATCCCCATATCTGATTCCCCGCCTCTGTTTCCCCGCCTCTGATTCCCCAAATCTGATTCCCCGCCTCTGATTACCCAGCTCTGATTCCCCGCGTCTGATTCCCTGCCTCTGATTCCCCGCCTCTGAATCCCCGTGTCTGATACCCAGCCTCTGATACCCCACCCCTGATTCCCCACCTCTGATTCCCCATATCTGATTCCCCGCCTCTCTTTCCGTGCCTCTAATTCCCCGCCTCTGATTCCCCATATCTGATTCCCCGCCTCCGATTCCCCAGCTCTGATTTCCCCGCCTCTGATTCCCCAGCTCTGTTTCCCCGCCTCTGATTCCCCGCCTCTGTTTCCCCATATCTAATTCCACGCCTCTGATTCCCAAACTCTGATTCCCCGCCTCTGATTCCCCAGCTCTGATTCCCCGCCTCTGATTCCCCACATCTGATTCCCTTCCTCTGATTCCCCGCCTCTGATTCCCTGCCTCTGATTCCCCAGCTCTGATTCCCCGTGTTTGATTCCCCGCCTCTGAATCCCCATCTCTGATTCCCGGCCTCTGATTGCCGGCCTCCGATTCCCGGCCTCTGATTCCCGGCCTCTGATTCCCGGCCTCTGATTCCCCGCCTCTGATTCCCCGCCTCTGATTCGCTGCCTCTGATTCCCCATCTCTGATTCTGCACATCTGATTCCCTGCCTCTGATTCCCCGCCTCTGACTCCCCGCCTCTGATTCCCTGCCTCTGTTTCCCATCCTCTGATTCCCCACCTCTGATTCCCCATATCTGATTCCCCGCCTCTGATTCACCAACTCTGATTCCCCGCCTCTGATTCCCCAGCTCTGATTCCCCGCCTCTGATTCACCATCTCTGATTCACCGCCTTTCATTCGCCACCCTGATTCCCCATATCAGATTCCCCGCCTCTGTTTCCCCGCCTCTGATACCCCGCCTCTGATTCCCCATATTTCATTCCCCGCCTCTGATTCCCCATCTCTGATTCCCGGACTCTGATTCCTGGCCTCTTATTCCCGGCATCTGATTCCCGGCCTCTGATCCCGGCCTCTGATTCCCCGCTTCTGATTCTGATCCCTGCCTCTGATTCCCCATCTCTGATTCCGCACATCTGATTCCCTGCCTCTGATTCCCCACCTCTGATTCCCCAGCTCTGATTCCCCGCCTCTGAATCCCCAACTCTGATTCCCTGCCTCTGATTCCCCAGCTCTGATTCCCCGCCTCTGATTCCCCAGCTCTGATTCCCTGCCTCTGTTTCGCAACCTCTGATTCCCCACCTCTGATTCCCCATATATGATTCCCCACCTCTGTTTCCCTGCCTCTGATTCCCAGCCTCTGTTTCCCCATATCTGATTCCCCGCCTCTGATTCCCCAACTCTGATTCCCCGCCTCTGATTCCCCAGCTCTGATTCCCCACCTATGATTCCCCGTGTTTGATTCACTGCCTCCGATTCCCCGCCTCTGATTCCCCATCTCTGATTCACCGCCTTTCATTCGCCACCTCTGATTCCCCATATCAGATTCCCCGCCTCTGATTCCCTGCCTCTGATTCCCCATCTCCGATTCCGCACATCTGATTCCCCGCCTCAGATTCCCTGCCTCTGATTCCCAACCTCTGATAACCCACCTCTGATTCCCCATATCTGATTCCCCGCCTCTGTTTCCCCGCCTCTGATTCCCCTCCTCTGATTCCCCAACTCTAATTCCCCGCCTCTGATTCCCCAGCTCTGATTCCCCGTGTTTGATTCCCTGCCTCTGATTCCCTGCCCTGATTCCCCATCTCTGTTTCACCGCCTTTGATTCGCCACCTCTGATTCCCCATATCTGATTCCCCGCCTCTGTTTCCCCGCCTCTGATTCCCTGCCTCTGATTCCCAACCTCTGATTCCACACCTCTGATTCCCCATATCTGATTCCCCGCCTCTGTTTCCCCGCCTCTGATTCCCTGCCCCTGTTTCCCCATATCTGATTCCCTGCCTCTGATTCCCCAACTCTGATTCCCCGCCTCTGATTCCCCAGCTCTGATTCCCAACCTCTGATTTCCCGTGTTTGATTCCCTGCCTCTGATTCCCCGCCTCTGATTCCCCATCTCTGATTCACTGCCTTTGATTCGCCACCTCTGATTCCACATATCTGATTCCCCACCTCTGTTTCCCCGCCTCTGATTCCCCGCCTCTGATTCTCCATATCTCATTCCCCGCCTCTGAATCCCCATCTCTGATTCCCGGACTCTGATTCCCCACCTCTGATTCCCGGCCTCTTATTCCCAGCATCTGATTCCCGGCCTCTGATTCCCGGCCTCTGATTCCCCGCTTCTGATTCTGATTCCCTGCCTCTGATTCCCCATCTCTGATTCCGCACATCTGATTCCCTGCCTCTGATTCCCCACCTCTGATTCCCCATATCTGATTTCCCGCCTCTGTTTCCCCGCCTCTGATTCCCCGCCTCTGTTTCCCCATATCTAATTCTCAACCTCTGATGCCCCAACTCTGATTCCCTGCCTCTGATTCCCCGCGTTCTATTCCCTGCCTCTGATTCCCCGCCTGTGATTCCCCATCTCTGATTCACCACCTCTGATTCCCCACCTCTGATTCCCCATATCTAATTTCCCGCCTCTGTTTGCCCGCCTCTGATTCCCCGCCTCTGTTTCCCCATATCTGATTCCCCGCCTCTGAATCCCCAACTCTGATTCCCTGCCTCTGATTCCCCAGCTCTGATTCCCCGCCTTTGATTCCCCCCGTCTGATTCCCAGCCTCTGAATCCCCGTGTCTGATTTCCTGCCTCTGATTCCCCGCCTCTGATTCCCCATCTCTGATTCACAGCCTCTGATTCCCCACCTCTGATTCCCCATCTCTGATTCCGCACATCTGATTCCCTGCCTCTGATTCCCCAGCTCTGATTCCCCGCCTCTGATTCCCCGTGTTTGATTCCCTGCCTCTGATTCCCCGCCTCTGATTCACCATCTCAGATTCAACGCCTTTGATTCGCCACCTCTGATTCCCCATATCTGATTCCTCGCCTCTGTTTCCCCGCCTCTGATTCCCCTCCTCTGATTCCCCATATCTCATTCCCCGCCTCTGATTCCCCATCTCTGATTCCCGGACTCTGATTCCCCACCTCTGATTCCCGGCCTCTTATTCCCAGCATCTGATTCCGGCCTCTGATTCCCGGCCTCTGATTCCCTGCTTCTGATTCCCCATCTCTGATTCCGCAAATCTAATTCCCTGCCTCTGATTCCCCACCTCTGATTCCCCATATCTGATTCCCCGCCTCTGTTTCCCCACCTCTGATTCCCCACCTCTGTTTCCCCATATCTAAGTCCCCGCCTCTGATTCGCCAACTTTGATTCCCCACCTCTGATTCCCCAGCTCTGATTACCCGCCTCTGATTCCCCGCATCTGATTCCATGCATCTGATTCCCAGCCTCTGACTCCCAGCCTCTGATTCCCAACCTCTGATTCCCCACCTCTGATCCCCATATCTGATTCCCCGCCTCTGTTTCCCCGCCTCTGATTCCCCGCCTCTGTTTCCCCATATCTGATCCCCACCTCTATTTGCCCGCCTCTGATTCCCCGCCTCTGTTTCCCCATATCTGATTCCCCGCCTCTGAATCCCCAACTCTGATTCCCTGCCTCTAATTTCCCAGCTCTGATTCCCCACCTCTGATTCCCCGCGTCTGATTACCGGCCTCTGATTCCCCACCTCTGATTCCCCATCTCTGATTCACAACCTCTGATTCCCCACCTCTGATACCCCATATCTGATTCCCCGCCTCTGTTTCCCCGCCTCTGATTCCCCACCTCTGATTCCCAATATCTGATTCCCCGCCTCTGATTCCCCACCTCTGATTCCCTGCCTCTGATTCCCTGCCCTGATTCCCCATCTCTGTTTCACCGCCTTTGATTCGCCACCTCTGATTCCCCATATCTGATTCCCCACCTCTGTTTCCCCGCCTCTGATTCCCTGCCTCTGATTCCCAACCTCTGATTCCACACCTCTGATTCCCCATATCTGATACCCCGCCTCTGTTTCCCCGCCTCTGATTCCCTGCCCCTGTTTCCCCATATCTGATTCCCTGCCTCTGATTCCCCAACTCTGATTCCCCGCCTCTGATTCCCCAGCTCTGATTCCCCGACTCTGATTTCCCGTGTTTGATTCCCTGCCTCTGATTCCCCGCCTCTGATTCCCCATCTCTGATTCACCGCCTTTGATTCGCCACCTCTGATTCCACATATCTGATTCCCCACCTCTGTTTCCCCGCCTCTGATTCCCCGCCTCTGATTCTCCATATCTCATTCCCCGCCTCTGAATCCCCATCTCTGATTCCCGGACTCTGATTCCCCACCTCTGATTCCCGGCCTCTTATTCCCAGCATCTGATTCCCGGCCTCTGATTCCCGGCCTCTGATTCCCCGCTTCTGATTCTGATTCCCTGCCTCTGATTCCCCATCTCTGATTCCGCACATCTGATTCACTGCCTCTGATTCCCCACCTCTGATTCCCCATATCTGATATCCCGCCTCTGTTTCCCCGCCTCTGATTCCCCGCCTCTGTTTCCCCATATCTAATTCCCAACCTCTGATGCCCCAACTCTGATTCCCTGCCTCTGATTTCCCGCGTTCTATTCCCTGCCTCTGATTCCCCGCCTGTGATTCCCCATCTCTGATTCACCACCTCTGATTCCCCACCTCTGATTCCCCATATCTAATTCCCCGCCTCTGAATCCCCGCCTCTGATTCCCCGCCTCTGTTTCCCCATATCTGATTCCCCGCCTCTGAATCCCCAACTCTGATTCCCTGCCTCTGATTCCCCAGCTCTGATTCCCCGCCTTTGATTCCCCCCGTCTGATTCCCAGCCTCTGAATCCCCGTGTCTGATTTCCTGCCTCTGATTCCCCGCCTCTGATTCCCCATCTCTGATTCACAGCCTCTGATTCCCCACCTCTGATTCCCCATCTCTGATTCCGCACATCTGATTCCCTGCCTCTGATTCCCCGACTCTGATCCCCACCTCTGATTCCCCAGCTCTGATTCCCCGCCTCTGATTCCCCAACTCTGATTCCCCGCCTCTGATTCCCCAGCTCTGATTCCCCGCCTCTGATTCCCCGTGTTTGATTCCCTGCCTCTGATTCCCCGCCTCTGATTCCCCATCTCTGATTCAACGCCTTTGATTCGCCACCTCTGATTCCCCATATCTGATTCCTCGCCTCTGTTTCCCAGCCTCTGATTCCCCTCCTCTGATTCCCCATATCTCATTCCCCGCCTCTGATTCCCTATCTCTGATTCCCGGACTCTGATTCCCCACCTCTGATTCCCGGCCTCTTATTCCCGGCATCTGATTCCGGCCTCTGATTCCCGGCCTCTGATTCCCTGCTTCTGATTCCCCATCTCTGATTCCGCAAATCTAATTCCCTGCCTCTGATTCCCCACCTCTGATTCCCCATATCTGATTCCCCGCCTCTGTTTCCCCGCCTCTGATTCCCCACCTCTGTTTCCCCATATCTAAGTCCCCGCCTCTGATTCGCCAACTTTGATTCCCCACCTCTGATTCCCCAGCTCTGATTACCCGCCTCTGATTCCCCGCATCTGATTCCATGCATCTGATTCCCAGCCTCTGATTCCCAGCCTCTGATTCCCAACCTCTGATTCCCCACCTCTGATCCCCATATCTGATTCGCCGCCTCTGTTTCCCCGCCTCTGATTCCCCAAATCTGATTCCCCGCCTCTGATTACCCAGCTCTGATTCCCCGCGTCTGATTCCCTGCCTCTGATTCCCCGCCTCTGAATCCCCGTGTCTGATACCCAGCCTCTGATACCCCACCCCTGATTCCCCACCTCTGATTCCCCATATCTGATTCCCCGCCTCTCTTTCCGTGCCTCTAATTCCCCGCCTCTGATTCCCCATATCTGATTCCCCGCCTCCGATTCGCCAGCTCTGATTTCCCCGCCTCTGATTCCCCAGCTCTGTTTCCCCGCCTCTGATTCCCCGCCTCTGTTTCCCCATATCTAATTCCACGCCTCTGATTCCCAAACTCTGATTCCCCGCCTCTGATTCCCCAGCTCTGATTCCCCGCCTCTGATTCCCCACATCTGATTCCCTTCCTCTGATTCCCCGCCTCTGATTCCCTGCCTCTGATTCCCCAGCTCTGATTCCCCGTGTTTGATTCCCCGCCTCTGAATCCCCATCTCTGATTCCCGGCCTCTGATTGCCGGCCTCCGATTCCCGGCCTCTGATTCCCGGCCTCTGATTCCCGGCCTCTGATTCCCCGCCTCTGATTCCCCGCCTCTGATTCGCTGCCTCTGATTCCCCATCTCTGATTCTGCACATCTGATTCCCTGCCTCTGATTCCCCGCCTCTGACTCCCCGCCTCTGATTCCCTGCCTCTGTTTCCCATCCTCTGATTCCCCACCTCTGATTCCCCATATCTGATTCCCCGCCTCTGATTCACCAACTCTGATTCCCCGCCTCTGATTCCCCAGCTCTGATTCCCCGCCTCTGATTCACCATCTCTGATTCACCGCCTTTCATTCGCCACCCTGATTCCCCATATCAGATTCCCCATATCTGATTCCCCGCCTCTGATTCACCAACTCTGATTCCCCGCCTCTGATTCCCCAGCTCTGATTCCCCGCCTCTGATTCCCGGACTCTGATTCCTGGCCTCTTATTCCCGGCATCTGATTCCCGGCCTCTGTTTCCCCGCCTCTGATACCCCGCCTCTGATTCCCCATATTTTATTCCCCGCCTCTGATTCCCCATCTCTGATTCCCGGACTCTGATTCCTGGCCTCTTATTCCCGGCATCTGATTCCCGGCCTCTGATCCCGGCCTCTGATTCCCCGCTTCTGATTCTGATCCCTGCCTCTGATTCCCCATCTCTGATTCCGCACATCTGATTCCCTGCCTCTGATTCCCCACCTCTGATTCCCCATATCTGATTCCCCGCCTCTGTTTCCCCGCCTCTAATTCCCCGCCTCTGTTTCCCCATATCTATTTCCCCGCCTCTGATTCCCCGCCTCTGATTCCCCAGCTCTGATTCCCCGCCTCTGAATCCCCAACTCTGATTCCCTGCCTCTGATTCCCCAGCTCTGATTCCCCGCCTCTGATTCCCCAGCTCTGATTCCCTGCCTCTGTTTCGCAACCTCTGATTCCCCACCTCTGATTCCCCATATATGATTCCCCACCTCTGTTTCCCTGCCTCTGATTCCCAGCCTCTGTTTCCCCATATCTGATTCCCCGCCTCTGATTCCCCAACTCTGATTCCCCGCCTCTGATTCCCCAGCTCTGATTCCCCACCTATGATTCCCCGTGTTTGATTCACTGCCTCCGATTCCCCGCCTCTGATTCCCCATCTCTGATTCACCGCCTTTCATTCGCCACCTCTGATTCCCCATATCAGATTCCCCGCCTCTGATTCCCTGCCTCTGATTCCCCATCTCTGATTCCGCACATCTGATTCCCCGCCTCAGATTCCCTGCCTCTGATTCCCAACCTCTGATAACCCACCTCTGATTCCCCATATCTGATTCCCCGCCTCTGTTTCCCCGCCTCTGATTCCCCTCCTCTGATTCCCCAACTCTAATTCCCCGCCTCTGATTCCCCAGCTCTGATTCCCCGTGTTTGATTCCCTGCCTCTGATTCCCTGCCCTGATTCCCCATCTCTGTTTCACCGCCTTTGATTCGCCACCTCTGATTCCCCATATCTGATTCCCCGCCTCTGTTTCCCCGCCTCTGATTCCCTGCCTCTGATTCCCAACCTCTGATTCCACACCTCTGATTCCCCATATCTGATTCCCCGCCTCTGTTTCCCCGCCTCTGATTCCCTGCCCCTGTTTCCCCATATCTGATTCCCTGCCTCTGATTCCCCAACTCTGATTCCCCGCCTCTGATTCCCCAGCTCTGATTCCCAACCTCTGATTTCCCGTGTTTGATTCCCTGCCTCTGATTCCCCGCCTCTGATTCCCCATCTCTGATTCACCGCCTTTGATTCGCCACCTCTGATTCCACATATCTGATTCCCCACCTCTGTTTCCCCGCCTCTGATTCCCCGCCTCTGATTCTCCATATCTCATTCCCCGCCTCTGAATCCCCATCTCTGATTCCCGGACTCTGATTCCCACACTCTGATTCCCGGCCTCTTATTCCCAGCATCTGATTCCCGGCCTCTGATTCCCGGCCTCTGATTCCCCGCTTCTGATTCTGATTCCCTGCCTCTGATTCCCCATCTCTGATTCCGCACATCTGATTCCCTGCCTCTGATTCCCCACCTCTGATTCCCCATATCTGATTTCCCGCCTCTGTTTCCCCGCCTCTGATTCCCCGCCTCTGTTTCCCCATATCTAATTCTCAACCTCTGATGCCCCAACTCTGATTCCCTGCCTCTGATTCCCCGCGTTCTATTCCCTGCCTCTGATTCCCCGCCTGTGATTCCCCATCTCTGATTCACCACCTCTGATTCCCCACCTCTGATTCCCCATATCTAATTTCCCGCCTCTGTTTGCCCGCCTCTGATTCCCCGCCTCTGTTTCCCCATATCTGATTCCCCGCCTCTGAATCCCCAACTCTGATTCCCTGCCTCTGATTCCCCAGCTCTGATTCCCCGCCTTTGATTCCCCCCGTCTGATTCCCAGCCTCTGAATCCCCGTGTCTGATTTCCTGCCTCTGATTCCCCGCCTCTGATTCCCCATCTCTGATTCACAGCCTCTGATTCCCCACCTCTGATTCCCCATCTCTGATTCCGCACATCTGATTCCCTGCCTCTGATTCCCCAGCTCTGATTCCCCGCCTCTGATTCCCCGTGTTTGATTCCCTGCCTCTGATTCCCCGCCTCTGATTCACCATCTCAGATTCAACGCCTTTGATTCGCCACCTCTGATTCCCCATATCTGATTCCTCGCCTCTGTTTCCCCGCCTCTGATTCCCCTCCTCTGATTCCCCATATCTCATTCCCCGCCTCTGATTCCCCATCTCTGATTCCCGGACTCTGATTCCCCACCTCTGATTCCCGGCCTCTTATTCCCAGCATCTGATTCCGGCCTCTGATTCCCGGCCTCTGATTCCCTGCTTCTGATTCCCCATCTCTGATTCCGCAAATCTAATTCCCTGCCTCTGATTCCCCACCTCTGATTCCCCATATCTGATTCCCCGCCTCTGTTTCCCCACCTCTGATTCCCCACCTCTGTTTCCCCATATCTAAGTCCCCGCCTCTGATTCGCCAACTTTGATTCCCCACCTCTGATTCCCCAGCTCTGATTACCCGCCTCTGATTCCCCGCATCTGATTCCATGCATCTGATTCCCAGCCTCTGATTCCCAGCCTCTGATTCCCAACCTCTGATTCCCCACCTCTGATCCCCATATCTGATTCGCCGCCTCTGTTTCCCCGCCTCTGATTCCCCAAATCTGATTCCCCGCCTCTGATTACCCAGCTCTGATTCCCCGCGTCTGATTCCCTGCCTCTGATTCCCCGCCTCTGAATCCCCGTGTCTGATACCCAGCCTCTGATACCCCACCCCTGATTCCCCACCTCTGATTCCCCATATCTGATTCCCCGCCTCTCTTTCCGTGCCTCTAATTCCCCGCCTCTGATTCCCCATATCTGATTCCCCGCCTCCGATTCGCCAGCTCTGATTTCCCCGCCTCTGATTCCCCAGCTCTGTTTCCCCGCCTCTGATTCCCCGCCTCTGTTTCCCCATATCTAATTCCACGCCTCTGATTCCCAAACTCTGATTCCCCGCCTCTGATTCCCCAGCTCTGATTCCCCGCCTCTGATTCCCCACATCTGATTCCCTTCCTCTGATTCCCCGCCTCTGATTCCCTGCCTCTGATTCCCCAGCTCTGATTCCCCGTGTTTGATTCCCCGCCTCTGAATCCCCATCTCTGATTCCCGGCCTCTGATTGCCGGCCTCCGATTCCCGGCCTCTGATTCCCGGCCTCTGATTCCCGGCCTCTGATTCCCCGCCTCTGATTCCCCGCCTCTGATTCGCTGCCTCTGATTCCCCATCTCTGATTCTGCACATCTGATTCCCTGCCTCTGATTCCCCGCCTCTGACTCCCCGCCTCTGATTCCCTGCCTCTGTTTCCCATCCTCTGATTCCCCACCTCTGATTCCCCATATCTGATTCCCCGCCTCTGATTCACCAACTCTGATTCCCCGCCTCTGATTCCCCAGCTCTGATTCCCCGCCTCTGATTCACCATCTCTGATTCACCGCCTTTCATTCGCCACCCTGATTCCCCATATCAGATTCCCCATATCTGATTCCCCGCCTCTGATTCACCAACTCTGATTCCCCGCCTCTGATTCCCCAGCTCTGATTCCCCGCCTCTGATTCCCGGACTCTGATTCCTGGCCTCTTATTCCCGGCATCTGATTCCCGGCCTCTGTTTCCCCGCCTCTGATACCCCGCCTCTGATTCCCCATATTTTATTCCCCGCCTCTGATTCCCCATCTCTGATTCCCGGACTCTGATTCCTGGCCTCTTATTCCCGGCATCTGATTCCCGGCCTCTGATCCCGGCCTCTGATTCCCCGCTTCTGATTCTGATCCCTGCCTCTGATTCCCCATCTCTGATTCCGCACATCTGATTCCCTGCCTCTGATTCCCCACCTCTGATTCCCCATATCTGATTCCCCGCCTCTGTTTCCCCGCCTCTAATTCCCCGCCTCTGTTTCCCCATATCTATTTCCCCGCCTCTGATTCCCCGCCTCTGATTCCCCAGCTCTGATTCCCCGCCTCTGAATCCCCAACTCTGATTCCCTGCCTCTGATTCCCCAGCTCTGATTCCCCGCCTCTGATTCCCCAGCTCTGATTCCCTGCCTCTGTTTCGCAACCTCTGATTCCCCACCTCTGATTCCCCATATATGATTCCCCACCTCTGTTTCCCTGCCTCTGATTCCCAGCCTCTGTTTCCCCATATCTGATTCCCCGCCTCTGATTCCCCAACTCTGATTCCCCGCCTCTGATTCCCCAGCTCTGATTCCCCACCTATGATTCCCCGTGTTTGATTCACTGCCTCCGATTCCCCGCCTCTGATTCCCCATCTCTGATTCACCGCCTTTCATTCGCCACCTCTGATTCCCCATATCAGATTCCCCGCCTCTGATTCCCTGCCTCTGATTCCCCATCTCTGATTCCGCACATCTGATTCCCCGCCTCAGATTCCCTGCCTCTGATTCCCAACCTCTGATAACCCACCTCTGATTCCCCATATCTGATTCCCCGCCTCTGTTTCCCCGCCTCTGATTCCCCTCCTCTGATTCCCCAACTCTAATTCCCCGCCTCTGATTCCCCAGCTCTGATTCCCCGTGTTTGATTCCCTGCCTCTGATTCCCTGCCCTGATTCCCCATCTCTGTTTCACCGCCTTTGATTCGCCACCTCTGATTCCCCATATCTGATTCCCCGCCTCTGTTTCCCCGCCTCTGATTCCCTGCCTCTGATTCCCAACCTCTGATTCCACACCTCTGATTCCCCATATCTGATTCCCCGCCTCTGTTTCCCCGCCTCTGATTCCCTGCCCCTGTTTCCCCATATCTGATTCCCTGCCTCTGATTCCCCAACTCTGATTCCCCGCCTCTGATTCCCCAGCTCTGATTCCCAACCTCTGATTTCCCGTGTTTGATTCCCTGCCTCTGATTCCCCGCCTCTGATTCCCCATCTCTGATTCACCGCCTTTGATTCGCCACCTCTGATTCCACATATCTGATTCCCCACCTCTGTTTCCCCGCCTCTGATTCCCCGCCTCTGATTCTCCATATCTCATTCCCCGCCTCTGAATCCCCATCTCTGATTCCCGGACTCTGATTCCCACACTCTGATTCCCGGCCTCTTATTCCCAGCATCTGATTCCCGGCCTCTGATTCCCGGCCTCTGATTCCCCGCTTCTGATTCTGATTCCCTGCCTCTGATTCCCCATCTCTGATTCCGCACATCTGATTCCCTGCCTCTGATTCCCCACCTCTGATTCCCCATATCTGATTTCCCGCCTCTGTTTCCCCGCCTCTGATTCCCCGCCTCTGTTTCCCCATATCTAATTCTCAACCTCTGATGCCCCAACTCTGATTCCCTGCCTCTGATTCCCCGCGTTCTATTCCCTGCCTCTGATTCCCCGCCTGTGATTCCCCATCTCTGATTCACCACCTCTGATTCCCCACCTCTGATTCCCCATATCTAATTTCCCGCCTCTGTTTGCCCGCCTCTGATTCCCCGCCTCTGTTTCCCCATATCTGATTCCCCGCCTCTGAATCCCCAACTCTGATTCCCTGCCTCTGATTCCCCAGCTCTGATTCCCCGCCTTTGATTCCCCCCGTCTGATTCCCAGCCTCTGAATCCCCGTGTCTGATTTCCTGCCTCTGATTCCCCGCCTCTGATTCCCCATCTCTGATTCACAGCCTCTGATTCCCCACCTCTGATTCCCCATCTCTGATTCCGCACATCTGATTCCCTGCCTCTGATTCCCCAGCTCTGATTCCCCGCCTCTGATTCCCCGTGTTTGATTCCCTGCCTCTGATTCCCCGCCTCTGATTCACCATCTCAGATTCAACGCCTTTGATTCGCCACCTCTGATTCCCCATATCTGATTCCTCGCCTCTGTTTCCCCGCCTCTGATTCCCCTCCTCTGATTCCCCATATCTCATTCCCCGCCTCTGATTCCCCATCTCTGATTCCCGGACTCTGATTCCCCACCTCTGATTCCCGGCCTCTTATTCCCAGCATCTGATTCCGGCCTCTGATTCCCGGCCTCTGATTCCCTGCTTCTGATTCCCCATCTCTGATTCCGCAAATCTAATTCCCTGCCTCTGATTCCCCACCTCTGATTCCCCATATCTGATTCCCCGCCTCTGTTTCCCCACCTCTGATTCCCCACCTCTGTTTCCCCATATCTAAGTCCCCGCCTCTGATTCGCCAACTTTGATTCCCCACCTCTGATTCCCCAGCTCTGATTACCCGCCTCTGATTCCCCGCATCTGATTCCATGCATCTGATTCCCAGCCTCTGATTCCCAGCCTCTGATTCCCAACCTCTGATTCCCCACCTCTGATCCCCATATCTGATTCCCCGCCTCTGTTTCCCCGCCTCTGATTCCCCGCCTCTGTTTCCCCATATCTGATCCCCACCTCTATTTGCCCGCCTCTGATTCCCCGCCTCTGTTTCCCCATATCTGATTCCCCGCCTCTGAATCCCCAACTCTGATTCCCTGCCTCTAATTTCCCAGCTCTGATTCCCCACCTCTGATTCCCCGCGTCTGATTACCGGCCTCTGATTCCCCACCTCTGATTCCCCATCTCTGATTCACAACCTCTGATTCCCCACCTCTGATACCCCATATCTGATTCCCCGCCTCTGTTTCCCCGCCTCTGATTCCCCACCTCTGATTCCCAATATCTGATTCCCCGCCTCTGATTCCCCACCTCTGATTCCCTGCCTCTGATTCCCTGCCCTGATTCCCCATCTCTGTTTCACCGCCTTTGATTCGCCACCTCTGATTCCCCATATCTGATTCCCCACCTCTGTTTCCCCGCCTCTGATTCCCTGCCTCTGATTCCCAACCTCTGATTCCACACCTCTGATTCCCCATATCTGATACCCCGCCTCTGTTTCCCCGCCTCTGATTCCCTGCCCCTGTTTCCCCATATCTGATTCCCTGCCTCTGATTCCCCAACTCTGATTCCCCGCCTCTGATTCCCCAGCTCTGATTCCCCGACTCTGATTTCCCGTGTTTGATTCCCTGCCTCTGATTCCCCGCCTCTGATTCCCCATCTCTGATTCACCGCCTTTGATTCGCCACCTCTGATTCCACATATCTGATTCCCCACCTCTGTTTCCCCGCCTCTGATTCCCCGCCTCTGATTCTCCATATCACATTCCCCGCCTCTGAATCCCCATCTCTGATTCCCGGACTCTGATTCCCCACCTCTGATTCCCGGCCTCTTATTCCCAGCATCTGATTCCCGGCCTCTGATTCCCGGCCTCTGATTCCCCGCTTCTGATTCTGATTCCCTGCCTCTGATTCCCCATCTCTGATTCCGCACATCTGATTCACTGCCTCTGATTCCCCACCTCTGATTCCCCATATCTGATATCCCGCCTCTGTTTCCCCGCCTCTGATTCCCCGCCTCTGTTTCCCCATATCTAATTCCCAACCTCTGATGCCCCAACTCTGATTCCCTGCCTCTGATTTCCCGCGTTCTATTCCCTGCCTCTGATTCCCCGCCTGTGATTCCCCATCTCTGATTCACCACCTCTGATTCCCCACCTCTGATTCCCCATATCTAATTCCCCGCCTCTGAATCCCCGCCTCTGATTCCCCGCCTCTGTTTCCCCATATCTGATTCCCCGCCTCTGAATCCCCAACTCTGATTCCCTGCCTCTGATTCCCCAGCTCTGATTCCCCGCCTTTGATTCCCCCCGTCTGATTCCCAGCCTCTGAATCCCCGTGTCTGATTTCCTGCCTCTGATTCCCCGCCTCTGATTCCCCATCTCTGATTCACAGTCTCTGATTCCCCACCTCTGATTCCCCATCTCTGATTCCGCACATCTGATTCCCTGCCTCTGATTCCCCGACTCTGATCCCCACCTCTGATTCCCCAGCTCTGATTCCCCGCCTCTGATTCCCCAACTCTGATTCCCCGCCTCTGATTCCCCAGCTCTGATTCCCCGCCTCTGATTCCCCGTGTTTGATTCCCTGCCTCTGATTCCCCGCCTCTGATTCCCCATCTCTGATTCAACGCCTTTGATTCGCCACCTCTGATTCCCCATATCTGATTCCTCGCCTCTGTTTCCCAGCCTCTGATTCCCCTCCTCTGATTCCCCATATCTCATTCCCCGCCTCTGATTCCCTATCTCTGATTCCCGGACTCTGATTCCCCACCTCTGATTCCCGGCCTCTTATTCCCGGCATCTGATTCCGGCCTCTGATTCCCGGCCTCTGATTCCCTGCTTCTGATTCCCCATTTCTGATTCCGCAAATCTAATTCCCTGCCTCTGATTCCCCACCTCTGATTCCCCATATCTGATTCCCCGCCTCTGTTACCCCGCCTCTGATTCCCCGCCTCTGTTTCCCCATATCTAAGTCCCCGCCTCTGATTCCCCAACTTTGATTCCCCACCTCTGATTCCCCAGCTCTGATTCCCCGCCTCTGATTCCCCGCATCTGATTCCATGCATCTGATTCCCAGCCTCTGATTCCCAGCCTCTGATTCCCAACCTCTGATTCCCCACCTCTGATCCCCATATCTGATTCCCCGCCTCTGTTTCCCCGCCTCTGATTCCCCGCCTCTGTTTCCCCATATCTGATCCCCGCCTCTATTTGCCCACCTCTGATTCCCCGCCTCTGTTTCCCCATATCTGATTCCCCGCCTCTGAATCCCCAACTCTGATTCCCTGCCTCTAATTTCCCAGCTCTGATTCCCCGCCTCTGATTCCCCGCGTCTGATTACCGGCCTCTGATTCCCCGCCTCTGATTCCCCATCTCTGATTCACAACCTCTGATTCCCCACCTCTGATACCCCATATCTGATTCCCCGCCTCTGTTTCCCCGCCTCTGATTCCCCACCTCTGATTCCCAATATCTGATTCCCCACCTCTGATTCCCCACCTCTGATTCCCCGCCTCTGATTCGCCAGCTATGATTCCCCGCCTCTTATTCCCCGCGTCTGATTCCCTGCCTCTGATTCCCCAACTCTGATTCCCCGCCTCTGATTCCCCAGCTCTGATTCCCCGCCTCTGATTCCCCAGCTCTGATTCCCCGCCTCTGATTCCCCAACTCTGATTCCCCGCCTCTGATTCCCCAGCTCTGATTCCCCGCCTCTGATTCCCCGTGTTTGATTCCCTGCCTCTGATTCCCCGCCTCTGATTCCCCATCTCTGATTCAACGCCTTTGATTCGCCACCTCTGATTCCCCATATCTGATTCCTCGCCTCTGTTTCCCAGCCTCTGATTCCCCTCCTCTGATTCCCCATATCTCATTCCCCGCCTCTGATTCCCTATCTCTGATTCCCGGACTCTGATTCCCCACCTCTGATTCCCGGCCTCTTATTCCCGGCATCTGATTCCGGCCTCTGATTCCCGGCCTCTGATTCCCTGCTTCTGATTCCCCATCTCTGATTCCGCAAATCTAATTCCCTGCCTCTGATTCCCCACCTCTGATTCCCCATATCTGATTCCCCGCCTCTGTTTCCCCGCCTCTGATTCCCCACCTCTGTTTCCCCATATCTAAGTCCCCGCCTCTGATTCGCCAACTTTGATTCCCCACCTCTGATTCCCCAGCTCTGATTACCCGCCTCTGATTCCCCGCATCTGATTCCATGCATCTGATTCCCAGCCTCTGATTCCCAGCCTCTGATTCCCAACCTCTGATTCCCCACCTCTGATCCCCATATCTGATTCGCCGCCTCTGTTTCCCCGCCTCTGATTCCCCAAATCTGATTCCCCGCCTCTGATTACCCAGCTCTGATTCCCCGCGTCTGATTCCCTGCCTCTGATTCCCCGCCTCTGAATCCCCGTGTCTGATACCCAGCCTCTGATACCCCACCCCTGATTCCCCACCTCTGATTCCCCATATCTGATTCCCCGCCTCTCTTTCCGTGCCTCTAATTCCCCGCCTCTGATTCCCCATATCTGATTCCCCGCCTCCGATTCGCCAGCTCTGATTTCCCCGCCTCTGATTCCCCAGCTCTGTTTCCCCGCCTCTGATTCCCCGCCTCTGTTTCCCCATATCTAATTCCACGCCTCTGATTCCCAAACTCTGATTCCCCGCCTCTGATTCCCCAGCTCTGATTCCCCGCCTCTGATTCCCCACATCTGATTCCCTTCCTCTGATTCCCCGCCTCTGATTCCCTGCCTCTGATTCCCCAGCTCTGATTCCCCGTGTTTGATTCCCCGCCTCTGAATCCCCATCTCTGATTCCCGGCCTCTGATTGCCGGCCTCCGATTCCCGGCCTCTGATTCCCGGCCTCTGATTCCCGGCCTCTGATTCCCCGCCTCTGATTCCCCGCCTCTGATTCGCTGCCTCTGATTCCCCATCTCTGATTCTGCACATCTGATTCCCTGCCTCTGATTCCCCGCCTCTGACTCCCCGCCTCTGATTCCCTGCCTCTGTTTCCCATCCTCTGATTCCCCACCTCTGATTCCCCATATCTGATTCCCCGCCTCTGATTCACCAACTCTGATTCCCCGCCTCTGATTCCCCAGCTCTGATTCCCCGCCTCTGATTCACCATCTCTGATTCACCGCCTTTCATTCGCCACCCTGATTCCCCATATCATATTCCCCATATCTGATTCCCCGCCTCTGATTCACCAACTCTGATTCCCCGCCTCTGATTCCCCAGCTCTGATTCCCCGCCTCTGATTCCCGGACTCTGATTCCTGGCCTCTTATTCCCGGCATCTGATTCCCGGCCTCTGTTTCCCCGCCTCTGATACCCCGCCTCTGATTCCCCATATTTTATTCCCCGCCTCTGATTCCCCATCTCTGATTCCCGGACTCTGATTCCTGGCCTCTTATTCCCGGCATCTGATTCCCGGCCTCTGATCCCGGCCTCTGATTCCCCGCTTCTGATTCTGATCCCTGCCTCTGATTCCCCATCTCTGATTCCGCACATCTGATTCCCTGCCTCTGATTCCCCACCTCTGATTCCCCATATCTGATTCCCCGCCTCTGTTTCCCCGCCTCTAATTCCCCGCCTCTGTTTCCCCATATCTATTTCCCCGCCTCTGATTCCCCGCCTCTGATTCCCCAGCTCTGATTCCCCGCCTCTGAATCCCCAACTCTGATTCCCTGCCTCTGATTCCCCAGCTCTGATTCCCCGCCTCTGATTCCCCAGCTCTGATTCCCTGCCTCTGTTTCGCAACCTCTGATTCCCCACCTCTGATTCCCCATATATGATTCCCCACCTCTGTTTCCCTGCCTCTGATTCCCAGCCTCTGTTTCCCCATATCTGATTCCCCGCCTCTGATTCCCCAACTCTGATTCCCCGCCTCTGATTCCCCAGCTCTGATTCCCCACCTATGATTCCCCGTGTTTGATTCACTGCCTCCGATTCCCCGCCTCTGATTCCCCATCTCTGATTCACCGCCTTTCATTCGCCACCTCTGATTCCCCATATCAGATTCCCCGCCTCTGATTCCCTGCCTCTGATTCCCCATCTCTGATTCCGCACATCTGATTCCCCGCCTCAGATTCCCTGCCTCTGATTCCCAACCTCTGATAACCCACCTCTGATTCCCCATATCTGATTCCCCGCCTCTGTTTCCCCGCCTCTGATTCCCCTCCTCTGATTCCCCAACTCTAATTCCCCGCCTCTGATTCCCCAGCTCTGATTCCCCGTGTTTGATTCCCTGCCTCTGATTCCCTGCCCTGATTCCCCATCTCTGTTTCACCGCCTTTGATTCGCCACCTCTGATTCCCCATATCTGATTCCCCGCCTCTGTTTCCCCGCCTCTGATTCCCTGCCTCTGATTCCCAACCTCTGATTCCACACCTCTGATTCCCCATATCTGATTCCCCGCCTCTGTTTCCCCGCCTCTGATTCCCTGCCCCTGTTTCCCCATATCTGATTCCCTGCCTCTGATTCCCCAACTCTGATTCCCCGCCTCTGATTCCCCAGCTCTGATTCCCAACCTCTGATTTCCCGTGTTTGATTCCCTGCCTCTGATTCCCCGCCTCTGATTCCCCATCTCTGATTCACCGCCTTTGATTCGCCACCTCTGATTCCACATATCTGATTCCCCACCTCTGTTTCCCCGCCTCTGATTCCCCGCCTCTGATTCTCCATATCTCATTCCCCGCCTCTGAATCCCCATCTCTGATTCCCGGACTCTGATTCCCACACTCTGATTCCCGGCCTCTTATTCCCAGCATCTGATTCCCGGCCTCTGATTCCCGGCCTCTGATTCCCCGCTTCTGATTCTGATTCCCTGCCTCTGATTCCCCATCTCTGATTCCGCACATCTGATTCCCTGCCTCTGATTCCCCACCTCTGATTCCCCATATCTGATTTCCCGCCTCTGTTTCCCCGCCTCTGATTCCCCGCCTCTGTTTCCCCATATCTAATTCTCAACCTCTGATGCCCCAACTCTGATTCCCTGCCTCTGATTCCCCGCGTTCTATTCCCTGCCTCTGATTCCCCGCCTGTGATTCCCCATCTCTGATTCACCACCTCTGATTCCCCACCTCTGATTCCCCATATCTAATTTCCCGCCTCTGTTTGCCCGCCTCTGATTCCCCGCCTCTGTTTCCCCATATCTGATTCCCCGCCTCTGAATCCCCAACTCTGATTCCCTGCCTCTGATTCCCCAGCTCTGATTCCCCGCCTTTGATTCCCCCCGTCTGATTCCCAGCCTCTGAATCCCCGTGTCTGATTTCCTGCCTCTGATTCCCCGCCTCTGATTCCCCATCTCTGATTCACAGCCTCTGATTCCCCACCTCTGATTCCCCATCTCTGATTCCGCACATCTGATTCCCTGCCTCTGATTCCCCAGCTCTGATTCCCCGCCTCTGATTCCCCGTGTTTGATTCCCTGCCTCTGATTCCCCGCCTCTGATTCACCATCTCAGATTCAACGCCTTTGATTCGCCACCTCTGATTCCCCATATCTGATTCCTCGCCTCTGTTTCCCCGCCTCTGATTCCCCTCCTCTGATTCCCCATATCTCATTCCCCGCCTCTGATTCCCCATCTCTGATTCCCGGACTCTGATTCCCCACCTCTGATTCCCGGCCTCTTATTCCCAGCATCTGATTCCGGCCTCTGATTCCCGGCCTCTGATTCCCTGCTTCTGATTCCCCATCTCTGATTCCGCAAATCTAATTCCCTGCCTCTGATTCCCCACCTCTGATTCCCCATATCTGATTCCCCGCCTCTGTTTCCCCACCTCTGATTCCCCACCTCTGTTTCCCCATATCTAAGTCCCCGCCTCTGATTCGCCAACTTTGATTCCCCACCTCTGATTCCCCAGCTCTGATTACCCGCCTCTGATTCCCCGCATCTGATTCCATGCATCTGATTCCCAGCCTCTGATTCCCAGCCTCTGATTCCCAACCTCTGATTCCCCACCTCTGATCCCCATATCTGATTCCCCGCCTCTGTTTCCCCGCCTCTGATTCCCCGCCTCTGTTTCCCCATATCTGATCCCCACCTCTATTTGCCCGCCTCTGATTCCCCGCCTCTGTTTCCCCATATCTGATTCCCCGCCTCTGAATCCCCAACTCTGATTCCCTGCCTCTAATTTCCCAGCTCTGATTCCCCACCTCTGATTCCCCGCGTCTGATTACCGGCCTCTGATTCCCCACCTCTGATTCCCCATCTCTGATTCACAACCTCTGATTCCCCACCTCTGATACCCCATATCTGATTCCCCGCCTCTGTTTCCCCGCCTCTGATTCCCCACCTCTGATTCCCAATATCTGATTCCCCGCCTCTGATTCCCCACCTCTGATTCCCTGCCTCTGATTCCCTGCCCTGATTCCCCATCTCTGTTTCACCGCCTTTGATTCGCCACCTCTGATTCCCCATATCTGATTCCCCACCTCTGTTTCCCCGCCTCTGATTCCCTGCCTCTGATTCCCAACCTCTGATTCCACACCTCTGATTCCCCATATCTGATACCCCGCCTCTGTTTCCCCGCCTCTGATTCCCTGCCCCTGTTTCCCCATATCTGATTCCCTGCCTCTGATTCCCCAACTCTGATTCCCCGCCTCTGATTCCCCAGCTCTGATTCCCCGACTCTGATTTCCCGTGTTTGATTCCCTGCCTCTGATTCCCCGCCTCTGATTCCCCATCTCTGATTCACCGCCTTTGATTCGCCACCTCTGATTCCACATATCTGATTCCCCACCTCTGTTTCCCCGCCTCTGATTCCCCGCCTCTGATTCTCCATATCACATTCCCCGCCTCTGAATCCCCATCTCTGATTCCCGGACTCTGATTCCCCACCTCTGATTCCCGGCCTCTTATTCCCAGCATCTGATTCCCGGCCTCTGATTCCCGGCCTCTGATTCCCCGCTTCTGATTCTGATTCCCTGCCTCTGATTCCCCATCTCTGATTCCGCACATCTGATTCACTGCCTCTGATTCCCCACCTCTGATTCCCCATATCTGATATCCCGCCTCTGTTTCCCCGCCTCTGATTCCCCGCCTCTGTTTCCCCATATCTAATTCCCAACCTCTGATGCCCCAACTCTGATTCCCTGCCTCTGATTTCCCGCGTTCTATTCCCTGCCTCTGATTCCCCGCCTGTGATTCCCCATCTCTGATTCACCACCTCTGATTCCCCACCTCTGATTCCCCATATCTAATTCCCCGCCTCTGAATCCCCGCCTCTGATTCCCCGCCTCTGTTTCCCCATATCTGATTCCCCGCCTCTGAATCCCCAACTCTGATTCCCTGCCTCTGATTCCCCAGCTCTGATTCCCCGCCTTTGATTCCCCCCGTCTGATTCCCAGCCTCTGAATCCCCGTGTCTGATTTCCTGCCTCTGATTCCCCGCCTCTGATTCCCCATCTCTGATTCACAGTCTCTGATTCCCCACCTCTGATTCCCCATCTCTGATTCCGCACATCTGATTCCCTGCCTCTGATTCCCCGACTCTGATCCCCACCTCTGATTCCCCAGCTCTGATTCCCCGCCTCTGATTCCCCAACTCTGATTCCCCGCCTCTGATTCCCCAGCTCTGATTCCCCGCCTCTGATTCCCCGTGTTTGATTCCCTGCCTCTGATTCCCCGCCTCTGATTCCCCATCTCTGATTCAACGCCTTTGATTCGCCACCTCTGATTCCCCATATCTGATTCCTCGCCTCTGTTTCCCAGCCTCTGATTCCCCTCCTCTGATTCCCCATATCTCATTCCCCGCCTCTGATTCCCTATCTCTGATTCCCGGACTCTGATTCCCCACCTCTGATTCCCGGCCTCTTATTCCCGGCATCTGATTCCGGCCTCTGATTCCCGGCCTCTGATTCCCTGCTTCTGATTCCCCATTTCTGATTCCGCAAATCTAATTCCCTGCCTCTGATTCCCCACCTCTGATTCCCCATATCTGATTCCCCGCCTCTGTTACCCCGCCTCTGATTCCCCGCCTCTGTTTCCCCATATCTAAGTCCCCGCCTCTGATTCCCCAACTTTGATTCCCCACCTCTGATTCCCCAGCTCTGATTCCCCGCCTCTGATTCCCCGCATCTGATTCCATGCATCTGATTCCCAGCCTCTGATTCCCAGCCTCTGATTCCCAACCTCTGATTCCCCACCTCTGATCCCCATATCTGATTCCCCGCCTCTGTTTCCCCGCCTCTGATTCCCCGCCTCTGTTTCCCCATATCTGATCCCCGCCTCTATTTGCCCACCTCTGATTCCCCGCCTCTGTTTCCCCATATCTGATTCCCCGCCTCTGAATCCCCAACTCTGATTCCCTGCCTCTAATTTCCCAGCTCTGATTCCCCGCCTCTGATTCCCCGCGTCTGATTACCGGCCTCTGATTCCCCGCCTCTGATTCCCCATCTCTGATTCACAACCTCTGATTCCCCACCTCTGATACCCCATATCTGATTCCCCGCCTCTGTTTCCCCGCCTCTGATTCCCCACCTCTGATTCCCAATATCTGATTCCCCACCTCTGATTCCCCACCTCTGATTCCCCGCCTCTGATTCGCCAGCTATGATTCCCCGCCTCTTATTCCCCGCGTCTGATTCCCTGCCTCTGATTCCCCGCCTCTGATTCCACATCTCTGATTCACCACCTCTGATTCCCCGCGTCTGATTCCCTGCCTCTGATTCCCCATCTCTGATTCCCCATCTCTGATTGCCTAATTCTGATTCCCCTCCTCTGATTCCCCGTGTTTGATTCCCTGCCTCTGATTCCCGGCCTCTGATTCCCCATCTCTGATTCACCGCCTTTGATTCGCCACCTCTGATTCGCCATATCTGATTCCCCGCCTCTGTTTCCCTGCCTCTGATTCCCCGCCTCTGATTCCCCATATCTCATTCCCCGCCTCTGAATCCCCGTGTTTGATTCCCTGCCTCTGATTCCCGGCCTCTGATTCCCCATCTCTGATTCACCACCTCTGATTCCCGGCCTCTTATTCCCAGCATCTGATTCCGGCCTCTGATTCCCGGCCTCTGATTCCCTGCTTCTGATTCCCCATCTCTGATTCCGCAAATCTAATTCCCTGCCTCTGATTCCCCACCTCTGATTCCCCATATCTGATTCCCCGCCTCTGTTTCCCCGCCTCTGATTCCCCACCTCTGTTTCCCCATATCTAAGTCCCCGCCTCTGATTCGCCAACTTTGATTCCCCACCTCTGATTCCCCAGCTCTGATTACCCGCCTCTGATTCCCCGCATCTGATTCCATGCATCTGATTCCCAGCCTCTGATTCCCAGCCTCTGATTCCCAACCTCTGATTCCCCACCTCTGATCCCCATATCTGATTCCCCGCCTCTGTTTCCCCGCCTCTGATTCCCCAAATCTGATTCCCCGCCTCTGATTACCCAGCTCTGATTCCCCGCGTCTGATTCCCTGCCTCTGATTCCCCGCCTCTGAATCCCCGTGTCTGATACCCAGCCTCTGATACCCCACCCCTGATTCCCCACCTCTGATTCCCCATATCTGATTCCCCGCCTCTCTTTCCGTGCCTCTAATTCCCCGCCTCTGATTCCCCATATCTGATTCCCCGCCTCCGATTCCCCAGCTCTGATTTCCCCGCCTCTGATTCCCCAGCTCTGTTTCCCCGCCTCTGATTCCCCGCCTCTGTTTCCCCATATCTAATTCCACGCCTCTGATTCCCAAACTCTGATTCCCCGCCTCTGATTCCCCAGCTCTGATTCCCCGCCTCTGATTCCCCACATCTGATTCCCTTCCTCTGATTCCCCGCCTCTGATTCCCTGCCTCTGATTCCCCAGCTCTGATTCCCCGTGTTTGATTCCCCGCCTCTGAATCCCCATCTCTGATTCCCGGCCTCTGATTGCCGGCCTCCGATTCCCGGCCTCTGATTCCCGGCCTCTGATTCCCGGCCTCTGATACCCCGCCTCTGATTCCCCGCCTCTGATTCGCTGCCTCTGATTCCCCATCTCTGATTCTGCACATCTGATTCCCTGCCTCTGATTCCCCGCCTCTGACTCCCCGCCTCTGATTCCCTGCCTCTGTTTCCCATCCTCTGATTCCCCACCTCTGATTCCCCATATCTGATTCCCCGCCTCTGTTTCCCCATATCTGATTCCCCGCCTCTGATTCACCAACTCTGATTCCCCGCCTCTGATTCCCCAGCTCTGATTCCCCGCCTCTGATTCACCATCTCTGATTCACCGCCTTTCATTCGCCACCCTGATTCCCCATATCAGATTCCCCGCCTCTGTTTCCCCGCCTCTGATACCCCGCCTCTGATTCCCCATATTTCATTCCCCGCCTCTGATTCCCCATCTCTGATTCCCGGACTCTGATTCCTGGCCTCTTATTCCCGGCATCTGATTCCCGGCCTCTGATCCCGGCCTCTGATTCCCCGCTTCTGATTCTGATCCCTGCCTCTGATTCCCCATCTCTGATTCCGCACATCTGATTCCCTGCCTCTGATTCCCCACCTCTGATTCCCCATATCTGATTCCCCGCCTCTGTTTCCCCGCCTCTAATTCCCCGCCTCTGTTTCCCCATATCTATTTCCCCGCCTCTGATTCCCCGCCTCTGATTCCCCAGCTCTGATTCCCCGCCTCTGAATCCCCAACTCTGATTCCCTGCCTCTGATTCCCCAGCTCTGATTCCCCGCCTCTGATTCCCCAGCTCTGATTCCCTGCCTCTGTTTCGCAACCTCTGATTCCCCACCTCTGATTCCCCATATATGATTCCCCACCTCTGTTTCCCTGCCTCTGATTCCCAGCCTCTGTTTCCCCATATCTGATTCCCCGCCTCTGATTCCCCAACTCTGATTCCCCGCCTCTGATTCCCCAGCTCTGATTCCCCACCTATGATTCCCCGTGTTTGATTCACTGCCTCCGATTCCCCGCCTCTGATTCCCCATCTCTGATTCACCGCCTTTCATTCGCCACCTCTGATTCCCCATATCAGATTCCCCGCCTCTGATTCCCTGCCTCTGATTCCCCATCTCCGATTCCGCACATCTGATTCCCCGCCTCAGATTCCCTGCCTCTGATTCCCAACCTCTGATAACCCACCTCTGATTCCCCATATCTGATTCCCCGCCTCTGTTTCCCCGCCTCTGATTCCCCTCCTCTGATTCCCCAACTCTAATTCCCCGCCTCTGATTCCCCAGCTCTGATTCCCCGTGTTTGATTCCCTGCCTCTGATTCCCTGCCCTGATTCCCCATCTCTGTTTCACCGCCTTTGATTCGCCACCTCTGATTCCCCATATCTGATTCCCCGCCTCTGTTTCCCCGCCTCTGATTCCCTGCCTCTGATTCCCAACCTCTGATTCCACACCTCTGATTCCCCATATCTGATTCCCCGCCTCTGTTTCCCCGCCTCTGATTCCCTGCCCCTGTTTCCCCATATCTGATTCCCTGCCTCTGATTCCCCAACTCTGATTCCCCGCCTCTGATTCCCCAGCTCTGATTCCCAACCTCTGATTTCCCGTGTTTGATTCCCTGCCTCTGATTCCCCGCCTCTGATTCCCCATCTCTGATTCACCGCCTTTGATTCGCCACCTCTGATTCCACATATCTGATTCCCCACCTCTGTTTCCCCGCCTCTGATTCCCCGCCTCTGATTCTCCATATCTCATTCCCCGCCTCTGAATCCCCATCTCTGATTCCCGGACTCTGATTCCCCACCTCTGATTCCCGGCCTCTTATTCCCAGCATCTGATTCCCGGCCTCTGATTCCCGGCCTCTGATTCCCCGCTTCTGATTCTGATTCCCTGCCTCTGATTCCCCATCTCTGATTCCGCACATCTGATTCCCTGCCTCTGATTCCCCACCTCTGATTCCCCATATCTGATTTCCCGCCTCTGTTTCCCCGCCTCTGATTCCCCGCCTCTGGTTCCCCATATCTAATTCTCAACCTCTGATGCCCCAACTCTGATTCCCTGCCTCTGATTCCCCGCGTTCTATTCCCTGCCTCTGATTCCCCGCCTGTGATTCCCCATCTCTGATTCACCACCTCTGATTCCCCACCTCTGATTCCCCATATCTAATTTCCCGCCTCTGTTTGCCCGCCTCTGATTCCCCGCCTCTGTTTCCCCATATCTGATTCCCCGCCTCTGAATCCCCAACTCTGATTCCCTGCCTCTGATTCCCCAGCTCTGATTCCCCGCCTTTGATTCCCCCCGTCTGATTCCCAGCCTCTGAATCCCCGTGTCTGATTTCCTGCCTCTGATTCCCCGCCTCTGATTCCCCATCTCTGATTCACAGCCTCTGATTCACCACCTCTGATTCCCCATCTCTGATTCCGCACATCTGATTCCCTGCCTCTGATTCCCCAGCTCTGATTCCCCGCCTCTGATTCCCCGTGTTTGATTCCCTGCCTCTGATTCCCCGCCTCTGATTCACCATCTCTGATTCAACGCCTTTGATTCGCCACCTCTGATTCCCCATATCTGATTCCTCGCCTCTGTTTCCCCGCCTCTGATTCCCCTCCTCTGATTCCCCATATCTCATTCCCCGCCTCTGATTCCCCATCTCTGATTCCCGGACTCTGATTCCCCACCTCTGATTCCCGGCCTCTTATTCCCAGCATCTGATTCCGGCCTCTGATTCCCGGCCTCTGATTCCCTGCTTCTGATTCCCCATCTCTGATTCCGCAAATCTAATTCCCTGCCTCTGATTCCCCACCTCTGATTCCCCATATCTGATTCCCCGCCTCTGTTTCCCCGCCTCTGATTCCCCACCTCTGTTTCCCCATATCTAAGTCCCCGCCTCTGATTCGCCAACTTTGATTCCCCACCTCTGATTCCCCAGCTCTGATTACCCGCCTCTGATTCCCCGCATCTGATTCCATGCATCTGATTCCCAGCCTCTGATTCCCAGCCTCTGATTCCCAACCTCTGATTCCCCACCTCTGATCCCCATATCTGATTCCCCGCCTCTGTTTCCCTGCCTCTGATTCCCCGCCTCTGTTTCCCCATATCTGATCCCCACCTCTATTTGCCCGCCTCTGATTCCCCGCCTCTGTTTCCCCATATCTGATTCCCCGCCTCTGAATCCCCAACTCTGATTCCCTGCCTCTAATTTCCCAGCTCTGATTCCCCACCTCTGATTCCCCGCGTCTGATTACCGGCCTCTGATTCCCCACCTCTGATTCCCCATCTCTGATTCACAACCTCTGATTCCCCACCTCTGATACCCCATATCTGATTCCCGCCTCTGTTTCCCCGCCTCTGATTCCCCACCTCTGATTCCCAATATCTGATTCCCCGCCTCTGATTCCCCACCTCTGATTCCCTGCCTCTGATTCCCTGCCCTGATTCCCCATCTCTGTTTCACCGCCTTTGATTCGCCACCTCTGATTCCCCATATCTGATTCCCCACCTCTGTTTCCCCGCCTCTGATTCCCTGCCTCTGATTCCCAACCTCTGATTCCACACCTCTGATTCCCCATATCTGATACCCCGCCTCTGTTTCCCCGCCTCTGATTCCCTGCCCCTGTTTCCCCATATCTGATTCCCTGCCTCTGATTCCCCAACTCTGATTCCCCGCCTCTGATTCCCCAGCTCTGATTCCCCGCCTCTGATTTCCCGTGTTTGATTCCCTGCCTCTGATTCCCCGCCTCTGATTCCCCATCTCTGATTCACCGCCTTTGATTCGCCACCTCTGATTCCACATATCTGATTCCCCACCTCTGTTTCCCCGCCTCTGATTCCCCGCCTCTGATTCTCCATATCTCATTCCCCGCCTCTGAATCCCCATCTCTGATTCCCGGACTCTGATTCCCCACCTCTGATTCCCGGCCTCTTATTCCCAGCATCTGATTCCCGGCCTCTGATTCCCGGCCTCTGATTCCCCGCTTCTGATTCTGATTCCCTGCCTCTGATTCCCCATCTCTGATTCCGCACATCTGATTCACTGCCTCTGATTCCCCACCTCTGATTCCCCATATCTGATATCCCGCCTCTGTTTCCCCGCCTCTGATTCCCCGCCTCTGTTTCCCCATATCTAATTCCCAACCTCTGATGCCCCAACTCTGATTCCCTGCCTCTGATTTCCCGCGTTCTATTCCCTGCCTCTGATTCCCCGCCTGTGATTCCCCATCTCTGATTCACCACCTCTGATTCCCCACCTCTGATTCCCCATATCTAATTCCCCGCCTCTGAATCCCCGCCTCTGATTCCCCGCCTCTGTTTCCCCATATCTGATTCCCCGCCTCTGAATCCCCAACTCTGATTCCCTGCCTCTGATTCCCCAGCTCTGATTCCCCGCCTTTGATTCCCCCCGTCTGATTCCCAGCCTCTGAATCCCCTGTCTGATTTCCTGCCTCTGATTCCCCGCCTCTGATTCCCCATCTCTGATTCACAGCCTCTGATTCCCCACCTCTGATTCCCCATCTCTGATTCCGCACATCTGATTCCCTGCCTCTGATTCCCCGACTCTGATCCCCACCTCTGATTCCCCAGCTCTGATTCCCCGCCTCTGATTCCCCAACTCTGATTCCCCGCCTCTGATTCCCCAGCTCTGATTCCCCGCCTCTGATTCCCCGTGTTTTATTCCCTGCCTCTGATTCCCCGCCTCTGATTCCCCATCTCTGATTCAACGCCTTTGATTCGCCACCTCTGATTCCCCATATCTGATTCCTCGCCTCTGTTTCCCAGCCTCTGATTCCCCTCCTCTGATTCCCCATATCTCATTCCCCGCCTCTGATTCCCTATCTCTGATTCCCGGACTCTGATTCCCCACCTCTGATTCCCGGCCTCTTATTCCCGGCATCTGATTCCGGCCTCTGATTCCCGGCCTCTGATTCCCTGCTTCTGATTCCCCATTTCTGATTCCGCAAATCTAATTCCCTGCCTCTGATTCCCCACCTCTGATTCCCCATATCTGATTCCCCGCCTCTGTTACCCCGCCTCTGATTCCCCGCCTCTGTTTCCCCATATGTAAGTCCCCGCCTCTGATTCCCCAACTTTGATTCCCCACCTCTGATTCCCCAGCTCTGATTCCCCGCCTCTGATTCCCCGCATCTGATTCCATGCATCTGATTCCCAGCCTCTGATTCCCAGCCTCTGATTCCCAACCTCTGATTCCCCACCTCTGATCCCCATATCTGATTCCCCGCCTCTGTTTCCCCGCCTCTGATTCCCCGCCTCTGTTTCCCCATATCTGATCCCCGCCTCTATTTGCCCACCTCTGATTCCCCGCCTCTGTTTCCCCATATCTGATTCCCCGCCTCTGAATCCCCAACTCTGATTCCCTGCCTCTAATTTCCCAGCTCTGATTCCCCGCCTCTGATTCCCCGCGTCTGATTACCGGCCTCTGATTCCCCGCCTCTGATTCCCCATCTCTGATTCACAACCTCTGATTCCCCACCTCTGATACCCCATATCTGATTCCCCGCCTCTGTTTCCCCGCCTCTGATTCCCCACCTCTGATTCCCAATATCTGATTCCCCACCTCTGATTCCCCACCTCTGATTCCCCGCCTCTGATTCGCCAGCTATGATTCCCCGCCTCTTATTCCCCGCGTCTGATTCCCTGCCTCTGATTCCCCGCCTCTGATTCCACATCTCTGATTCACCACCTCTGCTTCCCCGCGTCTGATTCCCTGCCTCTGATTCCCCATCTCTGATTCCCCATCTCTGATTGCCTAATTCTGATTCCCCTCCTCTGATTCCCCGTGTTTGATTCCCTGCCTCTGATTCCCGGCCTCTGATTCCCCATCTCTGATTCACCGCCTTTGATTCGCCACCTCTGATTCGCCATATCTGATTCCCCGCCTCTGTTTCCCCGCCTCTGATTCCCCGCCTCTGATTCCCCATATCTCATTCCCCGCCTCTGAATCCCCATCTCTGATTCCCGGACTCTGATTCCCCACCTCTGATTCCCGGCCTCTTATTCCCGGCATCTGATTCCGGCCTCTGATTCCCGGCCTCTGATTCCCTGCTTCTGATTCTGATTCCCTGCCTTTGATTCCCCATCTCTGATTCCGCACATCTGATTCCCTGCCTCTGATTCCCCATCTCTGATTCCGCACATCTGATTCCCTGCCTCTGATTCCCCGCCTCTGAATCCCCGTGTTTGATACCCAGCCTCTGATACCCCACCCCTGATTCCCCACCTCTGATTCCCCATATCTGATTCCCCGCCTCTCTTTCCGTGCCTCTAATTCCCCGCCTCTGATTCCCCATATCTGATTCCCCGCCTCCGATTCCCCAACTCTGATTTCCCCGCCACTGATTCCCCAGCTCTGTTTCCCCGCCTCTGATTCCCCGCCTCTGTTTCCCCATATCTAATTCCACGCCTCTGATTCCCAAACTCTGATTCCCCGCCTCTGATTCCCCAGCTCTGATTCCCCGCCTCTGATTCCCCACATCTGATTCCCTTCCTCTGATTCCCCGCCTCTGATTCCCTGCCTCTGATTCCCCAGCTCTGATTCCCCGTGTTTGATTTCCCGCCTCTGAATCCCCATCTCTGATTCCCGGCCTCTGATTGCCGCCCTCTGATTCCCGGCCTCTGATTCCCGGCCTCTGATTCCCGGCCTCTGATTCCCCGCCTCTGATTCCCCGCCTCTGATTCGCTGCCTCTGATTCCCCATCTCTGATTCTGCACATCTGATTCCCTGCCTCTGATTCCCCGCCTCTGACTCCCCGCCTCTGATTCCCTGCCTCTGTTTCCCATCCTCTGATTCCCCACCTCTGATTCCCCATATCTGATTCCCCGCATCTGTTTCCCCATATCTGATTCCCCGCCTCTGATTCCCCAACTCTGATTCCCCGCCTCTGATTCCCCAGCTCTGATTCCCCGCCTCTGATTCCCCGTGTTTGATTCCCTGCCTCTGATTCCCCGCCTCTGATTCACCATCTCTGATTCACCGCCTTTCATTCGCCACCCTGATTCCCCATATCAGATTCCCCGCCTCTGTTTCCCCGCCTCTGATACCCCGCCTCTGATTCCCCATATTTCATTCCCCGCCTCTGATTCCCCATCTCTGATTCCCGGACTCTGATTCCTGGCCTCTTATTCCCGGCATCTGATTCCCGGCCTCTGATCCCGGCCTCTGATTCCCCGCTTCTGATTCTGATCCCTGCCTCTGATTCCCCATCTCTGATTCCGCACATCTGATTCCCTGCCTCTGATTCCCCACCTCTGATTCCCCATATCTGATTCCCCGCCTCTGTTTCCCCGCCTCTAATTCCCCGCCTCTGTTTCCCCATATCTATTTCCCCGCCTCTGATTCCCCGCCTCTGATTCCCCAGCTCTGATTCCACGCCTCTGAATCCCCAACTCTGATTCCCTGCCTCATATTCCGCAGCTCTGATTCCCCGCCTCTGATTCCCCAGCTCTGATTCCCTGCCTCTGTTTCGCAACCTCTGATTCCCCACCTCTGATTCCCCATATATGATTCCCCACCTATGTTTCCCTGCCTCTGATTCCCAGCCTCTGTTTCCCCATATCTGATTCCCCGCCTCTGATTCCCCAACTCTGATTCCCCGCCTCTGATTCCCCAGCTCTGATTCCCCACCTATGATTCCCCATGTTTGATTCACTGCCTCTGATTCCCCGCCTCTGATTCCCCATCTCTGATTCACCGCCTTTCATTCGCCACCTCTGATTCCCCATATCAGATTCCCCGCCTCTGTTTCCCCGCCTCTGATTCCCCTCCTCTGTTTCCCCATATCTGATTCCCCGCTTCTGATTCCCCAACTCTGATTCCCCGCCTCTGATTCCCCAGCTCTGATTCCCCGCCTTTGATTCCCCCCGTCTGATTCCCAGCCTCTGAGTCCCCGTGTCTGATTTCCTGCCTCTGATTCCCCGCCTCTGATTCCCCATCTCTGATTCACAGCCGCTGATTCCCCACCTCTGATTCCCCATCTCTGATTCCGCACATCTGATTCCCTGCCTCTGATTCCCCGACTCTGATCCCCACCTCTGATTCCCCAGCTCTGATTCCCCGCCTCTGATTCCCCAACTCTGATTCCCCGCCTCTGATTCCCCAGCTCTGATTCCCCGCCTCTGATTCCCCGTGTTTGATTCCCTGCCTCTGATTCCCCGCCTCTGATTCCCCATCTCTGATTCAACGCCTTTGATTCGCCACCTCTGATTCCCCATATCTGATTCCTCGCCTCTGTTTCCCCGCCTCTGATTCCCCTCCTCTGATTCCCCATATCTCATTCCCCGCCTCTGATTCCCAATCTCTGATTCCCGGTCTCTTATTCCCGGCATCTGATTCCGGCCTCTGATTCCCGGCCTCTGATTCCCTGCTTCTGATTCCCCATCTCTGATTCCGCAAATCTAATTCCCTGCCTCTGATTCCCCACCTCTGATTCCCCATATCTGATTCCCCGCCTCTGTTTCCCCGCCTCTGATTCCCCGCCTCTGTTTCCCCATATCTAAGTCCCCGCCTCTGATTCCCCAACTTTGATTCCCCACCTCTGATTCCCCAGCTCTGATTCCCCGCCTCTGATTCCCCGCATCTGATTCCATGCATCTGATTCCCAGCCTCTGATTCCCAGCCTCTGATTCCCAACCTCTGATTCCCCACCTCTGATCCCCATATCTGATTCCCCGCCTCTGTTTCCCCGCCTCTGATTCCCCGCCTCTGTTTCCCCATATCTGAACCCCGCCTCTATTTGCCCGCCTCTGATTCATCGCCTCTGTTTCCCCATATCTGATTCCCCGCCTCTGAATCCCCAACTCTGATTCCCTGCCTCTAATTTCCCAGCTCTGATTCCCCGGCTCTGATTCCCCGCGTCTGATTACCGGCCTCTGATTCCCCGCCTCTGATTCCCCATCTCTGATTCACAACCTCTGATTCCCCACCTCTGATACCCCATATCTGATTCCCCGCCTCTGTTTCCCCGCCTCTGATTCCCCATATCTGATTCCCCACCTATTTTCCCCGCCTCTGATTCCCCGCCTCTGATTCCCCATCTCTGATTCCTGGACTCTGATTCCCCACTTCTGATTCCCCATCTCTGATTCCTCACATCCGATTCCATGCCTCTGATACCCCGCCTCTGATTCCCCGCCTCTGATTCCCTCCTCTGATTCCCAACCTCTGATTCCCGACCTCTGAGTCCCCATATCTGATTCCCCGCCTCTGTTTCCCCGCCTCTGATTCCCCGCCTCTGTTTCCCCATATCTGATTCCCCACTCTGATTCCCCAAGTCTGATTCCCCGCCTCTGATTCCCCAGCTCTGATTCCCCGCCTCTGATTCCCCGCGTCTTATTCCCTGCATCTGATTCCCCGCCTCTGATTCCCCATCTCTGATTCCCAGCCTCTGAATCCCCGTGTCTGATACCCAGCCTCTGATACCCCGCCCCTGATTCCCCACCTCTGATTCCCCATATCTGATACCCCGCCTCTGTTTCTGCGCCTCTGATTCCCCGCCTCTGATTCCCCATTTCTGATTCCCCGCCTCTGACTCCCCAACTCTGATTCCACGCTTCTGATTCCCCAGCTCTGATTCCCCGCCTCTGATTCCCCGCCTCTGTTTCCCCATATCTGATTCCCCGCCTCTGATTCCCCAACTCTGATTCCCCGCCTCTGATTCCCCAGCTCTGATTCCCCGTGTTTGATTCCCCGCCTCTGATTCCCCATCTTTGATTCCCGGCCTCTGATTGCCGGCCTCTGATTCCCGGCGTCTCATCCCCGGCCTCTGATTCCCGGCCTCTGATTCCCCGCCTCTGATTCCCCATCTCTGATTCCGCACATCTGAATCTCTGCCTCTGATTCCCCACCTCTGACTCCCCGCCTCTGATTCCCTGCCTCTGTTTCCCAACCTCTGATTCCCCATATCTCATTCCCAACCTCTGATTCCCCATCTCTGATTCCAGGACTCTGATTCCTGGCCTCTTATTCCCGGCATCTGAATCCCGGACTCTGATCCCGGCCTCTGATTCCCCACTTCTGATTCTGATCCCAGCCTCTGATTCCCCATCTCTGATTCCGCACATCTGATTCCCTGCCTCTGATTCCACACCTCTGATTCCCCATATCTGATTCCCCGCCTCTGTTTCCCCGCCTCTGATTCCCCGCCTCTGTTTCCCCATATCTAATTCCCCGCCTCTGATTCCCCAAATCTGATTCCCCGCCTCTGATTACCCAGCTCTGATTCCCCGCGTCTGATTCCCTGCCTCTGATTCCCCGCCTCTGAATCCCAGTGTCTGATAGCCAGCCTCTGATACCCCACCCCTGATTCCCCACCTCTGATTCCCCATATCTGATTCCCCGCCTCTCTTTCCGTGCCTCTAATTCCCCGCCTCTGATTCCCCATATCTGATTCCCCGCCTCCGATTCCCCAACTCTGATTTCCCCGCCTCTGATTCCCCAGCTCTGTTTCCCCGCCTCTGATTCCCCGCCTCTGTTTCCCCATATCTAATTCCACGCCTCTGATTCCCAAACTCTGATTCCCCGCCTCTGATTCCCCAGCTCTGATTCCCCGCCTCTGATTCCCCACATCTGATTCCCTTCCTCTGATTCCCCGCCTCTGATTCCCTGCCTCTGATTCCCCAGCTCTGATTCCCCGTGTTTGATTCCCCGCCTCTGAATCCCCATCTCTGATTCCCGGCCTCTGATTGCCGGCCTCCGATTCCCCGCCTCTGATTCCCCAGCTCTGATTCCCCGCCTCTGATTCCCCGTGTTTGATTCCCTGCCTCTGATTCCCCGCCTCTGATTCACCATCTCTGATTCACCGCCTTTCATTCGCCACCCTGATTCCCCATATCAGATTCCTCGCCTCTGTTTCCCCGCCTCTGATACCCCGCCTCTGATTCCCCATATTTCATTCCCCGCCTCTGATTCCCCATCTCTGATTCCCGGACTCTGATTCCTGGCCTCTTATTCCCGGCATCTGATTCCCGGCCTCTGATCCCAGCCTCTGATTCCCCGCTTCTGATTCTGATCCCTGCCTCTGATTCCCCATCTCTGATTCCGCACATCTGATTCCCTGCCTCTGATTCCCCACCTCTGATTCCCCATATCTGATTCCCCGCCTCTGTTTCCCCGCCTCTAATTCCCCGCCTCTGTTTCCCCATATCTATTCCCCGCCTCTGATTCCCCGCCTCTGATTCCCCAGCTCTGATTCCCCGCCTCTGAATCCCCAACTCTGATTCCCTTCCTCTGATTCCCCAGCTCTGATTCCCCGCCTCTGATTCCCCAGCTCTGATTCCCTGCCTCTGTTTCGCAACCTCTGATTCCCCACCTCTGATTCCCCATATATGATTCCCCACCTCTGTTTCCCTGCCTCTGATTCCCAGCCTCTGTTTCCCCATATCTGATTCCCCGCCTCTGATTCCCCAACTCTGATTCCCCGCCTCTGATTCCCCAGCTCTGATTCCCCACCTATGATTCCCCGTGTTTGATTCACTGCCTCTGATTCCCCGCCTCTGATTCCCCATCTCTGATTCACCACCTTTCATTCGCCACCTCTGATTCCCCATATCAGATTCCCCGCCTCTGATTCCCTCCCTCTGATTCCCCATCTCCGATTCCGCACATCTGATTCCCCGCCTCAGATTCCCTGCCTCTGATTCCCAACCTCTGATAACCCACCTCTGATTCCCCATATCTGATTCCCCGCCTCTGTTTCCCCGCCACTGATTCCCCTCCTCTGATTCCCCAACTCTAATTCCCCGCCTCTGATTCCCCAGCTCTGATTCCCCGTGTTTGATTCCCTGCCTCTGATTCCCTGCCCTGATTCCCCATCTCTGTTTCACCGCCTTTGATTCGCCACCTCTGATTCCCCATATCTGATTCCCCGCCTCTGTTTCCCCGCCTCTGATTCCCTGCCTCTGATTCCCAACCTCTGATTCCACACCTCTGATTCCCCATATCTGATTCCCCGCCTCTGTTTCCCCGCCTCTGATTCCCTGCCCCTGTTTCCCCATATCTGATTCCCTGCCTCTGATTCCCCAACTCTGATTCCCCGCCTCTGATTCCTCAGCTCTGATTCCCCACCTCTGATTTCCCGTGTTTGAATCCCTGCCTCTGATTCCCCGCCTCTGATTCCCCATCTCTGATTCACCGCCTCTGATTCCCCGCCTCTGATTCCCCATATCTAATTCCCCGCCTCTGAATCCCCATCTCTGATTCCCGGACTCTGATTCCCCACCTCTGATTTCCGGCCTCTTATTCCCAGCATCTGATTCCCGGCCTCTGATTCCCGGCCTCTGATTCCCCGCTTCTGATTCTGATTCCCTGCCTCTGATTCCCCATCTCTGATTCCGCACATCTGATTCCCTGCCTCTGATTCCCCACCTCTGATTCCCCATATCTGATTTCCCGCCTCTGTTTCCCCGCCTCTGATTCCCCGCCTCTGTTTCCCCATATCTAATTCCCCGCCTCTGATTCCCCGCCTCTGATTCCCCAAATCTGATTCCCCGCCTCTGATTACCCAGCTCTGATTCCCCGCGTCTGATTCCCTGCCTCTGATTCCCCGCCTCTGAATCCCCGTGTCTGATACCCAGCCTCTGATACCCCACCCCTGATTCCCCACCTCTGATTCCCCATATCTGATTCCCCGCCTCTCTTTCCGTGCCTCTAATTCCCCGCCTCTGATTCCCCATATCTGATTCCCCGCCTCCGATTCCCCAACTCTGATTTCCCCGCCTCTGATTCCCCAGCTCTGTTTCCCCGCCTCTGTTTCCCCGCCTCTGATTCCCTGCCTCTGATTCCCAACCTCTGATTCCACACCTCTGATTCCCCATATCTGATTCCCCGCCTCTGATTCCCCAGCTCTGATTCCCAACCTCTGATTTCCCGTGTTTGATTCCCTGCCTCTGATTCCCCGCCTCTGATTCCCCATCTCTGATTCACCGCCTTTGATTCGCCACCTCTGATTCCACATATCTGATTCCCCACCTCTGTTTCCCCGCCTCTGATTCCCCGCCTCTGATTCTCCATATCTCATTCCCCGCCTCTGAATCCCCATCTCTGATTCCCGAACTCTGATTCCCCACCTCTGATTCCCGGCCTCTTATTCCCAGCATCTGATTCCCGGCCTCTGATTCCCGGCCTCTGATTCCCCGCTTCTGATTCTGATTCCCTGCCTCTGATTCCCCATCTCTGATTCCGCACATCTGATTCCCTGCCTCTGATTCCCCACCTCTGATTCCCCATATCTGATTTCCCGCCTCTGTTTCCCCGCCTCTGATTCCCCGCCTCTGTTTCCCCATATCTAATTCTCAACCTCTGATGCCCCAACTCTGATTCCCTGCCTCTGATTCCCCGCGTTCTATTCCCTGCCTCTGATTCCCCGCCTGTGATTCCCCATCTCTGATTCACCACCTCTGATTCCCCACCTCTGATTCCCCATATCTAATTTCCCGCCTCTGTTTGCCCGCCTCTGATTCCCCGCCTCTGTTTCCCCATATCTGATTCCCCGCCTCTGAATCCCCAACTCTGATTCCCTGCCTCTGATTCCCCAGCTCTGATTCCCCGCCTTTGATTCCCCCCGTCTGATTCCCAGCCTCTGAATCCCCGTGTCTGATTTCCTGCCTCTGATTCCCCGCCTCTGATTCCCCATCTCTGATTCACAGCCTCTGATTCCCCACCTCTGATTCCCCATCTCTGATTCCGCACATCTGATTCCCTGCCTCTGATTCCCCAGCTCTGATTCCCCGCCTCTGATTCCCCGTGTTTGATTCCCTGCCTCTGATTCCCCGCCTCTGATTCACCATCTCTGATTCAACGCCTTTGATTCGCCACCTCTGATTCCCCATATCTGATTCCTCGCCTCTGTTTCCCCGCCTCTGATTCCCCTCCTCTGATTCCCCATATCTCATTCCCCGCCTCTGATTCCCCATCTCTGATTCCCGGACTCTGATTCCCCACCTCTGATTCCCGGCCTCTTATTCCCAGCATCTGATTCCGGCCTCTGATTCCCGGCCTCTGATTCCCTGCTTCTGATTCCCCATCTCTGATTCCGCAAATCTAATTCCCTGCCTCTGATTCCCCACCTCTGATTCCCCATATCTGATTCCCCGCCTCTGTTTCCCCGCCTCTGATTCCCCACCTGTTTCCCCATATCTAAGTCCCCGCCTCTGATTCGCCAACTTTGATTCCCCACCTCTGAATCCCCAGCTCTGATTACCCGCCTCTGATTCCCCGCATCTGATTCCATGCATCTGATTCCCAGCCTCTGATTCCCAGCCTCTGATTCCCAACCTCTGATTCCCCACCTCTGATCCCCATATCTGATTCCCCGCCTCTGTTTCCCCGCCTCTGATTCCCCAAATCTGATTCCCCGCCTCTGATTACCCAGCTCTGATTCCCCGCGTCTGATTCCCTGCCTCTGATTCCCCGCCTCTGAATCCCCGTGTCTGATACCCAGCCTCTGATACCCCACCCCTGATTCCCCACCTCTGATTCCCCATATCTGATACCCCGCCTCTCTTTCCGTGCCTCTAATTCCCCGCCTCTGATACCCCATATCTGATTCCCCGCCTCCGATTCCCCAGCTCTGATTTCCCCGCCTCTGATTCCCCAGCTCTGTTTCCCCGCCTCTGATTCCCCGCCTCTGTTTCCCCATATCTAATTCCACGCCTCTGATTCCCAAACTCTGATTCCCCGCCTCTGATTCCCCAGCTCTGATTCCCCGCCTCTGATTCCCCACATCTGATTCCCTTCCTCTGATTCCCCGCCTCTGATTCCCTGCCTCTGATTCCCCAGCTCTGATTCCCCGTGTTTGATTCCCCGCCTCTGAATCCCCATCTCTGATTCCCGGCCTCTGATTGCCGGCCTCCGATTCCCGGCCTCTGATTCCCGGCCTCTGATTCCCGGCCTCTGATTCCCCGCCTCTGATTCCCCGCCTCTGATTCGCTGCCTCTGATTCCCCATCTCTGATTCTGCACATCTGATTCCCTGCCTCTGATTCCCCGCCTCTGACTCCCCGCCTCTGATTCCCTGCCTCTGTTTCCCATCCTCTGATTCCCCACCTCTGATTCCCCATATCTGATTCCCCGCCTCTGTTTCCCCATATCTGATTCCCCGCCTCTGATTCACCAACTCTGATTCCCCGCCTCTGATTCCCCAGCTCTGATTCCCCGCCTCTGATTCACCATCTCTGATTCACCGCCTTTCATTCGCCACCCTGATTCCCCATATCAGATTCCCCGCCTCTGTTTCCCCGCATCTGATACCCCGCCTCTGATTCCCCATATTTCATTCCCCGCCTCTGATTCCCCATCTCTGATTCCCGGACTCTGATTCCTGGCCTCTTATTCCCGGCATCTGATTCCCGGCCTCTGATCCCGGCCTCTGATTCCCCGCTTCTGATTCTGATCCCTGCCTCTGATTCCCCATCTCTGATTCCGCACATCTGATTCCCTGCCTCTGATTCCCCACCTCTGATTCCCCATATCTGATTCCCCGCCTCTGTTTCCCCGCCTCTAATTCCCCGCCTCTGTTTCCCCATATCTATTTCCCCGCCTCTGATTCCCCGCCTCTGATTCCCCAGCTCTGATTCCCCGCCTCTGAATCCCCAACTCTGATTCCCTGCCTCTGATTCCCCAGCTCTGATTCCCCGCCTCTGATTCCCCAGCTCTGATTCCCTGCCTCTGTTTCGCAACCTCTGATTCCCCACCTCTGATTCCCCATATATGATTCCCCACCTCTGTTTCCCTGCCTCTGATTCCCAGCCTCTGTTTCCCCATATCTGATTCCCCGCCTCTGATTCCCCAACTCTGATTCCCCGCCTCTGATTCCCCAGCTCTGATTCCCCACCTATGATTCCCCGTGTTTGATTCACTGCCTCCGATTCCCCGCCTCTGATTCCCCATCTCTGATTCACCGCCTTTCATTCGCCACCTCTGATTCCCCATATCAGATTCCCCGCCTCTGATTCCCTGCCTCTGATTCCCCATCTCCGATTCCGCACATCTGATTCCCCGCCTCAGATTCCCTGCCTCTGATTCCCAACCTCTGATAACCCACCTCTGATTCCCCATATCTGATTCCCCGCCTCTGTTTCCCCGCCTCTGATTCCCCTCCTCTGATTCCCCAACTCTAATTCCCCGCCTCTGATTCCCCAGCTCTGATTCCCCGTGTTTGATTCCCTGCCTCTGATTCCCTGCCCTGATTCCCCATCTCTGTTTCACCGCCTTTGATTCGCCACCTCTGATTCCCCATATCTGATTCCCCGCCTCTGTTTCCCCGCCTCTGATTCCCTGCCTCTGATTCCCAACCTCTGATTCCACACCTCTGATTCCCCATATCTGATTCCCCGCCTCTGTTTCCCCGCCTCTGATTCCCTGCCCCTGTTTCCCCATATCTGATTCCCTGCCTCTGATTCCCCAACTCTGATTCCCCGCCTCTGATTCCCCAGCTCTGATTCCCAACCTCTGATTTCCCGTGTTTGATTCCCTGCCTCTGATTCCCCGCCTCTGATTCCCCATCTCTGATTCACCGCCTTTGATTCGCCACCTCTGATTCCACATATCTGATTCCCCACCTCTGTTTCCCCGCCTCTGATTCCCCGCCTCTGATTCTCCATATCTCATTCCCCGCCTCTGAATCCCCATCTCTGATTCCCGGACTCTGATTCCCCACCTCTGATTCCCGGCCTCTTATTCCCAGCATCTGATTCCCGGCCTCTGATTCCCGGCCTCTGATTCCCCGCTTCTGATTCTGATTCCCTGCCTCTGATTCCCCATCTCTGATTCCGCACATCTGATCCCCTGCCTCTGATTCCCCACCTCTGATTCCCCATATCTGATTTCCCGCCTCTGTTTCCCCGCCTCTGATTCCCCGCCTCTGTTTCCCCATATCTAATTCTCAACCTCTGATGCCCCAACTCTGATTCCCTGCCTCTGATTCCCCGCGTTCTATTCCCTGCCTCTGATTCCCCGCCTGTGATTCCCCATCTCTGATTCACCACCTCTGATTCCCCACCTCTGATTCCCCATATCTAATTTCCCGCCTCTGTTTGCCCGCCTCTGATTCCCCGCCTCTGTTTCCCCATATCTGATTCCCCGCCTCTGAATCCCCAACTCTGATTCCCTGCCTCTGATTCCCCAGCTCTGATTCCCCGCCTTTGATTCCCCCCGTCTGATTCCCAGCCTCTGAATCCCCGTGTCTGATTTCCTGCCTCTGATTCCCCGCCTCTGATTCCCCATCTCTGATTCACAGCCTCTGATTCCCCACCTCTGATTCCCCATCTCTGATTCCGCACATCTGATTCCCTGCCTCTGATTCCCCAGCTCTGATTCCCCGCCTCTGATTCCCCGTGTTTGATTCCCTGCCTCTGATTCCCCGCCTCTGATTCACCATCTCTGATTCAACGCCTTTGATTCGCCACCTCTGATTCCCCATATCTGATTCCTCGCCTCTGTTTCCCCGCCTCTGATTCCCCTCCTCTGATTCCCCATATCTCATTCCCCGCCTCTGATTCCCCATCTCTGATTCCCGGACTCTGATTCCCCACCTCTGATTCCCGGCCTCTTATTCCCAGCATCTGATTCCGGCCTCTGATTCCCGGCCTCTGATTCCCTGCTTCTGATTCCCCATCTCTGATTCCGCAAATCTAATTCCCTGCCTCTGATTCCCCACCTCTGATTCCCCATATCTGATTCCCCGCCTCTGTTTCCCCGCCTCTGATTCCCCACCTCTGTTTCCCCATATCTAAGTCCCCGCCTCTGATTCGCCAACTTTGATTCCCCACCTCTGATTCCCCAGCTCTGATTACCCGCCTCTGATTCCCCGCATCTGATTCCATGCATCTGATTCCCAGCCTCTGATTCCCAGCCTCTGATTCCCAACCTCTGATTCCCCACCTCTGATCCCCATATCTGATTCCCCGCCTCTGTTTCCCCGCCTCTGATTCCCCGCCTCTGTTTCCCCATATCTGATCCCCACCTCTATTTGCCCGCCTCTGATTCCCCGCCTCTGTTTCCCCATATCTGATTCCCCGCCTCTGAATGCCCAACTCTGATTCCCTGCCTCTAATTTCCCAGCTCTGATTCCCCACCTCTGATTCCCCGCGTCTGATTACCGGCCTCTGATTCCCCACCTCTGATTCCCCATCTCTGATTCACAACCTCTGATTCCCCACCTCTGATACCCCATATCTGATTCCCCGCCTCTGTTTCCCCGCCTCTGATTCCCCACCTCTGATTCCCAATATCTGATTCCCCGCCTCTGATTCCCCACCTCTGATTCCCTGCCTCTGATTCCCTGCCCTGATTCCCCATCTCTGTTTCACCGCCTTTGATTCGCCACCTCTGATTCCCCATATCTGATTCCCCACCTCTGTTTCCCCGCCTCTGATTCCCTGCCTCTGATTCCCAACCTCTGATTCCACACCTCTGATTCCCCATATCTGATACCCCGCCTCTGTTTCCCCGCCTCTGATTCCCTGCCCCTGTTTCCCCATATCTGATTCCCTGCCTCTGATTCCCCAACTCTGATTCCCCGCCTCTGATTCCCCAGCTCTGATTCCCCGACTCTGATTTCCCGTGTTTGATTCCCTGCCTCTGATTCCCCGCCTCTGATTCCCCATCTCTGATTCACCGCCTTTGATTCGCCACCTCTGATTCCACATATCTGATTCCCCACCTCTGTTTCCCCGCCTCTGATTCCCCGCCTCTGATTCTCCATATCTCATTCCCCGCCTCTGAATCCCCATCTCTGATTCCCGGACTCTGATTCCCCACCTCTGATTCCCGGCCTCTTATTCCCAGCATCTGATTCCCGGCCTCTGATTCCCGGCCTCTGATTCCCCGCTTCTGATTCTGATTCCCTGCCTCTGATTCCCCATCTCTGATTCCGCACATCTGATTCACTGCCTCTGATTCCCCACCTCTGATTCCCCATATCTGATATCCCGCCTCTGTTTCCCCGCCTCTGATTCCCCGCCTCTGTTTCCCCATATCTAATTCCCAACCTCTGATGCCCCAACTCTGATTCCCTGCCTCTGATTTCCCGCGTTCTATTCCCTGCCTCTGATTCCCCGCCTGTGATTCCCCATCTCTGATTCACCACCTCTGATTCCCCACCTCTGATTCCCCATATCTAATTCCCCGCCTCTGAATCCCCGCCTCTGAATCCCCGCCTCTGTTTCCCCATATCTGATTCCCCGCCTCTGAATCCCCAACTCTGATTCCCTGCCTCTGATTCCCCAGCTCTGATTCCCCGCCTTTGATTCCCCCCGTCTGATTCCCAGCCTCTGAATCCCCGTGTCTGATTTCCTGCCTCTGATTCCCCGCCTCTGATTCCCCATCTCTGATTCACAGCCTCTGATTCCCCACCTCTGATTCCCCATCTCTGATTCCGCACATCTGATTCCCTGCCTCTGATTCCCTGACTCTGATCCCCACCTCTGATTCCCCAGCTCTGATTCCCCGCCTCTGATTCCCCAACTCTGATTCCCCGCCTCTGATTCCCCAGCTCAGATTCCCCGCCTCTGATTCCCCGTGTTTGATTCCCTGCCTCTGATTCCCCGCCTCTGATTCCCCATCTCTGATTCAACGCCTTTGATTCGCCACCTCTGATTCCCCATATCTGATTCCTCGCCTCTGTTTCCCAGCCTCTGATTCCCCTCCTCTGATTCCCCATATCTCATTCCCCGCCTCTGATTCCCTATCTCTGATTCCCGGACTCTGATTCCCCACCTCTGATTCCCGGCCTCTTATTCCCGGCATCTGATTCCGGCCTCTGATTCCCGGCCTCTGATTCCCTGCTTCTGATTCCCCATTTCTGATTCCGCAAATCTAATTCCCTGCCTCTGATTCCCCACCTCTGATTCCCCATATCTGATTCCCCGCCTCTGTTACCCCGCCTCTGATTCCCCGCCTCTGTTTCCCCATATCTAAGTCCCCGCCTCTGATTCCCCAACTTTGATTCCCCACCTCTGATTCCCCAGCTCTGATTCCCCGCCTCTGATTCCCCACATCTGATTCCATGCATCTGATTCCCAGCCTCTGATTCCCAGCCTCTGATTCCCAACCTCTGATTCCCCACCTCTGATCCCCATATCTGATTCCCCGCCTCTGTTTCCCCGCCTCTGATTCCCCGCCTCTGTTTCCCCATATCTGATCCCCGCCTCTATTTGCCCACCTCTGATTCCCCGCCTCTGTTTCCCCATATCTGATTCCCCGCCTCTGAATCCCCAACTCTGATTCCCTGCCTCTGAATCCCCACCTCTGATTCCCCGCCTCTGTTTCCCCATATCTGATTCCCCGCCTCTGAATCCCCAACTCTGATTCCCTGCCTCTAATTTCCCAGCTCTGATTCCCCGCCTCTGATTCCCCGCGTCTGATTACCGGCCTCTGATTCCCCGCCTCTGATTCCCCATCTCTGATTCACAACCTCTGATTCCCAATATCTGATTCCCCAGCTCTGATTCCCCACCTCTGATTCCCCGCCTCTGATTCGCCAGCTATGATTCCCCGCCTCTTATTCCCCGCGTCTGATTCCCTGCCTCTGATTCCCCGCCTCTGATTCCACATCTCTGATTCACCACCTCTGATTCCCCGCGTCTGATTCCCTGCCTCTGATTCCCCATCTCTGATTCCCCATCTCTGATTGCCTAATTCTGATTCCCCTCCTCTGATTCCCCGTGTTTGATTCCCTGCCTCTGATTCCCGGCCTCTGATTCCCCATCTCTGATTCACCGCCTTTGATTCGCCACCTCTGATTCGCCATATCTGATTCCCCGCCTCTGTTTCCCCGCCTCTGATTCCCCGCCTCTGATTCCCCATATCTCATTCCCCGCCTCTGAATCCCCATCTATGATTCCCGGACTCTGATTCCCCACCTCTGATTCCCGGCCTCTTATTCCCGGCATCTGATTCCGGCCTCTGATTCCCGGCCTCTGATTCCCTGCTTCTGATTCTGATTCCCTGCCTTTGATTCCCCATCTCTGATTCCGCACATCTGATTCCCTGCCTCTGATTCCCCATCTCTGATTCCGCACATCTGATTCCCTGCCTCTGATTCCCCGCCTCTGAATCCCCGTGTCTGATACCCAGCCTCTGATACCCCACCCCTGATTCCCCACCTCTGATTCCCCATATCTGATTCCCCGCCTCTCTTTCCGTGCCTCTAATTCCCCGCCTCTGATTCCCCATATCTGATTCCCCGCCTCCGATTCCCCAACTCTGATTTCCCCGCCTCTGATTCCCCAGCTCTGTTTCCCCGCCTCTGATTCCCCGCCTCTGTTTCCCCATATCTAATTCCACGCCTCTGATTCCCAAACTCTGATTCCCCGCCTCTGATTCCCCAGCTCTGATTCCCCGCCTCTGATTCCCCACATCTGATTCCCTTCCTCTGATTCCCCGCCTCTGATTCCCTGCCTCTGATTCCCCAGCTCTGATTCCCCGTGTTTGATTTCCCGCCTCTGAATCCCCATCTCTGATTCCCGGCCTCTGATTGCCGCCCTCTGATTCCCGGCCTCTGATTCCCGGCCTCTGATTCCCGGCCTCTGATTCCCCGCCTCTGATTCCCCGCCTCTGATTCGCTGCCTCTGATTCCCCATCTCTGATTCTGCACATCTGATTCCCTGCCTCTGATTCCCCGCCTCTGACTCCCCGCCTCTGATTCCCTGCCTCTGTTTCCCATCCTCTGATTCCCCACCTCTGATTCCCCATATCTGATTCCCCGCATCTGTTTCCCCATATCTGATTCCCCGCCTCTGATTCCCCAACTCTGATTCCCCGCCTCTGATTCCCCAGCTCTGATTCCCCGCCTCTGATTCCCCGTGTTTGATTCCCTGCCTCTGATTCCCCGCCTCTGATTCACCATCTCTGATTCACCGCCTCTGATTACCCGTGTTTGATTCCCCGCCTCTGATACCCCGCCTCTGATTCCCCATATTTCATTCCCCGCCTCTGATTCCCCATCTCTGATTCCCGGACTCTGATTCCTGGCCTCTTATTCCCGGCATCTGATTCCCGGCCTCTGATCCCGGCCTCTGATTCCCCGCTTCTGATTCTGATCCCTGCCTCTGATTCCCCATCTCTGATTCCGCACATCTGATTCCCTGCCTCTGATTCCCCACCTCTGATTCCCCATATCTGATTCCCCGCCTCTGTTTCCCCGCCTCTAATTCCCCGCCTCTGTTTCCCCATATCTATTTCCCCGCCTCTGATTCCCCGCCTCTGATTCCCCAGCTCTGATTCCACGCCTCTGAATCCCCAACTCTGATTCCCTGCCTCATATTCCGCAGCTCTGATTCCCCGCCTCTGATTCCCCAGCTCTGATTCCCTGCCTCTGTTTCGCAACCTCTGATTCCCCACCTCTGATTCCCCATATATGATTCCCCACCTATGTTTCCCTGCCTCTGATTCCCAGCCTCTGTTTCCCCATATCTGATTCCCCGCCTCTGATTCCCCAACTCTGATTCCCCGCCTCTGATTCCCCAGCTCTGATTCCCCACCTATGATTCCCCATGTTTGATTCACTGCCTCTGATTCCCCGCCTCTGATTCCCCATCTCTGATTCACCGCCTTTCATTCGCCACCTCTGATTCCCCATATCAGATTCCCCGCCTCTGTTTCCCCGCCTCTGATTCCCCTCCTCTGTTTCCCCATATCTGATTCCCCGCTTCTGATTCCCCAACTCTGATTCCCCGCCTCTGATTCCCCAGCTCTGATTCCCCGCCTTTGATTCCCCCCGTCTGATTCCCAGCCTCTGAGTCCCCGTGTCTGATTTCCTGCCTCTGATTCCCCGCCTCTGATTCCCCATCTCTGATTCACAGCCGCTGATTCCCCACCTCTGATTCCCCATCTCTGATTCCGCACATCTGATTCCCTGCCTCTGATTCCCCGACTCTGATCCCCACCTCTGATTCCCCAGCTCTGATTCCCCGCCTCTGATTCCCCAACTCTGATTCCCCGCCTCTGATTCCCCAGCTCTGATTCCCCGCCTCTGATTCCCCGTGTTTGATTCCCTGCCTCTGATTCCCCGCCTCTGATTCCCCATCTCTGATTCAACGCCTTTGATTCGCCACCTCTGATTCCCCATATCTGATTCCTCGCCTCTGTTTCCCCGCCTCTGATTCCCCTCCTCTGATTCCCCATATCTCATTCCCCGCCTCTGATTCCCAATCTCTGATTCCCGGTCTCTTATTCCCGGCATCTGATTCCGGCCTCTGATTCCCGGCCTCTGATTCCCTGCTTCTGATTCCCCATCTCTGATTCCGCAAATCTAATTCCCTGCCTCTGATTCCCCACCTCTGATTCCCCATATCTGATTCCCCGCCTCTGTTTCCCCGCCTCTGATTCCCCGCCTCTGTTTCCCCATATCTAAGTCCCCGCCTCTGATTCCCCAACTTTGATTCCCCACCTCTGATTCCCCAGCTCTGATTCCCCGCCTCTGATTCCCCGCATCTGATTCCATGCATCTGATTCCCAGCCTCTGATTCCCAGCCTCTGATTCCCAACCTCTGATTCCCCACCTCTGATCCCCATATCTGATTCCCCGCCTCTGTTTCCCCGCCTCTGATTCCCTGCCTCTGTTTCCCCATATCTGAACCCTGCCTCTATTTGCCCGCCTCTGATTCATCGCCTCTGTTTCCCCATATCTGATTCCCCGCCTCTGAATCCCCAACTCTGATTCCCTGCCTCTAATTTCCCAGCTCTGATTCCCCGCCTCTGATTCCCCGCGTCTGATTACCGGCCTCTGATTCCCCGCCTCTGATTCCCCATCTCTGATTCACAACCTCTGATTCCCCACCTCTGATACCCCATATCTGATTCCCCGCCTCTGTTTCCCCGCCTCTGATTCCCCACCTCTGATTCCCAATATCTGATTCCCCGCTTCTGATTCCACATCTCTGATTCACCACCTCTGATTCCCCGCGTCTGATTCCCTGCCTCTGATTCCCCATCTCTGATTCCCCATCTCTGATTCCCCAATTCTGATTCCCCTCCTCTGATTCCCCGTGTTTGATTCCCTGCCTCTGATTCCCGGCCTCTGATTCCCCATCTCTGATTCACCGCCTTTGATTCGCCACCTCTGATTCGCCATATCTGATTCCCCGCCTCTGTTTCCCCGCTTCTGATTCCCCGCCTCTGATTCCCCATATCTCATTCCCCGCCTCTGAATCCCCATCTCTGATTCCCGGACTCTGAATCCCCACCTCTGATTTCCGGCCTCTTATTCCCGGCATCTGATTCCGGCCTCTGATTCCCGGCCTGTGATTCCCTGCTTCTGATTCTGATTCCCTGCCTTTGATTCCCCATCTCTGATTCCGCACATCTGATTCCCTGCTTCTGATTCCCCATCTCTGATTCCGCACATCTGATTCCCTGCCTCTGATTCCCCGCCTCTGAATCCCCGTGTCTGATACCCAGCCTCTGATACCCCACCCCTGATTCCCCACCTCTGATTCCCCATATCTGATTCCCCGCCTCTCTTTCCGTGCCTCTAATTCCCCGCCTCTGATTCCCCATATCTGATTCCCCGCCTCCGATTCCCCAACTCTGATTTCCCCGCCTCTGATTCCCCAGCTCTGTTTCCCCGCCTCTGATTCCCCACCTCTGTTTCCCCATATCTAATTCCACGCCTCTGATTCCCAAACTCTGATTCCCCGCCTCCGATTCCCCAGCTCTGATTCCCCGCCTCTGATTCCCCACATCTGATTCCCTTCCTCTGATTCCCCGCCTCTGATTCCCTGCCTCTGATTCCCCAGCTCTGATTCCCCGTGTTTGATTCCCCGCCTCTGTTTCCCCATATCTGATTCCCCGCCTCTGAATCCCCAACTCTGATTCCCTGCCTCTAATTTCCCAGCTCTGATTCCCCGCCTCTGATTCCCCGCGTCTGATTACCGGCCTCTGATTCCCCGCCTCTGATTCCCCATCTCTGATTCACAACCTCTGATTCCCCACCTCTGATACCCCATATCTGATTCCCCGCCTCTGTTTCCCCGCCTCTGATTCCCCACCTCTGATTCCCAATATCTGATTCCCCACCTCTGATTCCCCACCTCTGATTCCCCGCCTCTGATTCGCCAGCTATGATTCCCCGCCTCTTATTCCCCGCGTCTGATTCCCTGCCTCTGATTCCCCGCCTCTGATTCCACATCTCTGATTCACCACCTCTGATTCCCCGCGTCTGATTCCCTGCCTCTGATTCCCCATCTCTGATTCCCCATCTCTGATTGCCTAATTCTGATTCCCCTCCTCTGATTCCCCGTGTTTGATTCCCTGCCTCTGATTCCCGGCCTCTGATTCCCCATCTCTGATTCACCGCCTTTGATTCGCCACCTCTGATTCGCCATATCTGATTCCCCGCCTCTGTTTCCCCGCCTCTGATTCCCCGCCTCTGATTCCCCATATCTCATTCCCCGCCTCTGAATCCCCATCTATGATTCCCGGACTCTGATTCCCCACCTCTGATTCCCGGCCTCTTATTCCCGGCATCTGATTCCGGCCTCTGATTCCCGGCCTCTGATTCCCTGCTTCTGATTCTGATTCCCTGCCTTTGATTCCCCATCTCTGATTCCGCACATCTGATTCCCTGCCTCTGATTCCCCATCTCTGATTCCGCACATCTGATTCCCTGCCTCTGATTCCCCGCCTCTGAATCCCCGTGTCTGATACCCAGCCTCTGATACCCCACCCCTGATTCCCCACCTCTGATTCCCCATATCTGATTCCCCGCCTCTCTTTCCGTGCCTCTAATTCCCCGCCTCTGATTCCCCATATCTGATTCCCCGCCTCCGATTCCCCAACTCTGATTTCCCCGCCTCTGATTCCCCAGCTCTGTTTCCCCGCCTCTGATTCCCCGCCTCTGTTTCCCCATATCTAATTCCACGCCTCTGATTCCCAAACTCTGATTCCCCGCCTCTGATTCCCCAGCTCTGATTCCACGCCTCTGATTCCCCACATCTGATTCCCTTCCTCTGATTCCCCGCCTCTGATTCCCTGCCTCTGATTCCCCAGCTCTGATTCCCCGTGTTTGATTTCCCGCCTCTGAATCCCCATCTCTGATTCCCGGCCTCTGATTGCCGCCCTCTGATTCCCGGCCTCTGATTCCCGGCCTCTGATTCCCGGCCTCTGATTCCCCGCCTCTGATTCCCCGCCTCTGATTCGCTGCCTCTGATTCCCCATCTCTGATTCTGCACATCTGATTCCCTGCCTCTGATTCCCCGCCTCTGACTCCACGCCTCTGATTCCGTGCCTCTGTTTCCCATCCTCTGATTCCCCACCTCTGATTCCCCATATCTGATTCCCCGCATCTGTTTCCCCATATCTGATTCCCCGCCTCTGATTCCCCAACTCTGATTCCCCGCCTCTGATTCCCCAGCTCTGATTCCCCGCCTCTGATTCCCCGTGTTTGATTCCCTGCCTCTGATTCCCCGCCTCTGATTCACCATCTCTGATTCACCGCCTCTGATTACCCGTGTTTGATTCCCCGCCTCTGATACCCCGCCTCTGATTCCCCATATTTCATTCCCCGCCTCTGATTCCCCATCTCTGATTCCCGGACTCTGATTCCTGGCCTCTTATTCCCGGCATCTGATTCCCGGCCTCTGATCCCGGCCTCTGATTCCCCGCTTCTGATTCTGATCCCTGCCTCTGATTCCCCATCTCTGATTCCGCACATCTGATTCCCTGCCTCTGATTCCCCACCTCTGATTCCCCATATCTGATTCCCCGCCTCTGTTTCCCCGCCTCTAATTCCCCGCCTCTGTTTCCCCATATCTATTTCCCCGCCTCTGATTCCCCGCCTCTGATTCCCCAGCTCTGATTCCACGCCTCTGAATCCCCAACTCTGATTCCCTGCCTCATATTCCGCAGCTCTGATTCCCCGCCTCTGATTCCCCAGCTCTGATTCCCTGCCTCTGTTTCGCAACCTCTGATTCCCCACCTCTGATTCCCCATATATGATTCCCCACCTATGTTTCCCTGCCTCTGATTCCCAGCCTCTGTTTCCCCATATCTGATTCCCCGCCTCTGATTCCCCAACTCTGATTCCCCGCCTCTGATTCCCCAGCTCTGATTCCCCACCTATGATTCCCCATGTTTGATTCACTGCCTCTGATTCCCCGCCTCTGATTCCCCATCTCTGATTCACCGCCTTTCATTCGCCACCTCTGATTCCCCATATCAGATTCCCCGCCTCTGTTTCCCCGCCTCTGATTCCCCTCCTCTGTTTCCCCATATCTGATTCCCCGCTTCTGATTCCCCAACTCTGATTCCCCGCCTCTGATTCCCCAGCTCTGATTCCCCGCCTTTGATTCCCCCCGTCTGATTCCCAGCCTCTGAGTCCCCGTGTCTGATTTCCTGCCTCTGATTCCCCGCCTCTGATTCCCCATCTCTGATTCACAGCCGCTGATTCCCCACCTCTGATTCCCCATCTCTGATTCCGCACATCTGATTCCCTGCCTCTGATTCCCCGACTCTGATCCCCACCTCTGATTCCCCAGCTCTGATTCCCCGCCTCTGATTCCCCAACTCTGATTCCCCGCCTCTGATTCCCCAGCTCTGATTCCCCGCCTCTGATTCCCCGTGTTTGATTCCCTGCCTCTGATTCCCCGCCTCTGATTCCCCATCTCTGATTCAACGCCTTTGATTCGCCACCTCTGATTCCCCATATCTGATTCCTCGCCTCTGTTTCCCCGCCTCTGATTCCCCTCCTCTGATTCCCCATATCTCATTCCCCGCCTCTGATTCCCAATCTCTGATTCCCGGTCTCTTATTCCCGGCATCTGATTCCGGCCTCTGATTCCCGGCCTCTGATTCCCTGCTTCTGATTCCCCATCTCTGATTCCGCAAATCTAATTCCCTGCCTCTGATTCCCCACCTCTGATTCCCCATATCTGATTCCCCGCCTCTGTTTCCCCGCCTCTGATTCCCCGCCTCTGTTTCCCCATATCTAAGTCCCCGCCTCTGATTCCCCAACTTTGATTCCCCACCTCTGATTCCCCAGCTCTGATTCCCCGCCTCTGATTCCCCGCATCTGATTCCATGCATCTGATTCCCAGCCTCTGATTCCCAGCCTCTGATTCCCAACCTCTGATTCCCCACCTCTGATCCCCATATCTGATTCCCCGCCTCTGTTTCCCCGCCTCTGATTCCCTGCCTCTGTTTCCCCATATCTGAACCCCGCCTCTATTTGCCCGCCTCTGATTCATCGCCTCTGTTTCCCCATATCTGATTCCCCGCCTCTGAATCCCCAACTCTGATTCCCTGCCTCTAATTTCCCAGCTCTGATTCCCCGCCTCTGATTCCCCGCGTCTGATTACCGGCCTCTGATTCCCCGCCTCTGATTCCCCATCTCTGATTCACAACCTCTGATTCCCCACCTCTGATACCCCATATCTGATTCCCCGCCTCTGTTTCCCCGCCTCTGATTCCCCACCTCTGATTCCCAATATCTGATTCCCCGCTTCTGATTCCACATCTCTGATTCACCACCTCTGATTCCCCGCGTCTGATTCCCTGCCTCTGATTCCCCATCTCTGATTCCCCATCTCTGATTCCCCAATTCTGATTCCCCTCCTCTGATTCCCCGTGTTTGATTCCCTGCCTCTGATTCCCGGCCTCTGATTCCCCATCTCTGATTCACCGCCTTTGATTCGCCACCTCTGATTCGCCATATCTGATTCCCCGCCTCTGTTTCCCCGCTTCTGATTCCCCGCCTCTGATTCCCCATATCTCATTCCCCGCCTCTGAATCCCCATCTCTGATTCCCGGACTCTGAATCCCCACCTCTGATTTCCGGCCTCTTATTCCCGGCATCTGATTCCGGCCTCTGATTCCCGGCCTGTGATTCCCTGCTTCTGATTCTGATTCCCTGCCTTTGATTCCCCATCTCTGATTCCGCACATCTGATTCCCTGCTTCTGATTCCCCATCTCTGATTCCGCACATCTGATTCCCTGCCTCTGATTCCCCGCCTCTGAATCCCCGTGTCTGATACCCAGCCTCTGATACCCCACCCCTGATTCCCCACCTCTGATTCCCCATATCTGATTCCCCGCCTCTCTTTCCGTGCCTCTAATTCCCCGCCTCTGATTCCCCATATCTGATTCCCCGCCTCCGATTCCCCAACTCTGATTTCCCCGCCTCTGATTCCCCAGCTCTGTTTCCCCGCCTCTGATTCCCCACCTCTGTTTCCCCATATCTAATTCCACGCCTCTGATTCCCAAACTCTGATTCCCCGCCTCCGATTCCCCAGCTCTGATTCCCCGCCTCTGATTCCCCACATCTGATTCCCTTCCTCTGATTCCCCGCCTCTGATTCCCTGCCTCTGATTCCCCAGCTCTGATTCCCCGTGTTTGATTCCCCGCCTCTGAATCCCCATCTCTGATTCCCGGCCTCTGATTGCCGGCCTCTGATTCCCGGCCTCTGATTCCCGGCCTCTGATTCCCGGCCTCTGATTCCCCGCCTCTGATTCGCTGCCTCTGATTCCCCATCTCTGATTCTGCACATCTGATTCCCTGCCTCTGTTTCCCCGCCTCTGACTCCCCGCCTCTGATTCCCTGCCTCTGTTTCCCATCCTCTGATTCCCCACCTCTGATTCCCCATATCTGATTCCCCGCCTCTGTTTCCCCATATCTGATTCCCCGCCTCTGATTCCCCAACTCTGATTCCCCGCCTCTGATTCCCCAACTCTGATTCCCCGCCTCTGTTTCCCCATATCTGATTCCCCGCCTCTGATTCCCCAACTCTGATTCCCTGCCTCTGATTCCCCATCTCTGATTCCGCACATCTGATTCCCTGCCTCTGATTCCCCACCTCTGATTCCCCATATCTGATTTCCCGCCTCTGTTTCCCCGCCTCTGATTCCCCGCCTCTGTTTCCCCATATCTAATTCCCCGCCTCTGATTCCCCGCCTCTGATTCCCCAAATCTGATTCCCCGCCTCTGATTACCCAGCTCTGATTCCCCGCGTCTGATTCCCTGCCTCTGATTCCCCGCCTCTGAATCCCCGTGTCTGATACCCAGCCTCTGATACCCCACCCCTGATTCCCCACCTCTGATTCCCCATATCTGATTCCCCGCCTCTCTTTCCGTGCCTCTAATTCCCCGCCTCTGATTCCCCATATCTGATTCCCCGCCTCCGATTCCCCAACTCTGATTTCCCCGCCTCTGATTCCCCAGCTCTGTTTCCCCGCCTCTGATTCCCCGCCTCTGTTTCCCCATATCTAATTCCACGCCTCTGATTCCCAAACTCTGATTCCCCGCCTCTGATTCCCCAGCTCTGATTCCCCGCCTCTGATTCCCCACATCTGATTCCCTTCCTCTGATTCCCCGCCTCTGATTCCCTGCCTCTGATTCCCCAGCTCTGATTTCCCGTGTTTGATTCCCCGCCTCTGAATCCCCATCTCTGATTACCGGCCTCTGATTGCCGGCCTCCGATTCCCGGCCTCTGATTCCCGGCCTCTGATTCCCGGCCTCTGATTTCCCGCCTCTGATTCCCCGCCTCTGATTCGCTGCCTCTGATTCCCCATCTCTGATTCTGCACATCTGATTCCCTGCCTCTGATTCCCCGCCTCTGACTCCCCGCCTCTGATTCCCTGCCTCTGTTTCCCATCCTCTGATTCCCCACCTCTGATTCCCCATATCTGATTCCCCGCCTCTGTTTCCCCATATCTGATTCCCCGCCTCTGATTCCCCAACTCTGATTCCCCGCCTCTGATTCCCCAGCTCTGATTCCCCGCCTCTGATTCACCATCTCTGATTCACCGCCTTTCATTCGCCACCCTGATTCCCCATATCAGATTCCCCGCCTCTGTTTCCCCGCCTCTGATACCCCGCCTCTGATTCCCCATATTTCATTCCCCGCCTCTGATTCCCCATCTCTGATTCCCGGACTCTGATTCCTGGCCTCTTATTCCCGGCATCTGATTCCTGGCCTCTGATCCCGGCCTCTGATTCCCCGCTTCTGATTCTGATCCCTGCCTCTGATTCCCCATCTCTGATTCCGCACATCCGATTCCCTGCCTCTGATTCCCCACCTCTGATTCCCCATATCTGATTCCCCGCCTCTGTTTCCCCGCCTCTAATTCCCCGCCTCTGTTTCCCCATATCTATTTCCCCGCCTCTGATTCCCCGCCTCTGATTCCCCAGCTCTGATTCCCCGCCTCTGAATCCCCAACTCTGATTCCCTGCCTCTGATTCCCCAGCTCTGATTCCCCGCCTCTGATTCCCCAGCTCTGATTCCCTGCCTCTGTTTCGCAACCTCTGATTCCCCACCTCTGATTCCCCATATATGATTCCCCACCTCTGTTTCCCTGCCTCTGATTCCCAGCCTCTGTTTCCCCATATCTGATTCCCCGCCTCTGATTCCCCAACTCTGATTCCCCGCCTCTGATTCCCCAGCTCTGATTCCCCACCTATGATTCCCCGTGTTTGATTCACTGCCTCTGATTCCCCGCCTCTGATTCCCCATCTCTGATTCACCGCCTTTCATTCGCCACCTCTGATTCCCCATATCAGATTCCCCGCCTCTGATTCCCTGCCTCTGATTCCCCATCTCCGATTCCGCACATCTGATTCCCCGCCTCAGATTCCCTGCCTCTGATTCCCAACCTCTGATAACCCACCTCTGATTCCCCATATCTGATTCCCCGCTTCTGTTTCCCCGCCTCTGATTCCCCTCCTCTGATTCCCCAACTCTAATTCCCCGCCTCTGATTCCCCAGCTCTGATTCCCCGTGTTTGATTCCCTGCCTCTGATTCCCTGCCCTGATTCCCCATCTCTGTTTCACCGCCTTTGATTCGCCACCTCTGATTCCCCATATCTGATTCCCCGCCTCTGTTTCCCCGCCTCTGATTCCCTGCCTCTGATTCCCAACCTCTGATTCCACACCTCTGATTCCCCATATCTGATTCCCCGCCTCTGTTTCCCCGCCTCTGATTCCCTGCCCCTGTTTCCCCATATCTGATTCCCTGCCTCTGATTCTCCAACTCTGATTCCCCGCCTCTGATTCCCCAGCTCTGATTCCCAACCTCTGATTTCCCGTGTTTGATTCCCTGCCTCTGATTCCCCGCCTCTGATTCCCCATCTCTGATTCACCGCCTTTGATTCGCCACCTCTGATTCCACATATCTGATTCCCCACCTCTGTTTCCCCGCCTCTGATTCCCCGCCTCTGATTCTCCATATCTCATTCCCCGCCTCTGAATCCCCATCTCTGATTCCCGGACTCTGATTCCCCACCTCTGATTCCCGGCCTCTTATTCCCAGCATCTGATTCCCGGCCTCTGATTCCCGGCCTCTGATTCCCCGCTTCTGATTCTGATTCCCTGCCTCTGATTCCCCATCTCTGATTCCGCACATCTGATTCCCTGCCTCTGATTCCCCACCTCTGATTCCCCATATCTGATTTCCCGCCTCTGTTTCCCCGCCTCTGATTCCCCGCCTCTTTTTCCCCATATCTAATTCTCAACCTCTGATGCCCCAACTCTGATTCCCTGCCTCTGATTCCCCGCGTTCTATTCCCTGCCTCTGATTCCCCGCCTGTGATTCCCCATCTCTGATTCACCACCTCTGATTCCCCACCTCTGATTCCCCATATCTAATTTCCCGCCTCTGTTTGCCCGTCTCTGATTCCCCGCCTCTGTTTCCCCATATCTGATTCCCCGCCTCTGAATCCCCAACTCTGATTCCCTGCCTCTGATTCCCCAGCTCTGATTCCCTGCCTTTGATTCCCCCCGTCTGATTCCCAGCCTCTGAATCCCCGTGTCTGATTTCCTGCCTCTGATTCCCCGCCTCTGATTCCCCATCTCTGATTCACAGCCTCTGATTCCCCACCTCTGATTCCCCATCTCTGATTCCGCACATCTGATTCCCTGCCTCTGATTCCCCAGCTCTGATTCCCCGCCTCTGATTCCCCGTGTTTGATTCCCTGCCTCTGATTCCCCGCCTCTGATTCACCATCTCTGATTCAACGCCTTTGATTCGCCACCTCTGATTCCCCATATCTGATTCCTCGCCTCTGTTTCCCCGCCTCTGATTCCCCTCCTCTGATTCCCCATATCTCATTCCCCGCCTCTGATTCCCCATCTCTGATTCCCGGACTCTGATTCCCCACCTCTGATTCCCGGCCTCTTATTCCCAGCATCTGATTCCGGCCTCTGATTCCCGGCCTCTGATTCCCTGCTTCTGATTCCCCATCTCTGATTCCGCATATCTAATTCCCTGCCTCTGATTCCCCACCTCTGATTCCCCACCTCTGATTCCCGGCCTCTTATTCCCAGCATCTGATTCCGGCCTCTGATTCCCGGCCTCTGATTCCCTGCTTCTGATTCCCCATCTCTGATTCCGCACATCTGATTCCCTGCCTCTGATTCCCCATCTCTGATTCCGCACATCTGATTCCCTGCCTCTGATTCCCCGCCTCTGAATCCCCGTGTCTGATACCCAGCCTCTGATACCCCACCCCTGATTCCCCACCTCTGATTCCCCATATCTGATTCCCCGCCTCTCTTTCCGTGCCTCTAATTCCCCACCTCTGATTCCCCATATCTGATTCCCCGCCTCCGATTCCCCAACTCTGATTTCCCCGCCTCTGATTCCCCAGCTCTGTTTCCCCGCCTCTGATTCCCCGCCTCTGTTTCCCCATATCTAATTCCACGCCTCTGATTCCCAAACTCTGATTCCCCGCCTCTGATTCCCCAGCTCTGATTCCCCGCCTCTGATTCCCCACATCTGATTCCCTTCCTCTGATTCCCCGCCTCTGATTCCCTGCCTCTGATTCCCCAGCTCTGATTCCCCGTGTTTGATTTCCCGCCTCTGAATCCCCATCTCTGATTCCCGGCCTCTGATTTCCGCCCTCTGATTCCCGGCCTCTGATTCGTGGCCTCTGATTCCCGGCCTCTGATTCCCCGCCTCTGATTCCCCGCCTCTGATTCACTGCCTCTGATTCCCCATCTCTGATTCTGCACATCTGATTCCCTGCCTCTGATTCCCCGCCTCTGACTCCCCGCCTCTGATTCCCTGCCTCTGTTTCCCATCCTCTGATTCCCCACCTCTGATTCCCCATATCTGATTCCCCGCATCTGTTTCCCCATATCTGATTCCCCGCCTCTGATTCCCCAACTCTGATTCCCCGCCTCTGATTCCCCAGCTCTGATTCCCCGCCTCTGATTCCCCGTGTTTGATTCCCTGCCTCTGATTCCCCGCCTCTGATTCACCATCTCTGATTCACCGCCTTTCATTCGCCACCCTGATTCCCCATATCAGATTCCCCGCCTCTGTTTCCCCGCCTCTGATACCCCGCCTCTGATTCCCCATATTTCATTCCCCGCCTCTGATTCCCCATCTCTGATTCCCGGACTCTGATTCCTGGCCTCTTATTCCCGGCATCTGATTCCCGGCCTCTGATCCCGGCCTCTGATTCCCCGCTTCTGATTCTGATCCCTGCCTCTGATTCCCCATCTCTGATTCCGCACATCTGATTCCCTGCCTCTGATTCCCCACCTCTGATTCCCCATATCTGATTCCCCGCCTCTGTTTCCCCGCCTCTAATTCCCCGCCTCTGTTTCCCCATATCTATTTCCCCGCCTCTGATTCCCCGCCTCTGATTCCCCAGCTCTGATTCCACGCCTCTGAATCCCCAACTCTGATTCCATGCCTCATATTCCGCAGCTCTGATTCCCCGCCTCTGATTCCCCAGCTCTGATTCCCTGCCTCTGTTTCGCAACCTCTGATTCCCCACCTCTGATTCCCCATATATGATTCCCCACCTCTGTTTCCCTGCCTCTGATTCCCAGCCTCTGTTTCCCCATATCTGATTCCCCGCCTCTGATTCCCCAACTCTGATTCCCCGCCTCTGATTCCCCAGCTCTGATTCCCCACCTATGATTCCCCGTGTTTGATTCACTGCCTCTGATTCCCCGCCTCTGATTCCCCATCTCTGATTCACCGCCTTTCATTCGCCACCTCTGATTCCCCATATCAGATTCCCCGCCTCTGTTTCCCCGCCTCTGATTCCCCTCCTCTGTTTCCCCATATCTGATTCCCCGCTTCTGATTCCCCAACTCTGATTCCCCGCCTCTGATTCCCCAGCTCTGATTCCCCGCCTTTGATTCCCCCCGTCTGATTCCCAGCCTCTGAGTCACCGTGTCTGATTTCCTGCCTCTGATTCCCCGCCTCTGATACCCCATCTCTGATTCACAGCCGCTGATTCCCCACCTCTGATTCCCCATCTCTGATTCCACACATCTGATTCCCTGCCTCTGATTCCCCGACTCTGATCCCCACCTCTGATTCCCCAGCTCTGATTCCCCGCCTCTGATACCCCAACTCTGATTCCCCGCCTCTGATTCCCCAGCTCTGATTCCCCGCCTCTGATTCCCCGTGTTTGATTCCCTGCCTCTGATTCCCCGCCTCTGATTCCCCATCTCTGATTCAACGCCTTTGATTCGCCACCTCTGATTCCCCATATCTGATTCCTCGCCTCTGTTTCCCCGCCTCTGATTCCCCTCCTCTGATTCCCCATATCTCATTCCCCGCCTCTGATTCCCCATCTCTGATTCCCGGCCTCTGATTCCCTGCTTCTGATTCCCCATCTCTGATTCCGCAAATCTAATTCCCTGCCTCTGATTCCCCACCTCTGATTCCCCATATCTGATTCCCCGCCTCTGTTTCCCCGCCTCTGATTCCCCGCCTCTGTTTCCCCATATCTAAGTCCCCGCCTCTGATTCCCCAACTTTGATTCCCCACCTCTGATTCCCCAGCTCTGATTCCCCGCCTCTGATTCCCCGCATCTGATTCCATGCATCTGATTCCCAGCCTCTGATTCCCAGCCTCTGATTCCCAACCTCTGATTCCCCACCTCTGATCCCCATATCTGATTCCCCGCCTCTGTTTCCCCGCCTCTGATTCCCCGCATCTGTTTCCCCATATCTGAACCCCGCCTCTATTTGCCCGCCTCTGATTCATCGCCTCTGTTTCCCCATATCTGATTCCCCGCCTCTGAATCCACAACTCTGATTCCCTGCCTCTAATTTCCCAGCTCTGATTCCCCGCATCTGATTCCCCGCGTCTGATTACCGGCCTCTGATTCTCCGCCTCTGATTCCCCATCTCTGATTCACAACCTCTGATTCCCCACCTCTGATACCCCATATCTGATTCCCCGCCTCTGTTTCCCCGCCTCTGATTCCCCACCTCTGATTCCCAATATCTGATTCCCCGCTTCTGATTCCCCACCTCTGATTCCCCGCCTCTGATTCGCCAGCTATGATTCCCCGCCTCATATTCCCCGCGTCTGATTCCCTGCATCTGATTCCCCGCCTCTGATTCCACATCTCTGATTCACCACCTCTGATTCCCCGCGTCTGATTCCCTGCCTCTGATTCCCCATCTCTGATTCCCCATCTCTGATTCCCCAATTCTGATTCCCCTCCTCTGATTCCCCGTGTTTGATTCCCTGCCTCTGATTCCCGGCCTCTGATTCCCCATCTCTGATTCACCGCCTTTGATTCGCCACCTCTGATTCGCCATATCTGATTCCCCGCCTCTGTTTCCCCGCTTCTCATTCCCCGCCTCTGATTCCCCATATCTCATTCCCCGCCTCTGAATCCCCATCTCTGATTCCCGGACTCTGAATCCCCACCTCTGATTTCCGGCCTCTTATTCCCGGCATCTGATTCCGGCCTCTGATTCCCGGCCTGTGATTCCCTGCTTCTGATTCTGATTCCCTGCCTTTGATTCCCCATCTCTGATTCCGCACATCTGATTCCCTGCTTCTGATTCCCCATCTCTGATTCCGCACATCTGATTCCCTGCCTCTGATTCCCCGCCTCTGAATCCCCGTGTCTGATACCCAGCCTCTGATACCCCACCCCTGATTCCCCACCTCTGATTCCCCATATCTGATTCCCCGCCTCACTTTCCGTGCCTCTAATTCCCCGCCTCTGATTCTCCATATCTGATTCCCCGCCTCCGATTCCCCAACTCTGATTTCCCCACCTCTGATTCCCCAGCTCTGTTTCCCCGCCTCTGATTCCCCGCCTCTGTTTCCCCATATCTAATTCCACGCCTCTGATTCCCAAACTCTGATTCCCCGCCTCTGATTCCCCAGCTCTGATTCCCCGCCTCTGATTCCCCACATCTGATTCCCTTCCTCTGATTCCCCGCCTCTGATTCCCTGCCTCTGATTCCCCAGCTCTGATTCCCCGTGTTTGATTCCCCGCCTCTGAATCCCCATCTCTGATTCCCGGCCTCTGATTGCCGGCCTCTGATTCCCGGCCTCTGATTCCCGGCCTCTGATTCCCGGCCTCTGATTCCCCGCCTCTGATTCCCCGCCTCTGATTCGCTGCCTCTGATTCCCCATCTCTGATTCTGCACATCTGATTCCCTGCCTCTGATTCCCCGCCTCTGACTCCCCGCCTCTGATTCCCTGCCTCTGTTTCCCATCCTCTGATTCCCCACCTCTGATTCCCCATATCTGATTCCCCGCCTCTGTTTCCCCATATCTGATTCCCCGCCTCTGATTCCCCAACTCTGATTCCCCGCCTCTGATTCCCCAGCTCTGATTCCCCGCCTCTGATTCCCCGTGTTTGATTCCCTGCCTCTGATTCCCCGCCTCTGATTCACCATCTCTGATTCACCGCCTTTCATTCGCCACCCTGATTCCCCATATCAGATTCCCCGCCTCTGTTTCCCCGCCTCTGATACCCCGCCTCTGATTCCCCATATTTCATTCCCCGCCTCTGATTCCCCATCTCTGATTCCCGGACTCTGATTCCTTGCCTCTTATTCCCGGCATCTGATTCCCGGCCTCTGATCCCGGCCTCTGATTCCCCGCTTCTGATTCTGATCCCTGCCTCTGATTCCCCATCTCTGATTCCGCACATCTGATTCCCTGCCTCTGATTCCCCACCTCTGATTCCCCATATCTGATTCCCCGCCTCTGTTCCCCGCCTCTAATTCCCCGCCTCTGTTTCCCCATATCTATTTCCCCGCCTCTGATTCCCCGCCTCTGATTCCCCAGCTCTGATTCCCCGCCTCTGAATCCCCAACTCTGATTCCCTGCCTCTGATTCCCCAGCTCTGATTCCCCGCCTCTGATTCCCCAGCTCTGATTCCCTGCCTCTGTTTCGCAACCTCTGATTCCCCACCTCTGATTCCCCATATATGATTCCCCACCTCTGTTTCCCTGCCTCTGATTCCCAGCCTCTGTTTCCCCATATCTGATTCCCCGCCTCTGATTCCCCAACTCTGATTCCCCGCCTCTGATTCCCCAGCTCTGATTCCCCACCTATGATTCCCCGTGTTTGATTCACTGCCTCTGATTCCCCGCCTCTGATTCCCCATCTCTGATTCACCGCCTTTCATTCGCCACCTCTGATTCCCCATATCAGATTCCCCGCCTCTGTTTCCCCGCCTCTGATTCCCCTCCTCTGTTTCCCCATATCTGATTCCCCGCCTCTGATTCCCCAACTCTGATTCCCCGCCTCTGATTCCCCAGCTCTGATTCCCCGCCTTTGATACCCCCCGTCTGATTCCCAGCCTCTGAGTCCCCGTGTCTGATTTCCTGCCTCTGATTCCCCGCCTCTGATTCCCCATCTCTGATTCACAGCCGCTGATTCCCCACCTCTGATTCCCCATCTCTGATTCCGCACATCTGATTCCCTGCCTCTGATTCCCCGACTCTGATCCCCACCTCTGATTCCCCAGCTCTGATTCCCCGCCTCTGATTCCCCAACTCTGATTCCCCGCCTCTGATTCCCCAGCTCTGATTCCCCGCCTCTGATTCCCCGTGTTTGATTCCCTGCCTCTGATTCCCCGCCTCTGATTCCCCCTCTCTGATTCAACGCCTTTGATTCGCCACCTCTGATTCCCCATATCTGATTCCTCGCCTCTGTTTCCCCGCCTCTGATTCCCCTCCTCTGATTCCCCATATCTCATTCCCCGCCTCTGATTCCCCATCTCTGATTCCCGGACTCTGATTCCCCACCTCTGATTCCCGGCCTCTTATTCCCGGCATCTGATTCCGGCCTCTGATTCCCGGCCTCTGATTCCCTGCTTCTGATTCCCCATCTCTGATTCCGCAAATTTAATTCCCTGCCTCTGATTCCCCACCTCTGATTCCCCATATCTGAACCCCGCCTCTATTTGCCCGCCTCTGATTCCCCGCCTCTGTTTCCCCATATCTGATTCCCCGCCTCTGAATCCCAAACTCTGATTCCCTGCCTCTAATTTCCCAGCTCTGATTCCCCGCCTCTGATTCACAACCTCTGATTCCCCACCTCTGATACCCCATATCTGATTCCCCGCCTCTGTTTCCCCGCCTCTGATTCCCCACCTCTGATTCCCAATATCTGATTCCCCACCTCTGATTCCCCACCTCTGAATCCCCGCCTCTGATTCGCCAGCTATGATTCCCCGCCTCTTATTCCCCGCGTCTGATTCCCTGCCTCTGATTCCCCGCCTCTGATTCCACATCTCTGATTCACCACCTCTGATTCCCCGCGTCTGATTCCCTGCCTCTGATTCCCCATCTCTGATTCCCCATCTCTGATTCCCCAATTCTGATTCCCCTCCTCTGATTCCCCGTGTTTGATTCCCTGCCTCTGATTCCCGGCCTCTGATTCCCCATCTCTGATTCACCGCCTTTGATTCGCCACCTCTGATTCGCCATATCTGATTCCCTGCCTCTGTTTCCCCGCCTCTGATTCCCCGCCTCTGATTCCCCATATCTCATTCCCCGCCTCTGAATCCCCATCTCTGATTCCCGGACTCTGATTCCCCACCTCTGATTTCCGGCCTCTTATTCCCGGCATCTGATTCCGGCCTCTGATTCCCGGCCTCTGATTCCCTGCTTCTGATTCTGATTCCCTGCCTTTGATTCCCCATCTCTGATTCCGCACATCTGATTCCCTGCCTCTGATTCCCCATCTCTGATTCCCCATATCTGATTCCCCGCCTCTGATTCCCTGCCTCTGTTTCCCAATATCTAAGTCCCCGCCTCTGATTCCCCAACTCTGATTCCCCACCTCTGATTCCCCAGCTCTGATTCCCCGCCTCTGATTCCACGCATCTGATTCCCTGCATCTGATTCCAAGCCTCTGATTCCCTGCCTCTGATTCCCAACCTCTGATTCCCCACCTCTGATTCCCCATATCTGATTCCCAGCCTCTGTTTCCCCGCCTCTGATTCCCCGCCTCTGTTTCGCCATATCTGATTCCCGGCCTCTGATTCCCCGCCTCTGATTCCCCGCCTCTGATTCCCTATCTCCGATTCCGCACATCTGATTCCCTGCCTCTGATTCCCCGCCTCTGATTCCCCGCCTCTGATTCCCTGCCTCTGATTCCCAACCTCTGATTCCCCACCTCTGATTCCCCGTGTTTGATTCCCCGCCTCTGTTTCCCCGCCTCTGATGCCCCGCCTCTGATTCCCCAACTCTAATTCCCCGCCTCTGATTCCCCATATCTGATTCCCCGCCTCTGTATCCCCGCCTCTGATTCCCCGCCTCTGTTTCCCCATATCCGATTCCCTGCCTCTGATTCCCCAACTTTGATTCCCAGCCTCTGATTCCCCAGCTCTGATTCCCCGCCTCTGATTCCCCGTGTTTGATTCCCTGCCTCTGATTCCCCGCCTCTGATTCCCCATCTCTGATTCACCACCTTTGATTCGCCACCTCTGATTCCCCATATCTGATTCCCCACCTCTGTTTTCCCGCCTCTGATTCCCCGCCTCTGATTCTCCATATCTCATTCCCCGCCTCTGAATCCCCATCTCTGATTCCCGGACTCTGATTCCCCACCTCTGATTCCCGGCCTCTTATTCCCAGCATCTGATTCCAGGCCTCTGATTCCCGGCCTCTGACTCCCCGCTTCTGATTCTAATTCCCTGCCTCTGATTCCCCATCTCTGATTCCGCACATCTGATTACCTGCCTCTGATTCCCCACCTCTGATTCCCCATATCTGATTCCCCGCCTCTGATTCCCCGCATCCGATTCCCCATATCTGATTCCCCGCCTCTGTTTCCCCGCCCCTGATTCCCCGCCTCTGTTTCCCAATATCTGATTCCCCGCCTCTGATTCCCAACTATGATTCCCCGCCTCTGATTCCCCAGCTCTGATTTCCTGCCTCTGATTCCCCGCGTTCTATTCCCTGCCTCTGATTCCCCGCCTGTGATTCCCCATCTCTGATTCCCCGCCTCTGATTCCCCGTGTTTGATTCCCTGCCTCTGATTCCCCAACTCTGATTTCCCATATTGATTCCCTGCGTCTGATTCCCCACCTCTGATTTCCCACATTGATTCCCTGCGTCTGATTCCCCGCCTCTGATTCCCCAACTCTGATTCCCCGCCTCTGATTCCCCAGCTCTGATTCCCCGCATCTGATTCCCCGTGTTTGATTCCCTGCCTCTGATTCCCCACCTCTGATTCCCCATATCTGATTCCTCGCCTCTGTTTCCCCGCCTCTGATTCCCCGCCTCTGATTCCCCAGCTCTGATTCCCCGCCTCTGATTCCCCGTGTTTGATTCCCTGCCTCTGATTCCCCGCCTCTGATTCACCATCTCTGATTCACCGCCTTTCATTCGCCACCCTGATTCCCCATATCAGATTCCCCGCCTCTGTTTCCCCGCCTCTGATACCCCGCCTCTGATTCCCCATATTTCATTCCCCGCCTCCTATTCCCCATCTCTGATTCCCGGACTCTGATTCCTTGCCTCTTATTCCCGGCATCTGATTCCCGGCCTCTGATCCCGGCCTCTGATCCCGGCCTCTGATTCCCCGCTTCTGATTCTGATCCCTGCCTCTGATTCCCCATCTCTGATTCCGCACATCTGATTCCCTGCCTCTGATTCCCCACCTCTGATTCCCCATATCTGATTCCCCGCCTCTGTTCCCCGCCTCTAATTCCCCGCCTCTGTTTCCCCATATCTATTTCCCCGCCTCTGATTCCCCGCCTCTGATTCCCCAGCTCTGATTCCCCGCCTCTGAATCCCCAACTCTGATTCCCTGCCTCTGATTCCCCAGCTCTGATTCCCCGCCTCTGATTCCCCAGCTCTGATTCCCTGCCTCTGTTTCGCAACCTCTGATTCCCCACCTCTGATTCCCCATATATGATTCCCCACCTCTGTTTCCCTGCCTCTGATTCCCAGCCTCTGTTTCCCCATATCTGATTCCCCGCCTCTGATTCCCCAAGTCTGATTCCCCGCCTCTGATTCCCCAGCTCTGATTCCCCACCTATGATTCCCCGTGTTTGATTCACTGCCTCTGATTCCCCGCCTCTGATTCCCCATCTCTGATTCACCGCCTTTCATTCGCCACCTCTGATTCCCCATATCAGATTCCCCGCCTCTGTTTCCCCGCCTCTGATTCCCCTCCTCTGTTTCCCCATATCTGATTCCCCGCCTCTGATTCCCCAACTCTGATTCCCCGCCTCTGATTCCCCAGCTCTGATTCCCCGCCTTTGATTCCCCCCGTCTGATTCCCAGCCTCTGAGTCCCCGTGTCTGATTTCCTGCCTCTGATTCCCCGCCTCTGATTCCCCATCTCTGATTCACAGCCGCTGATTCCCCACCTCTGATTCCCCATCTCTGATTCCGCACATCTGATTCCCTGCCTCTGATTCCCCGACTCTGATCCCCACCTCTGATTCCCCAGCTCTGATTCCCCGCCTCTGATTCCCCAACTCTGATTCCCCGCCTCTGATTCCCCAGCTCTGATTCCCCGCCTCTGATTCCCCGTGTTTGATTCCCTGCCTCTGATTCCCCGCCTCTGATTCCCCATCTCTGATTCAACGCCTTTGATTCGCCACCTCTGATTCCCCATATCTGATTCCTCGCCTCTGTTTCCCCGCCTCTGATTCCCCTCCTCTGATTCCCCATATCTCATTCCCCGCCTCTGATTCCCCATCTCTGATTCCCGGACTCTGATTCCCCACCTCTGATTCCCGGCCTCTTATTCCCGGCATCTGATTCCGGCCTCTGATTCCCGGCCTCTGATTCCCTGCTTCTGATTCCCCATCTCTGATTCCGCAAATCTAATTCCCTGCCTCTGATTCCCCACCTCTGATTCCCCATATCTGAACCCCGCCTCTATTTGCCCGCCTCTGATTCCCCGCCTCTGTTTCCCCATATCTGATTCCCCGCCTCTGAATCCCCAACTCTGATTCCCTGCCTCTAATTTCCCAGCTCTGATTCCCCGCCTCTGATTCCCCGCCTCTGATTCCCCTCCTCTGTTTCCCCATATCTGATTCCCCGCCTCTGATTCCCCAACTCTGATTCCCCGCCTCTGATTCCCCAGCTCTGATTCCCCGCCTTTGATTCCCCCCGTCTGATTCCCAGCCTCTGAGTCCCCGTGTCTGATTTCCTGCCTCTGATTCCCCGCCTCTGATTCCCCATCTCTGATTCACAGCCGCTGATTCCCCACCTCTGATTCCCCATCTCTGATTCCGCACATCTGATTCCCTGCCTCTGATTCCCCGACTCTGATCCCCACCTCTGATTCCCCAGCTCTGATTCCCCGCCTCTGATTCCCCAACTCTGATTCCCCGCCTCTGATTCCCCAGCTCTGATTCCCCGCCTCTGATTCCCCGTGTTTGATTCCCTGCCTCTGATTCCCCGCCTCTGATTCCCCATCTCTGATTCAACGCCTTTGATTCGCCACCTCTGATTCCCCATATCTGATTCCTCGCCTCTGTTTCCCCGCCTCTGATTCCCCTCCTCTGATTCCCCATATCTCATTGCCCGCCTCTGATTCCCCATCTCTGATTCCCGGACTCTGATTCCCCACCTCTGATTCCCGGCCTCTTATTCCCGGCATCTGATTCCGGCCTCTGATTCCCGGCCTCTGATTCCCTGCTTCTGATTCCCCATCTCTGATTCCGCAAATCTAATTCCCTGCCTCTGATTCCCCACCTCTGATTCCCCATATCTGAACCCCGCCTCTATTTGCCCGCCTCTGATTCCCCGCCTCTGTTTCCCCATATCTGATTCCCTGCCTCTGAATCCCCAACTCTGATTCCCTGCCTCTAATTTCCCAGCTCTGATTCCCCGCCTCTGATTCCCCGCGTCTGATTACCGGCCTCTGATTCCCCGCCTCTGATTCCCCATCTCTGATTCACAACCTCTGATTCCCCACCTCTGATACCCCATATCTGATTCCCCGCCTCTGTTTCCCCGCCTCTGATTCCGCACCTCTGATTCCCAATATCTGATTCCCCGCCTCTGATTCCCCACCTCTGATTCCCCGCCTCTGATTCGCCAGCTATGATTCCCCGCCTCTTATTCCCCGCGTCTGATTCCCTGCCTCTGATTCCCCGCCTCTGATTCCACATCTCTGATTCACCACCTCTGATTCCCCGCGTCTGATTCCCTGCCTCTGATTCCCCATCTCTGATTCCCCATCTCTGATTCCCCAATTCTGATTCCCCTCCTCTGATTCCCCGTGTTTGATTCCCTGCCACTGATTCCCGGCCTCTGATTCCCCATCTCTGATTCACCGCCTTTGATTCGCCACCTCTGATTCGCCATATCTGATTCCCCGCCTCTGTTTCCCCGCCTCTGATTCCACGCCTCTGATTCCCCATATCTCATTCCCCGCCTCTGAATCCCCATCTCTGATTCCCGGACTCTGATTCCCCACCTCTGATTTCCGGCCTCTTATTCCCGGCATCTGATTCCGGCCTCTGATTCCCGGCCTCTGATTCCCTGCTTCTGATTCTGATTCCCTGCCTTTGATTCCCCATCTCTGATTCCGCACATCTGATTCCCTGCCTCTGATTCCCCATCTCTGATTCCCCGCCTCTGATTCCCCAACTCTGATTCCCCACCTCTGATTCCCCAGCTCTGATTCCCAACCTCTGATTCCCCACCTCTGATTCCCCGTGTTTGATTCCCCGCCTCTGTTTCCCCGCCTCTGATGCCCCGCTTCTGATTCCCCAACTCTAATTCCCCGCCTCTGATTCCCCATATCTGATTCCCCGCCTCTGTTTCCCCGCCTCTGATTCCCCGCCCCTGTTTCCCCATATCAGATTCCCTGCCTCTGATTCCCCAACTTTGATTCCCAGCCTCTGATTCCCCAGCTCTGATTTCCCGCCTCTGATTCCCCGTGTTTGATTCCCTGCCTCTGATTCCCCGCCTCTGATTCCCCATCTCTGATTCACCACCTTTGATTCGCCACCTCTGATTCCCCATATCTGATTCCCCACCTCTGTTTTCCCGCCTCTGATTCCCCGCCTCTGATTCTCCATATCTCATTCCCCGCCTCTGAATCCCCATCTCTGATTCCCGGACTCTGATTCCCCACCTCTGATTCCCGGCCTCTTATTCCCAGCATCTGATTCCAGGCCTCTGATTCCCGGCCTCTGACTCCCCGCTTCTGATTCTGATTCCCTGCCTCTGATTCCCCATCTCTGATTCCGCACATCTGATTACCTGCCTCTGATTCCCCACCTCTGATTCCCCATATCTGATTCCCCGCCTCTGATTCCCCGCATCCGATTCCCCATATCTGATTCCCCGCCTCTGTTTCCCCGCCCCTGATTCCCCGCCTCTGTTTCCCCATATCTGATTCCCCGCCTCTGATTCCCAACTATGATTCCCGCCTCTGATTCCCCAGCTCTGATTCCCTGCCTCTGATTCCCCGCGTTCTATTCCCTGCCTCTGATTCCCCGCCTGTGATTCCCCATCTCTGATAAACCACCTCTGATTCCCCACCACTGATTCCCCATATCTAATTCCCCGCCTCTGTTTGCCCGCCTCTGATTCCCCACCTCTGATTCCCCATATCTAATTCCCCGCCTCTGTTTGCCCACCTCTGATTCCCCGCCTCTGTTTCCCCATATCTGATTCCCCGCCTCTGAATCCCCAACTCTGATTCCCTGCCTCTGATTCCCCAGCTCTGATTCCCCGCCTTTGATTCCCCCGTCTGATTCCCAGCCTCTGAAACCCCGTGTCTGATTTCTTGCCTCTGATTCCCCGCCTCTGATTCCCCATCTCTGATTCACAGCCTCTGATTCCCCACCTCTGATTCCCCATCTCTGATTCCGCACATCTGATTCCCTGCCTCTGATTCCCCGACTCTGATCCCCACCGCTGATTCCCCAGCTCTGATTCCCCGCCTCTGAATCCCCAACTCTGATTCCCCGCCTCTGATTCCCCAGCTCTGATTCCCCGCCTCTGATTCCCCGTGTTTGATTCCCTGCCTCTGATTCCACGCCTCTGATTCCCCATCTCTGATTCATCGCCTTTGATTCGCCACCTCTGATTCCCCATATCTGATTCCTCGCCTCTGTTTCCCCGCCTCTGATTCCCCGCCTCTGATTCCCCATATCTCATTCCCCGCCTCTGATTCCCCATCTCTGATTCCCGGACTCTGATTCCCCACCTCTGATTCCCGGCCTCTTATTCCCGGCATCTGATTCCGGCCTCTGATTCCCCACCTCTGATTCCCCATATCTGATTCCCCACCTCTGTTTCCCGGCCTCTGATTCCCCGCTTCTGATTCTGAATCCCTGCCTCTGATTCCCCATCTCTGATTCCGCACATCTGATTCCCTGCCTCTGATTCCCCACCTCTGATTCCCCATATCTGATTTCCCGCCTCTGTTTCCCCGCCTCTGATTCCCCGCCTCTGTTTCCCCATATCTAATTCCCAACCTCTGATGCCCCAACTCTGATTCCCTGCCTCTGATTCCCCGCGTTCTATTCCCTGCCTCTGATTCCCCGCCTGTGATTCCCCATCTCTGATTCACCACCTCTGATTCCCCACCTCTGATTCCCCATATCTAATTCCCCGCCTCTGTTTGCCCGACTCTGATTCCCCGCCTCTGTTTCCCCATATCTGATTCCCCGCCTCTGAATCCCCAACTCTGATTCCCTGCCTCTGATTCCCCAGCTCTGATTCCCCGCCTTTGATTCCCCCGTCTGATTCCCAGCCTCTGAAACCCCGTGTCTGATTTCTTGCCTCTGATTCCCCGCCTCTGATTCCCCATCTCTGATTCACAGCCTCTGATTCCCCACCTCTGATTCCCCATCTCTGATTCCGCACATCTGATTCCCTGCCTCTGATTCCACGACTCTGATCCCCACCTCTGATTCCGCAGCTCTGATTCCCCGCCTCTGATTCCCCAACTCTGATTCCACGCCTCTGATTCTCCAGCTCTGATTCCCCGCCTCTGATTCCCCGTGTTTGATCCCCTGCCTCTGATTCCCCGACTCTGATCCCCACCTCTGATTCCGCAGCTCTGATTCCCCGCCTCTGATTCCCCAACTCTGATTCCCCGCCTCTGATTCCCCAACTCTGATTCCCTGCCTCTGATTCCCCAGCTTCATTCCCCGCCTTTGATTCCCCCCGTCTGATTCCCAGCCTCTGAATCCCCGTGTCTGATAACCTGCCTCTGATTCCCCGCCTCTGATTCCCCATCTCAGATTCACCGCCTCTGATTCCCCACCTCTGATTCCCCATCTCTGATTCCGCACATCCGACTCCCTGCCTCTGATTCCCCGACTCTGATTCCCCACCTCTGATTCCCCAGCTCTGATTCCCCGCCTCTGATTCCCCAACTCTGATTCCCCGCCTCTGAATCCACAGCTCTGATTCCCCGCCTCTGATTCCCCGTGTTTGATCCCCTGCCTCTGATTCCCCGCCTCTGATTCCCCATCTCTGATTCACCGCCTTTGATTCGCCACCTCTGATTCCCCATCTCTGATTCACCGCCTTTGATTCGCCACCTCTGATTCCCCATATCTGATTCCCCGCCTCTGATTCCCCATATCTCATTCCCCGCCTCTGATTCGCCAGCTATGATTCCCCTCCTCTGATTCCCCGCGTCTGATTCCCTGCCTCTGATTCCCCGCCTCTGATTCCACATCTCTGATTCACCACCTCTGATTCCACGCGTCTGATTCCCCGCCTCTGATTCCCCATCTCTGATTCCCCATCTCTGATTCCCCAATTCTGATTCCCCGCCTCTGATTCCCCAGCTCTGATTCCTCGCCTCTGATTCCCTTCCTTTGATTCCCAACCTCTGATTCCCCAACTCTGATTTCCCATATTGATTCCCTGCGTCTGATTCCCCACCTCTGATTTCCCACATTGATTCCCTGCGTCTGATTCCCCGCCTCTGATTCCCCAACTCTGATTCCCCGCCTCTGATTCCCCAGCTCTGATTCCCCGCATCTGATTCCCCGTGTTTGATTCCCTGCCTCTGATTCCCCACCACTGATTCCCCATATCTGATTCCTCGCCTCTGTTTCCCCGCCTCTGATTCCCCGCCTCTGATTCCCCATATCTCATTCCCCGCCTCTGATTCCCCATCTCTGATTCCCGGACTCTGATTCCCCACCTCTGATTCCCGGCCTCTTATTCCCGGCATCTGATTCCGGCCCCCCATCTCTGATTCCCGGACTCTGAATCCCCACCTCTGATTTCCGGCCTCTTATTCCCGGCATCTGATTCCGGCCTCTGATTCCCGGCCTGTGATTCCCTGCTTCTGATTCTGATTCCCTGCCTTTGATTCCCCATCTCTGATTCCGCACATCTGATTCCCTGCTTCTGATTCCCCATCTCTGATTCCGCACATCTGATTCCCTGCCTCTGATTCCCCGCCTCTGAATCCCCGTGTCTGATACCCAGCCTCTGATACCCCACCCCTGATTCCCCACCTCTGATTCCCCATATCTGATTCCCCGCCTCTCTTTCCGTGCCTCTAATTCCCCGCCTCTGATTCCCCATATCTGATTCCCCGCCTCCGATTCCCCAACTCTGATTTCCCCACCTCTGATTCCCCAGCTCTGTTTCCCCGTCTCTGATTCCCCGCCTCTGTTTCCACATATCTAATTCCACGCCTCTGATTCCCAAACTCTGATTCCCCGCCTCTGATTCCCCAGCTCTGATTCCCCGCCTCTGATTCCCCACATCTGATTCCCTTCCTCTGATTCCCCGCCTCTGATTCCCTGCCTCTGATTCCCCAGCTCTGATTCCCCGTGTTTGATTCCCCGCCTCTGAATCCCCATCTCTGATTCCCGGCCTCTGATTGCCGGCCTCTGATTCCCGGCCTCTGATTCCCGGCCTCTGATTCCCGGCCTCTGATTCCCCGCCTCTGATTCCCCGCCTCTGATTCGCTGCCTCTGATTCCCCATCTCTGATTCGGCACATCTGATTCCCTGCCTCTGATTCCCCGCCTCTGACTCCCCGCCTCTGATTCCCTGCCTCTGTTTCCAATCCTCTGATTCCCCACCTCTGATTCCCCATATCTGATTCCCCGCCTCTGTTTCCCCATATCTGATTCCCCGCCTCTGATTCCCCAGCTCTGATTCCCCGCCTCTGATTCCCCGTGTTTGATTCCCTGCCTCTGATTCCCCGCCTCTGATTCACCATCTCTGATTCACCGCCTTTCATTCGCCACCCTGATTCCCCATATCAGATTCCCCGCCTCTGTTTCCCCGCCTCTGATACCCCGCCTCTGATTCCCCATATTTCATTCCCCGCCTCCTATTCCCCATCTCTGATTCCCGGACTCTGATTCCTTGCCTCTTATTCCCGGCATCTGATTCCCGGCCTCTGATCCCGGCCTCTGATCCCGGCCTCTGATTCCCCGCTTCTGATTCTGATCCCTGCCTCTGATTCCCCATCTCTGATTCCGCACATCTGATTCCCTGCCTCTGATTCCCCACCTCTGATTCCCCATATCTGATTCCCCGCCTCTGTTCCCCGCCTCTAATTCCCCGCCTCTGTTTCCCCATATCTATTTCCCCGCCTCTGATTCCCCGCCTCTGATTCCCCAGCTCTGATTCCCCGCCTCTGAATCCCCAACTCTGATTCCCTGCCTCTGATTCCCCAGCTCTGATTCCCCGCCTCTGATTCCCCAGCTCTGATTCCCTGCCTCTGTTTCGCAACCTCTGATTCCCCACCTCTGATTCCCCATATATGATTCCCCACCTCTGTTTCCCTGCCTCTGATTCCCAGCCTCTGTTTCCCCATATCTGATTCCCCGCCTCTGATTCCCCAACTCTGATTCCCCGCCTCTGATTCCCCGCCTCTGATTCCCCAGCTCTGATTCCCTGCCTCTGTTTCGCAACCTCTGATTCCCCACCTCTGATTCCCCATATATGATTCCCCACCTCTGTTTCCCTGCCTCTGATTCCCAGCCTCTGTTTCCCCATATCTGATTCCCCGCCTCTGATTCCCCAACTCTGATTCCCCGCCTCTGATTCCCCAGCTCTGATTCCCCACCTATGATTCCCCGTGTTTGATTCACTGCCTCTGATTCCCCGCATCTGATTCCCCATCTCTGATTCAACGCCTTTCATTCGCCACCTCTGATTCCCCATATCAGATTCCCCGCCTCTGTTTCCCCGCCTCTGATTCCCCTCCTCTGTTTCCCCATATCTGATTCCCCGCCTCTGATTCCCCAACTCTGATTCCCCGCCTCTGATTCCCCAGCTCTGATTCCCCGCCTTTGATTCCCCCCGTCTGATTCCCAGCCTCTGAGTCCCCGTGTCTGATTTCCTGCCTCTGATTCCCCGCCTCTGATTCCCCATCTCTGATTCACAGCCGCTGATTCCCCACCTCTGATTCCCCATCTCTGATTCCGCACATCTGATTCCCTGCCTCTGATTCCCCGACTCTGATCCCCACCTCTGATTCCCCAGCTCTGATTCCCCGCCTCTGATTCCCCAACTCTGATTCCCCGCCTCTGATTCCCCAGCTCTGATACCCCGCCTCTGATTCCCCGTGTTTGATTCCCTGCCTCTGATTCCCCGCCTCTGATTCCCCATCTCTGATTCAACGCCTTTGATTCGCCACCTCTGATTCCCCATATCTGATTCCTCGCCTCTGTTTCCCCGCCTCTGATTCCCCTCCTCTGATTCCCCATATCTCATTCCCCGCCTCTGATTCCCCATCTCTGATTCCCGGACTCTGATTCCCCACCTCTGATTCCCGGCCTCTTATTCCCGGCATCTGATTCCGGCCTCTGATTCCCGGCCTCTGATTCCCTGCTTCTGATTCCCCATCTCTGATTCCGCAAATCTAATTCCCTGCCTCTGATTCCCCACCTCTGATTCCCCATATCTGAACCCCGCCTCTATTTGCCCGCCTCTGATTCCCCGCCTCTGTTTCCCCATATCTGATTCCCCGCCTCTGAATCCCCAACTCTGATTCCCTGCCTCTAATTTCCCAGCTCTGATTCCCCGCCTCTGATTCCCCGCGTCTGATTACCGGCCTCTGATTCCCCGCCTCTGATTCCCCATCTCTGATTCACAACCTCTGATTCCCCACCTCTGATACCCCATATCTGATTCCCCGCCTCTGTTTCCCCGCCTCTGATTCCCCACCTCTGATTCCCAATATCTGATTCCCCGCCTCTGATTCCCCACCTCTGATTCCCCGCCTCTGATTCGCCAGCTATGATTCCCCGCCTCTTATTCCCCGCGTCTGATTCCCTGCCTCTGATTCCCCGCCTCTGATTCCACATCTCTGATTCACCACCTCTGATTCCCCGCGTCTGATTCCCTGCCTCTGATTCCCCATCTCTGATTCCCCATCTCTGATTCCCCAATTCTGATTCCCCTCCTCTGATTCCCCGTGTTTGATTCCCTGCCTCTGATTCCCGGCCTCTGATTCCCCATCTCTGATTCAACGCCTTTCATTCGCCACCTCTGATTCCCCATATCAGATTCCCCGCCTCTGTTTCCCCGCCTCTGATTCCCCATCTCTGATTCACAGCCGCTGATTCCCCACCTCTGATTCCCCATCTCTGATTCCGCACATCTGATTCCCTGCCTCTGATTCCCCGACTCTGATCCCCACCTCTGATTCCCCAGCTCTGATTCCCCGCCTCTGATTCCCCAACTCTGATTCCCCGCCTCTGATTCCCCAGCTCTGATTCCCCGCCTCTGATTCCCCGTGTTTGATTCCCTGCCTCTGATTCCCCGCCTCTGATTCCCCATCTCTGATTCAACGCCTTTGATTCGCCACCTCTGATTCCCCATATCTGATTCCTCGCCTCTGTTTCCCCGCCTCTGATTCCCCTCCTCTGATTCCCCATATCTCATTCCCCGCCTCTGATTCCCCATCTCTGATTCCCGGACTCTGATTCCCCACCTCTGATTCCCGGCCTCTTATTCCCGGCATCTGATTCCGGCCTCTGATTCCCGGCCTCTGATTCCCTGCTTCTGATTCCCCATCTCTGATTCCGCAAATCTAATTCCCTGCCTCTGATTCCCCACCTCTGATTCCCCATATCTGAACCCCGCCTCTATTTGCCCGCCTCTGATTCCCCGCCTCTGTTTCCCCATATCTGATTCCCCGCCTCTGAATCCCCAACTCTGATTCCCTGCCTCTAATTTCCCAGCTCTGATTCCCCGCCTCTGATTCCCCGCGTCTGATTACCGGCCTCTGATTCCCCGCCTCTGATTCCCCATCTCTGATTCACAACCTCTGATTCCCCACCTCTGATACCCCATATCTGATTCCCCGCCTCTGTTTCCCCGCCTCTGATTCCCCACCTCTGATTCCCAATATCTGATTCCCCGCCTCTGATACCCCACCTCTGATTCCCCGCCTCTGATTCGCCAGCTATGATTCCCCGCCTCTTATTCCCCGCGTCTGATTCCCTGCCTCTGATTCCCCGCCTCTGATTCCACATCTCTGATTCACCACCTCTGATTCCCCGCGTCTGATTCCCTGCCTCTGATTCCCCATCTCTGATTCCCCATCTCTGATTCCCCAATTCTGATTCCCCTCCTCTGATTCCCCGTGTTTGATTCCCTGCCTCTGATTCCCGGCCTCTGATTCCCCATCTCTGATTCACCGCCTTTGATTCGCCACCTCTGATTCGCCATATCTGATTCCCCGCCTCTGTTTCCCCGCCTCTGATTCCCCGCCTCTGATTCCCCATATCTCATTCCCCGCCTCTGAATCCCCATCTCTGATTCCCGGACTCTGATTCCCCACCTCTGATTTCCGGCCTCTTATTCCCGGCATCTGATTCCGGCCTCTGATTCCGGGCCTCTGATTCCCTGCTTCTGATTCTGATTCCCTGCCTTTGATTCCCCATCTCTGATTCCGCACATCTGATTCCCTGCCTCTGATTCCCCATCTCTGATTCCCCATATCTGATTCCCCGCCTCTGATTCCCTGCCTCTGTTTCCCAATATCTAAGTCCCCGCCTCTGATTCCCCAACTCTGATTCCCCACCTCTGATTCCCCAGCTCTGATTCCCCGCCTCTGATTCCCCGCATCTGATTCCCTGCATCTGATTCCAAGCCTCTGATTCCCTGCCTCTGATTCCCAACCTCTGATTCCCCACCTCTGATTCCCCATATCTGATTCCCAGCGTCTGTTTCCCCGCCTCTGATTCCCCGCCTCTGATTCCCCAACTCTGATTCCCCGCCTCTGATTCCCCAGCTCTGATTCCCCACCTATGATACCCCGTGTTTGATTCACTGCCTCTGATTCCCCGCCTCTGATTCCCCATCTCTGATTCACCGCCTTTCATTCGCCACCTCTGATTCCCCGTATCAGATTCCCCGCCTCTGTTTCCCCGCCTCTGATTCCCCTCCTCTGTTTCCCAATATCTGATTCCCCGCCTCTGATTCCCCAACTCTGATTCCCCGCCTCTGATTCCCCAGCTCTGATTCCCCGCCTTTGATTCCCCCCGTCTGATTCCCAGCCTCTGAGTCCCCGTGTCTGATTTCCTGCCTCTGATTCCCCGCCTCTGATTCCCCATCTCTGATTCACAGCCGCTGATTCCCCACCTCTGATTCCCCATCTCTGATTCCGCACATCTGATTCCCTGCCTCTGATTCCCCGACTCTGATCCCCACCTCTGATTCCCCAGCTCTGATTCCCCGCCTCTGATTCCCCAACTCTGATTGCCCGCCTCTGATTCCCCAGCTCTGATTCCCCGCCTCTGATTCCCCGTGTTTGATTCCCTGCCTCTGATTCCCCGACTCTGATTCCCCATCTCTGATTCAACGCCTTTGATTCGCCACCTCTGATTCCCCATATCTGATTCCTCGCCTCTGTTTCCCCGCCTCTGATTCCCCTCCTCTGATTCCCCATATCTCATTCCCCGCCTCTGATTCCCCATCTCTGATTCCCGGACTCTGATTCCCCACCTCTGATTCCCGGCCTCATATTCCCGGCATCTGATTCCGGCCTCTGATTCCCGGCCTCTGATTCCCTGCTTCTGATTCCCCATCTCTGATTCCGCAAATCTAATTCCCTGCCTCTGATTCCCCACCTCTGATTCCCCATATCTGAACCCCGCCTCTATTTGCCCGCCTCTGATTCCCCGCCTCTGTTTCCCCATATCTGATTCCCCGCCTCTGAATCCGCAACTCTGATTCCCTGCCTCTAATTTCCCAGCTCTGATTCCCCGCCTCTGATTCCCCGCGTCTGATTACCGGCCTCTGATTCCCCGCCTCTGATTCCCCATCTCTGATTCTCAACCTCTGATTCCCCACCTCTGATACCCCATATCTGATTCCCCGCCTCTGTTTCCCCGCCTCTGATTCCGCACCTCTGATTCCCAATATCTGATTCCCCGCCTCTGATTCCCCACCTCTGATTCCCCGCCTCTGATTCGCCAGCTATGATTCCCCGCCTCTTATTCCCCGCGTCTGATTCCCTGCCTCTGATTCCCCGCCTCTGATTCCACATCTCTGATTCACCACCTCTGATTCCCCGCGTCTGATTCCCTGCCTCTGATTCCCCATCTCTGATTCCCCATCTCTGATTCCCCAATTCTGATTCCCCTCCTCTGATTCCCCGTGTTTGATTCCCTGCCTCTGATTCCCGGCCTCTGATTCCCCATCTCTGATTCACCGCCTTTGATTCGCCACCTCTGATTCGCCATATCTGATTCCCCGCCTCTGTTTCCCCGCCTCTGATTCCCCGCCTCTGATTCCCCATATCTCATTCCCCGCCTCTGAATCCCCATCTCTGATTCCCGGACTCTGATTCCCCACCTCTGATTTCCGGCCTCTTATTCCCGGCATCTGATTCCGGCCTCTGATTCCCGGCCTCTGATTCCCTGCTTCTGATTCTGATTCCCTGCCTTTGATTCCCCATCTCTGATTCCGCATATCTGATTCCCTGCCTCTGATTCCCCATCTCTGATTCCCCGCCTCTGATTCCCCAACTCTGATTCCCCACCTCTGATTCCCCAGCTCTGATTCCCAACCTCTGATTCCCCACCTCTGATTCCCCGTGTTTGATTCCCCGCCTCTGTTTCCCCGCCTCTGATGCCCCGCCTCTGATTCCCCAACTCTAATTCCCCGCCTCTGATTCCCCATATCTGATTCCCCGCCTCTGTTTCCCCGCCTCTGATTCCCCGCCCCTGTATCCCCATATCAGATTCCCTGCCTCTGATTCCCCAACTTTGATTCCCAGCCTCTGATTCCCCAGCTCTGATTCCCCGCCTCTGATTCCCCGTGTTTGATTCCCTGCCTCTGATTCCCCGCCTCTGATTCCCCATCTCTGATTCACCACCTTTGATTCGCCACCTCTGATTCCCCATATCTGATTCCCCACCTCTGTTTTCCCGCCTCTGATTCCCCGCCTCTGATTCTCCATATCTCATTCCCCGCCTCTGAATCCCCATCTCTGATTCCCGGACTCTGATTCCCCACCTCTGATTCCCGGCCTCTTATTCCCAGCATCTGATTCCAGGCCTCTGATTCCCGGCCTCTGACTCCCCGCTTCTGATTCTGATTCCCTGCCTCTGATTCCCCATCTCTGATTCCGCACATCTGATTACCTGCCTCTGATTCCCCACCTCTGATTCCCCATATCTGATTCCCCGCCTCTGATTCCCCGCATCCGATTCCCCATATCTGATTCCCCGCCTCTGTTTCCCCGCCCCTGATTCCCCGCCTCTGTTTCCCCATATCTGATTCCCCGCCTCTGATTCCCAACTATGATTCCCGCCTCTGATTCCCCAGCTCTGATTCCCTGCCTCTGATTCCCCGCGTTCTATTCCCTGCCTCTGATTCCCCGCCTGTGATTCCCCATCTCTGATAAACCACCTCTGATTCCCCACCACTGATTCCCCATATCTAATTCCCCGCCTCTGTTTGCCCGCCTCTGATTCCCCACCTCTGATTCCCCATATCTAATTCCCCGCCTCTGTTTGCCCACCTCTGATTCCCCGCCTCTGTTTCCCCATATCTGATTCCCCGCCTCTGAATCCCCAACTCTGATTCCCTGCCTCTGATTCGCCAGCTCTGATTCCCCGCCTTTGATTCCCCCGTCTGATTCCCAGCCTCTGAAACCCCGTGTCTGATTTCTTGCCTCTGATTCCCCGCCTCTGATTCCCCATCTCTGATTCACAGCCTCTGATTCCCCACCTCTGATTCCCCATCTCTGATTCCGCACATCTGATTCCCTGCCTCTGATTCCCCGACTCTGATCCCCACCTCTGATTCCCCAGCTCTGATTTCCCGCCTCTGATTCCCCAACTCTGATTCCCCGCCTCTGATTCCCCAGCTCTGATTCCCCGCCTCTGATTCCCCGTGTTTGATTCCCTGCCTCTGATTCCACGCCTCTGATTCCCCATCTCTGATTCATCGCCTTTGATTCGCCACCTCTGATTCCCCATATCTGATTCCTCGCCTCTGTTTCCCCGCCTCTGATTCCCCGCCTCTGATTCCCCATATCTCATTCCCCGCCTCTGATTCCCCATCTCTGTTTCCCGGACTCTGATTCCCCACCTCTGATTCCCGGCCTCTTATTCCCGGCATCTGATTCCGGCCTCTGATTCCCCACCTCTGATTCCCCATATCTGATTCCCCACCTCTGTTTCCCGGCCTCTGATTCCACGCTTCTGATTCTGAATCCCTGCCTCTGATTCCCCATCTCTGATTCCGCACATCTGATTCCCTGCCTCTGATTCCCCACCTCTGATTCCCCATATCTGATTTCCCGCCTCTGTTTCCCCGCCTCTGATTCCCCGCCTCTGTTTCCCCATATCTAATTCCCAACCTCTGATGCCCCAACTCTGATTCCCTGCCTCTGATTCCCCGCGTTCTATTCCCTGCCTCTGATTCCCCGCCTGTGATTCCCCATCTCTGATTCACCACCTCTGATTCCCCACCTCTGATTCCCCATATCTAATTCCCCGCCTCTGTTTGCCCGACTCTGATTCCCCGCCTCTGTTTCCCCATATCTGATTCCCCGCCTCTGAATCCCCAACTCTGATTCCCTGCCTCTGATTCCCCAGCTCTGATTCCCCGCCTTTGATTCCCCCGTCTGATTCCCAGCCTCTGAAACCCCGTGTCTGATTTCTTGCCTCTGATTCCCCGCCTCTGATTCCCCATCTCTGATTCACAGCCTCTGATTCCCCACCTCTGATTCCCCATCTCTGATTCCGCACATCTGATTCCCTGCCTCTGATTCCACGACTCTGATCCCCACCTCTGATTCCGCAGCTCTGATTCCCCGCCTCTGATTCCCCAACTCTGATTCCACGCCTCTGATTCCCCAGCTCTGATTCCCCGCCTCTGATTCCCCGTGTTTGATCCCCTGCCTCTGATTCCCCGACTCTGATCCCCACCTCTGATTCCGCAGCTCTGATTCCCCGCCTCTGATTCCCCAACTCTGATTCCCCGCCTCTGATTCCCCAACTCTGATTCCCTGCCTCTGATTCCCCAGCTTCATTCCCCGCCTTTGATTCCCCCCGTCTGATTCCCAGCCTCTGAATCCCCGTGTCTGATAACCTGCCTCTGATTCCCCGCCTCTGATTCCCCATCTCAGATTCACCGCCTCTGATTCCCCACCTCTGATTCCCCATCTCTGATTCCGCACATCCGACTCCCTGCCTCTGATTCCCCGACTCTGATTCCCCACCTCTGATTCCCCAGCTCTGATTCCCCGCCTCTGATTCCCCAACTCTGATTCCCCGCCTCTGAATCCACAGCTCTGATTCCCCGCCTCTGATTCCCCGTGTTTGATCCCCTGCCTCTGATTCCCCGCCTCTGATTCCCCATCTCTGATTCACCGCCTTTGATTCGCCACCTCTGATTCCCCATCTCTGATTCACCGCCTTTGATTCGCCACCTCTGATTCCCCATATCTGATTCCCCGCCTCTGATTCCCCATATCTCATTCCCCGCCTCTGATTCGCCAGCTATGATTCCCCGCCTCTGATTCCCCGCGTCTGATTCCCTGCCTCTGATTCCCCGCCTCTGATTCCACATCTCTGATTCACCACCTCTGATTCCACGCGTCTGATTCCCCGCCTCTGATTCCCCATCTCTGATTCCCCATCTCTGATTCCCCAATTCTGATTCCCCGCCTCTGATTCCCCAGCTCTGATTCCTCGCCTCTGATTCCCTTCCTTTGATTCCCAACCTCTGATTCCCCAACTCTGATTTCCCATATTGATTCCCTGCGTCTGATTCCCCACCTCTGATTTCCCACATTGATTCCCTTCGTCTGATTCCCCGCCTCTGATTCCCCAACTCTGATTCCCCGCCTCTGATTCCCCAGCTCTGATTCCCCGCATCTGATTCCCCGTGTTTGATTCCCTGCCTCTGATTCCCCACCTCTGATTCCCCATATCTGATTCCCCGCCTCTGTTTCCCCACCTTTGATTCCCCGCCTCTGTTTCCCAATATCTAAGTCCCCGCCTCTGATTCCCCAACTCTGATTCCCCAACTCTGATTCCCCGCTTCTGATTCCCCAGCTCTGATTCCCCGCCTCTGATTCCCCGTGTTTGATCCCCTGCCTCTGATTCCCCGCCTCTGATTCCCCATCTCTGATTCACCGCCTTTGATTCGCCACCTCTGATTCCCCATATCTGATTCCTCGCCTCTGTTTCCCCGCCTCTGATTCCCCGCCTCTGATTCCCCATATCTCATTCCCCGCCTCTGATTCCCCATCTCTGATTCCCGGACTCCGATTCCCCACCTCTGATTCACGGCCTCTTATTCCCGGCATCTGATTCCGGCCTCTGATTCCCGGCCTCTGATTCCCTGCTTCTGATTCCCCATCTCTGATTCCGCAAATCTAATTCCCTGCCACTGATTCCCCACCTCTGATTCCCCATATCTGATTCCCCGCCTCTGTTTCCCCGCCTCTGATTCCCCGCCTCTGTTTCCCCATATCTAAGTCCCCGCCTCTGATTCCCCAACTTTGATTCCCCACCTCTGATTCCCCAGCTCTGATTCCCCGCCTCTGATTCCCCGCATCTGATTCCATGCATCTGATTCCCAGCCTCTGATTCCCAGCCTCTGATTCCCAACCTCTGATTCCCCACCTCTGATTCCCCATATCTGATTCCACGCCTCTGTTTCCCCGCCTCTGATTCCCCGCCTCTGTTTCCCCATATCTGATCCCCGCCTCTATTTGCCCGCATCTGATTCCCCGCCTCTGTTTCCCCATATCTGATTCACCGCCTCTGAATCCCCAACTCTGATTCCCTGCCTCTAATTTCCCAGCTCTGATTCCCCGCCTCTGATTCCCCGCGTCTGATTACCGGCCTCTGATTCCCCGCCTCTGATTCCCCATCTCTGATTCACAACCTCTGATTCCCCACCTCTGATACCCCATATCTGATTCCCCGCCTCTGTTTCCCCGCCTCTGATTCCCCACCTCTGATTCCCAATATCTGATTCCCCGCCTCTGATTCCCCACCTCTGATTCCCCGCCTCTGATTCGCCAGCTATGATTCCCCGCCTCTGATTCCCCGTGTTTGATTCTCTGCCTCTGATTTCCGGCCTCTGATTCCCCAACTCTGATTCACTGCCTTTGATTCGCCACCTCTGATTCCCCATATCTGATTCCCCGCCTCTGTTTCCCCGCCTCTGATTCCCCGCCTCTGATTCCCCATATCTCATTCCCCGCCTCTGAATCCCCATCTCTGATTCCCGGACTCTGATTCCCCACCTCTGATTCCCTGCTACTGATTTTGATTCCCTGCCTTTGATTCCCCATCTCTGATTCCGCACATCTGATTCCCTGCCTCTGATTCCCCATCTCTGATTCCCCATATCTGATTCCCCGCTTCTGTTTCCCCGCCTCTGATTCCCCGCCTCTGTTTCCCAATATCTAAGTCCCCGCCTCTGATTCCACAACTCTAATTCCCCACCTCTGATTCCCCAGCTCTGATTCCCCGCCTCTGATTCCCCGCATCTGATTCCCTGCATCTGATTCCAAGCCTCTTATTCCCTGCCTCTGATTCCCAACCTCTGATTCCCCACCTCTGATTCCCCATATCTGATTCCCAGCCTCTGTTTCCCCGCCTCTGATTCCCCGCCTCTGTTTCCCCATATCTGATTCCCGGCCTCTGGTTCCCCGCCTCTGATTCCCCGCCTCTGATTCCCTGCCTCTGATTCCCCATCTCCGATTCCGCACATCTGATTCCCTGCCTCTGATTCCCCGCCTCTGATTCCCCGCCTCTGATTCCCTGCCTCTGATTCCCAACCTCTGATTCCCCACCTCTGATTCCCCGTGTTTGATTCCCCGTCTCTGTTTCCCCGCCTCTGATTCCCCGCCTCTGATTCCCCAACTCTAATTCCCCGCCTCTGATTCCCCATATCTGATTCCCCGCCTCTGTTTCCCCGCCTCTGATTCCCCACCCCTGTTTCCCCATATCTGATTCCCTGCCTCTGATTCCCCGCCTCTGATTCCCCATATCTCATTCCCCGCCTCTGAATCCCCATCTCTGATTCCCGGACTCTGATTCCCCACCTCTGATTCCCTGCTACTGATTTTGATTCCCTGCCTTTGATTCCCCATCTCTGATTCCGCACATCTGATTCCCTGCCTCTGATTCCCCATCTCTGATTCCCCATATCTGATTCCCCGCTTCTGTTTCCCCGCCTCTGATTCCCCGCCTCTGTTTCCCAATATCTAAGTCCCCGCCTCTGATTCCACAACTCTAATTCCCCACCTCTGATTCCCCAGCTCTGATTCCCCGCCTCTGATTCCCCGCATCTGATTCCCTGCATCTGATTCCAAGCCTCTTATTCCCTGCCTCTGATTCCCAACCTCTGATTCCCCACCTCTGATTCCCCATATCTGATTCCCAGCCTCTGTTTCCCCGCCTCTGATTCCCCGCCTCTGTTTCCCCATATCTGATTCCCGGCCTCTGGTTCCCCGCCTCTGATTCCCCGCCTCTGATTCCCTGCCTCTGATTCCCCATCTCCGATTCCGCACATCTGATTCCCTGCCTCTGATTCCCCGCCTCTGATTCCCCGCCTCTGATTCCCAGCCTCTGATTCCCAACCTCTGATTCCCCACCTCTGATTCCCCGTGTTTGATTCCCCGCCTCTGTTTCCCCGCCTCTGATTCCCCGCCTCTGATTCACCAACTCTAATTCCCCGCCTCTGATTCCCCATATCTGATTCCCCGCCTCTGTTTCCCCGCCTCTGATTCCCCACCCCTGTTTCCCCATATCTGATTCCCTGCCTCTGATTCCCCAACTTTGATTCCAGGCATCTGATTCCCCAGCTCTGATTCCCCGCCTCTGATTCCCCGCATCTGATTCCCTGCATCTGATTCCAAGCCTCTGATTCCCTGCCTCTGATTCCCAACCTCTGATTCCCCACCTCTGATTCCCCATATCAGATCCCCAGCCTCTGTTTCCCCGCCTCTGTTTCCCCATATCTGATTCCCGGCCTCTGATTCCCCGCCTCTGATTCCCCGCCTCTGATTCCCTGCCTCTGATTCCCCATCTCTGATTCCGCACATCTGATTCCCTGCCTCTGATTCCCCGCCTCTGATTCCCCGCGTCTGATTCCCTGCATCTGATTCCCAACCTCTGATTCCCCACCTCTGATTCCCCGTGTTTGATTCCCCGCCTCTGTTTCCCCGCCTCTGATTCCCCGCCTCTGATTCCCCAACTCTAATTCCCCGCCTCTGATACCCATATCTGATTCCCTGCCTCTGTTTCCCCGCCTCTGATTCCCCGCCCCTGTTTCCCCATATCTGATTCCCTGCCTCTGATTCCCCAACTTTGATTCCCAGCCTCTGATTCCCCAGCTCTGATTCCCCGCCTCTGATTCCCCGTGTTTGATTCCCTGCCTCTGATTCCCCGCCTCTGATTCCCCAACTCTAATTCCCCGCCTCTGATTCCCCATATCTGATTCCCTGCCTCTGTTTCCCCGCCTCTGATTCCCCGCCTCTGTTTCCCCGCCTCTGATTCCCCACCTCTGGTTCCCAATATCTGATTCCCCGCCTCTGATTCCCCACCTCTGATTCCCCACCTCTGATTCGCCAGCTATGATTCCCCGCCTCCTATTCCCCGCGTCTGATTCCCTGCCTCTGATTCCCCGCCTCTGATTCCACATCTCTGATTCACCACCTCTGATTCCCCGCGTCTGATTCCGTGCCTCTGATTCCCCATCTCTGATTCCCCATCTCTGATTCCCCAATTCTGATTCCCATCCTCTGATTCCCCGTGTTTGATTCCCAGCCTCTGATTCCCGGCCTCTGATTCCCCATCTCTGATTCACCGCCTTTGATTCGCCACCTCTGATTCACCATATCTGATTCCCCGCCTCTGTTTCCCCGCCTCTGATTCCCCGCCTCTGATTCCCCATATCTCATTCCCCGCCTCTGAATCCCCATCTCTGATTCCCGGACTCTGATTCCCCACCTCTGATTTCCGGCCTCTTATTCCCGGCATCTGATTCCGGCCTCTGATTCCCGGCCTCTGATACCCTGCTTCTGATTCTGATTCCCTGCCTTTGATTCCCCATCTCTGATTCCGCACATCTGATTCCCTGCCTCTGATTCCCCATCTCTGATTCCCCATATCTGATTCCCCGCCTCTGATTCCCTGCCTCTGTTTCCCAATATCTAAGTCCCCGCCTCTGATTCCCCAACTCTGATTCCCCACCTCTGATTCCCCAGCTCTGATTCCCCGCCTCTGATTCCCCGCATCTGATTCCCTGCATCTGATTCCAAGCCTCTGATTCCCTGCCTCTGATTCCCAACCTCTGATTCCCCACCTCTGATTCCCCATATCTGATTCCCAGCCTCTGTTTCCCCGCCTCTGATTCCCCGCCTCTGTTTCCCCATATCTGATTCCCGGCCTCTGATTCCCCGCCTCTGTTTCCCCGCCTCTGATTCCCCGCATCTGTTTCCCCATATCTGAACCCCGCCTCTATTTGCCCGCCTCTGATTCATCGCCTCTGTTTCCCCATATCTGATTCCCCGCCTCTGAATCCCCAACTCTGATTCCCTGCCTCTAATTTCCCAGCTCTGATTCCCCGCCTCTGATTCCCCGCGTCTGATTACCGGCCTCTGATTCCCCGCCTCTGATTCCCCACCTCTGATTCCCAATATCTGATTCCCCGCTTCTGATTCCCCACCTCTGATTCCCCGCCTCTGATTCGCCAGCTATGATTCCCCGCCTCATATTCCCCGCGTCTGATTCCCTGCATCTGATTCCCTGCCTCTGATTCCACATCTCTGATTCACCACCTCTGATTCCCCGCGTCTGATTCCCTGCCTCTGATTCCCCATCTCTGATTCCCCATCTCTGATTCCCCAATTCTGATTCCCCTCCTCTGATTCCCCGTGTTTGATTCCCTGCCTCTGATTCCCGGCCTCTGATTCCCCATCTCTGATTCACCGCCTTTGATTCGCCACCTCTGATTCGCCATATCTGATTCCCCGCCTCTGTTTCCCCGCTTCTGATTCCCCGCCTCTGATTCCCCATATCTCATTCCCCGCCTCTGAATCCCCATCTCTGATTCCCGGACTCTGAATCCCCACCTCTGATTTCCGGCCTCTTATTCCCGGCATCTGATTCCGGCCTCTGATTCCCGGCCTGTGATTCCCTGCTTCTGATTCTGATTCCCTGCCTTTGATTCCCCATCTCTGATTCCGCACATCTGATTCCCTGCTTCTGATTCCCCATCTCTGATTCCGCACATCTGATTCCCTGCCTCTGATTCCCCGCCTCTGAATCCCCGTGTCTGATACCCAGCCTCTGATACCCCACCCCTGATTCCCCACCTCTGATTCCCCATATCTGATTCCCCGCCTCTCTTTCCGTGCCTCTAATTCCCCGCCTCTGATTCTCCATATCTGATTCCCCGCCTCCGATTCCCCAACTCTGATTTCCCCACCTCTGATTCCCCAGCTCTGTTTCCCCGCCTCTGATTCCCCGCCTCTGTTTCCCCATATCTAATTCCACGCCTCTGATTCCCAAACTCTGATTCCCCGCCTCTGATTCCCCAGCTCTGATTCCCCGCCTCTGATTCCCCACATCTGATTCCCTTCCTCTGATTCCCCGCCTCTGATTCCCTGCCTCTGATTCCCCAGCTCTGATTCCCCGTGTTTGATTCCCCGCCTCTGAATCCCCATCTCTGATTCCCGGCCTCTGATTGCCGGCCTCTGATTCCCGGCCTCTGATTCCCGGCCTCTGATTCCCGGCCTCTGATTCCCCGCCTCTGATTCCCCGCCTCTGATTCGCTGCCTCTGATTCCCCATCTCTGATTCTGCACATCTGATTCCCTGCCTCTGATTCCCCGCCTCTGACTCCCCGCCTCTGATTCCCTGCCTCTGTTTCCCATCCTCTGATTCCCCACCTCTGATTCCCCATATCTGATTCCCCGCCTCTGTTTCCCCATATCTGATTCCCCGCCTCTGATTCCCCAACTCTGATTCCCCGCCTCTGATTCCCCAGCTCTGATTCCCCGCCTCTGATTCCCCGTGTTTGATTCCCTGCCTCTGATTCCCCGCCTCTGATTCACCATCTCTGATTCACCGCCTTTCATTCGCCACCCTGATTCCCCATATCAGATTCCCCGCCTCTGTTTCCCCGCCTCTGATACCCCGCCTCTGATTCCCCATATTTCATTCCCCGCCTCTGATTCCCCATCTCTGATTCCCGGACTCTGATTCCTTGCCTCTTATTCCCGGCATCTGATTCCCGGCCTCTGATCCCGGCCTCTGATTCCCCGCTTCTGATTCTGATCCCTGCCTCTGATTCACCATCTCTGATTCCGCACATCTGATTCCCTGCCTCTGATTCCCCACCTCTGATTCCCCATATCTGATTCCCCGCCTCTGTTCCCCGCCTCTAATTCCCCGCCTCTGTTTCCCCATATCTATTTCCCCGCCTCTGATTCCCCGCCTCTGATTCCCCAGCTCTGATTCCCCGCCTCTGAATCCCCAACTCTGATTCCCTGCCTCTGATTCCCCAGCTCTGATTCCCCGCCTCTGATTCCCCAGCTCTGATTCCCTGCCTCTGTTTCGCAACCTCTGATTCCCCACCTCTGATTCCCCATATATGATTCCCCACCTCTGTTTCCCTGCCTCTGATTCCCAGCCTCTGTTTCCCCATATCTGATTCCCCGCCTCTGATTCCCCAACTCTGATTCCCCGCCTCTGATTCCCCAGCTCTGATTCCCCACCTATGATTCCCCGTGTTTGATTCACTGCCTCTGAATCCCCGCCTCTGATTCCCCATCTCTGATTCACCGCCTTTCATTCGCCACCTCTGATTCCCCATATCAGATTCCCCGCCTCTGTTTCCCCGCCTCTGATTCCCCTCCTCTGTTTCCCCATATCTGATTCCCCGCCTCTGATTCCCCAACTCTGATTCCCCGCCTCTGATTCCCCAGCTCTGATTCCCCGCCTTTGATTCCCCCCGTCTGATTCCCAGCCTCTGAGTCCCCGTGTCTGATATCCTGCCTCTGATTCCCCGCCTCTGATTCCCCATCTCTGATTCACAGCCGCTGATTCCCCACCTCTGATTCCCCATCTCTGATTCCGCACATCTGATTCCCTGCCTCTGATTCCCCGACTCTGATCCCCACCTCTGATTCCCCAGCTCTGATTCCCCGCCTCTGATTCCCCAACTCTGATTCCCCGCCTCTGATTCCCCAGCTCTGATTCCCCACCTATGATTCCCCGTGTTTGATTCACTGCCTCTGATTCCCCGCCTCTGATTCCCCATCTCTGATTCACCGCCTTTCATTCGCCACCTCTGATTCCCCATATCAGATTCCCCGCCTCTGTTTCCCCGCCTCTGATTCCCCTCCTCTGTTTCCCCATATCTGATTCCCCGCCTCTGATTCCCCAACTCTGATTCCCCGCCTCTGATTCCCCAGCTCTGATTCCCCGCCTTTGATTCCCCCCGTCTGATTCCCAGCCTCTGAGTCCCCGTGTCTGATTTCCTGCCTCTGATTCCCCGCCTCTGATTCCCCATCTCTGATTCACAGCCGCTGATTCCCCACCTCTGATTCCCCATCTCTGATTCCGCACATCTGATTCCCTGCCTCTGATTCCCCGACTCTGATCCCCACCTCTGATTCCCCAGCTCTGATTCCCCGCCTCTGATTCCCCAACTCTGATTCCCCGCCTCTGATTCCCCAGCTCTGATTCCCCGCCTCTGATTCCCCGTGTTTGATTCCCTGCCTCTGATTCCCCGCCTCTGATTCCCCATCTCTGATTCAACGCCTTTGATTCGCCACCTCTGATTCCCCATATCTGATTCCTCGCCTCTGTTTCCCCGCCTCTGATTCCCCTCCTCTGATTCCCCATATCTCATTCCCCGCCTCTGATTCCCCATCTCTGATTCCCGGACTCTGATTCCGCACCTCTGATTCCCAATATCTGATTCCCCGCCTCTGATTCCCCACCTCTGATTCCCCGCCTCTGATTCGCCAGCTATGATTCCCCGCCTCTTATTCCCCGCGTCTGATTCCCTGCCTCTGATTCCCCGCCTCTGATTCCACATCTCTGATTCACCACCTCTGATTCCCCGCGTCTGATTCCCTGCCTCTGATTCCCCATCTCTGATTCCCCATCTCTGATTCCCCAATTCTGATTCCCCTCCTCTGATTCCCCGTGTTTCATTCCCTGCCTCTGATTCCCGGCCTCTGATTCCCCATCTCTGATTCACCGCCTTTGATTCGCCACCTCTGATTCGCCATATCTGATTCCCCGCCTCTGTTTCCCCGCCTCTGATTCCCCGCCTCTGATTCCCCATATCTCATTCCCCGCCTCTGAATCCCCATCTCTGATTCCCGGACTCTGATTCCCCACCTCTGATTTCCGGCCTCTTATTCCCGGCATCTGATTCCGGCCTCTGATTCCCGGCCTCTGATTCCCTGCTTCTGATTCTGATTCCCTGCCTTTGATTCCCCATCTCTGATTCCGCACATCTGATTCCCTGCCTCTGATTCCCCATCTCTGATTCCCCATATCTGATTCCCCGCCTCTGATTCCCTGCCTCTGTTTCCCAATATCTAAGTCCCCGCCTCTGATTCCCCAACTCTGATTCCCCACCTCTGATTCCCCAGCTCTGATTCCCCGCCTCTGATTCCCAACCTCTGATTCCCCACCTCTGATTCCCCATATCTGATTCCCAGCGTCTGTTTCCCCGCCTCTGATTCCCCGCCTCTGATTCCCCAACTCTGATTCCCCGCCTCTGATTCCCCAGCTCTGATTCCCCACCTATGATACCCCGTGTTTGATTCACTGCCTCTGATTCCCCGCCTCTGATTCCCCATCTCTGATTCACCGCCTTTCATTCGCCACCTCTGATTCCCCGTATCAGATTCCCCGCCTCTGTTTCCCCGCCTCTGATTCCCCTCCTCTGTTTCCCCATATCTGATTCCCCGCCTCTGATTCCCCAACTCTGATTCCCCGCCTCTGATTCCCCAGCTCTGATTCCCCGCCTTTGATTCCCCCCGTCTGATTCCCAGCCTCTGAGTCCCCGTGTCTGATTTCCTGCCTCTGATTCCCCGCCTCTGATTCCCCATCTCTGATTCACAGCCGCTGATTCCCCACCTCTGATTCCCCATCTCTGATTCCGCACATCTGATTCCCTGCCTCTGATTCCCCGACTCTGATCCCCACCTCTGATTCCCCAGCTCTGATTCCCCGCCTCTGATTCCCCAACTCTGATTCCCCGCCTCTGATTCCCCAGCTCTGATTCCCCGCCTCTGATTCCCGGTGTTTGATTCCCTGCCTCTGATTCCCCGCCTCTGATTCCCCATCTCTGATTCAACGCCTTTGATTCGCCACCTCTGATTCCCCATATCTGATTCCTCGCCTCTGTTTCCCCGCCTCTGATTCCCCTCCTCTGATTCCCCATATCTCATTCCCCGCCTCTGATTCCCCATCTCTGATTCCCGGACTCTGATTCCCCACCTCTGATTCCCGGCCTCTTATTCCCGGCATCTGATTCCGGCCTCTGATTCCCGGCCTCTGATTCCCTGCTTCTGATTCCCCATCTCTGATTCCGCAAATCTAATTCCCTGCCTCTGATTCCCCACCTCTGATTCCCCATATCTGAACCCCGCCTCTATTTGCCCGCCTCTGATTCCCCGCCTCTGTTTCCCCATATCTGATTCCCCGCCTCTGAATCCCCAACTCTGATTCCCTGCCTCTAATTTCCCAGCTCTGATTCCCCGCCTCTGATTCCCCGCGTCTGATTACCGGCCTCTGATTCCCCGCCTCTGATTCCCCATCTCTGATTCACAACCTCTGATTCCCCACCTCTGATACCCCATATCTGATTCCCCGCCTCTGTTTCCCCGCCTCTGATTCCGCACCTCTGATTCCCAATATCTGATTCCCCGCCTCTGATTCCCCACCTCTGATTCCCCGCCTCTGATTCGCCAGCTATGATTCCCCGCCTCTTATTCCCCGCGTCTGATTCCCTGCCTCTGATTCCCCGCCTCTGATTCCACATCTCTGATTCACCACCTCTGATTCCCCGCGTCTGATTCCCTGCCTCTGATTCCCCATCTCTGATTCCCCATCTCTGATTCCCCAATTCTGATTCCCCTCCTCTGATTCCCCGTGTTTGATTCCCTGCCTCTGATTCCCGGCCTCTGATTCCCCATCTCTGATTCACCGCCTTTGATTCGCCACCTCTGATTCGCCATATCTGATTCCCCGCCTCTGTTTCCCCGCCTCTGATTCCCCGCCTCTGATTCCCCATATCTCATTCCCCGCCTCTGAATCCCCATCTCTGATTCCCGGACTCTGATTCCCCACCTCTGATTTCCGGCCTCTTATTCCCGGCATCTGATTCCGGCCTCTGATTCCCGGCCTCTGATTCCCTGCTTCTGATTCTGATTCCCTGCCTTTGATTCCCCATCTCTGATTCCGCACATCTGATTCCCTGCCTCTGATTCCCCATCTCTGATTCCCCGCCTCTGATTCCCCAACTCTGATTCCCCACCTCTGATTCCCCAGCTCTGATTCCCAACCTCTGATTCCCCACCTCTGATTCCCCGTGTTTGATTCCCCGCCTCTGTTTCCCCGCCTCTGATGCCCCGCCTCTGATTCCCCAACTCTAATTCCCCGCCTCTGATTCCCCATATCTGATTCCCCGCCTCTGTTTCCCCGCCTCTGATTCCCCGCCCCTGTTTCCCCATATCAGATTCCCTGCCTCTGATTCCCCAACTTTGATTCCCAGCCTCTGATTCCCCAGCTCTGATTCCCCGCCTCTGATTCCCCGTGTTTGATTCCCTGCCTCTGATTCCCCGCCTCTGATTCCCCATCTCTGATTCACCACCTTTGATTCGCCACCTCTGATTCCCCATATCTGATTCCCCACCTCTGTTTTCCCGCCTCTGATTCCCCGCCTCTGATTCTCCATATCTCATTCCCCGCCTCTGAATCCCCATCTCTGATTCCCGGACTCTGATTCCCCACCTCTGATTCCCGGCCTCTTATTCCCAGCATCTGATTCCAGGCCTCTGATTCCCGGCCTCTGACTCCCCGCTTCTGATTCTGATTCCCTGCCTCTGATTCCCCATCTCTGATTCCGCACATCTGATTACCTGCCTCTGATTCCCCACCTCTGATTCCCCATATCTGATTCCCCGCCTCTGATTCCCCGCATCCGATTCCCCATATCTGATTCCCCGCCTCTGTTTCCCCGCCCCTGATTCCCCGCCTCTGTTTCCCCATATCTGATTCCCCGCCTCTGATTCCCAACTATGATTCCCGCCTCTGATTCCCCAGCTCTGATTCCCTGCCTCTGATTCCCCGCGTTCTATTCCCTGCCTCTGATTCCCCGCCTGTGATTCCCCATCTCTGATAAACCACCTCTGATTCCCCACCACTGATTCCCCATATCTAATTCCCCGCCTCTGTTTGCCCGCCTCTGATTCCCCACCTCTGATTCCCCATATCTAATTCCCCGCCTCTGTTTGCCCACCTCTGATTCCCCGCCTCTGTTTCCCCATATCTGATTCCCCGCCTCTGAATCCCCAACTCTGATTCCCTGCCTCTGATTCGCCAGCTCTGATTCCCCGCCTTTGATTCCCCCGTCTGATTCCCAGCCTCTGAAACCCCGTGTCTGATTTCTTGCCTCTGATTCCCCGCCTCTGATTCCCCATCTCTGATTCACAGCCTCTGATTCCCCACCTCTGATTCCCCATCTCTGATTCCGCACATCTGATTCCCTGCCTCTGATTCCCCGACTCTGATCCCCACCTCTGATTCCCCAGCTCTGATTCCCCGCCTCTGATTCCCCAACTCTGATTCCCCGCCTCTGATTCCCCAGCTCTGATTCCCCGCCTCTGATTCCCCGTGTTTGATTCCCTGCCTCTGATTCCACGCCTCTGATTCCCCATCTCTGATTCATCGCCTTTGATTCGCCACCTCTGATTCCCCATATCTGATTCCTCGCCTCTGTTTCCCCGCCTCTGATTCCCCGCCTCTGATTCCCCATATCTCATTCCCCGCCTCTGATTCCCCATCTCTGATTCCCGGACTCTGATTCCCCACCTCTGATTCCCGGCCTCTTATTCCCGGCATCTGATTCCGGCCTCTGATTCCCCACCTCTGATTCCCCATATCTGATTCCCCACCTCTGTTTCCCGGCCTCTGATTCCCCGCTTCTGATTCTGAATCCCTGCCTCTGATTCCCCATCTCTGATTCCGCACATCTGATTCCCTGCCTCTCATTCCCCACCTCTGATTCCCCATATCTGATTTCCCGCCTCTGTTTCCCCGCCTCTGATTCCCCGCCTCTGTTTCCCCATATCTAATTCCCAACCTCTGATGCCCCAACTCTGATTCCCTGCCTCTGATTCCCCGCGTTCTATTCCCTGCCTCTGATTCCCCGCCTGTGATTCCCCATCTCTGATTCACCACCTCTGATTCCCCACCTCTGATTCCCCATATCTAATTCCCCGCCTCTGTTTGCCCGACTCTGATTCCCCGCCTCTGTTTCCCCATATCTGATTCCCCGCCTCTGAATCCCCAACTCTGATTCCCTGCCTCTGATTCCCCAGCTCTGATTCCCCGCCTTTGATTCCCCCGTCTGATTCCCAGCCTCTGAAACCCCGTGTCTGATTTCTTGCCTCTGATTCCCCGCCTCTGATTCCCCATCTCTGATTCACAGCCTCTGATTCCCCACCTCTGATTCCCCATCTCTGATTCCGCACATCTGATTCCCTGCCTCTGATTCCACGACTCTGATCCCCACCTCTGATTCCCCAGCTCTGATTCCCCGCCTCTGATTCCCCAACTCTGATTCCACGCCTCTGATTCCCCAGCTCTGATTCCCCGCCTCTGATTCCCCGTGTTTGATCCCCTGCCTCTGATTCCCCGACTCTGATCCCCACCTCTGATTCCGCAGCTCTGATTCCCCGCCTCTGATTCCCCAACTCTGATTCCCCGCCTCTGATTCCCCAACTCTGATTCCCTGCCTCTGATTCCCCAGCTTCATTCCCCGCCTTTGATTCCCCCCGTCTGATTCCCAGCCTCTGAATCCCCGTGTCTGATAACCTGCCTCTGATTCCCCGCCTCTGATTCCCCATCTCAGATTCACCGCCTCTGATTCCCCACCTCTGATTCCCCATCTCTGATTCCGCACATCCGACTCCCTGCCTCTGATTCCCCGACTCTGATTCCCCACCTCTGATTCCCCAGCTCTGATTCCCCGCCTCTGATTCCCCAACTCTGATTCCCCGCCTCTGAATCCACAGCTCTGATTCCCCGCCTCTGATTCCCCGTGTTTGATCCCCTGCCTCTGATTCCCCGCCTCTGATTCCCCATCTCTGATTCACCGCCTTTGATTCGCCACCTCTGATTCCCCATCTCTGATTCACCGCCTTTGATTCGCCACCTCTGATTCCCCATATCTGATTACCCGCCTCTGATTCCCCATATCTCATTCCCCGCCTCTGATTCGCCAGCTATGATTCCCCGCCTCTGATTCCCCGCGTCTGATTCCCTACCTCTGATTCCCCGCCTCTGATTCCACATCTCTGATTCACCACCTCTGATTCCACGCGTCTGATTCCCCGCCTCTGATTCCCCATCTCTGATTCCCCATCTCTGATTCCCCAATTCTGATTCCCCGCCTCTGATTCCCCAGCTCTGATTCCTCGCCTCTGATTCCCTTCCTTTGATTCCCAACCTCTGATTCCCCAACTCTGATTTCCCATATTGATTCCCTGCGTCTGATTCACCACCTCTGATTTCCCACATTGATTCCCTGCGTCTGATTCCCCGCCTCTGATTCCCCAACTCTGATTCCCCGCCTCTGATTCCCCAGCTCTGATTCCCCGCATCTGATTCCCCGTGTTTGATTCCCTGCCTCTGATTCCCCACCTCTGATTCCCCATATCTGATTCCCCGCCTCTGTTTCCCCACCTTTGATTCCCCGCCTCTGTTTCCCAATATCTAAGTCCCCGCCTCTGATTCCCCAACTCTGATTCCCCACCTCTGATTCCCCAACTCTGATTCCCCGCCTCTGATTCCCCAGCTCTGATTCCCCGCCTCTGATTCCCCGTGTTTGATCCCCTGCCTCTGATTCCCCGCCTCTGATTCCCCATCTCTGATTCACCGCCTTTGATTCGCCACCTCTGATTCCCCATATCTGATTCCTCGCCTCTGTTTCCCCGCCTCTGATTCCCCGCCTCTGATTCCCCATATCTCATTCCCCGCCTCTGATTCCCCATCTCTGATTCCCGGACTCTGATTCCCCACCTCTGATTCACGGCCTCTTATTCCCGGCATCTGATTCCGGCCTCTGATTCCCGGCCTCTGATTCCCTGCTTCTGATTCCCCATCTCTGATTCCGCAAATCTAATTCCCTGCCACTGATTCCCCACCTCTGATTCCCCATATCTGATTCCCCGCCTCTGTTTCCCCGCCTCTGATTCCCCGCCTCTGTTTCCCCATATCTAAGTCCCCGCCTCTGATTCCCCAACTTTGATTCCCCACCTCTGATTCCCCAGCTCTGATTCCCCGCCTCTGATTCCCCGCATCTGATTCCATGCATCTGATTCCCAGCCTCTGATTCCCAGCCTCTGATTCCCAACCTCTGATTCCCCACCTCTGATTCCCCAGATCTGATTCCACGCCTCTGTTTCCCCGCCTCTGATTCCCCGCCTCTGTTTCCCCATATCTGATCCCCGCCTCTATTTGCCCGCATCTGATTCCCCGCCTCTGTTTCCCCATATCTGATTCCCCGCCTCTGAATCCCCAACTCTGATTCCCTGCCTCTAATTTCCCAGCTCTGATTCCCCGCCTCTGATTCCCCGCGTCTGATTACCGGCCTCTGATTCCCCGCCTCTGATTCCCCATCTCTGATTCACAACCTCTGATTCCCCACCTCTGATACCCCATATCTGATTCCCCGCCTCTGTTTCCCCGCCTCTGATTCCCCACCTCTGATTCCCAATATCTGATTCCCCGCCTCTGATTCCCCACCTCTGATTCCCCGCCTCTGATTCGCCAGCTATGATTCCCCGCCTCTGATTCCCCGTGTTTGATTCTCTGCCTCTGATTTCCGGCCTCTGATTCCCCAACTCTGATTCACTGCCTTTGATTCGCCACCTCTGATTCCCCATATCTGATTCCCCGCCTCTGTTTCCCCGCCTCTGATTCCCCGCCTCTGATTCCCCATATCTCATTCCCCGCCTCTGAACCCCCATCTCTGATTCCCGGACTCTGATTCCCCACCTCTGATTCCCTGCTACTGATTTTGATTCCCTGCCTTTGATTCCCCATCTCTGATTCCGCACATCTGATTCCCTGCCTCTGATTCCCCATCTCTGATTCCCCATATCTGATTCCCCGCTTCTGTTTCCCCGCCTCTGATTCCCCGCCTCTGTTTCCCAATATCTAAGTCCCCGCCTCTGATTCCACAACTCTAATTCCCCACCTCTGATTCCCCAGCTCTGATTCCCCGCCTCTGATTCCCCGCATCTGATTCCCTGCATCTGATTCCAAGCCTCTTATTCCCTGCCTCTGATTCCCAACCTCTGATTCCCCACCTCTGATTCCCCATATCTGATTCCCAGCCTCTGTTTCCCCGCCTCTGATTCCCCGCCTCTGTTTCCCCATATCTGATTCCCGGCCTCTGGTTCCCCGCCTCTGATTCCCCGCCTCTGATTCCCTGCCTCTGATTCCCCATCTCCGATTCCGCACATCTGATTCCCTGCCTCTGATTCCCCGCCTCTGATTCCCCGCCTCTGATTCCCTGCCTCTGATTCCCAACCTCTGATTCCCCACCTCTGATTCCCCGTGTTTGATTCCCCGTCTCTGTTTCCCCGCCTCTGATTCCCCGCCTCTGATTCCCCAACTCTAATTCCCCGCCTCTGATTCCCCATATCTGATTCCCCGCCTCTGTTTCCCCGCCTCTGATTCCCCACCCCTGTTTCCCCATATCTGATTCCCTGCCTCTGATTCCCCGCCTCTGATTCCCCATATCTCATTCCCCGCCTCTGAATCCCCATCTCTGATTCCCGGACTCTGATTCCCCACCTCTGATTCCCTGCTACTGATTTTGATTCCCTGCCTTTGATCCCCCATCTCTGATTCCGCACATCTGATTCCCTGCCTCTGATTCCCCATCTCTGATTCCCCATATCTGATTCCCCGCTTCTGTTTCCCCGCCTCTGATTCCCCGCCTCTGTTTCCCAATATCTAAGTCCCCGCCTCTGATTCCACAACTCTAATTCCCCACCTCTGATTCCCCAGCTCTGATTCCCCGCCTCTGATTCCCCGCATCTGATTCCCTGCATCTGATTCCAAGCCTCTTATTCCCTGCCTCTGATTCCCAACCTCTGATTCCCCACCTCTGATTCCCCATATCTGATTCCCAGCCTCTGTTTCCCCGCCTCTGATTCCCCGCCTCTGTTTCCCCATATCTGATTCCCGGCCTCTGGTTCCCCGCCTCTGATTCCCCGCCTCTGATTCCCTGCCTCTGATTCCCCATCTCCGATTCCGCACATCTGATTCCCTGCCTCTGATTCCCCGCCTCTGATTCCCCGCCTCTGATTCCCTGCCTCTGATTCCCAACCTCTGATTCCCCACCTCTGATTCCCCGTGTTTGATTCCCCGCCTCTGTTTCCCCGCCTCTGATTCCCCGCCTCTGATTCCCCAACTCTAATTCCCCGCCTCTGATTCCCCATATCTGATTCCCCGCCTCTGTTTCCCCGCCTCTGATTCCCCACCCCTGTTTCCCCATATCTGATTCCCTGCCTCTGATTCCCCAACTTTGATTCCAGGCATCTGATTCCCCAGCTCTGATTCCCCGCCTCTGATTCCCCGCATCTGATTCCCTGCATCTGATTCCAAGCCTCTGATTCCCTGCCTCTGATTCCCAACCTCTGATTCCCCACCTCTGATTCCCCATATCTGATCCCCAGCCTCTGTTTCCCCGCCTCTGTTTCCCCATATCTGATTCCCGGCCTCTGATTCCCCGCCTCTGATTCCCCGCCTCTGATTCCCTGCCTCTGATTCCCCATCTCTGATTCCGCACATCTGATTCCCTGCCTCTGATTCCCCGCCTCTGATTCCCCGCCTCTGATTCCCTGCATCTGATTCCCAACCTCTGATTCCCCACCTCTGATTCCCCGTGTTTGATTCCCCGCCTCTGTTTCCCCGCCTCTGATTCCCCGCCTCTGATTCCCCAACTCTAATTCCCCGCCTCTGATTCCCCATATCTGATTCCCTGCCTCTTTTTCCCCGCCTCTGATTCCCCGCCCCTGTTTCCCCATATCTGATTCCCTGCCTCTGATTCCCCAACTTTGATTCCCAGCCTCTGATTCCCCAGCTCTGATTCCCCGCCTCTGATTCCCCGTGTTTGATTCCCTGCCTCTGATTCCCCGCCTCTGATTCCCCAACTCTAATTCCCCGCCTCTGATTCCCCATATCTGATTCCCTGCCTCTGTTTCCCCGCCTCTGATTCCCCGCCTCTGTTTCCCCGCCTCTGATTCCCCACCTCTGGTTCCCAATATCTGATTCCCCGCCTCTGATTCCCCACCTCTGATTCCCCACCTCTGATTCGCCAGCTATGATTCCCCGCCTCCTATTCCCCGCGTCTGATTCCCTGCCTCTGATTCCCCGCCTCTGATTCCACATCTCTGATTCACCACCTCTGATTCCCCGCGTCTGATTCCCTGCCTCTGATTCCCCATCTCTGATTCCCCATCTCTGATTCCCCAATTCTGATTCCCATCCTCTGATTCCCCGTGTTTGATTCCCAGCCTCTGATTCCCGGCCTCTGATTCCCCATCTCTGATTCACCGCCTTTGATTCGCCACCTCTGATTCACCATATCTGATTCCCCGCCTCTGTTTCCCCTCCTCTGATTCCCCGCCTCTGATTCCCCATATCTCATTCCCCGCCTCTGAATCCCCATCTCTGATTCCCGGACTCTGATTCCCAACCTCTGATTTCCGGCCTCTTATTCCCGGCATCTGATTCCGGCCTCTGATTCCCGGCCTCTGATACCCTGCTTCTGATTCTGATTCCCTGCCTTTGATTCCCCATCTCTGATTCCGCACATCTGATTCCCTGCCTCTGATTCCCCATCTCTGATTCCCCATATCTGATTCCCCGCCTCTGATTCCCTGCCTCTGTTTCCCAATATCTAAGTCCCCGCCTCTGATTCCCCAACTCTGATTCCCCACCTCTGATTCCCCAGCTCTGATTCCCCGCCTCTGATTCCCCGCATCTGATTCCCTGCATCTGATTCCAAGCCTCTGATTCCCTGCCTCTGATTCCCAACCTCTGATTCCCCACCTCTGATTCCCCATATCTGATTCCCAGCCTCTGTTTCCCCGCCTCTGATTCCCCGCCTCTGTTTCCCCATATCTGATTCCCGGCCTCTGATTCCCCGCCTCTGTTTCCCCGCCTCTGATTCCCCGCATCTGTTTCCCCATATCTGAACCCCGCCTCTATTTGCCCGCCTCTGATTCATCGCCTCTGTTTCCCCATATCTGATTCCCCGCCTCTGAATCCCCAACTCTGATTCCCTGCCTCTAATTTCCCAGCTCTGATTCCCCGCCTCTGATTCCCCGCGTCTGATTACCGGCCTCTGATTCCCCGCCTCTGATTCCCCATCTCTGATTCACAACCTCTGATTCCCCACCTCTGATACCCCATATCTGATTCCCCGCCTCTGTTTCCCCGCCTCTGATTCCCCACCTCTGATTCCCAATATCTGATTCCCCGCTTCTGATTCCCCACCTCTGATTCCCCGCCTCTGATTCGCCAGCTATGATTCCCCGCCTCATATTCCCCGCGTCTGATTCCCTGCATCTGATTCCCCGCCTCTGATTCCACATCTCTGATTCACCACCTCTGATTCCCCGCGTCTGATTCCCTGCCTCTGATTCCCCATCTCTGATTCCCCATCTCTGATTCCCCAATTCTGATTCCCCTCCTCTGATTCCCCGTGTTTGATTCCCTGCCTCTGATTCCCGGCCTCTGATTCCCCATCTCTGATTCACCGCCTTTGATTTGCCACCTCTGATTCGCCATATCTGATTCCCCGCCTCTGTTTCCCCGCTTCTGATTCCCCGCCTCTGATTCCCCATATCTCATTCCCCGCCTCTGAATCCCCATCTCTGATTCCCGGACTCTGAATCCCCACCTCTGATTTCCGGCCTCTTATTCCCGGCATCTGATTCCGGCCTCTGATTCCCGGCCTGTGATTCCCTGCTTCTGATTCTGATTCCCTGCCTTTGATTCCCCATCTCTGATTCCGCACATCTGATTCCCTGCTTCTGATTCCCCATCTCTGATTCCGCACATCTGATTCCCTGCCTCTGATTCCCCGCCTCTGAATCCCCGTGTCTGATACCCAGCCTCTGATACCCCACCCCTGATTCCCCACCTCTGATTCCCCGCCTCTCTTTCCGTGCCTCTAATTCCCCGCCTCTGATTCTCCATATCTGATTCCCCGCCTCCGATTCCCCAACTCTGATTTCCCCACCTCTGATTCCCCAGCTCTGTTTCCCCGCCTCTGATTCCCCGCCTCTGTTTCCCCATATCTAATTCCACGCCTCTGATTCCCAAACTCTGATTCCCCGCCTCTGATTCCCCAGCTCTGATTCCCCGCCTCTGATTCCCCACATCTGATTCCCTTCCTCTGATTCCCCGCCTCTGATTCCCTGCCTCTGATTCCCCAGCTCTGATTCCCCGTGTTTGATTCCCCGCCTCTGAATCCCCATCTCTGATTCCCGGCCTCTGATTGCCGGCCTCTGATTCCCGGCCTCTGATTCCCGGCCTCTGATTCCCGGCCTCTGATTCCCCGCCTCTGATTCCCCGCCTCTGATTCGCTGCCTCTGATTCCCCATCTCTGATTCTGCACATCTGATTCCCTGCCTCTGATTCCCCGCCTCTGACTCCCCGCCTCTGATTCCCTGCCTCTGTTTCCCATCCTCTGATTCCCCACCTCTGATTCCCCATATCTGATTCCCCGCCTCTGTTTCCCCATATCTGATTCCCCGCCTCTGATTCCCCAACTCTGATTCCCCGCCTCTGATTCCCCAGCTCTGATTCCCCGCCTCTGATTCCCCGTGTTTGATTCCCTGCCTCTGATTCCCCGCCTCTGATTCACCATCTCTGATTCACCGCCTTTCATTCGCCACCCTGATTCCCCATATCAGATTCCCCGCCTCTGTTTCCCCGCCTCTGATACCCCGCCTCTGATTCCCCATATTTCATTCCCCGCCTCTGATTCCCCATCTCTGATTCCCGGACTCTGATTCCTTGCCTCTTATTCCCGGCATCTGATTCCCGGCCTCTGATCCCGGCCTCTGATTCCCCGCTTCTGATTCTGATCCCTGCCTCTGATTCCCCATCTCTGATTCCGCACATCTGATTCCCTGCCTCTGATTCCCCACCTCTGATTCCCCATATCTGATTCCCCGCCTCTGTTCCCCGCCTCTAATTCCCCGCCTCTGTTTCCCCATATCTATTTCCCCGCCTCTGATTCCCCGCCTCTGATTCCCCAGCTCTGATTCCCCGCCTCTGAATCCCCAACTCTGATTCCCTGCCTCTGATTCCCCAGCTCTGATTCCCCGCCTCTGATTCCCCAGCTCTGATTCCCTGCCTCTGTTTCGCAACCTCTGATTCCCCACCTCTGATTCCCCATATATGATTCCCCACCTCTGTTTCCCTGCCTCTGATTCCCAGCCTCTGTTTCCCCATATCTGATTCCCCGCCTCTGATTCCCCAACTCTGATTCCCCGCCTCTGATTCCCCAGCTCTGATTCCCCACCTATGATTCCCCGTGTTTGATTCACTGCCTCTGATTCCCCGCCTCTGATTCCCCATCTCTGATTCACCGCCTTTCATTCGCCACCTCTGATTCCCCATATCAGATTCCCCGCCTCTGTTTCCCCGCCTCTGATTCCCCTCCTCTGTTTCCCCATATCTGATTCCCCGCCTCTGATTCCCCAACTCTGATTCCCCGCCTCTGATTCCCCAGCTCTGATTCCCCGCCTTTGATTCCCCCCGTCTGATTCCCAGCCTCTGAGTCCCCGTGTCTGATTTCCTGCCTCTGATTCCCCGCCTCTGATTCCCCATCTCTGATTCACAGCCGCTGATTCCCCACCTCTGATTCCCCATCTCTGATTCCGCACATCTGATTCCCTGCCTCTGATTCCCCGACTCTGATCCCCACCTCTGATTCCCCAGCTCTGATTCCCCGCCTCTGATTCCCCAACTCTGATTCCCCGCCTCTGATTCCCCAGCTCTGATTCCCCGCCTCTGATTCCCCGTGTTTGATTCCCTGCCTCTGATTCCCCGCCTCTGATTCCCCATCTCTGATTCAACGCCTTTGATTCGCCACCTCTGATTCCCCATATCTGATTCCTCGCCTCTGTTTCCCCGCCTCTGATTCCCCTCCTCTGATTCCCCATATCTCATTCCCCGCCTCTGATTCCCCATCTCTGATTCCCGGACTCTGATTCCCCACCTCTGATTCCCGGCCTCTTATTCCCGGCATCTGATTCCGGCCTCTGATTCCCGGCCTCTGATTCCCTGCTTCTGATTCCCCATCTCTGATTCCGCAAATCTAATTCCCTGCCTCTGATTCCCCACCTCTGATTCCCCATATCTGAACCCCGCCTCTATTTGCCCGCCTCTGATTCCCCGCCTCTGTTTCCCCATATCTGATTCCCCGCCTCTGAATCCCCAACTCTGATTCCCTGCCTCTAATTTCCCAGCTCTGATTCCCCGCCTCTGATTCACAACCTCTGATTCCCCACCTCTGATACCCCATATCTGATTCCCCGCCTCTGTTTCCCCGCCTCTGATTCCCCACCTCTGATTCCCAATATCTGATTCCCCACCTCTGATTCCCCACCTCTGATTCCCCGCCTCTGATTCGCCAGCTATGATTCCCCGCCTCTTATTCCCCGCGTCTGATTCCCTGCCTCTGATTCCCCGCCTCTGATTCCACATCTCTGATTCACCACCTCTGATTCCCCGCGTCTGATTCCCTGCCTCTGATTCCCCATCTCTGATTCCCCATCTCTGATTCCCCAATTCTGATTCCCCTCCTCTGATTCCCCGTGTTTGATTCCCTGCCTCTGATTCCCGGCCTCTGATTCCCCATCTCTGATTCACCGCCTTTGATTCGCCACCTCTGATTCGCCATATCTGATTCCCCGCCTCTGTTTCCCCGCCTCTGATTCCCCGCCTCTGATTCCCCATATCTCATTCCCCGCCTCTGAATCCCCATCTCTGATTCCCGGACTCTGATTCCCCACCTCTGATTTCCGGCCCCTTATTCCCGGCATCTGATTCCGGCCTCTGATTCCCGGCCTCTGATTCCCTGCTTCTGATTCTGATTCCCTGCCTTTGATTCCCCATCTCTGATTCCGCACATCTGATTCCCTGCCTCTGATTCCCCATCTCTGATTCCCCATATCTGATTCCCCGCCTCTGATTCCCTGCCTCTGTTTCCCAATATCTAAGTCCCCGCCTCTGATTCCCCAACTCTGATTCCCCACCTCTGATTCCCCAGCTCTGATTCCCCGCCTCTGATTCCACGCATCTGATTCCCTGCATCTGATTCCAAGCCTCTGATTCCCTGCCTCTGATTCCCAACCTCTGATTCCCCACCTCTGATTCCCCATATCTGATTCCCAGCCTCTGTTTCCCCGCCTCTGATTCCCCGCCTCTGTTTCCCCATATCTGATTCCCGGCCTCTGATTCCCCGCCTCTGATTCCCCGCCTCTGATTCCCTATCTCCGATTCCGCACATCTGATTCCCTGCCTCTGATTCCCCGCCTCTGATTCCCCGCCTCTGATTCCCTGCCTCTGATTCCCAACCTCTGATTCCCCACCTCTGATTCCCCGTGTTTGATTCCCCGCCTCTGTTTCCCCGCCTCTGATGCCCCGCCTCTGATTCCCCAACTCTAATTCCCCGCCTCTGATTCCCCATATCTGATTCCCCGCCTCTGTATCCCCGCCTCTGATTCCCCGCCTCTGTTTCCCCATATCTGATTCCCTGCCTCTGATTCCCCAACTTTGATTCCCAGCCTCTGATTCCCCAGCTCTGATTCCCCGCCTCTGATTCCCCGTGTTTGATTCCCTGCCTCTGATTCCCCGCCTCTGATTCCCCATCTCTGATTCACCACCTTTGATTCGCCACCTCTGATTCCCCATATCTGATTCCCCACCTCTGTTTTCCCGCCTCTGATTCCCCGCCTCTGATTCTCCATATCTCATTCCCCGCCTCTGAATCCCCATCTCTTATTCCCGGACTCTGATTCCCCACCTCTGATTCCCGGCCTCTTATTCCCAGCATCTGATTCCAGGCCTCTGATTCCCGGCCTCTGACTCCCCGCTTCTGATTCTAATTCCCTGCCTCTGATTCCCCATCTCTGATTCCGCACATCTGATTACCTGCCTCTGATTCCCCACCTCTGATTCCCCATATCTGATTCCCCGCCTCTGATTCCCCGCATCCGATTCCCCATATCTGATTCCCCGCCTCTGTTTCCCCGCCCCTGATTCCCCGCCTCTGTTTCCCAATATCTGATTCCCCGCCTCTGATTCCCAACTATGATTCCCCGCCTCTGATTCCCCAGCTCTGATTTCCTGCCTCTGATTCCCCGCGTTCTATTCCCTGCCTCTGATTCCCCGCCTGTGATTCCCCATCTCTGATTCCCCGCCTCTGATTCCCCGTGTTTGATTCCCTGCCTCTGATTCCCCAACTCTGATTTCCCATATTGATTCCCTGCGTCTGATTCCCCACCTCTGATTTCCCACATTGATTCCCTGCGTCTGCTTCCCCGCCTCTGATTCCCCAACTCTGATTCCCCGCCTCTGATTCCCCAGCTCTGATTCCCCGCATCTGATTCCCCGTGTTTGATTCCCTGCCTCTGATTCCCCACCTCTGATTCCCCATATCTGATTCCTCGCCTCTGTTTCCCCGCCTCTGATTCCCCGCCTCTGATTCCCCGTGTTTGATTCCCTGCCTCTGATTCCCCGCCTCTGATTCACCATCTCTGATTCACCGCCTTTCATTCGCCACCCTGATTCCCCATATCAGATTCCCCGCCTCTGTTTCCCCGCCTCTGATACCCCGCCTCTGATTCCCCATATTTCATTCCCCGCCTCCTATTCCCCATCTCTGATTCCCGGACTCTGATTCCTTGCCTCTTATTCCCGGCATCTGATTCCCGGCCTCTGATCCCGGCCTCTGATCCCGGCCTCTGATTCCCCGCTTCTGATTCTGATCCCTGCCTCTGATTCCCCATCTCTGATTCCGCACATCTGATTCCCTGCCTCTGATTCCCCACCTCTGATTCCCCATATCTGATTCCCCGCCTCTGTTCCCCGCCTCTAATTCCCCGCCTCTGTTTCCCCATATCTATTTCCCCGCCTCTGATTCCCCGCCTCTGATTCCCCAGCTCTGATTCCCCGCCTCTGAATCCCCAACTCTGATTCCCTGCCTCTGATTCCCCAGCTCTGATTCCCCGCCTCTGATTCCCCAGCTCTGATTCCCTGCCTCTGTTTCGCAACCTCTGATTCCCCACCTCTGATTCCCCATATATGATTCCCCACCTCTGTTTCCCTGCCTCTGATTCCCAGCCTCTGTTTCCCCATATCTGATTCCCCGCCTCTGATTCCCCAACTCTGATTCCCCGCCTCTGATTCCCCAGCTCTGATTCCCCACCTATGATTCCCCGTGTTTGATTCACTGCCTCTGATTCCCCGCCTCTGATTCCCCATCTCTGATTCACCGCCTTTCATTCGCCACCTCTGATTCCCCATATCAGATTCCCCGCCTCTGTTTCCCCGCCTCTGATTCCCCTCCTCTGTTTCCCCATATCTGATTCCCCGCCTCTGATTCCCCAACTCTGATTCCCCGCCTCTGATTCCCCAGCTCTGATTCCCCGCCTTTGATTCCCCCCGTCTGATTCCCAGCCTCTGAGTCCCCGTGTCTGATTTCCTGCCTCTGATTCCCCGCCTCTGATTCCCCATCTCTGATTCACAGCCGCTGATTCCCCACCTCTGATTCCCCATCTCTGATTCCGCACATCTGATTCCCTGCCTCTGATTCCCCGACTCTGATCCCCACCTCTGATTCCCCAGCTCTGATTCCCCGCCTCTGATTCCCCAACTCTGATTCCCCGCCTCTGATTCCCCAGCTCTGATTCCCCGCCTCTGATTCCCCGTGTTTGATTCCCTGCCTCTGATTCCCCGCCTCTGATTCCCCATCTCTGATTCAACGCCTTTGATTCGCCACCTCTGATTCCCCATATCTGATTCCTCGCCTCTGTTTCCCCGCCTCTGATTCCCCTCCTCTGATTCCCCATATCTCATTCCCCGCCTCTGATTCCCCATCTCTGATTCCCGGACTCTGATTCCCCACCTCTGATTCCCGGCCTCTTATTCCCGGCATCTGATTCCGGCCTCTGATTCCCGGCCTCTGATTCCCTGCTTCTGATTCCCCATCTCTGATTCCGCAAATCTAATTCCCTGCCTCTGATTCCCCACCTCTGATTCCCCATATCTGAACCCCGCCTCTATTTGCCCGCCTCTGATTCCCCGCCTCTGTTTCCCCATATCTGATTCCCCGCCTCTGAATCCCCAACTCTGATTCCCTGCCTCTAATTTCCCAGCTCTGATTCCCCGCCTCTGATTCCCCGCCTCTGATTCCCCTCCTCTGTTTCCCCATATCTGATTCCCCGCCTCTGATTCCCCAACTCTGATTCCCCGCCTCTGATTCCCCAGCTCTGATTCCCCGCCTTTGATTCCCCCCGTCTGATTCCCAGCCTCTGAGTCCCCGTGTCTGATTTCCTGCCTCTGATTCCCCGCCTCTGATTCCCCATCTCTGATTCACAGCCGCTGATTCCCCACCTCTGATTCCCCATCTCTGATTCCGCACATCTGATTCCCTGCCTCTGATTCCCCGACTCTGATCCCCACCTCTGATTCCCCAGCTCTGATTCCCCGCCTCTGATTCCCCAACTCTGATTCCCCGCCTCTGATTCCCCAGCTCTGATTCCCCGCCTCTGATTCCCCGTGTTTGATTCCCTGCCTCTGATTCCCCGCCTCTGATTCCCCATCTCTGATTCAACGCCTTTGATTCGCCACCTCTGATTCCCCATATCTGATTCCTCGCCTCTGTTTCCCCGCCTCTGATTCCCCTCCTCTGATTCCCCATATCTCATTCCCCGCCTCTGATTCCCCATCTCTGATTCCCGGACTCTGATTCCCCACCTCTGATACCCGGCCTCTTATTCCCGGCATCTAATTCCGGCCTCTGATTCCCGGCCTCTGATTCCCTGCTTCTGATTCCCCATCTCTGATTCCGCAAATCTAATTCCCTGCCTCTGATTCCCCACCTCTGATTCCCCATATCTGAACCCCACCTCTATTTGCCCGCCTCTGATTCCCCGCCTCTGTTTCCCCATATCTGATTCCCCGCCTCTGAATCCCCAACTCTGATTCCCTGCCTCTAATTTCCCAGCTCTGATTCCCCGCCTCTGATTCCCCGCGTCTGATTACCGGCCTCTGATTCCCCGCCTCTGATTCCCCATCTCTGATTCACAACCTCTGATTCCCCACCTCTGATACCCCATATCTGATTCCCCGCCTCTGTTTCCCCGCCTCTGATTCCGCACCTCTGATTCCCAATATCTGATTCCCCGCCTCTGATTCCCCACCTCTGATTCCCCGCCTCTGATTCGCCAGCTATGATTCCCCGCCTCTTATTCCCCGCGTCTGATTCCCTGCCTCTGATTCCCCGCCTCTGATTCCACATCTCTGATTCACCACCTCTGATTCCCCGCGTCTGATTCCCTGCCTCTGATTCCCCATCTCTGATTCCCCATCTCTGATTCCCCAATTCTGATTCCCCTCCTCTGATTCCCCGTGTTTGATTCCCTGCCTCTGATTCCCGGCCTCTGATTCCCCATCTCTGATTCACCGCCTTTGATTCGCCACCTCTGATTCGCCATATCTGATTCCCCGCCTCAGTTTCCCCGCCTCTGATTCCCCGCCTCTGATTCCCCATATCTCATTCCCCGCCTCTGAATCCCCATCTCTGATTCCCGGACTCTGATTCCCCACCTCTGATTTCCGGCCTCTTATTCCCGGCATCTGATTCCGGCCTCTGATTCCCGGCCTCTGATTCCCTGCTTCTGATTCTGATTCCCTGCCTTTGATTCCCCATCTCTGATTCCGCACATCTGATTCCCTGCCTCTGATTCCCCATCTCTGATTCCCCGCCTCTGATTCCCCAACTCTGATTCCCCACCTCTGATTCCCCAGCTCTGATTCCCAACCTCTGATTCCCCACCTCTGATTCCCCGTGTTTGATTCCCCGCCTCTGTTTCCCCGCCTCTGATGCCCCGCCTCTGATTCCCCAACTCTAATTCCCCGCCTCTGATTCCCCATATCTGATTCCCCGCCTCTGTTTCCCCGCCTCTGATTCCCCGCCCCTGTTTCCCCATATCAGATTCCCTGCCTCTGATTCCCCAACTTTGATTCCCAGCCTCTGATTCCCCAGCTCTGATTCCCCGCCTCTGATTCCCCGTGTTTGATTCCCTGCCTCTGATTCCCCGCCTCTGATTCCCCATCTCTGATTCACCACCTTTGATTCGCCACCTCTGATTCCCCATATCTGATTCCCCACCTCTGTTTTCCCGCCTCTGATTCCCCGCCTCTGATTCTCCATATCTCATTCCCCGCCTCTGAATCCCCATCTCTGATTCCCGGACTCTGATTCCCCACCTCTGATTCCCGGCCTCTTATTCCCAGCATCTGATTCCAGGCCTCTGATTCCCGGCCTCTGACTCCCCGCTTCTGATTCTGATTCCCTGCCTCTGATTCCCCATCTCTGATTCCGCAGATCTGATTACCTGCCTCTGATTCCCCACCTCTGATTCCCCATATCTGATTCCCCGCCTCTGATTCCCCGCATCCGATTCCCCATATCTGATTCCCCGCCTCTGTTTCCCCGCCCCTGATTCCCCGCCTCTGTTTCCCCATATCTGATTCCCCGCCTCTGATTCCCAACTATGATTCCCGCCTCTGATTCCGCAGCTCTGATTCCCTGCCTCTGATTCCCCGCGTTCTATTCCCTGCCTCTGATTCCCCGCCTGTGATTCCCCATCTCTGATAAACCACCTCTGATTCCCCACCACTGATTCCCCATATCTAATTCCCCGCCTCTGTTTGCCCGCCTCTGATTCCCCACCTCTGATTCCCCATATCTAATTCCCCGCCTCTGTTTGCCCACCTCTGATTCCCCGCCTCTGTTTCCCCATATCTGATTCCCCGCCTCTGAATCCCCAACTCTGATTCCCTGCCTCTGATTCCCCAGCTCTGATTCCCCGCCTTTGATTCCCCCGTCTGATTCCCAGCCTCTGAAACCCCGTGTCTGATTTCTTGCCTCTGATTCCCCGCCTCTGATTCCCCATCTCTGATTCACAGCCTCTGATTCCCCACCTCTGATTCCCCATCTCTGATTCCGCACATCTGATTCCCTGCCTCTGATTCCCCGACTCTGATCCCCACCTCTGATTCCCCAGCTCTGATTCCCCGCCTCTGATTCCCCAACTCTGATTCCCCGCCTCTGATTCCCCAGCTCTGATTCCCCGCCTCTGATTCCCCGTGTTTGATTCCCTGCCTCTGATTCCACGCCTCTGATTCCCCATCTCTGATTCATCGCCTTTGATTCGCCACCTCTGATTCCCCATATCTGATTCCTCGCCTCTGTTTCCCCGCCTCTGATTCCCCGCCTCTGATTCCCCATATCTCATTCCCCGCCTCTGATTCCCCATCTCTGATTCCCGGACTCTGATTCCCCACCTCTGATTCCCGGCCTCTTATTCCCGGCATCTGATTCCGGCCTCTGATTCCCCACCTCTGATTCCCCATATCTGATTCCCCACCTCTGTTTCCCGGCCTCTGATTCCCCGCTTCTGATTCTGAATCCCTGCCTCTGATTCCCCATCTCTGATTCCGCACATCTGATTCCCTGCCTCTGATTCCCCACCTCTGATTCCCCATATCTGATTTCCCGCCTCTGTTTCCCCGCCTCTGATTCCCCGCCTCTGTTTCCCCATATCTAATTCCCAACCTCTGATGCCCCAACTCTGATTCCCTGCCTCTGATTCCCCGCGTTCTATTCCCTGCCTCTGATTCCCCGCCTGTGATTCCCCGCCTCTGTTTGCCCGACTCTGATTCCCCGCCTCTGTTTCCCCATATCTGATTCCCCGCCTCTGAATCCCCAACTCTGATTCCCTGCCTCTGATTCCCCAGCTCTGATTCCCCGCCTTTGATTCCCCCGTCTGATTCCCAGCCTCTGAAACCCCGTGTCTGATTTCTTGCCTCTGATTCCCCGCCTCTGATTCCCCATCTCTGATTCACAGCCTCTGATTCCCCACCTCTGATTCCCCATCTCTGATTCCGCACATCTGATTCCCTGCCTCTGATTCCACGACTCTGATCCCCACCTCTGATTCCGCAGCTCTGATTCCCCGCCTCTGATTCCCCAACTCTGATTCCACGCCTCTGATTCCCCAGCTCTGATTCCCCGCCTCTGATTCCCCGTGTTTGATCCCCTGCCTCTGATTCCCCGACTCTGATCCCCACCTCTGATTCCGCAGCTCTGATTCCCCGCCTCTGATTCCCCAACTCTGATTCCCCGCCTCTGATTCCCCAACTCTGATTCCCTGCCTCTGATTCCCCAGCTTCATTCCCCGCCTTTGATTCCCCCCGTCTGATTCCCAGCCTCTGAATCCCCGTGTCTGATAACCTGCCTCTGATTCCCCGCCTCTGATTCCCCATCTCAGATTCACCGCCTCTGATTCCCCACCTCTGATTCCCCATCTCTGATTCCGCACATCCGACTCCCTGCCTCTGATTCCCCGACTCTGATTCCCCACCTCTGATTCCCCAGCTCTGATTCCCCGCCTCTGATTCCCCAACTCTGATTCCCCGCCTCTGAATCCACAGCTCTGATTCCCCGCCTCTGATTCCCCGTGTTTGATCCCCTGCCTCTGATTCCCCGCCTCTGATTCCCCATCTCTGATTCACCGCCTTTGATTCGCCACCTCTGATTCCCCATCTCTGATTCACCGCCTTTGATTCGCCACCTCTGATTCCCCATATCTGATTCCCCGCCTCTGATTCCCCATATCTCATTCCCCGCCTCTGATTCGCCAGCTATGATTCCCCGCCTCTGATTCCCCGCGTCTGATTCCCTGCCTCTGATTCCCCGCCTCTGATTCCACATCTCTGATTCACCACCTCTGATTCCACGCGTCTGATTCCCCGCCTCTGATTCCCCATCTCTGATTCCCCATCTCTGATTCCCCAATTCTGATTCCCCGCCTCTGATTCCCCAGCTCTGATTCCTCGCCTCTGATTCCCTTCCTTTGATTCCCAACCTCTGATTCCCCAACTCTGATTTCCCATATTGATTCCCTGCGTCTGATTCCCCACCTCTGATTTCCCACATTGATTCCCTGCGTCTGATTCCCCGCCTCTGATTCCCCAACTCTGATTCCCCGCCTCTGATTCCCCAGCTCTGATTCCCCGCATCTGATTCCCCGTGTTTGATTCCCTGCCTCTGATTCCCCACCTCTGATTCCCCATATCTGATTCCTCGCCTCTGTTTCCCCGCCTCTGATTCCCCGCCTCTGATTCCCCATATCTCATTCCCCGCCTCTGATTCCCCATCTCTGATTCCCGGACTCTGATTCCCCACCTCTGATTCCCGGCCTCTTATTCCCGGCATCTGATTCCGGCCCCCCATCTCTGATTCCCGGACTCTGAATCCCCACCTCTGATTTCCGGCCTCTTATTCCCGGCATCTGATTCCGGCCTCTGATTCCCGGCCTGTGATTCCCTGCTTCTGATTCTGATTCCCTGCCTTTGATTCCCCATCTCTGATTCCGCACATCTGATTCCCTGCTTCTGATTCCCCATCTCTGATTCCGCACATCTGATTCCCTGCCTCTGATTCCCCGCCTCTGAATCCCCGTGTCTGATACCCAGCCTCTGATACCCCACCCCTGATTCCCCACCTCTGATTCCCCATATCTGATTCCCCGCCTCTCTTTCCGTGCCTCTAATTCCCCGCCTCTGATTCCCCATATCTGATTCCCCGCCTCCGATTCCCCAACTCTGATTTCCCCACCTCTGATTCCCCAGCTCTGTTTCCCCGCCTCTGATTCCCCGCCTCTGTTTCCACATATCTAATTCCACGCCTCTGATTCCCAAACTCTGATTCCCCGCCTCTGATTCCCCAGCTCTGATTCCCCGCCTCTGATTCCCCACATCTGATTCCCTTCCTCTGATTCCCCGCCTCTGATTCCCTGCCTCTGATTCCCCAGCTCTGATTCCCCGTGTTTGATTCCCCGCCTCTGAATCCCCATCTCTGATTCCCGGCCTCTGATTGCCGGCCTCTGATTCCCGGCCTCTGATTCCCGGCCTCTGATTCCCGGCCTCTGATTCCCCGCCTCTGATTCCCCGCCTCTGATTCGCTGCCTCTGATTCCCCATCTCTGATTCGGCACATCTGATTCCCTGCCTCTGATTCCCCGCCTCTGACTCCCCGCCTCTGATTCCCTGCCTCTGTTTCCCATCCTCTGATTCCCCACCTCTGATTCCCCATATCTGATTCCCCGCCTCTGTTTCCCCATATCTGATTCCCCGCCTCTGATTCCCCAGCTCTGATTCCCCGCCTCTGATTCCCCGTGTTTGATTCCCTGCCTCTGATTCCCCGCCTCTGATTCACCATCTCTGATTCACCGCCTTTCATTCGCCACCCTGATTCCCCATATCAGATTCCCCGCCTCTGTTTCCCCGCCTCTGATACCCCGCCTCTGATTCCCCATATTTCATTCCCCGCCTCCTATTCCCCATCTCTGATTCCCGGACTCTGATTCCTTGCCTCTTATTCCCGGCATCTGATTCCCGGCCTCTGATCCCGGCCTCTGATCCCGGCCTCTGATTCCCCGCTTCTGATTCTGATCCCTGCCTCTGATTCCCCATCTCTGATTCCGCACATCTGATTCCCTGCCTCTGATTCCCCACCTCTGATTCCCCATATCTGATTCCCCGCCTCTGTTCCCCGCCTCTAATTCCCCGCCTCTGTTTCCCCATATCTATTTCCCCGCCTCTGATTCCCCGCCTCTGATTCCCCAGCTCTGATTCCCCGCCTCTGAATCCCCAACTCTGATTCCCTGCCTCTGATTCCCCAGCTCTGATTCCCCGCCTCTGATTCCCCAGCTCTGATTCCCTGCCTCTGTTTCGCAACCTCTGATTCCCCACCTCTGATTCCCCATATATGATTCCCCACCTCTGTTTCCCTGCCTCTGATTCCCAGCCTCTGTTTCCCCATATCTGATTCCCCGCCTCTGATTCCCCAACTCTGATTCCCCGCCTCTGATTCCCCAGCTCTGATTCCCCACCTATGATTCCCCGTGTTTGATTCACTGCCTCTGATTCCCCGCCTCTGATTCCCCATCTCTGATTCACCGCCTTTCATTCGCCACCTCTGATTCCCCATATCAGATTCCCCGCCTCTGTTTCCCCGCCTCTGATTCCCTTCCTCTGTTTCCCCATATCTGATTCCCCGCCTCTGATTCCCCAACTCTGATTCCCCGCCTCTGATTCCCCAGCTCTGATTCCCCGCCGTTGATTCCCCCCGTCTGATTCCCAGCCTCTGAGTCCCCGTGTCTGATTTCCTGCCTCTGATTCCCCGCCTCTGATTCCCCATCTCTGATTCACAGCCGCTGATTCCCCACCTCTGATTCCCCATCTCTGATTTCGCACATCTGATTCCCTGCCTCTGATTCCCCGACTCTGATCCCCACCTCTGATTCCCCAGCTCTGATTCCCCGCCTCTGATTCCCCAACTCTGATTCCCCGCCTCTGATTCCCCAGCTCTGATTCCCCGCCTCTGATTCCCCGTGTTTGATTCCCTGCCTCTGATTCCCCGCCTCTGATTCCCCATCTCTGATTCAACGCCTTTGATTCGCCACCTCTGATTCCCCATATCTGATTCCTCGCCTCTGTTTCCCCGCCTCTGATTCCCCTCCTCTGATTCCCCATATCTCATTCCCCGCCTCTGATTCCCCATCTCTGATTCCCGGACTCTGATTCCCCACCTCTGATTCCCGGCCTCTTATTCCCGGCATCTGATTCCGGCCTCTGATTCCCGGCCTCTGATTCCCTGCTTCTGATTCCCCATCTCTGATTCCGCAAATCTAATTCCCTGCCTCTGATTCCCCACCTCTGATTCCCCATATCTGAACCCCGCCTCCATTTGCCCGCCTCTGATTCCCCGCCTCTGTTTCCCCATATCTGATTCCCCGCCTCTGAATCCCCAACTCTGATTCCCTGCCTCTAATTTCCCAGCTCTGATTCCCCGCCTCTGATTCCCCGCGTCTGATTACCGGCCTCTGATTCCCCGCCTCTGATTCCCCATCTCTGATTCACAACCTCTGATTCCCCACCTCTGATACCCCATATCTGATTCCCCGCCTCTGTTTCCCCGCCTCTGATTCCCCACCTCTGATTCCCAATATCTGATTCCCCGCCTCTGATTCCCCACCTCTGATTCCCCGCCTCTGATTCGCCAGCTATGATTCCCCGCCTCTTATTCCCCGCGTCTGATTCCCTGCCTCTGATTCCCCGCCTCTGATTCCACATCTCTGATTCACCACCTCTGATTCCCCGCGTCTGATTCCCTGCCTCTGATTCCCCATCTCTGATTCCCCATCTCTGATTCCCCAATTCTGATTCCCCTCCTCTGATTCCCCGTGTTTGATTCCCTGCCTCTGATTCCCGGCCTCTGATTCCCCATCTCTGATTCACCGCCTTTGATTCGCCACCTCTGATTCGCCATATCTGATTCCCCGCCTCTGTTTCCCCGCCTCTGATTCCCCGCCTCTGATTCCCCATATCTCATTCCCCGCCTCTGAATCCCCATCTCTGATTCCCGGACTCTGATTCCCCACCTCTGATTTCCGGCCTCTTATTCCCGGCATCTGATTCCGGCCTCTGATTCCCGGCCTCTGATTCCCTGCTTCTGATTCTGATTCCCTGCCTTTGATTCCCCATCTCTGATTCCGCACATCTGATTCCCTGCCTCTGATTCCCCATCTCTGATTCCCCATATCTGATTCCCCGCCTCTGATTCCCTGCCTCTGTTTCCCAATATCTAAGTCCCCGCCTCTGATTCCCCAACTCTGATTCCCCACCTCTGATTCCCCAGCTCTGATTCCCCGCCTCTGATTCCCCGCATCTGATTCCCTGCATCTGATTCCAAGCCTCTGATTCCCTGCCTCTGATTCCCAACCTCTGATTCCCCACCTCTGATTCCCCATATCTGATTCCCAGCGTCTGTTTCCCCGCCTCTGATTCCCCGCCTCTGATTCCCCAACTCTGATTCCCCGCCTCTGATTCCCCAGCTCTGATTCCCCACCTATGATACCCCGTGTTTGATTCACTGCCTCTGATTCCCCGCCTCTGATTCCCCATCTCTGATTCACCGCCTTTCATTCGCCACCTCTGATTCCCCGTATCAGATTCCCCGCCTCTGTTTCCCCGCCTCTGATTCCCCTCCTCTGTTTCCCCATATCTGATTCCCCGCCTCTGATTCCCCAACTCTGATTCCCCGCCTCTGATTCCCCAGCTCTGATTCCCCGCCTTTGATTCCCCCCGTCTGATTCCCAGCCTCTGAGTCCCCGTGTCTGATTTCCTGCCTCTGATTCCCCGCCTCTGATTCCCCATCTCTGATTCACAGCCGCTGATTCCCCACCTCTGATTCCCCATCTCTGATTCCGCACATCTGATTCCCTGCCTCTGATTCCCCGACTCTGATCCCCACCTCTGATTCCCCAGCTCTGATTCCCCGCCTCTGATTCCCCAACTCTGATTCCCCGCCTCTGATTCCCCAGCTCTGATTCCCCGCCTCTGATTCCCCGTGTTTGATTCCCTGCCTCTGATTCCCCGCCTCTGATTCCCCATCTCTGATTCAACGCCTTTGATTCGCCACCTCTGATTCCCCATATCTGATTCCTCGCCTCTGTTTCCCCGCCTCTGATTCCCCTCCTCTGATTCCCCATATCTCATTCCCCGCCTCTGATTCCCCATCTCTGATTCCCGGACTCTGATTCCCCACCTCTGATTCCCGGCCTCTTATTCCCGGCATCTGATTCCGGCCTCTGATTCCCGGCCTCTGATTCCCTGCTTCTGATTCCCCATCTCTGATTCCGCAAATCTAATTCCCTGCCTCTGATTCCCCACCTCTGATTCCCCATATCTGAACCCCGCCTCTATTTGCCCGCCTCTGATTCCCCGCCTCTGTTTCCCCATATCTGATTCCCCGCCTCTGAATCCCCAACTCTGATTCCCTGCCTCTAATTTCCCAGCTCTGATTCCCCGCCTCTGATTCCCCGCGTCTGATTACCGGCCTCTGATTCCCCGCCTCTGATTCCCCATCTCTGATTCACAACCTCTGATTCCCCACCTCTGATACCCCATATCTGATTCCCCGCCTCTGTTTCCCCGCCTCTGATTCCGCACCTCTGATTCCCAATATCTGATTCCCCGCCTCTGATTCCCCACCTCTGATTCCCCGCCTCTGATTCGCCAGCTATGATTCCCCGCCTCTTATTCCCCGCGTCTGATTCCCTGCCTCTGATTCCCCGCCTCTGATTCCACATCTCTGATTCACCACCTCTGATTCCCCGCGTCTGATTCCCTGCCTCTGATTCCCCATCTCTGATTCCCCATCTCTGATTCCCCAATTCTGATTCCCCTCCTCTGATTCCCCGTGTTTGATTCCCTGCCTCTGATTCCCGGCCTCTGATTCCCCATCTCTGATTCACCGCCTTTGATTCGCCACCTCTGATTCGCCATATCTGATTCCCCGCCTCTGTTTCCCCGCCTCTGATTCCCCGCCTCTGATTCCCCATATCTCATTCCCCGCCTCTGAATCCCCACCTCTGATTTCCGGCCTCTTATTCCCGGCATCTGATTCCGGCCTCTGATTCCCGGCCTCTGATTCCCTGCTTCTGATTCTGATTCCCTGCCTTTGATTCCCCATCTCTGATTCCGCACATCTGATTCCCTGCCTCTGATTCCCCATCTCTGATTCCCCGCCTCTGATTCCCCAACTCTGATTCCCCACCTCTGATTCCCCAGCTCTGATTCCCAACCTCTGATTCCCCACCTCTGATTCCCCGTGTTTGATTCCCCGCCTCTGTTTCCCCGCCTCTGATGCCCCGCCTCTGATTCCCCAACTCTAATTCCCCGCCTCTGATTCCCCATATCTGATTCCCCGCCTCTGTTTCCCCGCCTCTGATTCCCCGCCCCTGTTTCCCCATATCAGATTCCCTGCCTCTGATTCCCCAACTTTGATTCCCAGCCTCTGATTCCCCAGCTCTGATTCCCCGCCTCTGATTCCCCGTGTTTGATTCCCTGCCTCTGATTCCCCGCCTCTGATTCCCCATCTCTGATTCACCACCTTTGATTCGCCACCTCTGATTCCCCATATCTGATTCCCCACCTCTGTTTTCCCGCCTCTGATTCCCCGCCTCTGATTCTCCATATCTCATTCCCCGCCTCTGAATCCCCATCTCTGATTCCCGGACTCTGATTCCCCACCTCTGATTCCCGGCCTCTTATTCCCAGCATCTGATTCCAGGCCTCTGATTCCCGGCCTCTGACTCCCCGCTTCTGATTCTGATTCCCTGCCTCTGATTCCCCATCTCTGATTCCGCACATCTGATTACCTGCCTCTGATTCCCCACCTCTGATTCCCCATATCTGATTCCCCGCCTCTGATTCCCCGCATCCGATTCCCCATATCTGATTCCCCGCCTCTGTTTCCCCGCCCCTGATTCCCCGCCTCTGTTTCCCCATATCTGATTCCCCGCATCTGATTCCCAACTATGATTCCCGCCTCTGATTCCCCAGCTCTGATTCCCTGCCTCTGATTCCCCGCGTTCTATTCCCTGCCTCTGATTCCCCGCCTGTGATTCCCCATCTCTGATAAACCACCTCTGATTCCCCACCACTGATTCCCCATATCTAATTCCCCGCCTCTGTTTGCCCGCCTCTGATTCCCCACCTCTGATTCCCCATATCTAATTCCCCGCCTCTGTTTGCCCACCTCTGATTCCCCGCCTCTGTTTCCCCATATCTGATTCCCCGCCTCTGAATCCCCAACTCTGATTCCCTGCCTCTGATTCGCCAGCTCTGATTCCCCGCCTTTGATTCCCCCGTCTGATTCCCAGCCTCTGAAACCCCGTGTCTGATTTCTTGCCTCTGATTCCCCGCCTCTGATTCCCCATCTCTGATTCACAGCCTCTGATTCCCCACCTCTGATTCCCCATCTCTGATTCCGCACATCTGATTCCCTGCCTCTGATTCCCCGACTCTGATCCCCACCTCTGATTCCCCAGCTCTGATTCCCCGCCTCTGATTCCCCAACTCTGATTCCCCGCCTCTGATTCCCCAGCTCTGATTCCCCGCCTCTGATTCCCCGTGTTTGATTCCCTGCCTCTGATTCCACGCCTCTGATTCCCCATCTCTGATTCATCGCCTTTGATTCGCCACCTCTGATTCCCCATATCTGATTCCTCGCCTCTGTTTCCCCGCCTCTGATTCCCCGCCTCTGATTCCCCATATCTCATTCCCCGCCTCTGATTCCCCATCTCTGATTCCCGGACTCTGATTCCCCACCTCTGATTCCCGGCCTCTTATTCCCGGCATCTGATTCCGGCCTCTGATTCCCCACCTCTGATTCCCCATATCTGATTCCCCACCTCTGTTTCCCGGCCTCTGATTCCCCGCTTCTGATTCTGAATCCCTGCCTCTGATTCCCCATCTCTGATTCCGCACATCTGATTCCCTGCCTCTGATTCCCCACCTCTGATTCCCCATATCTGATTTCCCGCCTCTGTTTCCCCGCCTCTGATTCCCCGCCTCTGTTTCCCCATATCTAATTCCCAACCTCTGATGCCCCAACTCTGATTCCCTGCCTCTGATTCCCCGCGTTCTATTCCCTGCCTCTGATTCCCCGCCTGTGATTCCCCATCTCTGATTCACCACCTCTGATTCCCCACCTCTGATTCCCCATATCTAATTCCCCGCCTCTGTTTGCCCGACTCTGATTCCCCGCCTCTGTTTCCCCATATCTGATTCCCCGCCTCTGAATCCCCAACTCTGATTCCCTGCCTCTGATTCCCCAGCTCTGATTCCCCGCCTCTGATTCCCCATCTCTGATTCACAGCTTCTGATTCCCCACCTCTGATTCCCCATCTCTGATTCCGCACATCTGATTCCCTGCCTCTGATTCCACGACTCTGATCCCCACCTCTGATTCCGCAGCTCTGATTCCCCGCCTCTGATTCCCCAACTCTGATTCCACGCCTCTGATTCCCCAGCTCTGATTCCCCGCCTCTGATTCCCCGTGTTTGATCCCCTGCCTCTGATTCCCCGACTCTGATCCCCACCTCTGATTCCGCAGCTCTGATTCCCCGCCTCTGATTCCCCAACTCTGATTCCCCGCCTCTGATTCCCCAACTCTGATTCCCTGCCTCTGATTCCCCAGCTTCATTCCCCGCCTTTGATTCCCCCCGTCTGATTCCCAGCCTCTGAATCCCCGTGTCTGATAACCTGCCTCTGATTCCCCGCCTCTGATTCCCCATCTCAGATTCACCGCCTCTGATTCCCCACCTCTGATTCCCCATCTCTGATTCCGCACATCCGACTCCCTGCCTCTGATTCCCCGACTCTGATTCCCCACCTCTGATTCCCCAGCTCTGATTCCCCGCCTCTGATTCCACAACTCTGATTCCCCGCCTCTGAATCCACAGCTCTGATTCCCCGCCTCTGATTCCCCGTGTTTGATCCCCTGCCTCTGATTCCCCGCCTCTGATTCCCCATCTCTGATTCACCGCCTTTGATTCGCCACCTCTGATTCCCCATCTCTGATTCACCGCCTTTGATTCGCCACCTCTGATTCCCCATATCTGATTCCCCGCCTCTGATTCCCCATATCTCATTCCCCGCCTCTGATTCGCCAGCTATGATTCCCCGCCTCTGATTCCCCGCGTCTGATTCCCTGCCTCTGATTCCCCGCCTCTGATTCCACATCTCTGATTCACCACCTCTGATTCCACGCGTCTGATTCCCCGCCTCTGATTCCCCATCTCTGATTCCCCATCTCTGATTCCCCAATTCTGATTCCCCGCCTCTGATTCCCCAGCTCTGATTCCTCGCCTCTGATTCCCTTCCTTTGATTCCCAACCTCTGATTCCCCAACTCTGATTTCCCATATTGATTCCCTGCGTCTGATTCCCCACCTCTGATTTCCCACATTGATTCCCTGCGTCTGATTCCCCGCCTCTGATTCCCCAACTCTGATTCCCCGCCTCTGATTCCCCAGCTCTGATTCCCCGCATCTGATTCCCCGTGTTTGATTCCCTGCCTCTGATTCCCCACCTCTGATTCCCCATATCTGATTCCCCGCCTCTGTTTCCCCACCTTTGATTCCCCGCCTCTGTTTCCCAATATCTAAGTCCCCGCCTCTGATTCCCCAACTCTGATTCCCCACCTCTGATTCCCCAACTCTGATTCCCCGCCTCTGATTCCCCAGCTCTGATTCCCCGCCTCTGATTCCCCGTGTTTGATCCCCTGCCTCTGATTCCCCGCCTCTGATTCCCCATCTCTGATTCACCGCCTTTGATTCGCCACCTCTGATTCCCCATATCTGATTCCTCGCCTCTGTTTCCCCGCCTCGGATTCCCCGCCTCTGATTCCCCATATCTCATTCCCCGCCTCTGATTCCCCATCTCTGATTCCCGGACTCTGATTCCCCACCTCTGATTCACGGCCTCTTATTCCCGGCATCTGATTCCGGCCTCTGATTCCCGGCCTCTGATTCCCTGCTTCTGATTCCCCATCTCTGATTCCGCAAATCTAATTCCCTGCCACTGATTCCCCACCTCTGATTCCCCATATCTGATTCCCCGCCTCTGTTTCCCCGCCTCTGATTCCCCGCCTCTGTTTCCCCATATCTAAGTCCCCGCCTCTGATTCCCCAACTTTGATTCCCCACCTCTGATTCCCCAGCTCTGATTCCCCGCCTCTGATTCCCCGCATCTGATTCCATGCATCTGATTCCCAGCCTCTGATTCCCAGCCTCTGATTCCCAACCTCTGATTCCCCACCTCTGATTCCCCATATCTGATTCCACGCCTCTGTTTCCCCGCCTCTGATTCCCCGCCTCTGTTTCCCCATATCTGATCCCCGCCTCTATTTGCCCGCATCTGATTCCCCGCCTCTGTTTCCCCATATCTGATTCCCCGCCTCTGAATCCCCAACTCTGATTCCCTGCCTCTAATTTCCCAGCTCTGATTCCCCGCCTCTGATTCCCCGCGTCTGATTACCGGCCTCTGATTCCCCGCCTCTGATTCCCCATCTCTGATTCACAACCTCTGATTCCCCACCTCTGATACCCCATATCTTATTCCCCGCCTCTGATTCCCCGCCTCTGATTCGCCAGCTATGATTCCCCGCCTCTGATTCCCCGTGTTTGATTCTCTGCCTCTGATTTCCGGCCTCTGATTCCCCAACTCTGATTCACTGCCTTTGATTCGCCACCTCTGATTCCCCATATCTGATTCCCCGCCTCTGTTTCCCCGCCTCTGATTCCCCGCCTCTGATTCCCCATATCTCATTCCCCGCATCTGAATCCCCATCTCTGATTCCCGGACTCTGATTCCCCACCTCTGATTCCCTGCTACTGATTTTGATTCCCTGCCTTTGATTCCCCATCTCTGATTCCGCACATCTGATTCCCTGCCTCTGATTCCCCATCTCTGATTCCCCATATCTGATTCCCCGCTTCTGTTTCCCCGCCTCTGATTCCCCGCCTCTGTTTCCCAATATCTAAGTCCCCGCCTCTGATTCCACAACTCTAATTCCCCACCTCTGATTCCCCAGCTCTGATTCCCCGCCTCTGATTCCCCGCATCTGATTCCCTGCATCTGATTCCAAGCCTCTTATTCCCTGCCTCTGATTCCCAACCTCTGATTCCCCACCTCTGATTCCCCATATCTGATTCCCAGCCTCTGTTTCCCCGCCTCTGATTCCCCGCCTCTGTTTCCCCATATCTGATTCCCGGCCTCTGGTTCCCCGCCTCTGATTCCCCGCCTCTGATTCCCTGCCTCTGATTCCCCATCTCCGATTCCGCACATCTGATTCCCTGCCTCTGATTCCCCGCCTCTGATTCCCCGCCTCTGATTCCCTGCCTCTGATTCCCAACCTCTGATTCCCCACCTCTGATTCCCCGTGTTTGATTCCCCGTCTCTGTTTCCCCGCCTCTGATTCCCCGCCTCTGATTCCCCAACTCTAATTCCCCGCCTCTGATTCCCCATATCTGATTCCCCGCCTCTGTTTCCCCGCCTCTGATTCCCCACCCCTGTTTCCCCATATCTGATTCCCTGCCTCTGATTCCCCGCCTCTGATTCCCCATATCTCATTCCCCGCCTCTGAATCCCCATCTCTGATTCCCGGACTCTGATTCCCCACCTCTGATTCCCTGCTACTGATTTTGATTCCCTGCCTTTGATTCCCCATCTCTGATTCCGCACATCTGATTCCCTGCCTCTGATTCCCCATCTCTGATTCCCCATATCTGATTCCCCGCTTCTGTTTCCCCGCCTCTGATTCCCCGCCTCTGATTCCCCATATCTCATTCCCCGCCTCTGATTCGCCAGCTATGATTCCCCGCCTCCTATTCCCCGCGTCTGATTCCCTGCCTCTGATTCCCCGCCTCTGATTCCACATCTCTGATTCACCACCTCTGATTCCCCGCGTCTGATTCCCTGCCTCTGATTCCCCATCTCTGATTCCCCATCTCTGATTCCCCAATTCTGATTCCCATCCTCTGATTCCCCGTGTTTGATTCCCAGCCTCTGATTCCCGGCCTCTGATTCCCCATCTCTGATTCACCGCCTTTGATTCGCCACCTCTGATTCACCATATCTGATTCCCCGCCTCTGTTTCCCCGCCTCTGATTCCCCGCCTCTGATTCCCCATATCTCATTCCCCGCCTCTGAATCCCCATCTCTGATTCCCGGACTCTGATTCCCCACCTCTGATTTCCGGCCTCTTATTCCCGGCATCTGATTCCGGCCTCTGATTCCCGGCCTCTGATACCCTGCTTCTGATTCTGATTCCCTGCCTTTGATTCCCCATCTCTGATTCCGCACATCTGATTCCCTGCCTCTGATTCCCCATCTCTGATTCCCCATATCTGATTCCCCGCCTCTGATTCCCTGCCTCTGTTTCCCAATATCTAAGTCCCCGCCTCTGATTCCCCAACTCTGATTCCCCACCTCTGATTCCCCAGCTCTGATTCCCCGCCTCTGATTCCCCGCATCTGATTCCCTGCATCTGATTCCAAGCCTCTGATTCCCTGCCTCTGATTCCCAACCTCTGATTCCCCACCTCTGATTCCCCATATCTGATTCCCAGCCTCTGTTTCCCCGCCTCTGATTCCCCGCCTCTGTTTCCCCATATCTGATTCCCGGCCTCTGATTCCCCGCCTCTGATTCCCCGCCTCTGATTCCTTATCTCCGATTCCGCACATCTGATTCCCTGCCTCTGATTCCCCGCCTCTGATTCCCCGCCTCTGATTCCCTGCCTCTGATTCCCAACCTCTGATTCCCCACCTCTGATTCCCCGTGTTTGATTCCCCGCCTCTGTTTCCCCGCCTCTGATTCCCCGCCTCTGATTCCCCAACTGTAATTCCCCGCCTCTGATTCCCCATATCTGATTCCCCGCCTCTGTTTCCCCGCCTCTGATTCCCCGCCCCTGTTTCCCCTTATCTGATTCCCTGCCTCTGATTCCCCAACTTTGATTCCCAGCCTCTGATTCCCCAGCTCTGATTCCCCGCCTCTGATTCCCCGTGTTTGATTCCCTGCCTCTGATTCCCCGCCTCTGATTACCCATCTCTGATTCACCACCTTTGATTCGCCACCTCTGATTCCCTATATCTGATTCCCCACCTCTGTTTTCCCGCCTCTGATTCCCCGCCTCTGATTCTCCATATCTCATTCCCCGCCTCTGAATCCCCATCTCTGATTCCCGGACTCTGATTCCCCACCTCTGATTCCCGGCCTCTTATTCCCAGCATCTGATTCCAGGCCTCTGATTCCCGGCCTCTGACTCCCCGCTTCTGATTCTGATTCCCTGCCTCTGATTCCCCATCTCTGATTCCGCACATCTGATTACCTGCCTCTGATTCCCCACCTCTGATTCCCCATATCTGATTCCCCGCCTCTGATTCCCCGCATCCGATTCCCCATATCTGATTCCCCGCCTCTGTTTCCCCGCCCCTGATTCCCCGCCTCTGTTTCCCCATATCTGATTCCCCGCCTCTGATTCCCAACTATGATTCCCCGCCTCTGATTCCCCAGCTCTGATTCCCTGCCTCTGATTCCCCGCGTTCTATTCCCTGCCTCTGATTCCCCGCCTGTGATTCCCCATCTCTGATAAACCACCTCTGATTCCCCACCACTGATTCCCCATATCTAATTCCCCTCCTCTGTTTGCCCGCCTCTGATTCCCCACCTCTGATTCCCCATATCTAATTCCCCGCCTCTGTTTGCCCGCCTCTGATTCCCCGCCTCTGTTTCCCCATATCTGATTCCCCGCCTCTGAATCCCCAACTCTGATTCCCTGCCTCTGATTCCCCAGCTCTGATTCCCCGCCTTTGATTCCCCCGTCTGATTCCCAGCCTCTGAAACCCCGTGTCTGATTTCTTGCCTCTGATTCCCCGCCTCTGATTCCCCATCTCTGATTCACAGCCTCTGATTCCCCACCTCTGATTCCCCATCTCTGATTCCGCACATCTGATTCCCTGCCTCTGATTCCCCGACTCTGATCCCCACCTCTGATTCCCCAGCTCTGATTCCCCGCCTCTGATTCCCCAACTCTGATTCCCCGCCTCTGATTCCCCAGCTCTGATTCCCCGCCTCTGATTCCCCGTGTTTGATTCCCTGCCTCTGATTCCACGCCTCTGATTCCCCATCTCTGATTCATCGCCTTTGATTCGCCACCTCTGATTCCCCATATCTGATTCCTCGCCTCTGTTTCCCCGCCTCTGATTCCCCGCCTCTGATTCCCCATATCTCATTCCCCGCCTCTGATTACCCATCTCTGATTCCCGGACTCTGATTCCCCACCTCTGATTCCCGGCCTCTTATTCCCGGCATCTGATTCCGGCCTCTGATTCCCCACCTCTGATTCCCCATATCTGATTCCCCACCTCTGTTTCCCGGCCTCTGATTCCCCGCTTCTGATTCTGAATCCCTGCCTCTGATTCCCCATCTCTGATTCCGCACATCTGATTCCCTGCCTCTGATTCCCCACCTCTGATTCCCCATATCTGATTTCCCGCCTCTGTTTCCCCGCCTCTGATTCCCCGCCTCAGTTTCCCCATATCTAATTCCAAACCTCTGATGCCCCAACTCTGATTCCCTGCCTCTGATTCCCCGCGTTCTATTCCCTGCCTCTGATTCCCCGCCTGTGATTCCCCATCTCTGATTCCGCACATCTGATTCCCTGCCTCTGATTCCCCATCTCTGATTCCCCATATCTGATTCCCCGCCTCTGATTCCCTGCCTCTGTTTCCCAATATCTAAGTCCCCGCCTCTGATTCCCCAACTCTGATTCCCCACCTCTGATTCCCCAGCTCTGATTCCCCGCCTCTGATTCCCCGCATCTGATTCCCTGCATCTGATTCCAAGCCTCTGATTCCCTGCCTCTGATTCCCAACCTCTGATTCCCCACCTCTGATTCCCCATATCTGATTCCCAGCCTCTGTTTCCCCGCCTCTGATTCCCCGCCTCTGTTTCCCCATATCTGATTCCCGGCCTCTGATTCCCCGCCTCTGATTCCCCGCCTCTGATTCCCTATCTCCGATTCCGCACATCTGATTCCCTGCCTCTGATTCCCCGCCTCTGATTCCCCGCCTCTGATTCCCTGCCTCTGATTCCCAACCTCTGATTCCCCACCTCTGATTCCCCGTGTTTGATTCCCCGCCTCTGTTTCCCCGCCTCTGATTCCCCGCCTCTGATTCCCCAACTCTAATTCCCAGCCTCTGATTCCCCATATCTGATTCCCCGCCTCTGTTTCCCCGCCTCTGATTCCCCGCCCCTGTTTCCCCATATCTGATTCCCTGCCTCTGATTCCCCAACTTTGATTCCCAGCCTCTGATTCCCCAGCTCTGATTCCCCGCCTCTGATTCCCCGTGTTTGATTCCCTGCCTCTGATTCCCCGCCTCTGATTACCCATCTCTGATTCACCACCTTTGATTCGCCACCTCTGATTCCCCATATCTGATTCCCCACCTCTGTTTTCCCGCCTCTGATTCCCCGCCTCTGATTCTCCATATCTCATTCCCCGCCTCTGAATCCCCATCTCTGATTCCCGGACTCTGATTCTCCACCTCTGATTCCCGGCCTCTTATTCCCAGCATCTGATTCCAGGCCTCTGATTCACGGCCTCTGACTCCCCGCTTCTGATTCTGATTCCCTGCCTCTGATTCCCCATCTCTGATTCCGCACATCTGATTACCTGCCTCTGATTCCCCACCTCTGATTCCCCATATCTGATTCCCCGCCTCTGATTCCCCGCATCCGATTCCCCATATCTGATTCCCCGCCTCTGTTTCCCCGCCCCTGATTCCCCGCCTCTGTTTCCCCATATCTGATTCCCCGCCTCTGATTCCCAACTATGATTCCCCGCCTCTGATTCCCCAGCTCTGATTCCCTGCCTCTGATTCCCCGCGTTCTATTCCCTGCCTCTGATTCCCCGCCTGTGATTCCCCATCTCTGATTCCGCACATCTGATTCCCTGCCTCTGATTCCCCATCTCTGATTCCCCATATCTGATTCCCCGCTTCTGTTTCCCCGCCTCTGATTCCCCGCCTCTGTTTCCCAATATCTAAGTCCCCGCCTCTGATTCCACAACTCTAATTCCCCACCTCTGATTCCCCAGCTCTGATTCCCCGCCTCTGATTCCCCGCATCTGATTCCCTGCATCTGATTCCAAGCCTCTTATTCCCTGCCTCTGATTCCCAACCTCTGATTCCCCACCTCTGATTCCCCATATCTGATTCCCAGCCTCTGTTTCCCCGCCTCTGATTCCCCGCCTCTGTTTCCCCATATCTGATTCCTGGCCTCTGGTTCCCCGCCTCTGATTCCCCGCCTCTGATTCCCTGCCTCTGATTCCCCATCTCCGATTCCGCACATCTGATTCCCTGCCTCTGATTCCCCGCCTCTGATTCCCCGCCTCTGATTCCCTGCCTCTGATTCCCAACCTCTGATTCCCCACCTCTGGTTCCCCGTGTTTGATTCCCCGCCTCTGTTTCCCCGCCTCTGATTCCCCGCCTCTGATTCCCCAACTCTAATTCCCCGCCTCTGATTCCCCATATCTGATTCCACGCCTCTGTTTCCCCGCCTCTGATTCCCCACCCCTGTTTCCCCATATCTGATTCCCTGCCTCTGATTCCCCAACTTTGATTCCCAGCATCTGATTCCCCAGCTCTGATTCCCCGCCTCTGATTCCCCGCATCTGATTCCCTGCATCTGATTCCAAGCCTCTGATTCCCTGCCTCTGATTCCCAACCTCTGATTCCCCACCTCTGATTCCCCATATCTGATCCCCAGCCTCTGTTTCCCCGCCTCTGTTTCCCCATATCTGATTCCCGGCCTCTGATTCCCCGCCTCTGATTCCCCGCCTCTGATTCCCTGCCTCTGATTCCCCATCTCCGAATCCGCACATCTGATTCCCTGCCTCTGATTCCCCGCCTCTGATTCCCCGCCTCTGATTCCCTGCATCTGATTCCCAACCTCTGATTCCCCACCTCTGATTCCCCGTGTTTGATTCCCCGCCTCTGTTTCCCCGCCTCTGATTCCCCGCCTCTGATTCCCCAACTCTAATTCCCCGCCTCTGATTCCCCATATCTGATTCCCTGCCTCTGTTTCCCCGCCTCTGATTCCCCGCCCCTGTTTCCCCATATCTGATTCCCTGCCTCTGATTCCCCAACTTTGATTCCCAGCCTCTGATTCCCCAGCTCTGATTCCCCGCCTCTGATTCCCCGTGTTTGATTCCCTGCCTCTGATTCCCCGCCTCTGATTCCCCAACTCTAATTCCCCGCCTCTGATTCCCCATATCTGATTCCCTGCCTCTGTTTCCCCGCCTCTGATTCCCCGCCTCTGTTTCCCCGCCTCTGATTCCCCACATCTGATTCCCAATATCTGATTCCCCGCCTCTGATTCCCCACCTCTGATTCCCCACCTCTGATTCGCCAGCTATGATTCCCCGCCTCCTATTCCCCGCGTCTGATTCCCTGCCTCTGATTCCCCGCCTCTGATTCCACATCTCTGATTCACCACCTCTGATTCCCCGCGTCTGATTCCCTGCCTCTGATTCCCCATCTCTGATTCCCCATCTCTGATTCCCCAATTCTGATTCCCCTCCTCTGATTCCCCGTGTTTGATTCCCAGCCTCTGATTCCCGGCCTCTGATTCCCCATCTCTGATTCACCGCCTTTGATTCGCCACCTCTGATTCGCCATATCTGATTCCCCGCCTCTGTTTCCCCGCCGATGATTCCCCGCCTCTGATTCCCCATATCTCATTCCCCGCCTCTGAATCCCCATCTCTGATTCCCGGACTCTGATTCCCCACCTCTGATTTCCGGCCTCTTATTCCCGGCATCTGATTCCGGCCTCTGATTCCCGGCCTCTGATTCCCTGCTTCTGATTCTGATTCCCTGCCTTTGATTCCCCATCTCTGATTCCGCACATCTGATTCCCTGCCTCTGATTCCCCATCTCTGATTCCCCATATCTGATTCCCCGCCTCTGATTCCCTGCCTCTGTTTCCCAATATCTAAGTCCCCGCCTCTGATTCCCCAACTCTGATTCCCCACCTCTGATTCCCCAGCTCTGATTCCCCGCCTCTGATTCCCCGCATCTGATTCCCTGCATCTGATTCCAAGCCTCTGATTCCCTGCCTCTGATTCCCAACCTCTGATTCCCCACCTCTGATTCCCCATATCTGATTCCCAGCCTCTGTTTCCCCGCCTCTGATTCCCCGCCTCTGTTTCCCCATATCTGATTCCCGGCCTCTGATTCCCCGCCTCTGATTCCCCGCCTCTGATTCCCTATCTCCGATTCCGCACATCTGATTCCCTGCCTCTGATTCCCCGCCTCTGATTCCCCGCCTCTGATTCCCTGCCTCTGATTCCCAACCTCTGATTCCCCACCTCTGATTCCCCGTGTTTGATTCCCCGCCTCTGTTTCCCCGCCTCTGATTCCCCGCCTCTGATTCCCCAACTCTAATTCCCTGCCTCTGATTCCCCATATCTGATTCCCCGCCTCTGTTTCCCCGCCTCTGATTCCCCGCCCCTGTTTCCCCATATCTGATTCCCTGCCTCTGATTCCCCAACTTTGATTCCCAGCCTCTGATTCCCCAGCTCTGATTCCCCGCCTCTGATTCCCCGTGTTTGATTCCCTGCCTCTGATTCCCCGCCTCTGATTACCCATCTCTGATTCACCACCTTTGATTCGCCACCTCTGATTCCCCATATCTGATTCCCCACCTCTGTTTTCCCGCCTCTGATTCCCCGCCTCTGATACTCCATATCTCATTCCCCGCCTCTGAATCCCCATCTCTGATTCCCGGACTCTGATTCCCCACCTCTGATTCCCGGCCTCTTATTCCCAGCATCTGATTCCAGGCCTCTGATTCCCGGCCTCTGACTCCCCGCTTCTGATTCTGATTCCCTGCCTCTGATTCCCCATCTCTGATTCCGCACATCTGATTACCTGCCTCTGATTCCCCACCTCTGATTCCCCATATCTGATTCCCCGCCTCTGATTCCCCGCATCCGATTCCCCATATCTGATTCCCCGCCTCTGTTTCCCCGCCCCTGATTCCCCGCCTCTGTTTCCCCATATCTGATTCCCCGCCTCTGATTCCCAACTATGATTCCCCGCCTCTGATTCCCCAGCTCTGATTCCCTGCCTCTGATTCCCCGCGTTCTATTCCCTGCCTCTGATTCCCCGCCTGTGATTCCCCATCTCTCATAAACCACCTCTGATTCCCCACCACTGATTCCCCATATCTAATTCCCCTCCTCTGTTTGCCCGCCTCTGATTCCCCACCTCTGATTCCCCATATCTAATTCCCCGCCTCTGTTTGCCCGCCTCTGATTCCCCGCCTCTGTTTCCCCATATCTGATTCCCCGCCTCTGAATCCCCAACTCTGATTCCCCGCCTCTGATTCCCCAGCTCTGATTCCCCGCCTCTGATTCCCCGTGTTTGATTCCCTGCCTCTGATTCCCCGCCTCTGATTCACCATCTCTGATTCACCGCCTTTCATTCGCCACCCTGATTCCCCATATCAGATTCACCGCCTCTGTTTCCCCGCCTCTGATAACCCGCCTCTGATTCCCCATATTTCATTCCCCGCCTCTGATTCCCCATCTCTGATTCCCGGACTCTGATTCCTGGCCTCTTATTCCCGGCATCTGATTCCCGGCCTCTGATCCCGGCCTCTGATTCCCCGCTTCTGATTCTGATCCCTGCCTCTGATTCCCCATCTCTGATTCCGCACATCTGATTCCCTGCCTCTGATTCCCCACCTCTGATTCCCCATATCTGATTCCCCACCTCTGTTTTCCCGCCTCTGATTCCCCGCCTCTGATTCTCCATATCTCATTCCCCGCCTCTGAATCCCCATCTCTGATTCCCGGACTCTGATTCTCCACCTCTGATTCCCGGCCTCTTATTCCCAGCATCTGATTCCAGGCCTCTGATTCACGGCCTCTGACTCCCCGCTTCTGATTCTGATTCCCTGCCTCTGATTCCCCATCTCTGATTCCGCACATCTGATTACCTGCCTCTGATTCCCCACCTCTGATTCCCCATATCTGATTCCCCGCCTCTGATTCCCCGCATCCGATTCCCCATATCTGATTCCCCGCCTCTGTTTCCCCGCCCCTGATTCCCCGCCTCTGTTTCCCCATATCTGATTCCCCGCCTCTGATTCCCAACTATGATTCCCCGCCTCTGATTCCCCAGCTCTGATTCCCTGCCTCTGATTCCCCGCGTTCTATTCCCTGCCTCTGATTCCCCGCCTGTGATTCCCCATCTCTGATTCCGCACATCTGATTCCCTGCCTCTGATTCCCCATCTCTGATTCCCCATATCTGATTCCCCGCTTCTGTTTCCCCGCCTCTGATTCCCCGCCTCTGTTTCCCAATATCTAAGTCCCCGCCTCTGATTCCACAACTCTAATTCCCCACCTCTGATTCCCCAGCTCTGATTCCCCGCCTCTGATTCCCCGCATCTGATTCCCTGCATCTGATTCCAAGCCTCTTATTCCCTGCCTCTGATTCCCAACCTCTGATTCCCCACCTCTGATTCCCCATATCTGATTCCCAGCCTCTGTTTCCCCGCCTCTGATTCCCCGCCTCTGTTTCCCCATATCTGATTCCTGGCCTCTGGTTCCCCGCCTCTGATTCCCCGCCTCTGATTCCCTGCCTCTGATTCCCCATCTCCGATTCCGCACATCTGATTCCCTGCCTCTGATTCCCCGCCTCTGATTCCCCGCCTCTGATTCCCTGCCTCTGATTCCCAACCTCTGATTCCCCACCTCTGGTTCCCCGTGTTTGATTCCCCGCCTCTGTTTCCCCGCCTCTGATTCCCCGCCTCTGATTCCCCAACTCTAATTCCCCGCCTCTGATTCCCCATATCTGATTCCCCGCCTCTGTTTCCCCGCCTCTGATTCCCCACCCCTGTTTCCCCATATCTGATTCCCTGCCTCTGATTCCCCAACTTTGATTCCCAGCATCTGATTCCCCAGCTCTGATTCCCCGCCTCTGATTCCCCGCATCTGATTCCCTGCATCTGATTCCAAGCCTCTGATTCCCTGCCTCTGATTGCCAACCTCTGATTCCCCACCTCTGATTCCCCATATCTGATCCCCAGCCTCTGTTTCCCCGCCTCTGTTTCCCCATATCTGATTCCCGGCCTCTGATTCCCCGCCTCTGATTCCCCGCCTCTGATTCCCTGCCTCTGATTCCCCATCTCCGAATCCGCACATCTGATTCCCTGCCTCTGATTCCCCGCCTCTGATTCCCCGCCTCTGATTCCCTGCATCTGATTCCCAACCTCTGATTCCCCACCTCTGATTCCCCGTGTTTGATTCCCCGCCTCTGTTTCCCCGCCTCTGATTCCCCGCCTCTGATTCCCCAACTCTAATTCCCCGCCTCTGATTCCCCATATCTGATTCCCTGCCTCTGTTTCCCCGCCTCTGATTCCCCGCCCCTGTTTCCCCATATCTGATTCCCTGCCTCTGATTCCCCAACTTTGATTCCCAGCCTCTGATTCCCCAGCTCTGATTCCCCGCCTCTGATTCCCCGTGTTTGATTCCCTGCCTCTGATTCCCCGCCTCTGATTCCCCAACTCTAATTCCCCGCCTCTGATTCCCCATATCTGATTCCCTGCCTCTGTTTCCCCGCCTCTGATTCCCCGCCTCTGTTTCCCCGCCTCTGATTCCCCACATCTGATTCCCAATATCTGATTCCCCGCCTCTGATTCCCCACCTCTGATTCCCCACCTCTGATTCGCCAGCTATGATTCCCCGCCTCCTATTCCCCGCGTCTGATTCCCTGCCTCTGATTCCCCGCCTCTGATTCCACATCTCTGATTCACCACCTCTGATTCCCCGCGTCTGATTCCCTGCCTCTGATTCCCCATCTCTGATTCCCCATCTCTGATTCCCCAATTCTGATTCCCCTCCTCTGATTCCCCGTGTTTGATTCCCAGCCTCTGATTCCCGGCCTCTGATTCCCCATCTCTGATTCACCGCCTTTGATTCGCCACCTCTGATTCGCCATATCTGATTCCCCGCCTCTGTTTCCCCGCCGATGATTCCCCGCCTCTGATTCCCCATATCTCATTCCCCGCCTCTGAATCCCCATCTCTGATTCCCGGACTCTGATTCCCCACCTCTGATTTCCGGCCTCTTATTCCCGGCATCTGATTCCGGCCTCTGATTCCCGGCCTCTGATTCCCTGCTTCTGATTCTGATTCCCTGCCTTTGATTCCCCATCTCTGATTCCGCACATCTGATTCCCTGCCTCTGATTCCCCATCTCTGATTCCCCATATCTGATTCCCCGCCTCTGATTCCCTGCCTCTGTTTCCCAATATCTAAGTCCCCGCCTCTGATTCCCCAACTCTGATTCCCCACCTCTGATTCCCCAGCTCTGATTCCCCGCCTCTGATTCCCCGCATCTGATTCCCTGCATCTGATTCCAAGCCTCTGATTCCCTGCCTCTGATTCCCAACCTCTGATTCCCCACCTCTGATTCCCCATATCTGATTCCCAGCCTCTGTTTCCCCGCCTCTGATTCCCCGCCTCTGTTTCCCCATATCTGATTCCCGGCCTCTGATTCCCCGCCTCTGATTCCCCGCCTCTGATTCCCTATCTCCGATTCCGCACATCTGATTCCCTGCCTCTGATTCCCCGCCTCTGATTCCCCGCCTCTGATTCCCTGCCTCTGATTCCCAACCTCTGATTCCCCACCTCTGATTCCCCGTGTTTGATTCCCCGCCTCTGTTTCCCCGCCTCTGATTCCCCGCCTCTGATTCCCCAACTCTAATTCCCTGCCTCTGATTCCCCATATCTGATTCCCCGCCTCTGTTTCCCCGCCTCTGATTCCCCGCCCCTGTTTCCCCATATCTGATTCCCTGCCTCTGATTCCCCAACTTTGATTCCCAGCCTCTGATTCCCCAGCTCTGATTCCCCGCCTCTGATTCCCCGTGTTTGATTCCCTGCCTCTGATTCCCCGCCTCTGATTACCCATCTCTGATTCACCACCTTTGATTCGCCACCTCTGATTCCCCATATCTGATTCCCCACCTCTGTTTTCCCGCCTCTGATTCCCCGCCTCTGATACTCCATATCTCATTCCCCGCCTCTGAATCCCCATCTCTGATTCCCGGACTCTGATTCCCCACCTCTGATTCCCGGCCTCTTATTCCCAGCATCTGATTCCAGGCCTCTGATTCCCGGCCTCTGACTCCCCGCTTCTGATTCTGATTCCCTGCCTCTGATTCCCCATCTCTGATTCCGCACATCTGATTACCTGCCTCTGATTCCCCACCTCTGATTCCCCATATCTGATTCCCCGCCTCTGATTCCCCGCATCCGATTCCCCATATCTGATTCCCCGCCTCTGTTTCCCCGCCCCTGATTCCCCGCCTCTGTTTCCCCATATCTGATTCCCCGCCTCTGATTCCCAACTATGATTCCCCGCCTCTGATTCCCCAGCTCTGATTCCCTGCCTCTGATTCCCCGCGTTCTATTCCCTGCCTCTGATTCCCCGCCTGTGATTCCCCATCTCTCATAAACCACCTCTGATTCCCCACCACTGATTCCCCATATCTAATTCCCCTCCTCTGTTTGCCCGCCTCTGATTCCCCACCTCTGATTCCCCATATCTAATTCCCCGCCTCTGTTTGCCCGCCTCTGATTCCCCGCCTCTGTTTCCCCATATCTGATTCCCCGCCTCTGAATCCCCAACTCTGATTCCCCGCCTCTGATTCCCCAGCTCTGATTCCCCGCCTCTGATTCCCCGTGTTTGATTCCCTGCCTCTGATTCCCCGCCTCTGATTCACCATCTCTGATTCACCGCCTTTCATTCGCCACCCTGATTCCCCATATCAGATTCACCGCCTCTGTTTCCCCGCCTCTGATAACCTGCCTCTGATTCCCCATATTTCATTCCCCGCCTCTGATTCCCCATCTCTGATTCCCGGACTCTGATTCCTGGCCTCTTATTCCCGGCATCTGATTCCCGGCCTCTGATCCCGGCCTCTGATTCCCCGCTTCTGATTCTGATCCCTGCCTCTGATTCCCCATCTCTGATTCCGCACATCTGATTCCCTGCCTCTGATTCCCCACCTCTGATTCCCCATATCTGATTCCCCGCCTCTGTTTCCCCGCCTCTAATTCCCCGCCTCTGTTTCCCCATATCTATTTCCCCGCCTCTGATTCCCCGCCTCTGATTCCCCAGCTCTGATTCCCCGCCTCTGAATCCCCAACTCTGATTCCCTGCCTCATATTCCGCAGCTCTGATTCCCCGCCTCTGATTCCCCAGCTCTGATTCCCTGCCTCTGTTTCGCAACCTCTGATTCCCCACCTCTGATTCCCCATATATGATTCCCCACCTCTGTTTCCCTGCCTCTGATTCCCAGCCTCTGTTTCCCCATATCTGATTCCCCGCCTCTGATTCCCCAACTCTGATTCCCCGCCTCTGATTCCCCAGCTCTGATTCCCCACCTATGATTCCCCGTGTTTGATTCACTGCCTCTGATTCCCCGCCTCTGATTAACCATCTCTGATTCACCGCCTTTCATTCGCCACCTCTGATTCCCCATATCAGATTCCCCGCCTCTGTTTCCCCGCCTCTGATTCCCCTCCTCTGTTTCCCCATATCTGATTCCCCGCTTCTGATTCCCCAACTCTGATTCCCCGCCTCTGATTCCCCAGCTCTGATTCCCCGCCTTTGATTCCCCCCGTCTGATTCCCAGCCTCTGAGTCCCCGTGTCTGATTTCCTGCCTCTGATTCCCCGCCTCTGATTCCCCATCTCTGATTCACAGCCGCTGATTCCCCACCTCTGATTCCCCATCTCTGATTCCGCACATCTGATTCCCTGCCTCTGATTCCCCGACTCTGATCCCCACCTCTGATTCCCCAGCTCTGATTCCCCGCCTCTGATTCCCCAACTCTGATTCCCCGCCTCTGATTCCCCAGCTCTGATTCCCCGCCTCTGATTCCCCATATCTGATTCCCCACCTCTGTTTCCCGGCCTCTGATTCCCCGCTTCTGATTCTGAATCCCTGCCTCTGATTCCCCATCTCTGATTCCGCACATCTGATTCCCTGCCTCTGATTCCCCACCTCTGATTCCCCATATCTGATTTCCCGCCTCTGTTTCCCCGCCTCTGATTCCCCGCCTCAGTTTCCCCATATCTAATTCCAAACCTCTGATGCCCCAACTCTGATTCCCTGCCTCTGATTCCCCGCGTTCTATTCCCTGCCTCTGATTCCCCGCCTGTGATTCCCCATCTCTGATTCACCACCTCTGATTCCCCACCTCTGATTCCCCATATCTAATTCCCCGCCTCTGTTTGCCCGACTCTGATTCCCCGCCTCTGTTTCCCCATATCTGATTCCCCGCCTCTGAATCCCCAACTCTGATTCCCTGCCTCTGATTCCCCAGCTCTGATTCCCCGCCTTTGATTCCCCCGTCTGATTCCCAGCCTCTGAAACCCCGTGTCTGATTTCTTGCCTCTGATTCCCCGCCTCTGATTCCCCATCTCTGATTCACAGCCTCTGATTCCCCACCTCTGATTCCCCATCACTGATTCCGCACATCTGATTCCCTGCCTCTGATTCCACGACTCTGATCCCCACCTCTGATTCCGCAGCTCTGATTCCCCGCCTCTGATTCCCCAACTCTGATTCCCCGCCTCTGATTCCCCAGCTCTGATTCCCCGCCTCTGATTCCCCGTGTTTGATCCCCTGCCTCTGATTCCCCGACTCTGATCCCCACCTCTGATTCCGCAGCTCTGATTCCCCGCCTCTGATTCCCCAACTCTGATTCCCCGCCTCTGATTCCCCAACTCTGATTCCCTGCCTCTGATTCCCCAGCTTCATTCCCCGCCTTTGATTCCCCCCGTCTGATTCCCAGCCTCTGAATCCCCGTGTCTGATAACCTGCCACTGATTCCCCGTCTCTGATTCCCCATCTCAGATTCACCGCCTCTGATTCCCCACCTCTGATTCCCCATCTCTGATTCCGCACATCCGACTCCCTGCCTCTGATTCCCCGACTCTGATTCCCCACCTCTGATTCCCCAGCTCTGATTCCCCGCCTCTGATTCCCCAACTCTGATTCCCCGCCTCTGATTCCACAGCTCTGATTCCCCGCCTCTGATTCCCCGTGTTTGATCCCCTGCCTCTGATTCCCCGCCTCTGATTCCCCATCTCTGATTCACCGCCTTTGATTCGCCACCTCTGATTCCCCATATCTGATTCCTCGCCACTGTTTCCCCGCCTCTGATTCCCCGCCTCTGATTCCCCATATCTCATTCCCCGCCTCTGATTCGCCAGCTATGATTCCCCACCTCTGATTCCCCGCGTCTGATTCCCTGCCTCTGATTCCCCGCCTCTGATTCCACATCTCTGATTCACCACCTCTGATTCCACGCGTCTGATTCCCCGCCTCTGATTCCCCATCTCTGATTCCCCATCTCTGAGTCCCCAATTCTGATTCCCCGCCTCTGATTCCCCAGCTCTGATTCCTCGCCTCTGATTCCCTTCCTTTGATTCCCAACCTCTGATTCCCCAACTCTGATTTCCCATATTGATTCCCTGCGTCTGATTCCCCACCTCTGATTTCACATATTGATTCCCTGCGTCTGATTCCCCGCCTCTGATTCCCCAACTCTGATTCCCCGCCTCTGATTCCCCAGCTCTGATTCCCCGCATCTGATTCCCCGTGTTTGATTCCCTGCCTCTGATTCCCCACCTCTGATTCCCCATATCTGATTCCCCGCCTCTGTTTCCCCACCTTTGATTCCCCGCCTCTGTTTCCCAATATCTAAGTCCCCGCCTCTGATTCCCCAACTCTGATTCCCCACCTCTGATTCCCCAACTCTGATTCCCCGCCTCTGATTCCCCAGCTCTGATTCCCCGCCTCTGATTCCCCGTCTTTGATCCCCTGCCTCTGATTCCCCGCCTCTGATTCCCCATCTCTGATTCACCGCCTTTGATTCGCCACCTCTGATTCCCCATATCTGATTCCTCGCCTCTGTTTCCCCGCCTCTGATTCCCCATATCTCATTCCCCGCCTCTGATTCCCCATCTCTGATTCCCGGACTCTGATTCCCCACCTCTGATTCCCGGCCTCTTATTCCCGGCATCTGATTCCGGCCTCTGATTTCCGGCCTCTGATTCCCTGCTTCTGATTCCCCATCTCTGATTCCGCAAATCTAATTCCCTGCCTCTGATTCCCCACCTCTGATTCCCCATATCTGATTCCCCGCCTCTGTTTCCCCGCCTCTGATTCCCCGCCTCTGTTTCCCCATATCTAAGTCCCCGCCTCTGATTCCCCAACTTTGATTCCCCACCTCTGATTCCCCAGCTCTGATTCCCCGCCTCTGATTCCCCGCATCTGATTCCATGCATCTGATTCCCAGCCTCTGATTCCCAGACTCTGATTCCCAACCTCTGATTCCCCACCTCTGATTCCCCATATCTGATTCCACGCCTCTGTTTCCCCGCCTCTGATTCCCCGCCTCTGTTTCCCCATATCTGATCCCCGCCTCTATTTGCCCGCATCTGATTCCCCGCCTCTGTTTCCCCATATCTGATTCCCCGCCTCTGAATCCCCAACTCTGATTCCCTGCCTCTAATTTCCCAGCTCTGATTCCCCGCCTCTGATTCCCCGCGTCTGATTACCGGCCTCTGATTCCCCGCCTCTGATTCCCCATCTCTGATTCACAACCTCTGATTCCCCACCTCTGATACCCCATATCTGATTCCCCGCCTCTGTTTCCCCGCCTCTGATTCCCCACCTCTGATTCCCAATATCTGATTCCCCGCCTCTGATTCCCCACCTCTGATTCCCCACCTCTGATTCGCCAGCTATGATTCCCCGCCTCTGATTCCCCGTGTTTGATTCCCTGCCTCTGATTCCCGGCCACTGATTCCCCAACTCTGATTCACCGCCTTTGATTCGCCACCTCTGATTCCCCATATCTGATTCCCCGCCTCTGTTTCCCCGCCTCTGATTCCCCGCCTCTGATTCCCCATATCTCATTCCCCGCCTCTGAATCCCCATCTCTGATTCCCGGACTCTGATTCCCCACCTCTGATTCCCTGCTACTGATTCTGATTCCCTGCCTTTGATTCCCCATCTCTGATTCCGCACATCTGATTCCCTGCCTCTGATTCCCCATCTCTGATTCCCCATATCTGAGTCCCCGCTTCTGTTTCCCCGCCTCTGATTCCCCGCCTCTGTTTCCCAATATCTAAGTCCCCGCCTCTGATTCCACAACTCTAATTCCCCACCTCTGATTCCCCAGCTCTGATTCCCCGCCTCTGATTCCCCGCATCTGATTCCCTGCATCTGATTCCAAGCCTCTTATTCCCTGCCTCTGATTCCCAACCTCTGATTCCCCACCTCTGATTCCCCATATCTGATTCCGAGCCTCTGTTTCCCCGCCTCTGATTCCCCGCCTCTGTTTCCCCATATCTGATTCCCGGCCTCTGGTTTCCCGCCTCTGATTCCCCGCCTCTGATTCCCAACCTCTGATTCCCCACCTCTGATTCCCCGTGTTTGATTCCCCGCCTCTGATTCTCCGCCTCTGATTCCCCGCCTCTGATTCCCCAACTCTAATTCCCCGCCTCTGATTCCCCATATCTGATTCCCTGCCTCTGTTTCCCCGCCTCTGATTCCCCACCCCTGTTTCCCCATATCTGATTCCCTGCCTCTGATTCCCCAACTTTGATTCCCAGCATCTGATTCCCCAGCTCTGATTCCCCGCCTCTGATTCCCCGCATCTGATTCCCTGCATCTGATTCCAAGCCTCTGATTCCCTGCCTCTGATTCCCTACCTCTGATTCCCCACCTCTGATTCCCCATATCTGATCCCCAGCCTCTGTTTCCCCGCCTCTGTTTCCCCATATCTGATTCCCGGCCTCTGATTCCCCGCCTCTGATTCCCCGCCTCTGATTCCCTGCCTCTGATTCCCCATCTCCGATTCCGCACATCTGATTCCCTGCCTCTGATTCCCCGCCTCTGATTCCACGCCTCTGATTCCCTGCATCTGATTCCCAACCTCTGATTCCCCACCTCTGATTCCCCGTGTTTGATTCCCCGCCTCTGTTTCCCCGCCTCTGATTCCCCGCCTCTGATTCCCCAACTCTAATTCCCCGCCTCTGATTCCCCATATCTGATTCCCCGCCTCTGTTTCCCCGCCTCTGATTCCCCACCCCTGTTTCCCCATATCTGATTCCCTGCCTCTGATTCCCCAACTTTGATTCCCAGCATCTGATTCCCCAGCTCTGATTCCCCGCCTCTGATTCCCCGCATCTGATTCCCTGCATCTGATTCCAAGCCTCTGATTCCCTGCCTCTGATTCCCAACCTCTGATTCCCCACCTCTGATTCCCCATATCTGATCCCCAGCCTCTGTTTCCCCGCCTCTGTTTCCCCATATCTGATTCCCGGCCTCTGATTCCCCGCCTCTGATTCCCCGCCTCTGATTCCCTGCCTCTGATTCCCCATCTCCGAATCCGCACATCTGATTCCCTGCCTCTGATTCCCCGCCTCTGATTCCCCGCCTCTGATTCCCTGCATCTGATTCCCAACCTCTGATTCCCCACCTCTGATTCCCCGTGTTTGATTCCCCGCCTCTGTTTCCCCGCCTCTGATTCCCCGCCTCTGATTCCCCAACTCTAATTCCCCGCCTCTGATTCCCCATATCTGATTCCCTGCCTCTGTTTCCCCGCCTCTGATTCCCCGCCCCTGTTTCCCCATATCTGATTCCCTGCCTCTGATTCCCCAACTTTGATTCCCAGCCTCTGATTCCCCAGCTCTGATTCCCCGCCTCTGATTCCCCGTGTTTGATTCCCTGCCTCTGATTCCCCGCCTCTGATTCCCCAACTCTAATTCCCCGCCTCTGATTCCCCATATCTGATTCCCTGCCTCTGTTTCCCCGCCTCTGATTCCCCGCCTCTGTTTCCCCGCCTCTGATTCCCCACATCTGATTCCCAATATCTGATTCCCCGCCTCTGATTCCCCACCTCTGATTCCCCAACTCTGATTCCCCGCCTCTGATTCCACAGCTCTGATTCCCCGCCTCTGATTCCCCGTGTTTGATCCCCTGCCTCTGATTCCCCGCCTCTGATTCCCCATCTCTGATTCACCGCCTTTGATTCGCCACCTCTGATTCCCCATATCTGATTCCTCGCCACTGTTTCCCCGCCTCTGATTCCCCGCCTCTGATTCCCCATATCTCATTCCCCGCCTCTGATTCGCCAGCTATGATTCCCCACCTCTGATTCCCCGCGTCTGATTCCCTGCCTCTGATTCCCCGCCTCTGATTCCACATCTCTGATTCACCACCTCTGATTCCACGCGTCTGATTCCCCGCCTCTGATTCCCCATCTCTGATTCCCCATCTCTGAGTCCCCAATTCTGATTCCCCGCCTCTGATTCCCCAGCTCTGATTCCTCGCCTCTGATTCCCTTCCTTTGATTCCCAACCTCTGATTCCCCAACTCTGATTTCCCATATTGATTCCCTGCGTCTGATTCCCCACCTCTGATTTCACATATTGATTCCCTGCGTCTGATTCCCCGCCTCTGATTCCCCAACTCTGATTCCCCGCCTCTGATTCCCCAGCTCTGATTCCCCGCATCTGATTCCCCGTGTTTGATTCCCTGCCTCTGATTCCCCACCTCTGATTCCCCATATCTGATTCCCCGCCTCTGTTTCCCCACCTTTGATTCCCCGCCTCTGTTTCCCAATATCTAAGTCCCCGCCTCTGATTCCCCAACTCTGATTCCCCACCTCTGATTCCCCAACTCTGATTCCCCGCCTCTGATTCCCCAGCTCTGATTCCCCGCCTCTGATTCCCCGTCTTTGATCCCCTGCCTCTGATTCCCCGCCTCTGATTCCCCATCTCTGATTCACCGCCTTTGATTCGCCACCTCTGATTCCCCATATCTGATTCCTCGCCTCTGTTTCCCCGCCTCTGATTCCCCATATCTCATTCCCCGCCTCTGATTCCCCATCTCTGATTCCCGGACTCTGATTCCCCACCTCTGATTCCCGGCCTCTTATTCCCGGCATCTGATTCCGGCCTCTGATTTCCGGCCTCTGATTCCCTGCTTCTGATTCCCCATCTCTGATTCCGCAAATCTAATTCCCTGCCTCTGATTCCCCACCTCTGATTCCCCATATCTGATTCCCCGCCTCTGTTTCCCCGCCTCTGATTCCCCGCCTCTGTTTCCCCATATCTAAGTCCCCGCCTCTGATTCCCCAACTTTGATTCCCCACCTCTGATTCCCCAGCTCTGATTCCCCGCCTCTGATTCCCCGCATCTGATTCCATGCATCTGATTCCCAGCCTCTGATTCCCAGACTCTGATTCCCAACCTCTGATTCCCCACCTCTGATTCCCCATATCTGATTCCACGCCTCTGTTTCCCCGCCTCTGATTCCCCGCCTCTGTTTCCCCATATCTGATCCCCGCCTCTATTTGCCCGCATCTGATTCCCCGCCTCTGTTTCCCCATATCTGATTCCCCGCCTCTGAATCCCCAACTCTGATTCCCTGCCTCTAATTTCCCAGCTCTGATTCCCCGCCTCTGATTCCCCGCGTCTGATTACCGGCCTCTGATTCCCCGCCTCTGATTCCCCATCTCTGATTCACAACCTCTGATTCCCCACCTCTGATACCCCATATCTGATTCCCCGCCTCTGTTTCCCCGCCTCTGATTCCCCACCTCTGATTCCCAATATCTGATTCCCCGCCTCTGATTCCCCACCTCTGATTCCCCGCCTCTGATTCGCCAGCTATGATTCCCCGCCTCTGATTCCCCGTGTTTGATTCCCTGCCTCTGATTCCCGGCCACTGATTCCCCAACTCTGATTCACCGCCTTTGATTCGCCACCTCTGATTCCCCATATCTGATTCCCCGCCTCTGTTTCCCCGCCTCTGATTCCCCGCCTCTGATTCCCCATATCTCATTCCCCGCCTCTGAATCCCCATCTCTGATTCCCGGACTCTGATTCCCCACCTCTGATTCCCTGCTACTGATTCTGATTCCCTGCCTTTGATTCCCCATCTCTGATTCCGCACATCTGATTCCCTGCCTCTGATTCCCCATCTCTGATTCCCCATATCTGATTCCCCGCTTCTGTTTCCCCGCCTCTGATTCCCCGCCTCTGTTTCCCAATATCTAAGTCCCCGCCTCTGATTCCACAACTCTAATTCCCCACCTCTGATTCCCCAGCTCTGATTCCCCGCCTCTGATTCCCCGCATCTGATTCCCTGCATCTGATTCCAAGCCTCTTATTCCCTGCCTCTGATTCCCAACCTCTGATTCCCCACCTCTGATTCCCCATATCTGATTCCGAGCCTCTGTTTCCCCGCCTCTGATTCCCCGCCTCTGTTTCCCCATATCTGATTCCCGGCCTCTGGTTTCCCGCCTCTGATTCCCCGCCTCTGATTCCCAACCTCTGATTCCCCACCTCTGATTCCCCGTGTTTGATTCCCCGCCTCTGATTCTCCGCCTCTGATTCCCCGCCTCTGATTCCCCAACTCTAATTCCCCGCCTCTGATTCCCCATATCTGATTCCCTGCCTCTGTTTCCCCGCCTCTGATTCCCCACCCCTGTTTCCCCATATCTGATTCCCTGCCTCTGATTCCCCAACTTTGATTCCCAGCATCTGATTCCCCAGCTCTGATTCCCCGCCTCTGATTCCCCGCATCTGATTCCCTGCATCTGATTCCAAGCCTCTGATTCCCTGCCTCTGATTCCCTACCTCTGATTCCCCACCTCTGATTCCCCATATCTGATCCCCAGCCTCTGTTTCCCCGCCTCTGTTTCCCCATATCTGATTCCCGGCCTCTGATTCCCCGCCTCTGATTCCCCGCCTCTGATTCCCTGCCTCTGATTCCCCATCTCCGATTCCGCACATCTGATTCCCTGCCTCTGATTCCCCGCCTCTGATTCCACGCCTCTGATTCCCTGCATCTGATTCCCAACCTCTGATTCCCCACCTCTGATTCCCCGTGTTTGATTCCCCGCCTCTGTTTCCCCGCCTCTGATTCCCCGCCTCTGATTCCCCAACTCTAATTCCCCGCCTCTGATTCCCCATATCTGATTCCCCGCCTCTGTTTCCCCGCCTCTGATTCCCCACCCCTGTTTCCCCATATCTGATTCCCTGCCTCTGATTCCCCAACTTTGATTCCCAGCATCTGATTCCCCAGCTCTGATTCCCCGCCTCTGATTCCCCGCATCTGATTCCCTGCATCTGATTCCAAGCCTCTGATTCCCTGCCTCTGATTCCCAACCTCTGATTCCCCACCTCTGATTCCCCATATCTGATCCCCAGCCTCTGTTTCCCCGCCTCTGTTTCCCCATATCTGATTCCCGGCCTCTGATTCCCCGCCTCTGATTCCCCGCCTCTGATTCCCTGCCTCTGATTCCCCATCTCCGAATCCGCACATCTGATTCCCTGCCTCTGATTCCCCGCCTCTGATTCCCCGCCTCTGATTCCCTGCATCTGATTCCCAACCTCTGATTCCCCACCTCTGATTCCCCGTGTTTGATTCCCCGCCTCTGTTTCCCCGCCTCTGATTCCCCGCCTCTGATTCCCCAACTCTAATTCCCCGCCTCTGATTCCCCATATCTGATTCCCTGCCTCTGTTTCCCCGCCTCTGATTCCCCGCCCCTGTTTCCCCATATCTGATTCCCTGCCTCTGATTCCCCAACTTTGATTCCCAGCCTCTGATTCCCCAGCTCTGATTCCCCGCCTCTGATTCCCCGTGTTTGATTCCCTGCCTCTGATTCCCCGCCTCTGATTCCCCAACTCTAATTCCCCGCCTCTGATTCCCCATATCTGATTCCCTGCCTCTGTTTCCCCGCCTCTGATTCCCCGCCTCTGTTTCCCCGCCTCTGATTCCCCACATCTGATTCCCAATATCTGATTCCCCGCCTCTGATTCCCCACCTCTGATTCCCCACCTCTGATTCGCCAGCTATGATTCCCCGCCTCCTATTCCCCGCGTCTGATTCCCTGCCTCTGATTCCCCGCCTCTGATTCCACATCTCTGATTCACCACCTCTGATTCCCCGCGTCTGATTCCCTGCCTCTGATTCCCCATCTCTGATTCCCCATCTCTGATTCCCCAATTCTGATTCCCCTCCTCTGATTCCCCGTGTTTGATTCCCAGCCTCTGATTCCCGGCCTCTGATTCCCCATCTCTGATTCACCGCCTTTGATTCGCCACCTCTGATTCGCCATATCTGATTCCCCGCCTCTGTTTCCCCGCCGATGATTCCCCGCCTCTGATTCCCCATATCTCATTCCCCGCCTCTGAATCCCCATCTCTGATTCCCGGACTCTGATTCCCCACCTCTGATTTCCGGCCTCTTATTCCCGGCATCTGATTCCGGCCTCTGATTCCCGGCCTCTGATTCCCTGCTTCTGATTCTGATTCCCTGCCTTTGATTCCCCATCTCTGATTCCGCACATCTGATTCCCTGCCTCTGATTCCCCATCTCTGATTCCCCATATCTGATTCCCCGCCTCTGATTCCCTGCCTCTGTTTCCCAATATCTAAGTCCCCGCCTCTGATTCCCCAACTCTGATTCCCCACCTCTGATTCCCCAGCTCTGATTCCCCGCCTCTGATTCCCCGCATCTGATTCCCTGCATCTGATTCCAAGCCTCTGATTCCCTGCCTCTGATTCCCAACCTCTGATTCCCCACCTCTGATTCCCCATATCTGATTTCCAGCCTCTGTTTCCCCGCCTCTGATTCCCCGCCTCTGTTTCCCCATATCTGATTCCCGGCCTCTGATTCCCCGCCTCTGATTCCCCGCCTCTGATTCCCTATCTCCGATTCCGCACATCTGATTCCCTGCCTCTGATTCCCCGCCTCTGATTCCCCGCCTCTGATTCCCTGCCTCTGATTCCCAACCTCTGATTCCCCACCTCTGATTCCCCGTGTTTGATTCCCCGCCTCTGTTTCCCCGCCTCTGATTCCCCGCCTCTGATTCCCCAACTCTAATTCCCTGCCTCTGATTCCCCATATCTGATTCCCCGCCTCTGTTTCCCCGCCTCTGATTCCCCGCCCCTGTTTCCCCATATCTGATTCCCTGCCTCTGATTCCCCAACTTTGATTCCCAGCCTCTGATTCCCCAGCTCTGATTCCCCGCCTCTGATTCCCCGTGTTTGATTCCCTGCCTCTGATTCCCCGCCTCTGATTACCCATCTCTGATTCACCACCTTTGATTCGCCACCTCTGATTCCCCATATCTGATTCCCCACCTCTGTTTTCCCGCCTCTGATTCCCCGCCTCTGATACTCCATATCTCATTCCCCGCCTCTGAATCCCCATCTCTGATTCCCGGACTCTGATTCCCCACCTCTGATTCCCGGCCTCTTATTCCCAGCATCTGATTCCAGGCCTCTGATTCCCGGCCTCTGACTCCCCGCTTCTGATTCTGATTCCCTGCCTCTGATTCCCCATCTCTGATTCCGCACATCTGATTACCTGCCTCTGATTCCCCACCTCTGATTCCCCATATCTGATTCCCCGCCTCTGATTCCCCGCATCCGATTCCCCATATCTGATTCCCCGCCTCTGTTTCCCCGCCCCTGATTCCCCGCCTCTGTTTCCCCATATCTGATTCCCCGCCTCTGATTCCCAACTATGATTCCCCGCCTCTGATTCCCCAGCTCTGATTCCCTGCCTCTGATTCCCCGCGTTCTATTCCCTGCCTCTGATTCCCCGCCTGTGATTCCCCATCTCTGATAAACCACCTCTGATTCCCCACCACTGATTCCCCATATCTAATTCCCCTCCTCTGTTTGCCCGCCTCTGATTCCCCACCTCTGATTCCCCATATCTAATTCCCCGCCTCTGTTTGCCCGCCTCTGATTCCCCGCCTCTGTTTCCCCATATCTGATTCCCCGCCTCTGAATCCCCAACTCTGATTCCCCGCCTCTGATTCCCCAGCTCTGATTCCCCGCCTCTGATTCCCCGTGTTTGATTCCCTGCCTCTGATTCCCCGCCTCTGATTCACCATCTCTGATTCACCGCCTTTCATTCGCCACCCTGATTCCCCATATCAGATTCACCGCCTCTGTTTCCCCGCCTCTGATAACCCGCCTCTGATTCCCCATATTTCATTCCCCGCCTCTGATTCCCCATCTCTGATTCCCGGACTCTGATTCCTGGCCTCTTATTCCCGGCATCTGATTCCCGGCCTCTGATCCCGGCCTCTGATTCCCCGCTTCTGATTCTGATCCCTGCCTCTGATTCCCCATCTCTGATTCCGCACATCTGATTCCCTGCCTCTGATTCCCCACCTCTGATTCCCCATATCTGATTCCCCGCCTCTGTTTCCCCGCCTCTAATTCCCCGCCTCTGTTTCCCCATATCTATTTCCCCGCCTCTGATTCCCCGCCTCTGATTCCCCAGCTCTGATTCCCCGCCTCTGAATCCCCAACTCTGATTCCCTGCCTCATATTCCGCAGCTCTGATTCCCCGCCTCTGATTCCCCAGCTCTGATTCCCTGCCTCTGTTTCGCAACCTCTGATTCCCCACCTCTGATTCCCCATATATGATTCCCCACCTCTGTTTCCCTGCCTCTGATTCCCAGCCTCTGTTTCCCCATATCTGATTCCCCGCCTCTGATTCCCCAACTCTGATTCCCCGCCTCTGATTCCCCAGCTCTGATTCCCCACCTATGATTCCCCGTGTTTGATTCACTGCCTCTGATTCCCCGCCTCTGATTAACCATCTCTGATTCACCGCCTTTCATTCGCCACCTCTGATTCCCCATATCAGATTCCCCGCCTCTGTTTCCCCGCCTCTGATTCCCCTCCTCTGTTTCCCCATATCTGATTCCCCGCTTCTGATTCCCCAACTCTGATTCCCCGCCTCTGATTCCCCAGCTCTGATTCCCCGCCTTTGATTCCCCCCGTCTGATTCCCAGCCTCTGAGTCCCCGTGTCTGATTTCCTGCCTCTGATTCCCCGCCTCTGATTCCCCATCTCTGATTCACAGCCGCTGATTCCCCACCTCTGATTCCCCATCTCTGATTCCGCACATCTGATTCCCTGCCTCTGATTCCCCGACTCTGATCCCCACCTCTGATTCCCCAGCTCTGATTCCCCGCCTCTGATTCCCCAACTCTGATTCCCCGCCTCTGATTCCCCAGCTCTGATTCCCCGCCTCTGATTCCCCATATCTGATTCCCCACCTCTGTTTCCCGGCCTCTGATTCCCCGCTTCTGATTCTGAATCCCTGCCTCTGATTCCCCATCTCTGATTCCGCACATCTGATTCCCTGCCTCTGATTCCCCACCTCTGATTCCCCATATCTGATTTCCCGCCTCTGTTTCCCCGCCTCTGATTCCCCGCCTCAGTTTCCCCATATCTAATTCCAAACCTCTGATGCCCCAACTCTGATTCCCTGCCTCTGATTCCCCGCGTTCTATTCCCTGCCTCTGATTCCCCGCCTGTGATTCCCCATCTCTGATTCACCACCTCTGATTCCCCACCTCTGATTCCCCATATCTAATTCCCCGCCTCTGTTTGCCCGACTCTGATTCCCCGCCTCTGTTTCCCCATATCTGATTCCCCGCCTCTGAATCCCCAACTCTGATTCCCTGCCTCTGATTCCCCAGCTCTGATTCCCCGCCTTTGATTCCCCCGTCTGATTCCCAGCCTCTGAAACCCCGTGTCTGATTTCTTGCCTCTGATTCCCCGCCTCTGATTCCCCATCTCTGATTCACAGCCTCTGATTCCCCACCTCTGATTCCCCATCACTGATTCCGCACATCTGATTCCCCGCCTCTGATTCCCCAACTCTGATTCCCCGCCTCTGATTCCCCAGCTCTGATTCCCCGCATCTGATTCCCCGTGTTTGATTCCCTGCCTCTGATTCCCCACCTCTGATTCCCCATATCTGATTCCCCGCCTCTGTTTCCCCACCTTTGATTCCCCGCCTCTGTTTCCCAATATCTAAGTCCCCGCCTCTGATTCCCCAACTCTGATTCCCCACCTCTGATTCCCCAACTCTGATTCCCCGCCTCTGATTCCCCAGCTCTGATTCCCCGCCTCTGATTCCCCGTCTTTGATCCCCTGCCTCTGATTCCCCGCCTCTGATTCCCCATCTCTGATTCACCGCCTTTGATTCGCCACCTCTGATTCCCCATATCTGATTCCTCGCCTCTGTTTCCCCGCCTCTGATTCCCCATATCTCATTCCCCGCCTCTGATTCCCCATCTCTGATTCCCGGACTCTGATTCCCCACCTCTGATTCCCGGCCTCTTATTCCCGGCATCTGATTCCGGCCTCTGATTTCCGGCCTCTGATTCCCTGCTTCTGATTCCCCATCTCTGATTCCGCAAATCTAATTCCCTGCCTCTGATTCCCCACCTCTGATTCCCCATATCTGATTCCCCGCCTCTGTTTCCCCGCCTCTGATTCCCCGCCTCTGTTTCCCCATATCTAAGTCCCCGCCTCTGATTCCCCAACTTTGATTCCCCACCTCTGATTCCCCAGCTCTGATTCCCCGCCTCTGATTCCCCGCATCTGATTCCATGCATCTGATTCCCAGCCTCTGATTCCCAGACTCTGATTCCCAACCTCTGATTCCCCACCTCTGATTCCCCATATCTGATTCCACGCCTCTGTTTCCCCGCCTCTGATTCCCCGCCTCTGTTTCCCCATATCTGATCCCCGCCTCTATTTGCCCGCATCTGATTCCCCGCCTCTGTTTCCCCATATCTGATTCCCCGCCTCTGAATCCCCAACTCTGATTCCCTGCCTCTAATTTCCCAGCTCTGATTCCCCGCCTCTGATTCCCCGCGTCTGATTACCGGCCTCTGATTCCCCGCCTCTGATTCCCCATCTCTGATTCACAACCTCTGATTCCCCACCTCTGATACCCCATATCTGATTCCCCGCCTCTGTTTCCCCGCCTCTGATTCCCCACCTCTGATTCCCAATATCTGATTCCCCGCCTCTGATTCCCCACCTCTGATTCCCCGCCTCTGATTCGCCAGCTATGATTCCCCGCCTCTGATTCCCCGTGTTTGATTCCCTGCCTCTGATTCCCGGCCACTGATTCCCCAACTCTGATTCACCGCCTTTGATTCGCCACCTCTGATTCCCCATATCTGATTCCCCGCCTCTGTTTCCCCGCCTCTGATTCCCCGCCTCTGATTCCCCATATCTCATTCCCCGCCTCTGAATCCCCATCTCTGATTCCCGGACTCTGATTCCCCACCTCTGATTCCCTGCTACTGATTCTGATTCCCTGCCTTTGATTCCCCATCTCTGATTCCGCACATCTGATTCCCTGCCTCTGATTCCCCATCTCTGATTCCCCATATCTGATTCCCCGCTTCTGTTTCCCCGCCTCTGATTCCCCGCCTCTGTTTCCCAATATCTAAGTCCCCGCCTCTGATTCCACAACTCTAATTCCCCACCTCTGATTCCCCAGCTCTGATTCCCCGCCTCTGATTCCCCGCATCTGATTCCCTGCATCTGATTCCAAGCCTCTTATTCCCTGCCTCTGATTCCCAACCTCTGATTCCCCACCTCTGATTCCCCATATCTGATTCCGAGCCTCTGTTTCCCCGCCTCTGATTCCCCGCCTCTGTTTCCCCATATCTGATTCCCGGCCTCTGGTTTCCCGCCTCTGATTCCCCGCCTCTGATTCCCAACCTCTGATTCCCCACCTCTGATTCCCCGTGTTTGATTCCCCGCCTCTGATTCTCCGCCTCTGATTCCCCGCCTCTGATTCCCCAACTCTAATTCCCCGCCTCTGATTCCCCATATCTGATTCCCTGCCTCTGTTTCCCCGCCTCTGATTCCCCACCCCTGTTTCCCCATATCTGATTCCCTGCCTCTGATTCCCCAACTTTGATTCCCAGCATCTGATTCCCCAGCTCTGATTCCCCGCCTCTGATTCCCCGCATCTGATTCCCTGCATCTGATTCCAAGCCTCTGATTCCCTGCCTCTGATTCCCTACCTCTGATTCCCCACCTCTGATTCCCCATATCTGATCCCCAGCCTCTGTTTCCCCGCCTCTGTTTCCCCATATCTGATTCCCGGCCTCTGATTCCCCGCCTCTGATTCCCCGCCTCTGATTCCCTGCCTCTGATTCCCCATCTCCGATTCCGCACATCTGATTCCCTGCCTCTGATTCCCCGCCTCTGATTCCACGCCTCTGATTCCCTGCATCTGATTCCCAACCTCTGATTCCCCACCTCTGATTCCCCGTGTTTGATTCCCCGCCTCTGTTTCCCCGCCTCTGATTCCCCGCCTCTGATTCCCCAACTCTAATTCCCCGCCTCTGATTCCCCATATCTGATTCCCCGCCTCTGTTTCCCCGCCTCTGATTCCCCACCCCTGTTTCCCCATATCTGATTCCCTGCCTCTGATTCCCCAACTTTGATTCCCAGCATCTGATTCCCCAGCTCTGATTCCCCGCCTCTGATTCCCCGCATCTGATTCCCTGCATCTGATTCCAAGCCTCTGATTCCCTGCCTCTGATTCCCAACCTCTGATTCCCCACCTCTGATTCCCCATATCTGATCCCCAGCCTCTGTTTCCCCGCCTCTGTTTCCCCATATCTGATTCCCGGCCTCTGATTCCCCGCCTCTGATTCCCCGCCTCTGATTCCCTGCCTCTGATTCCCCATCTCCGAATCCGCACATCTGATTCCCTGCCTCTGATTCCCCGCCTCTGATTCCCCGCCTCTGATTCCCTGCATCTGATTCCCAACCTCTGATTCCCCACCTCTGATTCCCCGTGTTTGATTCCCCGCCTCTGTTTCCCCGCCTCTGATTCCCCGCCTCTGATTCCCCAACTCTAATTCCCCGCCTCTGATTCCCCATATCTGATTCCCTGCCTCTGTTTCCCCGCCTCTGATTCCCCGCCCCTGTTTCCCCATATCTGATTCCCTGCCTCTGATTCCCCAACTTTGATTCCCAGCCTCTGATTCCCCAGCTCTGATTCCCCGCCTCTGATTCCCCGTGTTTGATTCCCTGCCTCTGATTCCCCGCCTCTGATTCCCCAACTCTAATTCCCCGCCTCTGATTCCCCATATCTGATTCCCTGCCTCTGTTTCCCCGCCTCTGATTCCCCGCCTCTGTTTCCCCGCCTCTGATTCCCCACATCTGATTCCCAATATCTGATTCCCCGCCTCTGATTCCCCACCTCTGATTCCCCACCTCTGATTCGCCAGCTATGATTCCCCGCCTCCTATTCCCCGCGTCTGATTCCCTGCCTCTGATTCCCCGCCTCTGATTCCACATCTCTGATTCACCACCTCTGATTCCCCGCGTCTGATTCCCTGCCTCTGATTCCCCATCTCTGATTCCCCATCTCTGATTCCCCAATTCTGATTCCCCTCCTCTGATTCCCCGTGTTTGATTCCCAGCCTCTGATTCCCGGCCTCTGATTCCCCATCTCTGATTCACCGCCTTTGATTCGCCACCTCTGATTCGCCATATCTGATTCCCCGCCTCTGTTTCCCCGCCGATGATTCCCCGCCTCTGATTCCCCATATCTCATTCCCCGCCTCTGAATCCCCATCTCTGATTCCCGGACTCTGATTCCCCACCTCTGATTTCCGGCCTCTTATTCCCGGCATCTGATTCCGGCCTCTGATTCCCGGCCTCTGATTCCCTGCTTCTGATTCTGATTCCCTGCCTTTGATTCCCCATCTCTGATTCCGCACATCTGATTCCCTGCCTCTGATTCCCCATCTCTGATTCCCCATATCTGATTCCCCGCCTCTGATTCCCTGCCTCTGTTTCCCAATATCTAAGTCCCCGCCTCTGATTCCCCAACTCTGATTCCCCACCTCTGATTCCCCAGCTCTGATTCCCCGCCTCTGATTCCCCGCATCTGATTCCCTGCATCTGATTCCAAGCCTCTGATTCCCTGCCTCTGATTCCCAACCTCTGATTCCCCACCTCTGATTCCCCATATCTGATTTCCAGCCTCTGTTTCCCCGCCTCTGATTCCCCGCCTCTGTTTCCCCATATCTGATTCCCGGCCTCTGATTCCCCGCCTCTGATTCCCCGCCTCTGATTCCCTATCTCCGATTCCGCACATCTGATTCCCTGCCTCTGATTCCCCGCCTCTGATTCCCCGCCTCTGATTCCCTGCCTCTGATTCCCAACCTCTGATTCCCCACCTCTGATTCCCCGTGTTTGATTCCCCGCCTCTGTTTCCCCGCCTCTGATTCCCCGCCTCTGATTCCCCAACTCTAATTCCCTGCCTCTGATTCCCCATATCTGATTCCCCGCCTCTGTTTCCCCGCCTCTGATTCCCCGCCCCTGTTTCCCCATATCTGATTCCCTGCCTCTGATTCCCCAACTTTGATTCCCAGCCTCTGATTCCCCAGCTCTGATTCCCCGCCTCTGATTCCCCGTGTTTGATTCCCTGCCTCTGATTCCCCGCCTCTGATTACCCATCTCTGATTCACCACCTTTGATTCGCCACCTCTGATTCCCCATATCTGATTCCCCACCTCTGTTTTCCCGCCTCTGATTCCCCGCCTCTGATACTCCATATCTCATTCCCCGCCTCTGAATCCCCATCTCTGATTCCCGGACTCTGATTCCCCACCTCTGATTCCCGGCCTCTTATTCCCAGCATCTGATTCCAGGCCTCTGATTCCCGGCCTCTGACTCCCCGCTTCTGATTCTGATTCCCTGCCTCTGATTCCCCATCTCTGATTCCGCACATCTGATTACCTGCCTCTGATTCCCCACCTCTGATTCCCCATATCTGATTCCCCGCCTCTGATTCCCCGCATCCGATTCCCCATATCTGATTCCCCGCCTCTGTTTCCCCGCCCCTGATTCCCCGCCTCTGTTTCCCCATATCTGATTCCCCGCCTCTGATTCCCAACTATGATTCCCCGCCTCTGATTCCCCAGCTCTGATTCCCTGCCTCTGATTCCCCGCGTTCTATTCCCTGCCTCTGATTCCCCGCCTGTGATTCCCCATCTCTGATAAACCACCTCTGATTCCCCACCACTGATTCCCCATATCTAATTCCCCTCCTCTGTTTGCCCGCCTCTGATTCCCCACCTCTGATTCCCCATATCTAATTCCCCGCCTCTGTTTGCCCGCCTCTGATTCCCCGCCTCTGTTTCCCCATATCTGATTCCCCGCCTCTGAATCCCCAACTCTGATTCCCCGCCTCTGATTCCCCAGCTCTGATTCCCCGCCTCTGATTCCCCGTGTTTGATTCCCTGCCTCTGATTCCCCGCCTCTGATTCACCATCTCTGATTCACCGCCTTTCATTCGCCACCCTGATTCCCCATATCAGATTCACCGCCTCTGTTTCCCCGCCTCTGATAACCCGCCTCTGATTCCCCATATTTCATTCCCCGCCTCTGATTCCCCATCTCTGATTCCCGGACTCTGATTCCTGGCCTCTTATTCCCGGCATCTGATTCCCGGCCTCTGATCCCGGCCTCTGATTCCCCGCTTCTGATTCTGATCCCTGCCTCTGATTCCCCATCTCTGATTCCGCACATCTGATTCCCTGCCTCTGATTCCCCACCTCTGATTCCCCATATCTGATTCCCCGCCTCTGTTTCCCCGCCTCTAATTCCCCGCCTCTGTTTCCCCATATCTATTTCCCCGCCTCTGATTCCCCGCCTCTGATTCCCCAGCTCTGATTCCCCGCCTCTGAATCCCCAACTCTGATTCCCTGCCTCATATTCCGCAGCTCTGATTCCCCGCCTCTGATTCCCCAGCTCTGATTCCCTGCCTCTGTTTCGCAACCTCTGATTCCCCACCTCTGATTCCCCATATATGATTCCCCACCTCTGTTTCCCTGCCTCTGATTCCCAGCCTCTGTTTCCCCATATCTGATTCCCCGCCTCTGATTCCCCAACTCTGATTCCCCGCCTCTGATTCCCCAGCTCTGATTCCCCACCTATGATTCCCCGTGTTTGATTCACTGCCTCTGATTCCCCGCCTCTGATTAACCATCTCTGATTCACCGCCTTTCATTCGCCACCTCTGATTCCCCATATCAGATTCCCCGCCTCTGTTTCCCCGCCTCTGATTCCCCTCCTCTGTTTCCCCATATCTGATTCCCCGCTTCTGATTCCCCAACTCTGATTCCCCGCCTCTGATTCCCCAGCTCTGATTCCCCGCCTTTGATTCCCCCCGTCTGATTCCCAGCCTCTGAGTCCCCGTGTCTGATTTCCTGCCTCTGATTCCCCGCCTCTGATTCCCCATCTCTGATTCACAGCCGCTGATTCCCCACCTCTGATTCCCCATCTCTGATTCCGCACATCTGATTCCCTGCCTCTGATTCCCCGACTCTGATCCCCACCTCTGATTCCCCAGCTCTGATTCCCCGCCTCTGATTCCCCAACTCTGATTCCCCGCCTCTGATTCCCCAGCTCTGATTCCCCGCCTCTGATTCCCCATATCTGATTCCCCACCTCTGTTTCCCGGCCTCTGATTCCCCGCTTCTGATTCTGAATCCCTGCCTCTGATTCCCCATCTCTGATTCCGCACATCTGATTCCCTGCCTCTGATTCCCCACCTCTGATTCCCCATATCTGATTTCCCGCCTCTGTTTCCCCGCCTCTGATTCCCCGCCTCAGTTTCCCCATATCTAATTCCAAACCTCTGATGCCCCAACTCTGATTCCCTGCCTCTGATTCCCCGCGTTCTATTCCCTGCCTCTGATTCCCCGCCTGTGATTCCCCATCTCTGATTCACCACCTCTGATTCCCCACCTCTGATTCCCCATATCTAATTCCCCGCCTCTGTTTGCCCGACTCTGATTCCCCGCCTCTGTTTCCCCATATCTGATTCCCCGCCTCTGAATCCCCAACTCTGATTCCCTGCCTCTGATTCCCCAGCTCTGATTCCCCGCCTTTGATTCCCCCGTCTGATTCCCAGCCTCTGAAACCCCGTGTCTGATTTCTTGCCTCTGATTCCCCGCCTCTGATTCCCCATCTCTGATTCACAGCCTCTGATTCCCCACCTCTGATTCCCCATCACTGATTCCGCACATCTGATTCCCTGCCTCTGATTCCACGACTCTGATCCCCACCTCTGATTCCGCAGCTCTGATTCCCCGCCTCTGATTCCCCAACTCTGATTCCCCGCCTCTGATTCCCCAGCTCTGATTCCCCGCCTCTGATTCCCCGTGTTTGATCCCCTGCCTCTGATTCCCCGACTCTGATCCCCACCTCTGATTCCGCAGCTCTGATTCCCCGCCTCTGATTCCCCAACTCTGATTCCCCGCCTCTGATTCCCCAACTCTGATTCCCTGCCTCTGATTCCCCAGCTTCATTCCCCGCCTTTGATTCCCCCCGTCTGATTCCCAGCCTCTGAATCCCCGTGTCTGATAACCTGCCACTGATTCCCCGTCTCTGATTCCCCATCTCAGATTCACCGCCTCTGATTCCCCACCTCTGATTCCCCATCTCTGATTCCGCACATCCGACTCCCTGCCTCTGATTCCCCGACTCTGATTCCCCACCTCTGATTCCCCAGCTCTGATTCCCCGCCTCTGATTCCCCAACTCTGATTCCCCGCCTCTGATTCCACAGCTCTGATTCCCCGCCTCTGATTCCCCGTGTTTGATCCCCTGCCTCTGATTCCCCGCCTCTGATTCCCCATCTCTGATTCACCGCCTTTGATTCGCCACCTCTGATTCCCCATATCTGATTCCTCGCCACTGTTTCCCCGCCTCTGATTCCCCGCCTCTGATTCCCCATATCTCATTCCCCGCCTCTGATTCGCCAGCTATGATTCCCCACCTCTGATTCCCCGCGTCTGATTCCCTGCCTCTGATTCCCCGCCTCTGATTCCACATCTCTGATTCACCACCTCTGATTCCACGCGTCTGATTCCCCGCCTCTGATTCCCCATCTCTGATTCCCCATCTCTGAGTCCCCAATTCTGATTCCCCGCCTCTGATTCCCCAGCTCTGATTCCTCGCCTCTGATTCCCTTCCTTTGATTCCCAACCTCTGATTCCCCAACTCTGATTTCCCATATTGATTCCCTGCGTCTGATTCCCCACCTCTGATTTCACATATTGATTCCCTGCGTCTGATTCCCCGCCTCTGATTCCCCAACTCTGATTCCCCGCCTCTGATTCCCCAGCTCTGATTCCCCGCATCTGATTCCCCGTGTTTGATTCCCTGCCTCTGATTCCCCACCTCTGATTCCCCATATCTGATTCCCCGCCTCTGTTTCCCCACCTTTGATTCCCCGCCTCTGTTTCCCAATATCTAAGTCCCCGCCTCTGATTCCCCAACTCTGATTCCCCACCTCTGATTCCCCAACTCTGATTCCCCGCCTCTGATTCCCCAGCTCTGATTCCCCGCCTCTGATTCCCCGTCTTTGATCCCCTGCCTCTGATTCCCCGCCTCTGATTCCCCATCTCTGATTCACCGCCTTTGATTCGCCACCTCTGATTCCCCATATCTGATTCCTCGCCTCTGTTTCCCCGCCTCTGATTCCCCATATCTCATTCCCCGCCTCTGATTCCCCATCTCTGATTCCCGGACTCTGATTCCCCACCTCTGATTCCCGGCCTCTTATTCCCGGCATCTGATTCCGGCCTCTGATTTCCGGCCTCTGATTCCCTGCTTCTGATTCCCCATCTCTGATTCCGCAAATCTAATTCCCTGCCTCTGATTCCCCACCTCTGATTCCCCATATCTGATTCCCCGCCTCTGTTTCCCCGCCTCTGATTCCCCGCCTCTGTTTCCCCATATCTAAGTCCCCGCCTCTGATTCCCCAACTTTGATTCCCCACCTCTGATTCCCCAGCTCTGATTCCCCGCCTCTGATTCCCCGCATCTGATTCCATGCATCTGATTCCCAGCCTCTGATTCCCAGACTCTGATTCCCAACCTCTGATTCCCCACCTCTGATTCCCCATATCTGATTCCACGCCTCTGTTTCCCCGCCTCTGATTCCCCGCCTCTGTTTCCCCATATCTGATCCCCGCCTCTATTTGCCCGCATCTGATTCCCCGCCTCTGTTTCCCCATATCTGATTCCCCGCCTCTGAATCCCCAACTCTGATTCCCTGCCTCTAATTTCCCAGCTCTGATTCCCCGCCTCTGATTCCCCGCGTCTGATTACCGGCCTCTGATTCCCCGCCTCTGATTCCCCATCTCTGATTCACAACCTCTGATTCCCCACCTCTGATACCCCATATCTGATTCCCCGCCTCTGTTTCCCCGCCTCTGATTCCCCACCTCTGATTCCCAATATCTGATTCCCCGCCTCTGATTCCCCACCTCTGATTCCCCGCCTCTGATTCGCCAGCTATGATTCCCCGCCTCTGATTCCCCGTGTTTGATTCCCTGCCTCTGATTCCCGGCCACTGATTCCCCAACTCTGATTCACCGCCTTTGATTCGCCACCTCTGATTCCCCATATCTGATTCCCCGCCTCTGTTTCCCCGCCTCTGATTCCCCGCCTCTGATTCCCCATATCTCATTCCCCGCCTCTGAATCCCCATCTCTGATTCCCGGACTCTGATTCCCCACCTCTGATTCCCTGCTACTGATTCTGATTCCCTGCCTTTGATTCCCCATCTCTGATTCCGCACATCTGATTCCCTGCCTCTGATTCCCCATCTCTGATTCCCCATATCTGATTCCCCGCTTCTGTTTCCCCGCCTCTGATTCCCCGCCTCTGTTTCCCAATATCTAAGTCCCCGCCTCTGATTCCACAACTCTAATTCCCCACCTCTGATTCCCCAGCTCTGATTCCCCGCCTCTGATTCCCCGCATCTGATTCCCTGCATCTGATTCCAAGCCTCTTATTCCCTGCCTCTGATTCCCAACCTCTGATTCCCCACCTCTGATTCCCCATATCTGATTCCGAGCCTCTGTTTCCCCGCCTCTGATTCCCCGCCTCTGTTTCCCCATATCTGATTCCCGGCCTCTGGTTCCCCGCCTCTGATTCCCCGCCTCTGATTCCCAACCTCTGATTCCCCACCTCTGATTCCCCGTGTTTGATTCCCCGCCTCTGATTCTCCGCCTCTGATTCCCCGCCTCTGATTCCCCAACTCTAATTCCCCGCCTCTGATTCCCCATATCTGATTCCCTGCCTCTGTTTCCCCGCCTCTGATTCCCCACCCCTGTTTCCCCATATCTGATTCCCTGCCTCTGATTCCCCAACTTTGATTCCCAGCATCTGATTCCCCAGCTCTGATTCCCCGCCTCTGATTCCCCGCATCTGATTCCCTGCATCTGATTCCAAGCCTCTGATTCCCTGCCTCTGATTCCCTACCTCTGATTCCCCACCTCTGATTCCCCATATCTGATCCCCAGCCTCTGTTTCCCCGCCTCTGTTTCCCCATATCTGATTCCCGGCCTCTGATTCCCCGCCTCTGATTCCCCGCCTCTGATTCCCTGCCTCTGATTCCCCATCTCCGATTCCGCACATCTGATTCCCTGCCTCTGATTCCCCGCCTCTGATTCCACGCCTCTGATTCCCTGCATCTGATTCCCAACCTCTGATTCCCCACCTCTGATTCCCCGTGTTTGATTCCCCGCCTCTGTTTCCCCGCCTCTGATTCCCCGCCTCTGATTCCCCAACTCTAATTCCCCGCCTCTGATTCCCCATATCTGATTCCCTTCCTCTGTTTCCCCGCCTCTGATTCCCCGCCCCTGTTTCCCCATTTCTGATTCCCTGCCTCTGATTCCCCAACTTTGATTCCCAGCCTCTGATTCCCCAGCTCTGATTCCCCGCCTCTGATTCCCCGTGTTTGATTCCCTGCCTCTGATTCCCCGCCTCTGATTCCCCATCTATGATTCACCGCCTTTGATTCGCCACCTCTGATTCCCCATATCTGATTCCCCACCTCTGTTTCCCCGCCTCTGATTCCCCGCCTCTGATTCTCCATATCTCATTCCCCGCCTCTGACTCCCCATCTCTGATTCCCGGACTCTGATTCCCCACGTCTGATTCCCGGCCTCTTATTCCCAGCATCTGATTCCAGGCCTCTGATTCCCGTCCTCTGACTCCCCGCTTCTGATTCTGATTCCCTGCCTCTGATTCCCCATCTCTGATTCCGCACATCTGATTACCTGCCTCTGATTCCCCACCTCTGATTCCCCATATCTGATTCCCCGCCTCTGTTTCCACGCCTCTGATTCCCCGCCTCTGTTTCCCCATATCTAATTCCCCACCTCTGATGCCCCAACTCTGATTCCCCGCCTCTGATTCCACAGCTCTGATTCCCCGCCTCTGATTCCCCACATCCGATTCCCCATATCTGATTCCCCGCCTCTGTTTCCCCGCCCCTGATTCCCCGCCTCTGTTTCCCCATATCTGATTCCCCGCCTCTGATTCCCAACTATGATTCCCCGCCTCTTATTCCCCAGCTCTGATTCCCTGCCTCTGATTCCCCGCGTTCTATTCCCTGCCTCTGATTCCCCGCCTGTGATTCCCCATCTCTGATTCACCACCTCTGATTCCCCACCACTGATTCCCCATATCTAATTCCCCGCCTCTGTTTGCCCGCCTCTGATTCCCCGCCTCTGTTTCCCCGCCTCTGATTCCCCACCTCTGATTCCCAATATCTGATTCCCCGCCTCTGATTCCCCACCTCTGATTCCCCACCTCTGATTCGCCAGCTATGATTCCCCGCCTCCTATTCCCCGCGTCTGATTCCCTGCCTCTGATTCCCCGCCTCTGATTCCACATCTCTGATTCACCACCTCTGATTCCCCGCGTCTGATTCCCTGCCTCTGATTCCCCATCTCTGATTCCCCATCTCTGATTCCACAATTCTGATTCCCCTCCTCTGATTCCCCGTGTTTGATTCCCAGCCTCTGATTCCCGGCCTCTGATTCCCCATCTCTGATTCACCGCCTTTGATTCGCCACCTCTGATTCGCCATATCTGATTCCCCGCCTCTGTTTCCCCGCCGATGATTCCCCGCCTCTGATTCCCCATATCTCATTCCCCGCCTCTGAATCCCCATCTCTGATTCCCGGACTCTGATTCCCCACCTCTGATTTCCGGCCTCTTATTCCCGGCATCTGATTCCGGCCTCTGATTCCCGGCCTCTGATTCCCTGCTTCTGATTCTGATTCCCTGCCTTTGATTCCCCATCTCTGATTCCGCACATCTGATTCCCTGCCTCTGATTCCCCATCTCTGATTCCCCATATCTGATTCCCCGCCTCTGATTCCCTGCCTCTGTTTCCCAATATCTAAGTCCCCGCCTCTGATTCCCCAACTCTGATTCCCCACCTCTGATTCCCCAGCTCTGATTCCCCGCCTCTGATTCCCCGCATCTGATTCCCTGCATCTGATTCCAAGCCTCTGATTCCCTGCCTCTGATTCCCAACCTCTGATTCCCCACCTCTGATTCCCCATATCTGATTCCCAGCCTCTGTTTCCCCGCCTCTGATTCCCCGCCTCTGTTTCCCCATATCTGATTCCCGGCCTCTGATTCCCCGCCTCTGATTCCCCGCTTCTGATTCCCTATCTCCGATTCCGCACATCTGATTCCCTGCCTCTGATTCCCCGCCTCTGATTCCCCGCCTCTGATTCCCTGCCTCTGATTCCCAACCTCTGATTCCCCACCTCTGATTCCCCGTGTTTGATTCCCCGCCTCTGTTTCCCCGCCTCTGATTCCCCGCCTCTGATTCCCCAACTCTAATTCCCTGCCTCTGATTCCCCATATCTGATTCCCCGCCTCTGTTTCCCCGCCTCTGATTCCCCGCCCCTGTTTCCCCATATCTGATTCCGTGCCTCTGATTCCCCAACTTTGATTCCCAGCCTCTGATTCCCCAGCTCTGATTCCCCGCCTCTGATTCCCCGTGTTTGATTCCCTGCCTCTGATTCCCCGCCTCTGATTACCCATCTCTGATTCACCACCTTTGATTCGCCACCTCTGATTCCCCATATCTGATTCCCCACCTCTGTTTTCCCGCCTCTGATTCCCCGCCTCTGATTCTCCATATCTCATTCCCCGCCTCTGAATCCCCATCTCTGATTCCCGGACTCTGATTCCCCACCTCTGATTCCCGGCCTCTTATTCCCAGCATCTGATTCCAGGCCTCTGATTCCCGGCCTCTGACTCCCCGCTTCTGATTCTGATTCCCTGCCTCTGATTCCCCATCTCTGATTCCGCACATCTGATTACCTGCCTCTGATTCCCCACCTCTGATTCCCCATATCTGATTCCCCGCCTCTGATTCCCCGCATCCGATTCCCCATATCTGATTCCCCGCCTCTGTTTCCCCGCCCCTGATTCCCCGCCTCTGTTTCCCCATATCTGATTCCCCGCCTCTGATTCCCAACTATGATTCCCCGCCTCTGATTCCCCAGCTCTGATTCCCTGCCTCTGATTCCCCGCGTTCTATTCCCTGCCTCTGATTCCCCGCCTGTGATTCCCCATCTCTGATAAACCACCTCTGATTCCCCACCACTGATTCCCCATATCTAATTCCCCTCCTCTGTTTGCCCGCCTCTGATTCCCCACCTCTGATTCCCCATATCTAATTCCCCGCCTCTGTTTGCCCGCCTCTGATTCCCCGCCTCTGTTTCCCCATATCTGATTCCCCGCCTCTGAATCCCCAACTCTGATTCCCCGCCTCTGATTCCCCAGCTCTGATTCCCCGCCTCTGATTCCCCGTGTTTGATTCCCTGCATCTGATTCCCCGCCTCTGATTCACCATCTCTGATTCACCGCCTTTCATTCGCCACCCTGATTCCCCATATCAGATTCACTGCCTCTGTTTCCCCGCCTCTGATACCCCGCCTCTGATTCCCCATATTTCATTCCCCGCCTCTGATTCCCCATCTCTGATTCCCGGACTCTGATTCCTGGCCTCTTATTCCCGGCATCTGATTCCCGGCCTCTGATCCCGGCCTCTGATTCCCCGCTTCTGATTCTGATCCCTGCCTCTGATTCCCCATCTCTGATTCCGCACATCTGATTCCCTGCCTCTGATTCCCCACCTCTGATTCCCCATATCTGATTCCCCGCCTCTGTTTCCCCGCCTCTAATTCCCCGCCTCTGTTTCCCCATATCTATTTCCCCGCCTCTGATTCCCCGCCTCTGATTCCCCAGCTCTGATTCCCCGCCTCTGAATCCCCATCTCTGATTCCCTTCCTCATATTCCGCAGCTCTGATTCCCCGCCTCTGATTCCCCAGCTCTGATTCCCTGCCTCTGTTTCGCAACCTCTGATTCCCCACCTCTGATTCCCCATATATGATTCCCCACCTCTGTTTCCCTGCCTCTGATTCCCAGCCTCTGTTTCCCCATATCTGATTCCCCGCCTCTGATTCCCCAACTCTGATTCCCCGCCTCTGATTCCCCAGCTCTGATTCCCCACCTATGATTCCCCGTGTTTGATTCACTGCCTCTGATTCCCCGCCTCTGATTAACCATCTCTGATTCACCGCCTTTCATTCGCCACCTCTGATTCCCCATATCAGATTCCCCGCCTCTGTTTCCCCGCCTCTGATTCCCCTCCTCTGTTTCCCCATATCTGATTCCCCGCTTCTGATTCCCCAACTCTGATTCCCCGCCTCTGATTCCCCAGCTCTGATTCCCCGCCTTTGATTCCCCCCGTCTGATTCCCAGCCTCTGAGTCCCCGTGTCTGATTTCCTGCCTCTGATTCCCCGCCTCTGATTCCCAATCTCTGATTCACAGCCGCTGATTCCCCACCTCTGATTCCCCATCTCTGATTCCGCACATCTGATTCCCTGCCTCTGATTCCCCGACTCTGATCCCCACGTCTGATTCCCCAGCTTTGATTCCCCGCCTCTGATTCCCCAACTCTGATTCCCCGCCTCTGATTCCCCAGCTCTGATTCCCCGCCTCTGATTCCCCATATCTGATTCCCCACCTCTGTTTCCCGGCCTCTGATTCCCCGCTTCTGATTCTGAATCCCTGCCTCTGATTCCCCATCTCTGATTCCGCACATCTGATTCCCTGCCTCTGATTCCCCACCTCTGATTCCCCATATCTGATTTCCCGCCTCTGTTTCCCCGCCTCTGATTCCCCGCCTCAGTTTCCCCATATCTAATTCCAAACCTCTGATGCCCCAACTCTGATTCCCTGCCTCTGATTCCCCGCGTTCTATTCCCTGCCTCTGATTCCCCGCCTGTGATTCCCCATCTCTGATTCACCACCTCTGATTCCCCACCTCTGATTCCCCATATCTAATTCCCCGCCTCTGTTTGCCCGACTCTGATTCCCCGCCTCTGTTTCCCCATATCTGATTCCCCGCCTCTGAATCCCCAACTCTGATTCCCTGCCTCTGATTCCCCAGCTCTGATTCCCCGCCTTTGATTCCCCCGTCTGATTCCCAGCCTCTGAAACCCCGTGTCTGATTTCTTGCCTCTGATTCCCCGCCTCTGATTCCCCATCTCTGATTCACAGCCTCTGATTCCCCACCTCTGATTCCCCATCACTGATTCCGCACATCTGATTCCCTGCCTCTGATTCCACGACTCTGATCCCCACCTCTGATTCCGCAGCTCTGATTCCCCGCCTCTGATTCCCCAACTCTGATTCCCCGCCTCTGATTCCCCAGCTCTGATTCCCCGCCTCTGATTCCCCGTGTTTGATCCCCTGCCTCTGATTCCCCGACTCTGATCCCCACCTCTGATTCCGCAGCTCTGATTCCCCGCCTCTGATTCCCCAACTCTGATTCCCCGCCTCTGATTCCCCAACTCTGATTCCCTGCCTCTGATTCCCCAGCTTCATTCCCCGCCTTTGATTCCCCCCGTCTGATTCCCAGCCTCTGAATCCCCGTGTCTGATAACCTGCCACTGATTCCCCGTCTCTGATTCCCCATCTCAGATTCACCGCCTCTGATTCCCCACCTCTGATTCCCCATCTCTGATTCTGCACATCCGACTCCCTGCCTCTGATTCCCCGACTCTGATTCCCCACCTCTGATTCCCCAGCTCTGATTCCCCGCCTCTGATTCCCCAACTCTGATTCCCCGCCTCTGATTCCACAGCTCTGATTCCCCGCCTCTGATTCCCCGTGTTTGATCCCCTGCCTCTGATTCCCCGCCTCTGATTCCCCATCTCTGATTCACCGCCTTTGATTCGCCACCTCTGATTCCCCATATCTGATTCCTCGCCACTGTTTCCCCGCCTCTGATTCCCCGCCTCTGATTCCCCATATCTCATTCCCCGCCTCTGATTCGCCAGCTATGATTCCCCACCTCTGATTCCCCGCGTCTGATTCCCTGCCTCTGATTCCCCGCCTCTGATTCCACATCTCTGATTCACCACCTCTGATTCCACGCGTCTGATTCCCCGCCTCTGATTCCCCATCTCTGATTCCCCATCTCTGATTCCCCAATTCTGATTCCCCGCCTCTGATTCCCCAGCTCTGATTCCTCGCCTCTGATTCCCTTCCTTTGATTCCCAACCTCTGATTCCCCAACTCTGATTTCCCATATTGATTCCCTGCGTCTGATTCCCCACCTCTGATTTCACATATTGATTCCCTGCGTCTGATTCCCCGCCTCTGATTCCCCAACTCTGATTCCCCGCCTCTGATTCCACAGCTCTGATTCCCCGCATCTGATTCCCCGTGTTTGATTCCCTGCCTCTGATTCCCCACCTCTGATTCCCCATATCTGATTCCCCGCCTCTGTTTCCCCACCTTTGATTCCCCGCCTCTGTTTCCCAATATCTAAGTCCCCGCCTCTGATTCCCCAACTCTGATTCCCCACCTCTGATTCCCCAACTCTGATTCCCCGCCTCTGATTCCCCAGCTCTGATTCCCCGCCTCTGATTCCCCGTCTTTGATCCCCTGCCTCTGATTCCCCGCCTCTGATTCCCCATCTCTGATTCACCGCCTTTGATTCGCCACCTCTGATTCCCCATATCTGATTCCTCGCCTCTGTTTCCCCGCCTCTGATTCCCCATATCTCATTCCCCGCCTCTGATTCCCCATCTCTGATTCTTGGACTCTGATTCCCCACCTCTGATTCCCGGCCTCTTATTCCCGGCATCTGATTCCGGCCTCTGATTTCCGGCCTCTGATTCCCTGCTTCTGATTCCCCATCTCTGATTCCGCAAATCTAATTCCCTGCCTCTGATTCCCCACCTCTGATTCCCCATATCTGATTCCCCGCCTCTGTTTCCCCGCCTCTGATTCCCCACCTCTGTTTTCCCATATCTAAGTCCCCGCCTCTGATTCCCCAACTTTGATTCCCCACCTCTGATTCCCCAGCTCTGATTCCCCGCCTCTGATTCCCCGCATCTGATTCCATGCATCTGATTCCCAGCCTCTGATTCCCAGACTCTGATTCCCAACCTCTGATTCCCCACCTCTGATTCCCCATATCTGATTCCACGCCTCTGTTTCCCCGCCTCTGATTCCCCACCTCTGTTTCCCCATATCTGATCCCCGCCTCTATTTGCCCGCATCTGATTCCCCGCCTCTGTTTCCCCATATCTGATTCCCCGCCTCTGAATCCCCAACTCTGATTCCCTGCCTCTAATTTCCCAGCTCTGATTCCCCGCCTCTGATTCCCCGCGTCTGATTACCGGCCTCTGATTCCCCGCCTCTGATTCCCCATCTCTGATTCACAACCTCTGATTCCCCACCTCTGATACCCCATATCTGATTCCCCGCCTCTGTTTCCCCGCCTCTGATTCCCCACCTCTGATTCCCAATATCTGATTCCCCGCCTCTGATTCCCCACCTCTGATTCCCCGCCTCTGATTCGCCAGCTATGATTCCCCGCCTCTGATTCCCCGTGTTTGATTCCCTTCCTCTGATTCCCGGCCACTGATTCCCCAACTCTGATTCACCGCCTTTGATTCGCCACCTCTGATTCCCCATATCTGATTCCCCGCCTCTGTTTCCCCGCCTCTGATTCCCCGCCTCTGATTCCCCATATCTCATTCCCCGCCTCTGAATCCCCATCTCTGATTCCCGGACTCTGATTCCCCACCTCTGATTCCCTGCTACTGATTCTGATTCCCTGCCTTTGATTCCCCATCTCTGATTCCGCACATCTGATTCCCTGCCTCTGATTCCCCATCTCTGATTCCCCATATCTGATTCCCCGCTTCTGTTTCCCCGCCTCTGATTCCCCGCCTCTGTTTCCCAATATCTAAGTCCCCGCCTCTGATTCCACAACTCTAATTCCCCACCTCTGATTCCCCAGCTCTGATTCCCCGCCTCTGATTCCCCGCATCTGATTCCCTGCATCTGATTCCAAGCCTCTTATTCCCTGCCTCTGATTCCCAACCTCTGATTCCCCACCTCTGATTCCCCATATCTGATTCCAGGCCTCTGTTTCCCCGCCTCTGATTCCCCGCCTCTGTTTCCCCATATCTGATTCCCGGCCTCTGGTTCCCCGCCTCTGATTCCCCGCCTCTGATTCCCTGCCTCTGATTCCCCATCTCCGATTCCGCACATCTGATTCCCTGCCTCTGATTCCCCGCCTCTGATTCCCCGCCTCTGATTCCCTGCCTCTGATTCCCAACCTCTGATTCCCCACCTCTGATTCCCCGTGTTTGATTCCCCGCCTCTGTTTCTCCGCCTCTGATTCCCCGCCTCTGATTCCCCAACTCTAATTCCCCGCCTCTGATTCCCCATATCTGATTCCCCGCCTCTGTTTCCCCGCCTCTGATTCCCCACCCCTGTTTCCCCATATCTGATTCCCTGCCTCTGATTCCCCAACTTTGATTCCCAGCATCTGATTCCCCAGCTCTGATTCCCCGCCTCTGATTCCCCGCATCTGATTCCCTGCATCTGATTCCAAGCCTCTGATTCCCTGCCTCTGATTCCCTACCTCTGATTCCCGGCCTCTGATTCCCCGCTTCTGATTCTGAATCCCTGCCTCTGATTCCCCATCTCTGATTCCGCACATCTGATTCCCTGCCTCTGATTCCCCACCTCTGATTCCCCATATCTGATTTCCCGCCTCTGTTTCCCCGCCTCTGATTCCCCGCCTCAGTTTCCCCATATCTAATTCCAAACCTCTGATGCCCCAACTCTGATTCCCTGCCTCTGATTCCCCGCGTTCTATTCCCTGCCTCTGATTCCCCGCCTGTGATTCCCCATCTCTGATTCACCACCTCTGATTCCCCACCTCTGATTCCCCATATCTAATTCCCCGCCTCTGTTTGCCCGACTCTGATTCCCCGCCTCTGATTCCCCATATCTGATTCCCCGCCTCTGAATCCCCAACTCTGATTCCCTGCCTCTGATTCCCCAGCTCTGATTCCCCGCCTTTGATTCCCCCGTCTGATTCCCAGCCTCTGAAACCCCGTGTCTGATTTCTTGCCTCTGATTCCCCGCCTCTGATTCCCCATCTCTGATTCACAGCCTCTGATTCCCCACCTCTGATTCCCCATCACTGATTCCGCACATCTGATTCCCTGCCTCTGATTCCACGACTCTGATCCCCACCTCTGATTCCGCAGCTCTGATTCCCCGCCTCTGATTCCCCAACTCTGATTCCCCGCCTCTGATTCCCCAGCTCTGATTCCCCGCCTCTGATTCCCCGTGTTTGATCCCCTGCCTCTGATTCCCCGACTCTGATCCCCACCTCTGATTCCGCAGCTCTGATTCCCCGCCTCTGATTCCCCAACTCTGATTCCCCGCCTCTGATTCCCCAACTCTGATTCCCTGCCTCTGATTCCCCAGCTTCATTCCCCGCCTTTGATTCCCCCCGTCTGATTCCCAGCCTCTGAATCCCCGTGTCTGATAACCTGCCACTGATTCCCCGTCTCTGATTCCCCATCTCAGATTCACCGCCTCTGATTCCCCACCTCTGATTCCCCATCTCTGATTCCGCACATCCGACTCCCTGCCTCTGATTCCCCGACTCTGATTCCCCACCTCTGATTCCCCAGCTCTGATTCCCCGCCTCTGATTCCCCAACTCTGATTCCCCGCCTCTGATTCCACAGCTCTGATTCCCCGCCTCTGATTCCCCGTGTTTGATCCCCTGCCTCTGATTCCCCGCCTCTGATTCCCCATCTCTGATTCACCGCCTTTGATTCGCCACCTCTGATTCCCCATATCTGATTCCTCGCCACTGTTTCCCCGCCTCTGATTCCCCGCCTCTGATTCCCCATATCTCATTCCCCGCCTCTGATTCGCCAGCTATGATTCCCCACCTCTGATTCCCCGCGTCTGATTCCCTGCCTCTGATTCCCCGCCTCTGATTCCACATCTCTGATTCACCACCTCTGATTCCACGCGTCTGATTCCCCGCCTCTGATTCCCCATCTCTGATTCCCCATCTCTGATTCCCCAATTCTGATTCCCCGCCTCTGATTCCCCAGCTCTGATTCCTCGCCTCTGATTCCCTTCCTTTGATTCCCAACCTCTGATTCCCCAACTCTGATTTCCCATATTGATTCCCTGCGTCTGATTCCCCACCTCTGATTTCACATATTGATTCCCTGCGTCTGATTCCCCGCCTCTGATTCCCCAACTCTGATTCCCCGCCTCTGATTCCACAGCACTGATTCCCCGCATCTGATTCCCCGTGTTTGATTCCCTGCCTCTGATTCCCCACCTCTGATTCCCCATATCTGATTCCCCGCCTCTGTTTCCCCACCTTTGATTCCCCGCCTCTGTTTCCCAATATCTAAGTCCCCGCCTCTGATTCCCCAACTCTGATTCCCCACCTCTGATTCCCCAACTCTGATTCCCCGCCTCTGATTCCCCAGCTCTGATTCCCCGCCTCTGATTCCCCGTCTTTGATCCCCTGCCTCTGATTCCCCGCCTCTGATTCCCCATCTCTGATTCACCGCCTTTGATTCGCCACCTCTGATTCCCCATATCTGATTCCTCGCCTCTGTTTCCCCGCCTCTGATTCCCCATATCTCATTCCCCGCCTCTGATTCCCCATCTCTGATTCTTGGACTCTGATTCCCCACCTCTGATTCCCGGCCTCTTATTCCCGGCATCTGATTCCGGCCTCTGATTTCCGGCCTCTGATTCCCTGCTTCTGATTCCCCATCTCTGATTCCGCAAATCTAATTCCCTGCCTCTGATTCCCCACCTCTGATTCCCCATATCTGATTCCCCGCCTCTGTTTCCCCGCCTCTGATTCCCCACCTCTGTTTTCCCATATCTAAGTCCCCGCCTCTGATTCCCCAACTTTGATTCCCCACCTCTGATTCCCCAGCTCTGATTCCCCGCCTCTGATTCCCCGCATCTGATTCCATGCATCTGATTCCCAGCCTCTGATTCCCAGACTCTGATTCCCAACCTCTGATTCCCCACCTCTGATTCCCCATATCTGATTCCACGCCTCTGTTTCCCCGCCTCTGATTCCCCACCTCTGTTTCCCCATATCTGATCCCCGCCTCTATTTGCCCGCATCTGATTCCCCGCCTCTGTTTCCCCATATCTGATTCCCCGCCTCTGAATCCCCAACTCTGATTCCCTGCCTCTAATTTCCCAGCTCTGATTCCCCGCCTCTGATTCCCCGCGTCTGATTACCGGCCTCTGATTCCCCGCCTCTGATTCCCCATCTCTGATTCACAACCTCTGATTCCCCACCTCTGATACCCCATATCTGATTCCCCGCCTCTGTTTCCCCGCCTCTGATTCCCCACCTCTGATTCCCAATATCTGATTCCCCGCCTCTGATTCCCCACCTCTGATTCCCCGCCTCTGATTCGCCAGCTATGATTCCCCGCCTCTGATTCCCCGTGTTTGATTCCCTGCCTCTGATTCCCGACCACTGATTCCCCAACTCTGATTCACCGCCTTTGATTCGCCACCTCTGATTCCCCATATCTGATTCCCCGCCTCTGTTTCCCCGCCTCTGATTCCCCGCCTCTGATTCCCCATATCTCATTCCCCGCCTCTGAATCCCCATCTCTGATTCCCGGACTCTGATTCCCCACCTCTGATTCCCTGCTACTGATTCTGATTCCCTGCCTTTGATTCCCCATCTCTGATTCCGCACATCTGATTCCCTGCCTCTGATTCCCCATCTCTGATTCCCCATATCTGATTCCCCGCTTCTGTTTCCCCGCCTCTGATTCCCCGCCTCTGTTTCCCAATATCTAAGTCCCCGCCTCTGATTCCACAACTCTAATTCCCCACCTCTGATTCCCCAGCTCTGATTCCCCGCCTCTGATTCCCCGCATCTGATTCCCTGCATCTGATTCCAAGCCTCTTATTCCCTGCCTCTGATTCCCAACCTCTGATTCCCCACCTCTGATTCCCCATATCTGATTCCAGGCCTCTGTTTCCCCGCCTCTGATTCCCCGCCTCTGTTTCCCCATATCTGATTCCCGGCCTCTGGTTCCCCGCCTCTGATTCCCCGCCTCTGATTCCCTGCCTCTGATTCCCCATCTCCGATTCCGCACATCTGATTCCCTGCCTCTGATTCCCCGCCTCTGATTCCCCGCCTCTGATTCCCTGCCTCTGATTCCCAACCTCTGATTCCCCACCTCTGATTCCCCGTGTTTGATTCCCCGCCTCTGTTTCTCCGCCTCTGATTCCCCGCCTCTGATTCCCCAACTCTAATTCCCCGCCTCTGATTCCCCATATCTGATTCCCCGCCTCTGTTTCCCCGCCTCTGATTCCCCACCCCTGTTTCCCCATATCTGATTCCCTGCCTCTGATTCCCCAACTTTGATTCCCAGCATCTGATTCCCCAGCTCTGATTCCCCGCCTCTGATTCCCCGCATCTGATTCCCTGCATCTGATTCCAAGCCTCTGATTCCCTGCCTCTGATTCCCTACCTCTGATTCCCCACCTCTGATTCCCCATATCTGATCCCCAGCCTCTGTTTCCCCGCCTCTGTTTCCCCATATCTGATTCCCTGCCTCTGATTCCCCGCCTCTGATTCCCCGCCTCTGATTCCCTGCATCTGATTCCCAACCTCTGATTCCCCACCTCTGATTCCCCGTGTTTGATTCCCCGCCTCTGTTTCCCCGCCTCTGATTCCCCGCCTCTGATTCCCCAACTCTAATTCCCCGCCTCTGATTCCCCATATCTGATTCCCTGCCTCTGTTTCCCCGCCTCTGATTCCCCGCCCCTGTTTCCCCATATCTGATTCCCTGCCTCTGATTCCCCAACTTTGATTCCCAGCCTCTGATTCCCCAGCTCTGATTCCCCGCCTCTGATTCCCCGTGTTTGATTCCCTGCCTCTGATTCCCCGCCTCTGATTCCCCATCTCTGATTCACCGCCTTTGATTCGCCACCTCTGATTCCCCATATCTGATTCCCCACCTCTGTTTCCCCGCCTCTGATTCCCCGCCTCTGATTCTCCATATCTCATTCCCCGCCTCTGACTCCCCATCTCTGATTCCCGGACTCTGATTCCCCACATCTGATTCCCGGCCTCTTATTCCCAGCATCTGATTCCAGGCCTCTGATTCCCGTCCTCTGACTCCCCGCTTCTGATTCTGATTCCCTGCCTCTGATTCCCCATCTCTGATTCCGCACATCTGATTACCTGCCTCTGATTCCCCACCTCTGATTCCCCATATCTGATTCCCCGCCTCTGTTTCCACGCCTCTGATTCCCCGCCTCTGTTTCCCCATATCTAATTCCCCACCTCTGATGCCCCAACTCTGATTCCCCGCCTCTGATTCCACAGCTCTGATTCCCCGCCTCTGATTCCCCACATCCGATTCCCCATATCTGATTCCCCGCCTCTGTTTCCCCGCCCCTGATTCCCCGCCTCTGTTTCCCCATATCTGATTCCCCGCCTCTGATTCCCAACTATGATTCCCCGCCTCTTATTCCCCAGCTCTGATTCCCTGCCTCTGATTCCCCGCGTTCTATTCCCTGCCTCTGATTCCCCGCCTGTGATTCCCCATCTCTGATTCACCACCTCTGATTCCCCACCACTGATTCCCCATATCTAATTCCCCGCCTCTGTTTGCCCGCCTCTGATTCCCCGCCTCTGTTTCCCCGCCTCTGATTCCCCACCTCTGATTCCCAATATCTGATTCCCCGCCTCTGATTCCCCACCTCTGATTCCCCACCTCTGATTCGCCAGCTATGATTCCCCGCCTCCTATTCCCCGCGTCTGATTCCCTGCCTCTGATTCCCCGCCTCTGATTCCACATCTCTGATTCACCACCTCTGATTCCCCGCGTCTGATTCCCTGCCTCTGATTCCCCATCTCTGATTCCCCATCTCTGATTCCCCAATTCTGATTCCCCTCCTCTGATTCCCCGTGTTTGATTCCCAGCCTCTGATTCCCGGACTCTGATTCCCCATCTCTGATTCACCGCCTTTGATTCGCCACCTCTGATTCGCCATATCTGATTCCCCGCCTCTGTTTCCCCGCCGATGATTCCCCGCCTCTGATTCCCCATATCTCATTCCCCGCCTCTGAATCCCCATCTCTGATTCCCGGACTCTGATTCCCCACCTCTGATTTCCGGCCTCTTATTCCCGGCATCTGATTCCGGCCTCTGATTCCCGGCCTCTGATTCCCTGCTTCTGATTCTGATTCCCTGCCTTTGATTCCCCATCTCTGATTCCGCACATCTGATTCCCTGCCTCTGATTCCCCATCTCTGATTCCCCATATCTGATTCCCCGCCTCTGATTCCCTGCCTCTGTTTCCCAATATCTAAGTCCCCGCCTCTGATTCCCCAACTCTGATTCCCCACCTCTGATTCCCCAGCTCTGATTCCCCGCCTCTGATTCCCCGCATCTGATTCCCTGCATCTGATTCCAAGCCTCTGATTCCCTGCCTCTGATTCCCAACCTCTGATTCCCCACCTCTGATTCCCCATATCTGATTCCCAGCCTCTGTTTCCCCGCCTCTGATTCCCCGCCTCTGTTTCCCCATATCTGATTCCCGGCCTCTGATTCCCCGCCTCTGATTCCCCGCCTCTGATTCCCTATCTCCGATTCCGCACATCTGATTCCCTGCCTCTGATTCCCCGCCTCTGATTCCCCGCCTCTGATTCCCTGCCTCTGATTCCCAACCTCTGATTCCCCACCTCTGATTCCCCGTGTTTGATTCCCCGCCTCTGTTTCCCCGCCTCTGATTCCCCGCCTCTGATTCCCCAACTCTAATTCCCTGCCTCTGATTCCCCATATCTGATTCCCCGCCTCTGTTTCCCCGCCTCTGATTCCCCGCCCCTGTTTCCCCATATCTGATTCCCTGCCTCTGATTCCCCAACTTTGATTCCCAGCCTCTGATTCCCCAGCTCTGATTCCCCGCCTCTGATTCCCCGTGTTTGATTCCCTGCCTCTGATTCCCCGCCTCTGATTACCCATCTCTGATTCACCACCTTTGATTCGCCACCTCTGATTCCCCATATCTGATTCCCCACCTCTGTTTTCCCGCCTCTGATTCCCCGCCTCTGATTCTCCATATCTCATTCCCCGCCTCTGAATCCCCATCTCTGATTCCCGGACTCTGATTCCCCACCTCTGATTCCCGGCCTCTTATTCCCAGCATCTGATTCCAGGCCTCTGATTCCCGGCCTCTGACTCCCCGCTTCTGATTCTGATTCCCTGCCTCTGATTCCCCATCTCTGATTCCGCACATCTGATTACCTGCCTCTGATTCCCCACCTCTGATTCCCCATATCTGATTCCCCGCCTCTGATTCCCCGCATCCGATTCCCCATATCTGATTCCCCGCCTCTGTTTCCCCGCCCCTGATTCCCCGCCTCTGTTTCCCCATATCTGATTCCCTGCCTCTGATTCCCCGCGTTCTATTCCCTGCCTCTGATTCCCCGCCTGTGATTCCCCATCTCTGATAAACCACCTCTGATTCCCCACCACTGATTCCCCATATCTAATTCCCCTCCTCTGTTTGCCCGCCTCTGATTCCCCACCTCTGATTCCCCATATCTAATTCCCCGCCTCTGTTTGCCCGCCTCTGATTCCCCGCCTCTGTTTCCCCATATCTGATTCCCCGCCTCTGAATCCCCAACTCTGATTCCCCGCCTCTGATTCCCCAGCTCTGATTCCCCGCCTCTGATTCCCCGTGTTTGATTCCCTGCCTCTGATTCCCCGCCTCTGATTCACCATCTCTGATTCACCGCCTTTCATTCGCCACCCTGATTCCCCATATCAGATTCACCGCCTCTGTTTCCCCGCCTCTGATACCCCGCCTCTGATTCCCCATATTTCATTCCCCGCCTCTGATTCCCCATCTCTGATTCCCGGACTCTGATTCCTGGCCTCTTATTCCCGGCATCTGATTCCCGGCCTCTGATCCCGGCCTCTGATTCCCCGCTTCTGATTCTGATCCCTGCCTCTGATTCCCCATCTCTAATTCCGCACATCTGATTCCCTGCCTCTGATTCCCCACCTCTGATTCCCCATATCTGATTCCCCGCCTCTGTTTCCCCGCCTCTAATTCCCCGCCTCTGTTTCCCCATATCTATTTCCCCGCCTCTGATTCCCCGCCTCTGATTCCCCAGCTCTGATTCCCCGCCTCTGAATCCCCAACTCTGATTCCCTGCCTCATATTCCGCAGCTCTGATTCCCCGCCTCTGATTCCCCAGCTCTGATTCCCTGCCTCTGTTTCGCAACCTCTGATTCCCCACCTCTGATTCCCCATATATGATTCCCCACCTCTGTTTCCCTGCCTCTGATTCCCAGCCTCTGTTTCCCCATATCTGATTCCCCGCCTCTGATTCCCCAACTCTGATTCCCCGCCTCTGATTCCCCAGCTCTGATTCCCCACCTATGATTCCCCGTGTTTGATTCACTGCCTCTGATTCCCCGCCTCTGATTAACCATCTCTGATTCACCGCCTTTCATTCGCCACCTCTGATTCCCCATATCAGATTCCCCGCCTCTGTTTCCCCGCCTCTGATTCCCCTCCTCTGTTTCCCCATATCTGATTCCCCGCTTCTGATTCCCCAACTCTGATTCCCCGCCTCTGATTCCCCAGCTCTGATTCCCCGCCTTTGATTCCCCCCGTCTGATTCCCAGCCTCTGAGTCCCCGTGTCTGATTTCCTGCCTCTGATTCCCCGCCTCTGATTCCCCATCTCTGATTCACAGCCGCTGATTCCCCACCTCTGATTCCCCATCTCTGATTCCGCACATCTGATTCCCTGCCTCTGATTCCCCGACTCTGATCCCCACCTCTGATTCCCCAGCTCTGATTCCCCGCCTCTGATTCCCCAACTCTGATTCCCCGCCTCTGATTCCCCAGCTCTGATTCCCCGCCTCTGATTCCCCATATCTGATTCCCCACCTCTGTTTCCCGGCCTCTGATTCCCCGCTTCTGATTCTGAATCCCTGCCTCTGATTCCCCATCTCTGATTCCGCACATCTGATTCCCTGCCTCTGATTCCCCACCTCTGATTCCCCATATCTGATTTCCCGCCTCTGTTTCCCCGCCTCTGATTCCCCGCCTCAGTTTCCCCATATCTAATTCCAAACCTCTGATGCCCCAACTCTGATTCCCTGCCTCTGATTCCCCGCGTTCTATTCCCTGCCTCTGATTCCCCGCCTGTGATTCCCCATCTCTGATTCACCACCTCTGATTCCCCACCTCTGATTCCCCATATCTAATTCCCCGCCTCTGTTTGCCCGACTCTGATTCCCCGCCTCTGTTTCCCCATATCTGATTCCCCGCCTCTGAATCCCCAACTCTGATTCCCTGCCTCTGATTCCCCAGCTCTGATTCCCCGCCTTTGATTCCCCCGTCTGATTCCCAGCCTCTGAAACCCCGTGTCTGATTTCTTGCCTCTGATTCCCTGCCTCTGATTCCCCATCTCTGATTCACAGCCTCTGATTCCCAACCTCTGATTCCCCATCACTGATTCCGCACATCTGATTCCCTGCCTCTGATTCCACGACTCTGATCCCCACCTCTGATTCCGCAGCTCTGATTCCCCGCCTCTGATTCCCCAACTCTGATTCCCCGCCTCTGATTCCCCAGCTCTGATTCCCCGCCTCTGATTCCCCGTGTTTGATCCCCTGCCTCTGATTCCCCGACTCTGATCCCCACCTCTGATTCCGCAGCTCTGATTCCCCGCCTCTGATTCCCCAACTCTGATTCCCCGCCTCTGATTCCCCAACTCTGATTCCCTGCCTCTGATTCCCCAGCTTCATTCCCCGCCTTTGATTCCCCCCGTCTGATTCCCAGCCTCTGAATCCCCGTGTCTGATAACCTGCCACTGATTCCCCGTCTCTGATTCCCCATCTCAGATTCACCGCCTCTGATTCCCCACCTCTGATTCCCCATCTCTGATTCCGCACATCCGACTCCCTGCCTCTGATTCCCCGACTCTGATTCCCCACCTCTGATTCCCCAGCTCTGATTCCCCGCCTCTGATTCCCCAACTCTGATTCCCCGCCTCTGATTCCACAGCTCTGATTCCCCGCCTCTGATTCCCCGTGTTTGATCCCCTGCCTCTGATTCCCCGCCTCTGATTCCCCATCTCTGATTCACCGCCTTTGATTCGCCACCTCTGATTCCCCATATCTGATTCCTCGCCACTGTTTCCCCGCCTCTGATTCCCCGCCTCTGATTCCCCATATCTCATTCCCCGCCTCTGATTCGCCAGCTATGATTCCCCACCTCTGATTCCCCGCATCTGATTCCCTGCCTCTGATTCCCCGCCTCTGATTCCACATCTCTGATTCACCACCTCTGATTCCACGCGTCTGATTCCCCGCCTCTGATTCCCCATCTCTGATTCCCCATCTCTGATTCCCCAATTCTGATTCCCCGCCTCTGATTCCCCAGCTCTGATTCCTCGCCTCTGATTCCCTTCCTTTGATTCCCAACCTCTGATTCCCCAACTCTGATTTCCCATATTGATTCCCTGTGTCTGATTCCCCACCTCTGATTTCACATATTGATTCCCTGCGTCTGATTCCCCGCCTCTGATTCCCCAACTCTGATTCCCCGCCTCTGATTCCCCAGCTCTGATTCCCCGCATCTGATTCCCCGTGTTTGATTCCCTGCCTCTGATTCCCCACCTCTGATTCCCCATATCTGATTCCCCGCCTCTGTTTCCCCACCTTTGATTCCCCGCCTCTGTTTCCCAATATCTAAGTCCCCGCCTCTGATTCCCCAACTCTGATTCCCCACCTCTGATTCCCCAACTCTGATTCCCCGCCTCTGATTCCCCAGCTCTGATTCCCCGCCTCTGATTCCCCGTCTTTGATCCCCTGCCTCTGATTCCCCGCCTCTGATTCCCCATCTCTGATTCACTGCCCTTGATTCGCCACCTCTGATTCCCCATATCTGATTCCTCGCCTCTGTTTCCCCGCCTCTGATTCCCCATATCTCATTCCCCGCCTCTGATTCCCCATCTCTGATTCCCGGACTCTGATTCCCCACCTCTGATTCCCGGCCTCTTATTCCCGGCATCTGATTCCGGCCTCTGATTTCCGGCCTCTGATTCCCTGCTTCTGATTCCCCATCTCTGATTCCGCAAATCTAATTCCCTGCCTCTGATTCCCCACCTCTGATTCCCCATATCTGATTCCCCGCCTCTGTTTCCCCGCCTCTGATTCCCCGCCTCTGTTTCCCCATATCTAAGTCCCCGCCTCTGATTCCCCAACTTTGATTCCCCACCTCTGATTCCCCAGCTCTGATTCCCCGCCTCTGATTCCCCGCATCTGATTCCATGCATCTGATTCCCAGCCTCTGATTCCCAGACTCTGATTCCCAACCTCTGATTCCCCACCTCTGATTCCCCATATCTGATTCCACGCCTCTGTTTCCCCGCCTCTGATTCCCCGCCTCTGTTTCCCCATATCTGATCCCCGCCTCTATTTGCCCGCATCTGATTCCCCGCCTCTGTTTCCCCATATCTGATTCCCCGCCTCTGAATCCCCAACTCTGATTCCCTGCCTCTAATTTCCCAGCTCTGATTCCCCGCCTCTGATTCCCCGCGTCTGATTACCGGCCTCTGATTCCCCGCCTCTGATTCCCCATCTCTGATTCACAACCTCTGATTCCCCACCTCTGATACCCCATATCTGATTCCCCGCCTCTGTTTCCCCGCCTCTGATTCCCCACCTCTGATTCCCAATATCTGATTCCCCGCCTCTGATTCCCCACCTCTGATTCCCCGCCTCTGATTCGCCAGCTATGATTCCCCGCCTCTGATTCCCCGTGTTTGATTCCCTGCCTCTGATTCCCGGCCACTGATTCCCCAACTCTGATTCACCGCCTTTGATTCGCCACCTCTGATTCCCCATATCTGATTCCCCGCCTCTGTTTCCCCGCCTCTGATTCCCCGCCTCTGATTCCCCATATCTCATTCCCCGCCTCTGAATCCCCATCTCTGATTCCCGGACTCTGATTCCCCACCTCTGATTCCCTGCTACTGATTCTGATTCCCTGCCTTTGATTCCCCATCTCTGATTCCGCACATCTGATTCCCTGCCTCTGATTCCCCATCTCTGATTCCCCATATCTGATTCCCCGCTTCTGTTTCCCCGCCTCTGATTCCCCGCCTCTGTTTCCCAATATCTAAGTCCCCGCCTCTGATTCCACAACTCTAATTCCCCACCTCTGATTCCCCAGCTCTGATTCCCCGCCTCTGATTCCCCGCATCTGATTCCCTGCATCTGATTCCAAGCCTCTTATTCCCTGCCTCTGATTCCCAACCTCTGATTCCCCACCTCTGATTCCCCATATCTGATTCCCAGCCTCTGTTTCCCCGCCTCTGATTCCCCGCCTCTGTTTCCCCATATCTGATTCCCGGCCTCTGGTTCCCCGCCTCTGATTCCCCGCCTCTGATTCCCTGCCTCTGATTCGCCATCTCCGATTCCGCACATCTGATTCCCTGCCTCTGATTCCCCGCCTCTGATTCCCCGCCTCTGATTCCCTGCCTCTGATTCCCAACCTCTGATTCCCCACCTCTGATTCCCCGTGTTTGATTCCCCGCCTCTGTTTCTCCGCCTCTGATTCCCCGCCTCTGATTCCCCAACTCTAATTCCCCGCCTCTGATTCCCCATATCTGATTCCCCGCCTCTGTTTCCCCGCCTCTGATTCCCCACCCCTGTTTCCCCATATCTGATTCCCTGCCTCTGATTCCCCAACTTTGATTCCCAGCATCTGATTCCCCAGCTCTGATTCCCCGCCTCTGATTCCCCGCATCTGATTCCCTGCATCTGATTCCAAGCCTCTGATTCCCTGCCTCTGATTCCCTACCTCTGATTCCCCACCTCTGATTCCCCATATCTGATCCCCAGCCTCTGTTTCCCCGCCTCTGTTTCCCCATATCTGATTCCCCGCCTCTGATTCCCCGCCTCTGATTCCCCGCCTCTGATTCCCTGCCTCTGATTCCCCATCTCCGATTCCGCACATCTGATTCCCTGCCTCTGATTCCCCGCCTCTGATTCCCCGCCTCTGATTCCCTGCATCTGATTCCCAACCTCTGATTCCCCACCTCTGATTCCCCGTGTTTGATTCCCCGCCTCTGTTTCCCCGCCTCTGATTCCCCGCCTCTGATTCCCCAACTCTAATTCCCCGCCTCTGATTCCCCATATCTGATTCCCTGCCTCTGTTTCCCCGCCTCTGATTCCCCGCCCCTGTTTCCCCATATCTGATTCCCTGCCTCTGATTCCCCAACTTTGATTCCCAGCCTCTGATTCCCCAGCTCTGATTCCCCGCCTCTGATTCCCCGTGTTTGATTCCCTGCCTCTGATTCCCCGCCTCTGATTCCCCATCTCTGATTCACCGCCTTTGATTCGCCACCTCTGATTCCCCATATCTGATTCCCCACCTCTGTTTCCCCGCCTCTGATTTCCCGCCTCTGATTCTCCATATCTCATTCCCCGCCTCTGACTCCCCATCTCTGATTCCCGGACTATGATTCCCCACCTCTGATTCCCGGCCTCTTATTCCCAGCATCTGATTCCAGGCCTCTGATTCCCGTCCTCTGACTCCCCGCTTCTGATTCTGATTCCCCACCTCTGATTCCCCATATCTGATTCCCCGCCTCTGTTTCTACGCCTCTGATTCCCCGCCTCTGTTTCCCCATATCTAATTCCCCACCTCTGATGCCCCAACTCTGATTCCCCGCCTCTGATTCCACAGCTCTGATTCCCCGCCTCTGATTCCCCACATCCGATTCCCCATATCTGATTCCCCGCCTCTGTTTCCCCGCCCCTGATTCCCCGCCTCTGTTTCCCCATATCTGATTCCCCGCCTCTGATTCCCAACTATGATTCCCCGCCTCTTATTCCCCAGCTCTGATTCCCTGCCTCTGATTCCCCGCGTTCTATTCCCTGCCTCTGATTCCCCGCCTGTGATTCCCCATCTCTGATTCACCACCTCTGATTCCCCACCACTGATTCCCCATATCTAATTCCCCGCCTCTGTTTGCCCGCCTCTGATTCCCCGCCTCTGTTTCCCCATATCTGATTCCCCGCCTCTGAATCCCCAACTCTGATTCCCTGCCTCTGATTCCCCAGCTTCATTCCCCGCCTTTGATTCCCCCCGTCTGATTCCCAGCCTCTGAATCCCCGTGTCTGAAAACCTGCCTCTGATTCCACGCCTCTGATTCCCCATCTCAGATTCACCGCCTCTGATTCCCCACCTCTGATTCCCCATCTCTGATTCCGCACATCCGATTCCCTGCCTCTGATTCCCCGACTCTGATTCCCCACCTCTGATTCCCCAGCTCTGATTCCCCGCCTCTGATTCCCCAACTCTGATTCCCCACCTCTGATTCCCCAGCTGTGATTCCCCGCCTCTGATTCCCCGTGTTTGATCCCCTGCCTCTGATTCCCCAGCTCTGATTCCCCATATCTGATTCCCCGCCTCTGTTTCCCCGCCTCTGATTCCCCGCCTCTGATTCCCCATATCTCATTCCCCGCCTCTAAATCCCCATCTCTGATTCCCGGACTCTGATTCCCCACCTCTGATTCCCGGCCTCTTATTCCCGGCATCTGCTTCCGGCCTCTGATTCCCGGCCTCTGATTCCCTGCGTCTGTTTCTGATTCCCTGCCTCTGATTCCGCAAATCTAATTCCCTGCCTCCGATTCCCCACCTCTGATTCCCCATATCTGATTCCCCGCCTCTGTTTCCCCTCCTTTGATTCCCCGCCTCTGTTTCCCAATATCTAAGTCCCTGCCTCTGATTCCCCAACTCTGATTCCCCACATCTGATTCCCCGCCTCTGATTCCCCGCCTCTGATTCCCCGTGTTTGATCCCCTGCCTCTGATTCCCCGCCTCTGATTCCCCGCCTCTGATTCCCCACCTCTGATTCCCCGCCTCTGATTCGCCAGCTATGATTCCCCGCCTCCTATTCCCCGCGTCTGATTCCCTGCCTCTGATTCCCCGCCTCTGATTCCACATCTCTGATTCACCACCTCTGATTCCCCGCGTCTGATTCCCTGCCTCTGATTCCCCATCTCTGATTCCCCATCTCTGATTCCCCAATTCTGATTCCCCTCCTCTGATTCCCCGTGTTTGATTCCCAGCCTCTGATTCCCGGACTCTGATTCCCCATCTCTGATTCACCGCCTTTGATTCGCCACCTCTGATTCGCCATATCTGATTCCCCGCCTCTGTTTCCCCGCCGATGATTCCCCGCCTCTGATTCCCCATATCTCATTCCCCGCCTCTGAATCCCCATCTCTGATTCCCGGACTCTGATTCCCCACCTCTGATTTCCGGCCTCTTATTCCCGGCATCTGATTCCGGCCTCTGATTCCCGGCCTCTGATTCCCTGCTTCTGATTCTGATTCCCTGCCTTTGATTCCCCATCTCTGATTCCGCACATCTGATTCCCTGCCTCTGATTCCCCATCTCTGATTCCCCATATCTGATTCCCCGCCTCTGATTCCCTGCCTCTGTTTCCCAATATCTAAGTCCCCGCCTCTGATTCCCCAACTCTGATTCCCCACCTCTGATTCCCCAGCTCTGATTCCCCGCCTCTGATTCCCCGCATCTGATTCCCTGCATCTGATTCCAAGCCTCTGATTCCCTGCCTCTGATTCCCAACCTCTGATTCCCCACCTCTGATTCCCCATATCTGATTCCCAGCCTCTGTTTCCCCGCCTCTGATTCCCCGCCTCTGTTTCCCCATATCTGATTCCCGGCCTCTGATTCCCCGCCTCTGATTCCCCGCCTCTGATTCCCTATCTCCGATTCCGCACATCTGATTCCCTGCCTCTGATTCCCCGCCTCTGATTCCCCGCCTCTGATTCCCTGCCTCTGATTCCCAACCTCTGATTCCCCACCTCTGATTCCCCGTGTTTGATTCCCCGCCTCTGTTTCCCCGCCTCTGATTCCCCGCCTCTGATTCCCCAACTCTAATTCCCTGCCTCTGATTCCCCATATCTGATTCCCCGCCTCTGTTTCCCCGCCTCTGATTCCCCGCCCCTGTTTCCCCATATCTGATTCCCTGCCTCTGATTCCCCAACTTTGATTCCCAGCCTCTGATTCCCCAGCTCTGATTCCCCGCCTCTGATTCCCCGTGTTTGATTCCCTGCCTCTGATTCCCCGCCTCTGATTACCCATCTCTGATTCACCACCTTTGATTCGCCACCTCTGATTCCCCATATCTGATTCCCCACCTCTGTTTTCCCGCCTCTGATTCCCCGCCTCTGATTCTCCATATCTCATTCCCCGCCTCTGAATCCCCATCTCTGATTCCCGGACTCTGATTCCCCACCTCTGATTCCCGGCCTCTTATTCCCAGCATCTGATTCCAGGCCTCTGATTCCCGGCCTCTGACTCCCCGCTTCTGATTCTGATTCCCTGCCTCTGATTCCCCATCTCTGATTCCGCACATCTGATTACCTGCCTCTGATTCCCCACCTCTGATTCCCCATATCTGATTCCCCGCCTCTGATTCCCCGCATCCGATTCCCCATATCTGATTCCCCGCCTCTGTTTCCCCGCCCCTGATTCCCCGCCTCTGTTTCCCCATATCTGATTCCCTGCCTCTGATTCCCCGCGTTCTATTCCCTGCCTCTGATTCCCCGCCTGTGATTCCCCATCTCTGATAAACCACCTCTGATTCCCCACCACTGATTCCCCATATCTAATTCCCCTCCTCTGTTTGCCCGCCTCTGATTCCCCACCTCTGATTCCCCATATCTAATTCCCCGCCTCTGTTTGCCCGCCTCTGATTCCCCGCCTCTGTTTCCCCATATCTGATTCCCCGCCTCTGAATCCCCAACTCTGATTCCCCGCCTCTGATTCCCCAGCTCTGATTCCCCGCCTCTGATTCCCCGTGTTTGATTCCCTGCCTCTGATTCCCCGCCTCTGATTCACCATCTCTGATTCACCGCCTTTCATTCGCCACCCTGATTCCCCATATCAGATTCACCGCCTCTGTTTCCCCGCCTCTGATACCCCGCCTCTGATTCCCCATATTTCATTCCCCGCCTCTGATTCCCCATCTCTGATTCCCGGACTCTGATTCCTGGCCTCTTATTCCCGGCATCTGATTCCCGGCCTCTGATCCCGGCCTCTGATTCCCCGCTTCTGATTCTGATCCCTGCCTCTGATTCCCCATCTCTGATTCCGCACATCTGATTCCCTGCCTCTGATTCCCCACCTCTGATTCCCCATATCTGATTCCCCGCCTCTGTTTCCCCGCCTCTAATTCCCCGCCTCTGTTTCCCCATATCTATTTCCCCGCCTCTGATTCCCCGCCTCTGATTCCCCAGCTCTGATTCCCCGCCTCTGAATCCCCAACTCTGATTCCCTGCCTCATATTCCGCAGCTCTGATTCCCCGCCTCTGATTCCCCAGCTCTGATTCCCTGCCTCTGTTTCGCAACCTCTGATTCCCCACCTCTGATTCCCCATATATGATTCCCCACCTCTGTTTCCCTGCCTCTGATTCCCAGCCTCTGTTTCCCCATATCTGATTCCCCGCCTCTGATTCCCCAACTCTGATTCCCCGCCTCTGATTCCCCAGCTCTGATTCCCCACCTATGATTCCCCGTGTTTGATTCACTGCCTCTGATTCCCCGCCTCTGATTAACCATCTCTGATTCACCGCCTTTCATTCGCCACCTCTGATTCCCCATATCAGATTCCCCGCCTCTGTTTCCCCGCCTCTGATTCCCCTCCTCTGTTTCCCCATATCTGATTCCCCGCTTCTGATTCCCCAACTCTGATTCCCCGCCTCTGATTCCCCAGCTCTGATTCCCCGCCTTTGATTCCCCCCGTCTGATTCCCAGCCTCTGAGTCCCCGTGTCTGATTTCCTGCCTCTGATTCCCCGCCTCTGATTCCCCATCTCTGATTCACAGCCGCTGATTCCCCACCTCTGATTCCCCATCTCTGATTCCGCACATCTGATTCCCTGCCTCTGATTCCCCGACTCTGATCCCCACCTCTGATTCCCCAGCTCTGATTCCCCGCCTCTGATTCCCCAACTCTGATTCCCCGCCTCTGATTCCCCAGCTCTGATTCCCCGCCTCTGATTCCCCATATCTGATTCCCCACCTCTGTTTCCCGGCCTCTGATTCCCCGCTTCTGATTCTGAATCCCTGCCTCTGATTCCCCATCTCTGATTCCGCACATCTGATTCCCTGCCTCTGATTCCCCACCTCTGATTCCCCATATCTGATTTCCCGCCTCTGTTTCCCCGCCTCTGATTCCCCGCCTCAGTTTCCCCATATCTAATTCCAAACCTCTGATGCCCCAACTCTGATTCCCTGCCTCTGATTCCCCGCGTTCTATTCCCTGCCTCTGATTCCCCGCCTGTGATTCCCCATCTCTGATTCACCACCTCTGATTCCCCACCTCTGATTCCCCATATCTAATTCCCCGCCTCTGTTTGCCCGACTCTGATTCCCCGCCTCTGTTTCCCCATATCTGATTCCCCGCCTCTGAATCCCCAACTCTGATTCCCTGCCTCTGATTCCCCAGCTCTGATTCCCCGCCTTTGATTCCCCCGTCTGATTCCCAGCCTCTGAAACCCCGTGTCTGATTTCTTGCCTCTGATTCCCTGCCTCTGATTCCCCATCTCTGATTCACAGCCTCTGATTCCCCACCTCTGATTCCCCATCACTGATTCCGCACATCTGATTCCCTGCCTCTGATTCCACGACTCTGATCCCCACCTCTGATTCCGCAGCTCTGATTCCCCGCCTCTGATTCCCCAACTCTGATTCCCCGCCTCTGATTCCCCAGCTCTGATTCCCCGCCTCTGATTCCCCGTGTTTGATCCCCTGCCTCTGATTCCCCGACTCTGATCCCCACCTCTGATTCCGCAGCTCTGATTCCCCGCCTCTGATTCCCCAACTCTGATTCCCCGCCTCTGATTCCCCAACTCTGATTCCCTGCCTCTGATTCCCCAGCTTCATTCCCCGCCTTTGATTCCCCCCGTCTGATTCCCAGCCTCTGAATCCCCGTGTCTGATAACCTGCCACTGATTCCCCGTCTCTGATTCCCCATCTCAGATTCACCGCCTCTGATTCCCCACCTCTGATTCCCCATCTCTGATTCCGCACATCCGACTCCCTGCCTCTGATTCCCCGACTCTGATTCCCCACCTCTGATTCCCCAGCTCTGATTCCCCGCCTCTGATTCCCCAACTCTGATTCCCCGCCTCTGATTCCACAGCTCTGATTCCCCGCCTCTGATTCCCCGTGTTTGATCCCCTGCCTCTGATTCCCCGCCTCTGATTCCCCATCTCTGATTCACCGCCTTTGATTCGCCACCTCTGATTCCCCATATCTGATTCCTCGCCACTGTTTCCCCGCCTCTGATTCCCCGCCTCTGATTCCCCATATCTCATTCCCCGCCTCTGATTCGCCAGCTATGATTCCCCACCTCTGATTCCCCGCATCTGATTCCCTGCCTCTGATTCCCCGCCTCTGATTCCACATCTCTGATTCACCACCTCTGATTCCACGCGTCTGATTCCCCGCCTCTGATTCCCCATCTCTGATTCCCCATCTCTGATTCCCCAATTCTGATTCCCCGCCTCTGATTCCCCAGCTCTGATTCCTCGCCTCTGATTCCCTTCCTTTGATTCCCAACCTCTGATTCCCCAACTCTGATTTCCCATATTGATTCCCTGTGTCTGATTCCCCACCTCTGATTTCACATATTGATTCCCTGCGTCTGATTCCCCGCCTCTGATTCCCCAACTCTGATTCCCCGCCTCTGATTCCCCAGCTCTGATTCCCCGCATCTGATTCCCCGTGTTTGATTCCCTGCCTCTGATTCCCCACCTCTGATTCCCCATATCTGATTCCCCGCCTCTGTTTCCCCACCTTTGATTCCCCGCCTCTGTTTCCCAATATCTAAGTCCCCGCCTCTGATTCCCCAACTCTGATTCCCCACCTCTGATTCCCCAACTCTGATTCCCCGCCTCTGATTCCCCAGCTCTGATTCCCCGCCTCTGATTCCCCGTCTTTGATCCCCTGCCTCTGATTCCCCGCCTCTGATTCCCCATCTCTGATTCACTGCCCTTGATTCGCCACCTCTGATTCCCCATATCTGATTCCTCGCCTCTGTTTCCCCGCCTCTGATTCCCCATATCTCATTCCCCGCCTCTGATTCCCCATCTCTGATTCCCGGACTCTGATTCCCCACCTCTGATTCCCGGCCTCTTATTCCCGGCATCTGATTCCGGCCTCTGATTTCCGGCCTCTGATTCCCTGCTTCTGATTCCCCATCTCTGATTCCGCAAATCTAATTCCCTGCCTCTGATTCCCCACCTCTGATTCCCCATATCTGATTCCTCGCCTCTGTTTCCCCGCCTCTGATTCCCCGCCTCTGTTTCCCCATATCTAAGTCCCCGCCTCTGATTCCCCAACTTTGATTCCCCACCTCTGATTCCCCAGCTCTGATTCCCCGCCTCTGATTCCCCGCATCTGATTCCATGCATCTGATTCCCAGCCTCTGATTCCCAGACTCTGATTCCCAACCTCTGATTCCCCACCTCTGATTCCCCATATCTGATTCCACGCCTCTGTTTCCCCGCCTCTGATTCCCCGCCTCTGTTTCCCCATATCTGATCCCCGCCTCTATTTGCCCGCATCTGATTCCCCGCCTCTGTTTCCCCATATCTGATTCCCCGCCTCTGAATCCCCAACTCTGATTCCCTGCCTCTAATTTCCCAGCTCTGATTCCCCGCCTCTGATTCCCCGCGTCTGATTACCGGCCTCTGATTCCCCGCCTCTGATTCCCCATCTCTGATTCACAACCTCTGATTCCCCACCTCTGATACCCCATATCTGATTCCCCGCCTCTGTTTCCCCGCCTCTGATTCCCCACCTCTGATTCCCAATATCTGATTCCCCGCCTCTGATTCCCCACCTCTGATTCCCCGCCTCTGATTCGCCAGCTATGATTCCCCGCCTCTGATTCCCCGTGTTTGATTCCCTGCCTCTGATTCCCGGCCACTGATTCCCCAACTCTGATTCACCGCCTTTGATTCGCCACCTCTGATTCCCCATATCTGATTCCCCGCCTCTGTTTCCCCGCCTCTGATTCCCCGCCTCTGATTCCCCATATCTCATTCCCCGCCTCTGAATCCCCATCTCTGATTCCCGGACTCTGATTCCCCACCTCTGATTCGCTGCTACTGATTCTGATTCCCTGCCTTTGATTCCCCATCTCTGATTCCGCACATCTGATTCCCTGCCTCTGATTCCCCATCTCTGATTCCCCATATCTGATTCCCCGCTTCTGTTTCCCCGCCTCTGATTCCCCGCCTCTGTTTCCCAATATCTAAGTCCCCGCCTCTGATTCCACAACTCTAATTCCCCACCTCTGATTCCCCAGCTCTGATTCCCCGCCTCTGATTCCCCGCATCTGATTCCCTGCATCTGATTCCAAGCCTCTTATTCCCTGCCTCTGATTCCCAACCTCTGATTCCCCACCTCTGATTCCCCATATCTGATTCCCAGCCTCTGTTTCCCCGCCTCTGATTCCCCGCCTCTGTTTCCCCATATCTGATTCCCGGCCTCTGGTTCCCCGCCTCTGATTCCCCGCCTCTGATTCCCTGCCTCTGATTCGCCATCTCCGATTCCGCACATCTGATTCCCTGCCTCTGATTCCCCGCCTCTGATTCCCCGCCTCTGATTCCCTGCCTCTGATTCCCAACCTCTGATTCCCCACCTCTGATTCCCCGTGTTTGATTCCCCGCCTCTGTTTCTCCGCCTCTGATTCCCCGCCTCTGATTCCCCAACTCTAATTCCCCGCCTCTGATTCCCCATATCTGATTCCCCGCCTCTGTTTCCCCGCCTCTGATTCCCCACCCCTGTTTCCCCATATCTGATTCCCTGCCTCTGATTCCCCAACTTTGATTCCCAGCATCTGATTCCCCAGCTCTGATTCCCCGCCTCTGATTCCCCGCATCTGATTCCCTGCATCTGATTCCAAGCCTCTGATTCCCTGCCTCTGATTCCCTACCTCTGATTCCCCACCTCTGATTCCCCATATCTGATCCCCAGCCTCTGTTTCCCCGCCTCTGTTTCCCCATATCTGATTCCCCGCCTCTGATTCCCCGCCTCTGATTCCCCGCCTCTGATTCCCTGCCTCTGATTCCCCATCTCCGATTCCGCACATCTGATTCCCTGCCTCTGATTCCCCGCCTCTGATTCCCCGCCTCTGATTCCCTGCATCTGATTCCCAACCTCTGATTCCCCACCTCTGATTCCCCGTGTTTGATTCCCCGCCTCTGTTTCCCCGCCTCTGATTCCCCGCCTCTGATTCCCCAACTCTAATTCCCCGCCTCTGATTCCCCATATCTGATTCCCTGCCTCTGTTTCCCCGCCTCTGATTCCCCGCCCCTGTTTCCCCATATCTGATTCCCTGCCTCTGATTCCCCAACTTTGATTCCCAGCCTCTGATTCCCCAGCTCTGATTCCCCGCCTCTGATTCCCCGTGTTTGATTCCCTGCCTCTGATTCCCCGCCTCTGATTCCCCATCTCTGATTCACCGCCTTTGATTCGCCACCTCTGATTCCCCATATCTGATTCCCCACCTCTGTTTCCCCGCCTCTGATTTCCCGCCTCTGATTCTCCATATCTCATTCCCCGCCTCTGACTCCCCATCTCTGATTCCCGGACTATGATTCCCCACCTCTGATTCCCGGCCTCTTATTCCCAGCATCTGATTCCAGGCCTCTGATTCCCGTCCTCTGACTCCCCGCTTCTGATTCTGATTCCCTGCCTCTGATTCCCCATCTCTGATTCCGCACATCTGATTACCTGCCTCTGATTCCCCACCTCTGATTCCCCATATCTGATTCCCCGCCTCTGTTTCTACGCCTCTGATTCCCCGCCTCTGTTTCCCCATATCTAATTCCCCACCTCTGATGCCCCAACTCTGATTCCCCGCCTCTGATTCCACAGCTCTGATTCCCCGCCTCTGATTCCCCACATCCGATTCCCCATATCTGATTCCCCGCCTCTGTTTCCCCGCCCCTGATTCCCCGCCTCTGTTTCCCCATATCTGATTCCCCGCCTCTGATTCCCAACTATGATTCCCCGCCTCTTATTCCCCAGCTCTGATTCCCTGCCTCTGATTCCCCGCGTTCTATTCCCTGCCTCTGATTCCCCGCCTGTGATTCCCCATCTCTGATTCACCACCTCTGATTCCCCACCACTGATTCCCCATATCTAATTCCCCGCCTCTGTTTGCCCGCCTCTGATTCCCCGCCTCTGTTTCCCCATATCTGATTCCCCGCCTCTGAATCCCCAACTCTGATTCCCTGCCTCTGATTCCCCAGCTTCATTCCCCGCCTTTGATTCCCCCCGTCTGATTCCCAGCCTCTGAATCCCCGTGTCTGAAAACCTGCCTCTGATTCCACGCCTCTGATTCCCCATCTCAGATTCACCGCCTCTGATTCCCCACCTCTGATTCCCCATCTCTGATTCCGCACATCCGATTCCCTGCCTCTGATTCCCCGACTCTGATTCCCCACCTCTGATTCCCCAGCTCTGATTCCCCGCCTCTGATTCCCCAACTCTGATTCCCCACCTCTGATTCCCCAGCTGTGATTCCCCGCCTCTGATTCCCCGTGTTTGATCCCCTGCCTCTGATTCCCCAGCTCTGATTCCCCATATCTGATTCCCCGCCTCTGTTTCCCCGCCTCTGATTCCCCGCCTCTGATTCCCCATATCTCATTCCCCGCCTCTAAATCCCCATCTCTGATTCCCGGACTCTGATTCCCCACCTCTGATTCCCGGCCTCTTATTCCCGGCATCTGCTTCCGGCCTCTGATTCCCGGCCTCTGATTCCCTGCGTCTGTTTCTGATTCCCTGCCTCTGATTCCGCAAATCTAATTCCCTGCCTCCGATTCCCCACCTCTGATTCCCCATATCTGATTCCCCGCCTCTGTTTCCCCTCCTTTGATTCCCCGCCTCTGTTTCCCAATATCTAAGTCCCTGCCTCTGATTCCCCAACTCTGATTCCCCACATCTGATTACCCGCCTCTGATTCCCCGCCTCTGATTCCCCGTGTTTGATCCCCTGCCTCTGATTCCCCGCCTCTGATTCCCCGCCTCTGATTCCCTGCCTCTGATTCCCCATCTCCGATTCCGCACATCTGATTCCCTGCCTCTGATTCCCCGCCTCTGATTCCCCGCCTCTGATTCCCTGCCTCTGATTCCCAACCTCTGATTCCCCACCTCTGATTCCCCGTGTTTGATTCCCCGCCTCTGTTTCCCCGCCTCTGATTCCCCGCCTCTGATTCGCCAACTCTAATTCCCCGCCTCTGATTCCCCATATCTGATTCCCCGCCTCTGTTTCCCCGCCTCTGATTCCCCACCCCTGTTTCCCCATATCTGATTCCCTGCCTCTGATTCCCCAACTTTGATTCCCAGCATCTGATTCCCCAGCTCTGATTCCCCGCCTCTGATTCCCCGCATCTGATTCCCTGCATCTGATTCCAAGCCTCTGATTCCCTGCCTCTGATTCCCAACCTCTGATTCCCCACCTCTGATTCCCCATATCTGATCCCCAGCCTCTGTTTCCCCGCCTCTGTTTCCCCATATCTGATTCCCGGCCTCTGATTCCCCGCCTCTGATTCCCCGCCTCTGTTTCCCTGCCTCTGATTCCCCATCTCCGATTCCGCACATCTGATTCCCTGCCTCTGATTCCCCGCCTCTGATTCCCCGCCTCTGATTCCCTGCATCTGATTCCCAACCTCTGATTCCCCACCTCTGATTCCCCGTGTTTGATTCCCCGCCTCTGTTTCCCCGCCTCTGATTCCCCGCCTCTGATTCCCCAACTCTAATTCCCCGCCTCTGATTCCCCATATCTGATTCCCTGCCTCTGTTTCCCCGCCTCTGATTCCCCGCCCCTGTTTCCCCATATCTGATTCCCTGCCTCTGATTCCCCAACTTTGATTCCCAGCCTCTGATTCCCCAGCTCTCATTCCCCGCCTCTGATTCCCCGTGTTTGATTCCCTGCCTCTGATTCCCCGCCTCTGATTCCCCAACTCTAATTCCCCGCGTCTGATTCCCCATATCTGATTCCCTGTCTCTGTTTCCCCGCCTCTGATTCCCCGCCTCTGTTTCCCCGCCTCTGATTCCCCACCTCTGATTCCCAATATCTGATTCCCCGCCTCTGATTCCCCACCTCTGATTCCCCACCTCTGATTCGCCAGCTATGATTCCCCGCCTCCTATTCCCCGCATCTGATTCCCTGCCTCTGATTCCCCGCCTCTGATTCCACATCTCTGATTCACCACCTCTGATTCCCCGCGTCTGATTCCCTGCCTCTGATTCCCCATCTCTGATTCCCCATCTCTGATTCCCCAATTCTGATTCCCCTCCTCTGATTCCCCGTGTTTGATTCCCAGCCTCTGATTCCCGGCCTCTGATTCCCCATCTCTGATTCACCACCTTTGATTCGCCACCTCTGATTCGCCATATCTGATTCCCCGCCTCTGTTTCCCCGCCTCTGATTCCCCGCCTCTGATTCCCCATATCTCATTCCCCGCCTCTGAATCCCCACCTCTGATTTCCGGCCTCTTATTCCCGGCATCTGATTCCGGCCTCTGATTCCCGGCCTCTGATTCCCTGCTTCTGATTCTGATTCCCTGCCTTTGATTCCCCATCTCTGATTCCGCACATCTGATTCCCTGCCTCTGATTCCCCATCTCTGATTCCCCATATCTGATTCCCCGCCTCTGATTCCCTGCCTCTGTTTCCCAATATCTAAGTCCCCGCCTCTGATTCCCCAACTCTGATTCCCCACCTCTGATTCCCCAGCTCTGATTCCCCGCCTCTGATTCCCCGCATCTGATTCCCTGCATCTGATTCCAAGCCTCTGATTCCCTGCCTCTGATTCCCAACCTCTGATTCCCCATATCTGATTCCCAGCCTCTGTTTCCCCGCCTCTGATTCCCCGCCTCTGTTTCCCCATATCTGATTCCCGGCCTCTGATTCCCCGCCTCTGATTCCCCGCCTCTGATTCCTTATCTCCGATTCCGCACATCTGATTCCCTGCCTCTGATTCCCCGCCTCTGATTCCCCGCCTCTGATTCCCTGCCTCTGATTCCCAACCTCTGATTCCCCACCTCTGATTCCCCGTGTTTGATTCCCCGCCTCTGTTTCCCCGCCTCTGATTCCCCGCCTCTGATTCCCCAACTGTAATTCCCCGCCTCTGATTCCCCATATCTGATTCCCCGCCTCTGTTTCCCCGCCTCTGATTCCCCGCCCCTGTTTCCCCATATCTGATTCCCTGCCTCTGATTCCCCAACTTTGATTCCCAGCCTCTGATTCCCCAGCTCTGATTCCCCGCCTCTGATTCCCCGTGTTTGATTCCCTGCCTCTGATTCCCCGCCTCTGATTACCCATCTCTGATTCACCACCTTTGATTCGCCACCTCTGATTCCCCATATCTGATTCCCCACCTCTGTTTTCCTGCCTCTGATTCCCCGCCTCTGATTCTCCATATCTCATTCCCCGCCTCTGAATCCCCATCTCTGATTCCCGGACTCTGATTCCCCACCTCTGATTCCCGGCCTCTTATTCCCAGCATCTGATTCCAGGCCTCTGATTCCCGGCCTCTGACTCCCCGCTTCTGATTCTGATTCCCTGCCTCTGATTCCCCATCTCTGATTCCGCACATCTGATTACCTGCCTCTGATTCCCCACCTCTGATTCCCCATATCTGATTCCCCGCCTCTGATTCCCCGCATCCGATTCCCCATATCTGATTCCCCGCCTCTGTTTCCCCGCCCCTGATTCCCCGCCTCTGTTTCCCCATATCTGATTCCCCGCCTCTGATTCCCAACTATGATTCCCCGCCTCTGATTCCCCAGCTCTGATTCCCTGCCTCTGATTCCCCGCGTTCTATTCCCTGCCCCTGATTCCCCGCTTGTGATTCCCCATCTCTGATAAACCACCTCTGATTCCCCACCACTGATTCCCCATATCTAATTCCCCTCCTCTGTTTGCCCGCCTCTGATTCCCCACCTCTGATTCCCCATATCTAATTCCCCGCCTCTGTTTGCCCGCCTCTGATTCCCCGCCTCTGTTTCCCCATATCTGATTCCCCGCCTCTGAATCCCCAACTCTGATTCCCTGCCTCTGATTCCCCAGCTCTGATTCCCCGCCTTTGATTCCCCCGTCTGATTCCCAGCCTCTGAAACCCCGTGTCTGATTTCTTGCCTCTGATTCCCCGCCTCTGATTCCCCATCTCTGATTCACAGCCTCTGATTCCCCACCTCTGATTCCCCATCTCTGATTCCGCACATCTGATTCCCTGCCTCTGATTCCCCGACTCTGATCCCCACCTCTGATTCCCCAGCTCTGATTCCCCGCCTCTGATTCCCCAACTCTGATTCCCCGCCTCTGATTCCCCAGCTCTGATTCCCCGCCTCTGATTCCCCGTGTTTGATTCCCTGCCTCTGATTCCACGCCTCTGATTCCCCATCTCTGATTCATCGCCTTTGATTCGCCACCTCTGATTCCCCATATCTGATTCCTCGCCTCTGTTTCCCCGCCTCTGATTCCCCGCCTCTGATTCCCCATATCTCATTCCCCGCCTCTGATTCCCCATCTCTGATTCCCGGACTCTGATTCCCCACCTCTGATTCCCGGCCTCTTATTCCCGGCATCTGATTCCGGCCTCTGATTCCCCACCTCTGATTCCCCATATCTGATTCCCCACCTCTGTTTCCCGGCCTCTGATTCCCCGCTTCTGATTCTGAATCCCTGCCTCTGATTCCCCATCTCTGATTCCGCACATCTGATTCCCTGCCTCTGATTCCCCACCTTTGATTCCCCATATCTGATTTCCCGCCTCTGTTTCCCCGCCTCTGATTCCCCGCCTCAGTTTCCCCATATCTAATTCCAAACCTCTGATGCCCCAACTCTGATTCCCTGCCTCTGATTCCCCGCGTTCTATTCCCTGCCTCTGATTCCCCGCCTGTGATTCCCCATCTCTGATTCCGCACATCTGATTCCCTGCCTCTGATTCCCCATCTCTGATTCCCCATATCTGATTCCCCGCCTCTGATTCCCTGCCTCTGTTTCCCAATATCTAAGTCCCCACCTCTGATTCCCCAACTCTGATTCCCCACCTCTGATTCCCCAGCTCTGATTCCCCGCCTCTGATTCCCCGCATCTGATTCCCTGCATCTGATTCCAAGCCTCTGATTCCCTGCCTCTGATTCCCAACCTCTGATTCCCCACCTCTGATTCCCCATATCTGATTCCCAGCCTCTGTTTCCCCGCCTCTGATTCCCCGCCTCTGTTTCCCCATATCTGATTCCCGGCCTCTGATTCCCTGCCTCTGATTCCCCGCCTCTGATTCCCTATCTCCGATTCCGCACATCTGATTCCCTGCCTCTGATTCCCCGCCTCTGATTCCCCGCCTCTGATTCCCTGCCTCTGATTCCCAACCTCTGATTCCCCACCTCTGATTCCCCGTGTTTGATTCCCCGCCTCTGTTTCCCCGCCTCTGATTCCCCGCCTCTGATTCCCCAACTCTAATTCCCAGCCTCTGATTCCCCATATCTGATTCCCCGCCTCTGTTTCCCCGCCTCTGATTCCCCGCCCCTGTTTCCCCATATCTGATTCCCTGCCTCTGATTCCCCAACTTTGATTCCCAGCCTCTGATTCCCCAGCTCTGATTCCCCGCCTCTGATTCCCCGTGTTTGATTCCCTGCCTCTGATTCCCCGCCTCTGATTACCCATCTCTGATTCACCACCTTTGATTCGCCACCTCTGATTCCCCATATCTGATTCCCCACCTCTGTATTCCCGCCTCTGATTCCCCGCCTCTGATTCTCCATATCTCATTCCCCGCCTCTGAATCCCCATCTCTGATTCCCGGACTCTGATTCCCCACCTCTGATTCCCGGCCTCTTATTCCCAGCATCTGATTCCAGGCCTCTGATTCCCGGCCTCTGACTCCCCGCTTCTGATTCTGATTCCCTGCCTCTGATTCCCCATCTCTGATTCCGCACATCTGATTACCTGCCTCTGATTCCCCACCTCTGATTCCCCATATCTGATTCCCCGCCTCTGATTCCCCGCATCCGATTCCCCATATCTGATTCCCCGCCTCTGTTTCCCCGCCCCTGATTCCCCGCCTCTGTTTCCCCATATCTGATTCCCCGCCTCTGATTCCCAACTATGATTCCCCGCCTCTGATTCCCCAGCTCTGATTCCCTGCCTCTGATTCCCCGCGTTCTATTCCCTGCCTCTGATTCCCCGCCTGTGATTCCCCATCTCTGATTCCGCACATCTGATTCCCTGCCTCTGATTCCCCATCTCTGATTCCCCATATCTGATTCCCCGCTTCTGTTTCCCCGCCTCTGATTCCCCGCCTCTGTTTCCCAATATCTAAGTCCCCGCCTCTGATTCCACAACACTAATTCCCCACCTCTGATTCCCCAGCTCTGATTCCCCGCCTCTGATTCCCCGCATCTGATTCCCTGCAACTGATTCCAAGCCTCTTATTCCCTGCCTCTGATTCCCAACCTCTGATTCCCCACCTCTGATTCCCCATATCTGATTCCCAGCCTCTGTTTCCCCGCCTCTGATTCCCCGCCTCTGTTTCCCCATATCTGATTCCCGGCCTCTGGTTCCCCGCCCATGATTCCCCGCCTCTGATTCCCTGCCTCTGATTCCCCATCTCCGATTCCGCACATCTGATTCCCTGCCTCTGATTCCCCGCCTCTGATTCCCCGCCTCTGATTCCCTGCCTCTGATTCCCAACCTCTGATTCCCCACCTCTGATTCCCCGTGTTTGATTCCCCGCCTCTGTTTCCCCGCCTCTGATTCCCCGCCTCTGATTCCCCAACTCTAATTCCCCGCCTCTGATTCCCCATATCTGATTCCCCGCCTCTGTTTCCCCGCCTCTGATTCCCCACCCCTGTTTCCCCATATCTGATTCCCTGCCTCTGATTCCCCAACTTTGATTCCCAGCATCTGATTCCCCAGCTCTGATTCCCCGCCTCTGATTCCCCGCATCTGATTCCCTGCATCTGATTCCAAGCCTCTGATTCCCTGCCTCTGATTCCCAACCTCTGATTCCCCACCTCTGATTCCCCATATCTGATCCCCAGCCTCTGTTTCCCCGCCTCTGTTTCCCCATATCTGATTCCCTGCCTATGATTCCCCGCCTCTGATTCCCCGCCTCTGATTCCCTGCCTCTGATTCCCCATCTCCGATTCCGCACATCTGATTCCCTGCCTCTGATTCCCCGCCTCTGATTCCCCGCCTCTGATTCCCTGCATCTGATTCCCAACCTCTGATTCCCCACCTCTGATTCCCCGTGTTTGATTCCCCGCCTCTGTTTCCCCGCCTCTGATTCCCCGCCTCTGATTCCCCAACTCTAATTCCCCGCCTCTGATTCCCCATATCTGATTCCCTGCCTCTGTTTCCCCGCCTCTGATTCCCCGCCCCTGTTTCCCCATATCTGATTCCCTGCCTCTGATTCCCCAACTTTGATTCCCAGCCTCTGATTCCCCAGCTCTGATTCCCCGCCTCTGATTCCCCATGTTTGATTCCCTGCCTCTGATTCCCCGCCTCTGATTCCCCAACTCTAATTCCCCGCCTCTGATTCCCCATATCTGATTCCCTGCCTCTGTTTCCCCGCCTCTGATTCCCCGCCTCTGTTTCCCCGCCTCTGATTCCCCACCTCTGATTCCCAATATCTGATTCCCCGCCTCTGATTCCCCACCTCTGATTCCCCACCTCTGATTCGCCAGCTATGATTCCCCGCCTCCTATTCCCCGCGTCTGATTCCCTGCCTCTGATTCCCCGCCTCTGATTCCACATCTCTGATTCACCACCTCTGATTCCCCGCGTCTGATTCCCTGCCTCTGATTCCCCATCTCTGATTCCCCATCTCTGATTCCCCAATTCTGATTCCCCTCCTCTGATTACCCGTGTTTGATTCCCAGCCTCTGATTCCCGGCCTCTGATTCCCCATCTCTGATTCACCGCCTTTGATTCGCCACCTCTGATTCGCCATATCTGATTCCCCGCCTCTGTTTCCCCGCCTCTGATTCCCCGCCTCTGATTCCCCATATCTTATTCCCCGCCTCTGAATCCCCATCTCTGATTCCCGGACTCTGATTCCCCACCTCTGATTTCCGGCCTCTTATTCCCGGCATCTGATTCCGGCCTCTGATTCCCGGCCTCTGATTCCCTGCTTCTGATTCTGATTCCCTGCCTTTGATTCCCCATCTCTGATTCATCACATCTGATTCCCTGCCTCTGATTCCCCATCTCTGATTCCCCATATCTGATTCCCCGCCTCTGATTCCCTGCCTCTGTTTCCCAATATCTAAGTCCCCGCCTCTGATTCCCCAACTCTGATTCCCCACCTCTGATTCCCCAGCTCTGATTCCCCGCCTCTGATTCCCGCATCTGATTCCCTGCATCTGATTCCAAGCCTCTGATTCCCTGCCTCTGATTCCAAACCTCTGATTCCCCACCTCTGATTCCCCATATCTGATTCCCAGCCTCTGTTTCCCCGCCTCTGATTCCCCGCCTCTGTTTCCCCATATCTGATTCCCGGCCTCTGATTCCCCGCCTCTGATTCCCCGCCTCTGATTCCCTATCTCCGATTCCGCACATCTGATTCCCTGCCTCTGATTCCCCGCCTCTGATTCCCCGCCTCTGATTCCCTGCCTCTGATTCCCAACCTCTGATTCCCCACCTCTGATTCCCCGTGTTTGATTCCCCGCCTCTGTTTCCCCGCCTCTGATTCCCCGCCTCTGATTCCCCAACTCTAATTCCCTGCCTCTGATTCCCCATATCTGATTCCCCGCCTCTGTTTCCCCGCCTCTGATTCCCCGCCCCTGTTTCCCCATATCTGATTCCCTGCCTCTGATTCCCCAACTTTGATTCCCAGCCTCTGATTCCCCAGCTCTGATTCCCCGCCTCTGATTCCCCGTGTTTGATTCCCTGCCTCTGATTCCCCGCCTCTGATTACCCATCTCTGATTCACCACCTTTGATTCGCCACCTCTGATTCCCCATATCTGATTCCCCACCTCTGTTTTCCCGCCTCTGATTCCCCGCCTATGATTCTCCATATCTCATTCCCCGCCTCTGAATCCCCATCTCTGATTCCCGGACTCTGAATCCCCACCTCTGATTCCCGGCCTCTTATTCCCAGCATCTGATTCCAGGCCTCTGATTCCCGGCCTCTGACTCCCCGCTTCTGATTCTGATTCCCTGCCTCTGATTCCCCATCTCTGATTCCGCACATCTGATTACCTGCCTCTGATTCCCCACCTCTGATTCCCCATATCTGATTCCCCGCCTCTGATTCCCCGCATCCGATTCCCCATATCTGATTCCCCGCCTCTGTTTCCCCGCCCCTGATTCCCCGCCTCTGTTTCCCCATATCTGATTCCCCGCCTCTGATTCCCAACTATGATTCCCCGCCTCTGATTCCCCAGCTCTGATTCCCTGCCTCTGATTCCCCGCGTTCTATTCCCTGCCTCTGATTCCCCGCCTGTGATTCCCCATCTCTGATAAACCACCTCTGATTCCCCACCACTGATTCCGCACATCTGATTCCCTGCCTCTGATTCCCCATCTCTGATTCCGCACATCTGATTCCCTGCCTCTGATTCCCCACCTCTGATTCCCCATATCTGATTTCCCGCCTCTGTTTCCCCGCCTCTGATTCCCCGCCTCAGTTTCCCCATATCTAATTCCAAACCTCTGATGCCCCAACTCTGATTCCCTGCCTCTGATTCCCCGCGTTCTATTCCCTGCCTCTGATTCCCCGCCTGCGATTCCCCATCTCTGATTCCGCACATCTGATTCCCTGCCTCTGATTCCCCATCTCTGATTCCCCATATCTGATTCCCCGCCTCTGATTCCCTGCCTCTGTTTCCCAATATCTAAGTCCCCACCTCTGATTCCCCAACTCTGATTCCCCACCTCTGATTCCCCAGCTCTGATTCCCCGCCTCTGATTCCCCGCATCTGATTCCCTGCATCTGATTCCAAGCCTCTGATTCCCTGCCTCTGATTCCCAACCTCTGATTCCCCACCTCTGATTCCCCATATCTGATTCCCAGCCTCTGTTTCCCCGCCTCTGATTCCCCGCCTCTGTTTCCCCATATCTGATTCCCGGCCTCTGATTCCCCGCCTCTGATTCCCCGCCTCTGATTCCCTATCTCCGATTCCACACATCTGATTCCCTGCCTCTGATTCCCCGCCTCTGATTCCCCGCCTCTGATTCCCTGCCTCTGATTCCCAACCTCTGATTCCCCACCTCTGATTCCCCGTGTTTGATTCCCCGCCTCTGTTTCCCCGCCTCTGATTCCCCGCCTCTGATTCCCCAACTCTAATTCCCAGCCTCTGATTCCCCATATCTGATTCCCCGCCTCTGTTTCCCCGCCTCTGATTCCCCGCCCCTGTTTCCCCATATCTGATTCCCTGCCTCTGATTCCCCAACTTTGATTCCCAGCCTCTGATTCCCCAGCTCTGATTCCCCGCCTCTGATTCCCCGTGTTTGATTCCCTGCCTCTGATTCCCCGCCTCTGATTACCCATCTCTGATTCACCACCTTTGATTCGCCACCTCTGATTCCCCATATCTGATTCCCCACCTCTGTATTCCCGCCTCTGATTCCCCGCCTCTGATTCTCCATATCTCATTCCCCGCCTCTGAATCCCCATCTCTGATTCCCGGACTCTGATTCCCCACCTCTGATTCCCGGCCTCTTATTCCCAGCATCTGATTCCAGGCCTCTGATTCCCGGCCTCTGACTCCCCGCTTCTGATTCTGATTCCCTGCCTCTGATTCCCCATCTCTGATTCCGCACATCTGATTACCTGCCTCTGATTCCCCACCTCTGATTCCCCATATCTGATTCCCCGCCTCTGATTCCCCGCATCCGATTCCCCATATCTGATTCCCCGCCTCTGTTTCCCCGCCCCTGATTCCCCGCCTCTGTTTCCCCATATCTGATTCCCCGCCTCTGATTCCCAACTATGATTCCCCGCCTCTGATTCCCCAGCTCTGATTCCCTGCCTCTGATTCCCCGCGTTCTATTCCCTGCCTCTGATTCCCCGCCTGTGATTCCCCATCTCTGATTCCGCACATCTGATTCCCTGCCTCTGATTCCCCATCTCTGATTCCCCATATCTGATTCCCCGCTTCTGTTTCCCCGCCTCTGATTCCCCGCCTCTGTTTCCCAATATCTAAGTCCCCGCCTCTGATTCCACAACACTAATTCCCCACCTCTGATTCCCCAGCTCTGATTCCCCGCCTCTGATTCCCCGCATCTGATTCCCTGCATCTGATTCCAAGCCTCTTATTCCCTGCCTCTGATTCCCAACCTCTGATTCCCCACCTCTGATTCCCCATATCTGATTCCCAGCCTCTGTTTCCCCGCCTCTGATTCCCCGCCTCTGTTTCCCCATATCTGATTCCCGGCCTCTGGTTCCCCGCCCATGATTCCCCGCCTCTGATTCCCTGCCTCTGATTCCCCATCTCTGATTCCGCACATCTGATTCCCTGCCTCTGATTCCCCACCTCTGATTCCCCATATCTGATTTCCCGCCTCTGTTTCCCCGCCTCTGATTCCCCGCCTCAGTTTCCCCATATCTAATTCCAAACCTCTGATGCCCCAACTCTGATTCCCTGCCTCTGATTCCCCGCGTTCTATCCCCTGCCTCTGATTCCCCGCCTGTGATTCCCCATCTCTGATTCCGCACATCTGATTCCCTGCCTCTGATTCCCCATCTCTGATTCCCCATATCTGATTCCCCGCCTCTGATTCCCTGCCTCTGTTTCCCAATATCTAAGTCCCCACCTCTGATTCCCCAACTCTGATTCCCCACCTCTGATTCCCCAGCTCTGATTCCCCGCCTCTGATTCCCCGCATCTGATTCCCTGCATCTGATTCCAAGCCTCTGATTCCCTGCCTCTGATTCCCAACCTCTGATTCCCCACCTCTGATTCCCCATATCTGATTCCCAGCCTCTGTTTCCCCGCCTCTGATTCCCCGCCTCTGTTTCCCCATATCTGATTCCCGGCCTCTGATTCCCCGCCTCTGATTCCCCGCCTCTGATTCCCTATCTCCGATTCCGCACATCTGATTCCCTGCCTCTGATTCCCCGCCTCTGATTCCCCGCCTCTGATTCCCTGCCTCTGATTCCCAACCTCTGATTCCCCACCTCTGATTCCCCGTGTTTGATTCCCCGCCTCTGTTTCCCCGCCTCTGATTCCCCGCCTCTGATTCCCCAACTCTAATTCCCAGCCTCTGATTCCCCATATCTGATTCCCCGCCTCTGTTTCCCCGCCTCTGATTCCCCGCCCCTGTTTCCCCATATCTGATTCCCTGCCTCTGATTCCCCAACTTTGATTCCCAGCCTCTGATTCCCCAGCTCTGATTCCCCGCCTCTGATTCCCCGTGTTTGATTCCCTGCCTCTGATTCCCCGCCTCTGATTACCCATCTCTGATTCACCACCTTTGATTCGCCACCTCTGATTCCCCATATCTGATTCCCCACCTCTGTATTCCCGCCTCTGATTCCCCGCCTCTGATTCTCCATATCTCATTCCCCGCCTCTGAATCCCCATCTCTGATTCCCGGACTCTGATTCCCCACCTCTGATTCCCGGCCTCTTATTCCCAGCATCTGATTCCAGGCCTCTGATTCCCGGCCTCTGACTCCCCGCTTCTGATTCTGATTCCCTGCCTCTGATTCCCCATCTCTGATTCCGCACATCTGATTACCTGCCTCTGATTCCCCACCTCTGATTCCCCATATCTGATTCCCCGCCTCTGATTCCCCGCATCCGATTCCCCATATCTGATTCCCCGCCTCTGTTTCCCCGCCCCTGATTCCCCGCCTCTGTTTCCCCATATCTGATTCCCCGCCTCTGATTCCCAACTATGATTCCCCGCCTCTGATTCCCCAGCTCTGATTCCCTGCCTCTGATTCCCCGCGTTCTATTCCCTGCCTCTGATTCCCCGCCTGTGATTCCCCATCTCTGATTCCGCACATCTGATTCCCTGCCTCTGATTCCCCATCTCTGATTCCCCATATCTGATTCCCCGCTTCTGTTTCCCCGCCTCTGATTCCCCGCCTCTGTTTCCCAATATCTAAGTCCCCGCCTCTGATTCCACAACACTAATTCCCCACCTCTGATTCCCCAGCTCTGATTCCCCGCCTCTGATTCCCCGCATCTGATTCCCTGCATCTGATTCCAAGCCTCTTATTCCCTGCCTCTGATTCCCAACCTCTGATTCCCCACCTCTGATTCCCCATATCTGATTCCCAGCCTCTGTTTCCCCGCCTCTGATTCCCCGCCTCTGTTTCCCCATATCTGATTCCCGGCCTCTGGTTCCCCGCCCATGATTCCCCGCCTCTGATTCCCTGCCTCTGATTCCCCATCTCCGATTCCGCACATCTGATTCCCTGCCTCTGATTCCCCGCCTCTGATTCCCCGCCTCTGATTCCCTGCCTCTGATTCCCAACCTCTGATTCCCCACCTCTGATTCCCCGTGTTTGATTCCCCGCCTCTGTTTCCCCGCCTCTGATTCCCCGCCTCTGATTCCCCAACTCTAATTCCCCGCCTCTGATTCCCCATATCTGATTCCCCGCCTCTGTTTCCCCGCCTCTGATTCCCCACCCCTGTTTCCCCATATCTGATTCCCTGCCTCTGATTCCCCAACTTTGATTCCCAGCATCTGATTCCCCAGCTCTGATTCCCCGCCTCTGATTCCCCGCATCTGATTCCCTGCATCTGATTCCAAGCCTCTGATTCCCTGCCTCTGATTCCCAACCTCTGATTCCCCACCTCTGATTCCCCATATCTGATCCCCAGCCTCTGTTTCCCCGCCTCTGTTTCCCCATATCTGATTCCCTGCCTATGATTCCCCGCCTCTGATTCCCCGCCTCTGATTCCCTGCCTCTGATTCCCCATCTCCGATTCCGCACATCTGATTCCCTGCCTCTGATTCCCCGCCTCTGATTCCCCGCCTCTGATTCCCTGCATCTGATTCCCAACCTCTGATTCCCCACCTCTGATTCCCCGTGTTTGATTCCCCGCCTCTGTTTCCCCGCCTCTGATTCCCCGCCTCTGATTCCCCAACTCTAATTCCCCGCCTCTGATTCCCCATATCTGATTCCCTGCCTCTGTTTCCCCGCCTCTGATTCCCCGCCCCTGTTTCCCCATATCTGATTCCCTGCCTCTGATTCCCCAACTTTGATTCCCAGCCTCTGATTCCCCAGCTCTGATTCCCCGCCTCTGATTCCCCGTGTTTGATTCCCTGCCTCTGATTCCCCGCCTCTGATTCCCCAACTCTAATTCCCCGCCTCTGATTCCCCATATCTGATTCCCTGCCTCTGTTTCCCCGCCTCTGATTCCCCGCCTCTGTTTCCCCGCCTCTGATTCCCCACCTCTGATTCCCAATATCTGATTCCCCGCCTCTGATTCCCCACCTCTGATTCCCCACCTCTGATTCGCCAGCTATGATTCCCCGCCTCCTATTCCCCGCGTCTGATTCCCTGCCTCTGATTCCCCGCCTCTGATTCCACATCTCTGATTCACCACCTCTGATTCCCCGCGTCTGATTCCCTGCCTCTGATTCCCCATCTCTGATTCCCCATCTCTGATTCCCCAATTCTGATTCCCCTCCTCTGATTCCCCGTGTTTGATTCCCAGCCTCTGATTCCCGGCCTCTGATTCCCCATCTCTGATTCACCGCCTTTGATTCGCCACCTCTGATTCGCCATATCTGATTCCCCGCCTCTGTTTCCCCGCCTCTGATTCCCCGCCTCTGATTCCCCATATCTTATTCCCCGCCTCTGAATCCCCATCTCTGATTCCCGGACTCTGATTCCCCACCTCTGATTTCCGGCCTCTTATTCCCGGCATCTGATTCCGGCCTCTGATTCCCGGCCTCTGATTCCCTGCTTCTGATTCTGATTCCCTGCCTTTGATTCCCCATCTCTGATTCCGCACATCTGATTCCCTGCCTCTGATTCCCCATCTCTGATTCCCCATATCTGATTCCCCGCCTCTGATTCCCTGCCTCTGTTTCCCAATATCTAAGTCCCCGCCTCTGATTCCCCAACTCTGATTCCCCACCTCTGATTCCCCAGCTCTGATTCCCCGCCTCTGATTCCCGCATCTGATTCCCTGCATCTGATTCCAAGCCTCTGATTCCCTGCCTCTGATTCCAAACCTCTGATTCCCCACCTCTGATTCCCCATATCTGATTCCCAGCCTCTGTTTCCCCGCCTCTGATTCCCCGCCTCTGTTTCCCCATATCTGATTCCCGGCCTCTGATTCCCCGCCTCTGATTCCCCGCCTCTGATTCCCTATCTCCGATTCCGCACATCTGATTCCCTGCCTCTGATTCCCCGCCTCTGATTCCCCGCCTCTGATTCCCTGCCTCTGATTCCCAACCTCTGATTCCCCACCTCTGATTCCCCGTGTTTGATTCCCCGCCTCTGTTTCCCCGCCTCTGATTCCCCGCCTCTGATTCCCCAACTCTAATTCCCTGCCTCTGATTCCCCATATCTGATTCCCCGCCTCTGTTTCCTCGCCTCTGATTCCCCGCCCCTGTTTCCCCATATCTGATTCCCTGCCTCTGATTCCCCAACTTTGATTCCCAGCCTCTGATTCCCCAGCTCTGATTCCCCGCCTCTGATTCCCCGTGTTTGATTCCCTGCCTCTGATTCCCCGCCTCTGATTACCCATCTCTGATTCACCACCTTTGATTCGCCACCTCTGATTCCCCATATCTGATTCCCCACCTCTGTTTTCCCGCCTCTGATTCCCCGCCTATGATTCTCCATATCTCATTCCCCGCCTCTGAATCCCCATCTCTGATTCCCGGACTCTGAATCCCCACCTCTGATTCCCGGCCTCTTATTCCCAGCATCTGATTCCAGGCCTCTGATTCCCGGCCTCTGACTCCCCGCTTCTGATTCTGATTCCCTGCCTCTGATTCCCCATCTCTGATTCCGCACATCTGATTACCTGCCTCTGATTCCCCACCTCTGATTCCCCATATCTGATTCCCCGCCTCTGATTCCCCGCATCCGATTCCCCATATCTGATTCCCCGCCTCTGTTTCCCCGCCCCTGATTCCCCGCCTCTGTTTCCCCATATCTGATTCCCCGCCTCTGATTCCCAACTATGATTCCCCGCCTCTGATTCCCCAGCTCTGATTCCCTGCCTCTGATTCCCCGCGTTCTATTCCCTGCCTCTGATTCCCCGCCTGTGATTCCCCATCTCTGATAAACCACCTCTGATTCCCCACCACTGATTCCGCACATCTGATTCCCTGCCTCTGATTCCCCATCTCTGATTCCGCACATCTGATTCCCTGCCTCTGATTCCCCACCTCTGATTCCCCATATCTGATTTCCCGCCTCTGTTTCCCCGCCTCTGATTCCCCGCCTCAGTTTCCCCATATCTAATTCCAAACCTCTGATGCCGCAACTCTGATTCCCTGCCTCTGATTCCCCGCGTTCTATTACCTGCCTCTGATTCCCCGCCTGCGATTCCCCATCTCTGATTCCGCACATCTGATTCCCTGCCTCTGATTCCCCATCTCTGATTCCCCATATCTGATTCCCCGCCTCTGATTCCCTGCCTCTGTTTCCCAATATCTAAGTCCCCACCTCTGATTCCCCAACTCTGATTCCCCACCTCTGATTCCCCAGCTCTGATTCCCCGCCTCTGATTCCCCGCATCTGATTCCCTGCATCTGATTCCAAGCCTCTGATTCCCTGCCTCTGATTCCCAACCTCTGATTCCCCACCTCTGATTCCCCATATCTGATTCCCAGCCTCTGTTTCCCCGCCTCTGATTCCCCGCCTCTGTTTCCCCATATCTGATTCCCGGCCTCTGATTCCCCGCCTCTGATTCCCCGCCTCTGATTCCCTATCTCCGATTCCACACATCTGATTCCCTGCCTCTGATTCCCCGCCTCTGATTCCCCGCCTCTGATTCCCTGCCTCTGATTCCCAACCTCTGATTCCCCACCTCTGATTCCCCGTGTTTGATTCCCCGCCTCTGTTTCCCCGCCTCTGATTCCCCAACTCTAATTCCCAGCCTCTGATTCCCCATATCTGATTCCCCGCCTCTGTTTCCCCGCCTCTGATTCCCCGCCCCTGTTTCCCCATATCTGATTCCCTGCCTCTGATTCCCCAACTTTGATTCCCAGCCTCTGATTCCCCAGCTCTGATTCCCCGCCTCTGATTCCCCGTGTTTGATTCCCTGCCTCTGATTCCCCGCCTCTGATTACCCATCTCTGATTCACCACCTTTGATTCGCCACCTCTGATTCCCCATATCTGATTCCCCACCTCTGTATTCCCGCCTCTGATTCCCCGCCTCTGATTCTCCATATCTCATTCCCCGCCTCTGAATCCCCATCTCTGATTCCCGGACTCTGATTCCCCACCTCTGATTCCCGGCCTCTTATTCCCAGCATCTGATTCCAGGCCTCTGATTCCCGGCCTCTGACTCCCCGCTTCTGATTCTGATTCCCTGCCTCTGATTCCCCATCTCTGATTCCGCACATCTGATTACTTGCCTCTGATTCCCCACCTCTGATTCCCCATATCTGATTCCCCGCCTCTGATTCCCCGCATCCGATTCCCCATATCTGATTCCCCGCCTCTGTTTCCCCGCCCCTGATTCCCCGCCTCTGTTTCCCCATATCTGATTCCCCGCCTCTGATTCCCAACTATGATTCCCCGCCTCTGATTCCCCAGCTCTGATTCCCTGCCTCTGATTCCCCGCGTTCTATTCCCTGCCTCTGATTCCCCGCCTGTGATTCCCCATCTCTGATTCCGCACATCTGATTCCCTGCCTCTGATTCCCCATCTCTGATTCCCCATATCTGATTCCCCGCTTCTGTTTCCCCGCCTCTGATTCCCCGCCTCTGTTTCCCAATATCTAAGTCCCCGCCTCTGATTCCACAACACTAATTCCCCACCTCTGATTCCCCAGCTCTGATTCCCCGCCTCTGATTCCCCGCATCTGATTCCCTGCATCTGATTCCAAGCCTCTTATTCCCTGCCTCTGATTCCCAACCTCTGATTCCCCACCTCTGATTCCCCATATCTGATTCCCAGCCTCTGTTTCCCCGCCTCTGATTCCCCGCCTCTGTTTCCCCATATCTGATTCCCGGCCTCTCGTTCCCCGCCCATGATTCCCCGCCTCTGATTCCCTGCCTCTGATTCCCCATCTCCGATTCCGCACATCTGATTCCCTGCCTCTGATTCCCCGCCTCTGATTCCCCGCCTCTGATTCCCTGCCTCTGATTCCCAACCTCTGATTCCCCACCTCTGATTCCCCGTGTTTGATTCCCCGCCTCTGTTTCCCCGCCTCTGATTCCCCGCCTCTGATTCCCCAACTCTAATTCCCCGCCTCTGATTCCCCATATCTGATTCCCCGCCTCTGTTTCCCCGCCTCTGATTCCCCACCCCTGTTTCCCCATATCTGATTCCCTGCCTCTGATTCCCCAACTTTGATTCCCAGCATCTGATTCCCCAGCTCTGATTCCCCGCCTCTGATTCCCCGCATCTGATTCCCTGCATCTGATTCCAAGCCTCTGATTCCCTGCCTCTGATTCCCAACCTCTGATTCCCCACCTCTGATTCCCCATATCTGATCCCCAGCCTCTGTTTCCCCGCCTCTGTTTCCCCATATCTGATTCCCTGCCTATGATTCCCCGCCTCTGATTCCCCGCCTCTGATTCCCTGCCTCTGATTCCCCATCTCCGATTCCGCACATCTGATTCCCTGCCTCTGATTCCCCGCCTCTGATTCCCCGCCTCTGATTCCCTGCATCTGATTCCCAACCTCTGATTCCCCACCTCTGATTCCCCGTGTTTGATTCCCCGCCTCTGTTTCCCCGCCTCTGATTCCCCGCCTCTGATTCCCCAACTCTAATTCCCCGCCTCTGATTCCCCATATCTGATTCCCTGCCTCTGTTTCCCCGCCTCTGATTCCCCGCCCCTGTTTCCCCATATCTGATTCCCTGCCTCTGATTCCCCAACTTTGATTCCCAGCCTCTGATTCCCCAGCTCTGATTCCCCGCCTCTGATTCCCCGTGTTTGATTCCCTGCCTCTGATTCCCCGCCTCTGATTCCCCAACTCTAATTCCCCGCCTCTGATTCCCCATATCTGATTCCCTGCCTCTGTTTCCCCGCCTCTGATTCCCCACCTCTGATTCCCAATATCTGATTCCCCGCCTCTGATTCCCCACCTCTGATTCCCCACCTCTGATTCGCCAGCTATGATTCCCCGCCTCCTATTCCCCGCGTCTGATTCCCTGCCTCTGATTCCCCGCCTCTGATTCCACATCTCTGATTCACCACCTCTGATTCCCCGCGTCTGATTCCCTGCCTCTGATTCCCCATCTCTGATTCCCCATCTCTGATTCCCCAATTCTGATTCCCCTCCTCTGATTCCCCGTGTTTGATTCCCAGCCTCTGATTCCCGGCCTCTGATTCGCCATCTCTGATTCACCGCCTTTGATTCGCCACCTCTGATTCGCCATATCTGATTCCCCGCCTCTGTTTCCCCGCCTCTGATTCCCCGCCTCTGATTCCCCATATCTTATTCCCCGCCTCTGAATCCCCATCTCTGATTCCCGGACTCTGATTCCCCACCTCTGATTTCCGGCCTCTTATTCCCGGCATCTGATTCCGGCCTCTGATTCCCGGCCTCTGATTCCCTGCTTCTGATTCTGATTCCCTGCCTTTGATTCCCCATCTCTGATTCCGCACATCTGATTCCCTGCCTCTGATTCCCCATCTCTGATTCCCCATATCTGATTCCCCGCCTCTGATTCCCTGCCTCTGTTTCCCAATATCTAAGTCCCCGCCTCTGATTCCCCAACTCTGATTCCCCACCTCTGATTCCCCAGCTCTGATTCCCCGCCTCTGATTCCCGCATCTGATTCCCTGCATCTGATTCCAAGCCTCTGATTCCCTGCCTCTGATTCCAAACCTCTGATTCCCCACCTCTGATTCCCCATATCTGATTCCCAGCCTCTGTTTCCCCGCCTCTGATTCCCCGCCTCTGTTTCCCCATATCTGATTCCCGGCCTCTGATTCCCCGCCTCTGATTCCCCGCCTCTGATTCCCTATCTCCGATTCCGCACATCTGATTCCCTGCCTCTGATTCCCCGCCTCTGATTCCCCGCCTCTGATTCCCTGCCTCTGATTCCCAACCTCTGATTCCCCACCTCTGATTCCCCGTGTTTGATTCCCCGCCTCTGTTTCCCCGCCTCTGATTCCCCGCCTCTGATTCCCCAACTCTAATTCCCTGCCTCTGATTCCCCATATCTGATTCCCCGCCTCTGTTTCCCCGCCTCTGATTCCCCGCCCCTGTTTCCCCATATCTGATTCCCTGCCTCTGATTCCCCAACTTTGATTCCCAGCCTCTGATTCCCCAGCTCTGATTCCCCGCCTCTGATTCCCCGTGTTTGATTCCCTGCCTCTGATTCCCCGCCTCTGATTACCCATCTCTGATTCACCACCTTTGATTCGCCACCTCTGATTCCCCATATCTGATTCCCCACCTCTGTTTTCCCGCCTCTGATTCCCCGCCTATGATTCTCCATATCTCATTCCCCGCCTCTGAATCCCCATCTCTGATTCCCGGACTCTGAATCCCCACCTCTGATTCCCGGCCTCTTATTCCCAGCATCTGATTCCAGGCCTCTGATTCCCGGCCTCTGACTCCCCGCTTCTGATTCTGATTCCCTGCCTCTGATTCCCCATCTCTGATTCCGCACATCTGATTACCTGCCTCTGATTCCCCACCTCTGATTCCCCATATCTGATTCCCCGCCTCTGATTCCCCGCATCCGATTCCCCATATCTGATTCCCCGCCTCTGTTTCCCCGCCCCTGATTCCCCGCCTCTGTTTCCCCATATCTGATTCCCCGCCTCTGATTCCCAACTATGATTCCCCGCCTCTGATTCCCCAGCTCTGATTCCCTGCCTCTGATTCCCCGCGTTCTATTCCCTGCCTCTGATTCCCCGCCTGTGATTCCCCATCTCTGATAAACCACCTCTGATTCCCCACCACTGATTCCCCATATCTAATTCCCCTCCTCTGTTTGCCCGCCTCTGATTCCCCACCTCTGATTCCCCATATCTAATTCCCCGCCTCTGTTTGCCCGCCTCTGATTCCCCGCCTCTGTTTCCCCATATCTGATTCCCCGCCTCTGAATCCCCAACTCTGATTCCCTGCCTCTGATTCCCCAGCTCTGATTCCCCGCCTTTGATTCCCCCGTCTGATTCCCAGCCTCTGAAACCCCGTGTCTAATTTCTTGCCTCTGATTCCCCGCCTCTGATTCCCCATCTCTGATTCACAGCCTCTGATTCCCCACCTCTGATTCCCCATCTCTGATTCCGCACATCTGATTCCCTGCCTCTGATTCCCCGACTCTGATCCCCACCTCTGATTCCCCAGCTCTGATTCCCCGCCTCTGATTCCCCAACTCTGATTCCCCGCCTCTGATTCCCCAGCTCTGATTCCCCGCCTCTGATTCCCCGTGTTTGATTCCCTGCCTCTGATTCCACGCCTCTGATTCCCCATCTCTGATTCATCGCCTTTGATTCGCCACCTCTGATTCCCCATATCTGATTCCTCGCCTCTGTTTCCCCGCCTCTGATTCCCCGCCTCTGATTCCCCATATCTCATTC